>NC_090334.1:15829802-16429802 GCF_035084215.1 Heptranchias perlo
GAGACCAAAACTGTATGCAGTATTCCAGGTGCGGTCTCACCAATACCTTATATAACTGCAGCAATACCTCCTTGTTTTTATATTCTATCCCCCTCGCAATAAAAGCCAACATTCCGTTGGCTTTCTTGATCACCTGCTGCACCTGCATACCAACTTTTTGATTTTCTTGCACTAGGACCCCCAGATCCCTTTGTACTGCAGTACTTTCCAGTCTCTCGCCATTAAGAAAATAACTTGCTCTCTGATTTTTCCTGCCAAAGTGCATAACCTCACATTTTCCAATATTATATTGCATCTGCCAAATCTCCGCCCACTCACCCAGCCTGTCTATATCCCCTTGCAGGTTTTTTATGTCCTCCTCACTCTCTACTTTCCCTCCCATCTTTGTATCATCTGCAAATTTTGATATGTTGCACTCGGTCCCCTCCTCCAAATCGTTAATATAGATTGTAAAGAGTTGGGGACCCAGCACCGACCCCTGTGGAACACCACTGGTTACTGGTTGCCAGTCCGAAAATGAACCATTTATCCCAACTCTCTGCTTCCTGTTCGATAACCAATCCTCCACCCATGCCAGAATATTACCCCCAATCCCGTGATTTTTTATCTTAAGTAATAATCTTTTATGTGGCACCTTGTCGAATGCCTTCTGGAAGTCTAAATACACTATGTCCACTGGTTCCCCTTTATCCACCCTATACGTTATATCCTCGAAGAACTCAAGCAAATTTGTCAGACATGACTTCCCCTTCATAAAGCCATGCTGACTTTGTCCTATTAAATTATGCTTATCTAAATGTTCCGTTACTGTCTCCTTAATAATAGACTCCAAAATTTTACCCACCACAGATGTTAAGCTAACTGGCCTATAATTTCCAGCCTTCTGCCTACTACCCTTTTTAAATAACGGTGTTACATTAGCAGTTTTCCAATCTGCCGGGACCTCTCCTGAGTCCAGGGAATTTTGGAAAACTATCACCAAAGCATCCACAATCCCTACTGCCACTTCCCTCAAGACCCTAGGATGGAAGCCATCAGGTCCAGGGGATTTATCCGCCTTGAGTCCCATTATTTTACTGAGTACCATCTCCTGAGTGATTTTAATCGTATTTAGCTCCTCCCCCCCGAGAGTCCCCTGTTTGTCCAGTGTTGGGATATTCTTAGTGTCCTCTACTGTAAAGACTGAAACAAAATATTTGTTCAGCATTTTTGCCATCTCCATGTTTCCCACCATTAATTTCCCGGTCTCATCCTCTAAGGGACCTATGTTTGCCTTAGCCACCCTTTTTCTTTTTATATAACTATAGAAACTCTTGCTATCTGTTTTTATATTTTTTGCTAATTTCTTTTCATAATCTAACTTCCCTTTCTTAATCAATCCTTTAGTTACTTTTTGCTGTCTTTTGAAGAATTCCCAATCTTCTATCCTCCCACTAAGTTTGGCTACCTTATATGTCCTTGTTTTTAGTCGGATACTATCCTTGATTTCTTTACTTAGCCACGGATGGCTGTCATTTCTTTTACACCCTTTTTTCCTCAGTGGAATATATTTATTTTGAAAGTTGTAAAATAACTCCCTAAATGAACACCACTGCTCATGTACCGTCTTACCCTTTAATCTATTTTTCCAGTCCACTTTAATCAATTCCGCTCTCATACCATCATAGTCTCCTTTATTCAAGCTCAGTACGCTTGTTTGAGAATCAACCTTCTCACCCTCTAATTGGATATGGAATTCAACCATGTTGTGGTCGCTCGTTCCAAGGGGATCCTTAACTAGGACATTATTAATTAATCCTGACTCATTACACAGGACCAGGTCCAAGGTTGCCTGCCCCCTTGTAGGATCAGTTACATACTGCTCAAGAAATCCATCCCTGATGCACTCAATGAACTCGTCCTCAAGGCTGCTCTGCCCAATTTGATTTGTCCAGTTAATATGATAATTAAAATCCCCCATAATTATGGCTGTTCCCTTATTACATGCCCCGACTATCTCCTGATTAATACTTCTTCCAGCAGAGTTGCAACTATTAGGAGGCCTATATACTACGCCCATTAATGTTTTTTTTCCCTTATTATTCCTTATCTCCACCCAAACTGTTTCATTATCTTGATGCTTTGTCCCAATATCATTTCTCTGTATTACAGTGATTCCTTCCTTTATTAACATAGCCACCCCACCTCCCCTTCCTTCCTGCCTGTCCTTCCTGATTGTTAAATACCCTGGCATATTTAATTCCCAGTCGTTGTCACCCTGCAGCCATGTTTCTGTAATGGCCACAAGATCATACCCATACGTAGTTATTTGTGCCGTTAACTCGTCCATTTTATTACGAATGCTACGTGCATTCAGATAAAGAACTTTCAAATCTGTTTTGTGACGCTTAGTTCCTGCTTTTTCCTTTTTTAACACTTTACCTATTACTCCATACCTTCTGTCCCTTCCTGTTACGCTTTCCTCTCTCTCCCTGCTCAGGTTCCCAACCCCCTGCCACTTTAGTTTAAACCCTCCCCAACAGCACTAGCAAACACTCCTCCTAGGACAGCGGTCCCGGCCCTGCCCAGGTGCAGACCATCCGGTTTGTACTGGTCCCACCTCCCCCAGAACCGTTTCCAGTGTCCCAGGAATTTGAATCCCTCCCCCTTGCACCATTCCTCTAGCCACGTATTCATTTGAAATATCCTCCTATTTCTACTCTGACTAGCACGTGGCACTGGCAGCAATCCTGAGATGACTACCTTTGAGGTCCTATTTTTTAATTTACCTCCTAACTCCCTATATTCTGCTTTTAGGACCTCATCCCCTTTTTTACCTATATCGTTGGTGCCTATGTGCACCACGACAGCTGGCTGTTCGCCCTCCCCCTCCAAAATGTTCTGTAGCCGCTCCGAGACATCCTTGATCCTTGCACCAGGGAGGCAACACACCATCCTGGAGTCTCGGTTGCGGCCGCAGAAACGCCTGTCTATTCCCCTTACAATTGAGTCCCCTATCACTATAGCTCTGCCACTCTTTTTCCTCCCAGCCTGTGCAGCAGAGCTACCCGTGGTGCCAGGAAGTTGGCTGCTGCTGCCTTCCCCTGATAAGTCATCCCCCCCAACAGCATCCAAAGTGGCATATCTGTTTGAGAGGGGGATGGCCACAGGGGACCCCTGCACTACCTGCCTGCATCTCTTACTCTTCCTGGTGGTCACCCATTCACTTCCTGCCTGTATACCCTTTACCTGCGGTGTGACCAACTCGCTAAACGTGCTATCCACGAGTTTCTCTGCATCGCGGATGCTCCACAGTGAGTCCACCCGCAGCTCCAGCTCCGAGATACGATCGGTCAGTAGCTGCAGGTGGACACACTTCCCGCACACATGGTCGGCAGGGACACTGGTAGTGTCCATGACTTCCCACATCTTGCAGGAGGAGCATATCACGGGTGCGAGGTCTGCTGCCATGACTTGCCTTAGCTTAGTTACCCCTTTTAAATTACGTTGAAATTAGAAAATGTTAACTATACTAGGGACCTAGGTTCACTAAAAAAAAACACTATCTGCTATAAAACCTGCAGATCTTCCCTTTCTTATTACTTTACTTACAGTAAAATGGTAGAAATACTCACCTGAACCTACTCACCAATCAGCTGCCTCCCCTGTGCCGCGTCACTTTCTGACTGGTGACGTCACCCCGAACTCTGCCGCTGGTCTCAGAGTCTCGCTCTCAGAGTAAGCTCTGGTCTCGCTCTCTCCGCGCTGTTTATATCCCCGCTCTGGTCTCGCTCTCTCCCGCCGCTCACCGACTGGACTCTCGCTCTCTCCGCGCTGTTTTTATCCCCGCTCTGGTCTCGCTCTCTCCCGCCGCTCACCGCTCTCAGGTCCACTACCGCTCTGCAGGAAAAGCAAGGCAAAGCAGCACCTCCTTCCCCCACTTTACCAAACTCCCACACGTACCAAACTCTCAGCACACTGTGTTGTCCTCACACCGTGCTGTCCGCACTGACAGGCCCCTGTATTTCTACAGTTGAGACTCAGATGAGTCAGGCCTGCCCCACCTTCAGGTACCAATTGAATCTAGCTAACCAATTAACTTGCTACAGCAGCTCTCTGCTGAAGCCAGACAGAAACTTAGAAATTTAAACTTTTAAATTGACCTTAAACAGTTGAAGCAATATGCACTAGATTTAAAGAGATTAACCCTTAAAGAGATTAACCCTTCAACTCCCACACGTACCGAACTCTCAGCACACTATGTTGTCCTCACACCGTGCTGTCCGCACTGACAGGCCCCTGTATTTCTACAGTTGAGACTCAGATGAGTCAGGCCTGCCCCACCTTCAGGTACCAATTGAATCTAGCTAACCAATTAACTTGCTACAGCAGCTCTCTGCTGAAGCCAGACAGAAACTTAGAAATTTAAACTTTTAAATTGACCTGAAACAGTTGAAGCAATATGCACTAGATTTAAAGAGATTAACCCTTAAAGAGATTAACCCTTCAACTCCCACACGTACCGAACTCTCAGCACACTATGTTGTCCTCACAGAATGGAATGTTGATGTACTGATCCACTCTGCTATAGAATGGAATGTTGAGGTACTGATCCACTTTGATACAGAATGGAATGTTGAGGTACTGATCCACTTTACCATCGAATGGAATGTTGAGGTACTGATCCACTTTACTATCGAATGGAATGTTGAGATACTGATCCACTCTGCTACAGAATGGAATGTTGAGGTACTGATCCACTCTGCTATAGAATGGAATGTTGAGGTACTGATCCACTTTGATATAGAATGGAATGTTGAGGTCCTGATCCACTTTACTATAGAATGGAATGTTGATGTACTGATCCACTCTGCCATAGAATGGAATGTTGAGGTACTGATCCACTTTGATATCGAATGGAATGTTGAGGTACTGATCCACTTTACTATCGAATGGAATGTTGAGGTACTGATCAACTTTACGATAGAATGGAATGTTGAGGTACTGATCCACTTTACTATAGAATGGAATGTTGATGTCCTGATCCACTTTACTATCGAATGGAATGTTGATGTACTGATCCACTCTGCTATAGAATGGAATGTTGAGGTACTGATCCACTTTGATATCGAATGGAATGTTGAGGTACTGATCCACTTTACTATCGAATGGAATGTTGAGGTACTGATCCACTCTGCTATAGAATGGAATGTTGAGGTACTGATCCACTTTGATATCGAATGGAATGTTGAGGTACTGATCCACTTTGATATCGAATGGAATGTTGAGGTACTGATCCACTTTACTATAGAATGGAATGTTGAGGTACTGATCAACTTTGATGCAGAATGGAATGTTGAGGTACTGATCCACTTTTCTACAGAATGGAATGTTGAGGTACTGATCCACTTTACTATAGAATGGAATGTTGATGTATTGATCCACTTTACTATAGAATGGAATGTTGAGGTACTGATCCACTCTGCTATAGAATGGAATGTTGATGTGCTGATCCACTTTGATATAGAATGGAATGTTGAGGTACTGATCCACTTTACTATAGAATGGAATGTTGATGTACTGATCCACTTTACTAGAGAATGGAATGTTGAGGTACTGATCCACTCTGCTTCAGAATGGAATGTTAAGGTACTGATCCACTTTGATATAGAATGGAATGTTGAGGTACTGATCCACTCTGCTTCAGAATGGAATGTTGAGGTATTGATCCACTTTGATATCGAATGGAATGTTGAGGTATGGATCCACTTTACTATCGAATGGAATGTTGAGGTACTGATCAACTTTACGATAGAATGGAATGTTGAGGTACTGATCCACTTTACTATAGAATGGAATGTTGATGTCCTGATCCACTTTACTATCGAATGGAATGTTGATGTACTGATCCACTCTGCTATAGAATGGAATGTTGAGGTACTGATCCACTTTGATATCGAATGGAATGTTGAGGTACTGATCCACTTTACTATCGAATGGAATGTTGAGGTACTGATCCACTCTGCTATAGAATGGAATGTTGAGGTACTGATCCACTTTGATATCGAATGGAATGTTGAGGTACTGATCCACTTTGATATCGAATGGAATGTTGAGGTACTGATCCACTTTACTATAGAATGGAATGTTGAGGTACTGATCAACTTTGATGCAGAATGGAATGTTGAGGTACTGATCCACTTTTCTACAGAATGGAATGTTGAGGTACTGATCCACTTCACTATAGAATGGAATGTTGATGTATTGATCCACTTTACTATAGAATGGAATGTTGAGGTACTGATCCACTCTGCTATAGAATGGAATGTTGATGTGCTGATCCACTTTGATATAGAATGGAATGTTGAGGTACTGATCCACTTTACTATAGAATGGAATGTTGATGTACTGATCCACTTTACTAGAGAATGGAATGTTGAGGTACTGATCCACTCTGCTTCAGAATGGAATGTTAAGGTACTGATCCACTTTGATATAGAATGGAATGTTGAGGTACTGATCCACTCTGCTTCAGAATGGAATGTTGAGGTATTGATCCACTTTGATATCGAATGGAATGTTGAGGTATGGATCCACTTTACTATAGAATGGAATGTTGAGGTGCTGATCCAATTTACTATGGAATGCAATGTTGAGATACTGATCCACTCTGTTTAGAATGGAATGTTGAGGTACTGATCCACTTTGATATAGAATGGAATGTTGAGGTAGTGATCCACTTTACTGCAGAATGGAATGTTGAGGTCCTGATCCACTCTGCTATCGAATGGAATGTTGAGGTACTGATCAACTTTGATATAGAATGGAATGTTGAGGTCCGGATCCACTCTGCTATAGAATGGAATGTTGAGGTACTGATCAACTTTGATATCGAATGGAATGTTGAGGTGCTGATCCACTTTACTATAGAATGGAATGTTGAGGTACTGATCAACTTTGAATCAGAATGGAATGTTGAGGTACTGATCCAAGTCACGATAGAATGGAATGTTGAGATACTGATCCACTTTAATGTAGAATGGAATGTTGAGATCCTGATCCACTTTACAAGAAAATGGAATGTTGAAGTACTGATCCACTTTGATATCAAATGGAATGTTGAGATACTGATCCACTTTACTATAGAATGGAATGTTGAGATACTGATCCACTCTGCGATAGAATGGAATGTTGAGGTACTGATCCACTTTGATATAGAATGGAATGTTGAGATACTGATCCACTGTGATACAGAATGGAATATTGAGTTCCTGATCCACTTTGATGCAGAATGGAATGTTGAGGTACTGATCCAATTTACTACAGAATGTAATGTTGAGGTACTGATCCACTTTGATATAGAATGGAATGTTGAGATACTGATCCACTCTGCTATAGAATGGAATGTTGAGGTCCTGATCCACTTTGATATGGAATGGAATGTTGAGGTACTGATCCACTTTGATATAGAATGGAATGTTGAGGTACTGATCCACTTTACCATAGAATGGAATGTTGATGTACTGATCCACTTAACGATAGAATGGAATGTTGAGGTACTGATCCACTCTGCTATAGAATGGAATGTTGAGGTACTGATCCACTTTGATACAGAATGGAATGTTGAGGTACTGATCCACTTTACTATAGAATGGAATGTTGAGGTACTGATCCACTCTGCTATCGAATGGAATGTTGAGGTACTGATCCACTTTACTCTAGAATGGAATGTTGAGGTACTGATCCACTCTGCTATAGAATGGAATGTTGAGATACTGATCCACTTTACTATAGAATGGAATGTTGAGGTACTGATCAACTTTGATGTAGAATGGAATGTTGAGGTACTGATCCACTTCACGATAGAATGGAATGTTGAGATACTGATCCACTTTACGATAGAATGGAATGTTGAGATACTGATCCACTTTACTATAGAATGGAAGGTTGAGGTACTGATCCACTTTGATATCAAATGGAATGTTGAGGTACTGATCCACTCTGCTCTAGAATGGAATGTTGAGGTACTGATCCACTTTGATATAGAATGGAATGTTGAGATACTGATCCACTTTGATATAGAATGGAATGTTGAGGTACTGATCCACTTTGATATAGAATGGAATGTTGAGGTACTGATCCACTTTGATATGGAATGGAATCTTGAGATACTGATCCACTCTGCTATGGAATGGAATGTTGAAGTACTGATCCACTTTACTATGGAATGGAATGTTGAGGTGCTGATCCACTTTACTGTGGAATGGAATGTTGAGATACTGATCCACTTTACTGTGGAATGGAATGTTGAGTTACTGATCCACTCTGCTATAGAATGGAATGTTGAGATACTGATCCACTTTACGATGGAATGGAATGTTGAGGTACTGATCCACTTTACTATCGAATGGAATGTTGAGGTACTGATCAACTTTACTATAGAATGGAATGTTGAGGTACTGATCCACTTTACTATAGAATGGAATGTTGAGGTACTGATCCACTCTCCTGTGGAATGGAATGTTGAGATGCTGATCCACTTTACTATAGAATGGAATGTTGATGTGCTGATCCACTTTGATATAGAATGGAATGTTGAGGTACTGATCCACTTCACTATAGAATGGAATGTTGATGTACTGATCCACTTTACTAGAGAATGGAATGTTGAGGTACTGATCCACTCTACTTCAGAATGGAATGTTAAGGTACTGATCCACTTTGATATAGAATGGAATGTTGAGGTACTGATCCACTCTGCTTCAGAATGGAATGTTGAGGTATTGATCCACTTTGATATCGAATGGAATGTTGAGGTATGGATCCACTTTACTATAGAATGGAATGTTGAGGTGCTGATCCAATTTACTATGGAATGCAATGTTGAGATACTGATCCACTCTGTTTAGAATGGAATGTTGAGGTACTGATCCACTTTGATATAGAATGGAATGTTGAGGTACTGATCCACTTTACTGCAGAATGGAATGTTGAGGTCCTGATCCACTCTGCTATCGAATGGAATGTTGAGGTACTGATCAACTTTGATATAGAATGGAATGTTGAGGTCCGGATCCACTCTGCTATAGAATGGAATGTTGAGGTACTGATCAACTTTGATATCGAATGGAATGTTGAGGTGCTGATCCACTTTACTATAGAATGGAATGTTGAGATACTGATCAACTTTGAATCAGAATGGAATGTTGAGGTACTGATCCAAGTCACGATAGAATGGAATGTTGAGATACTGATCCACTTTAATGTAGAATGGAATGTTGAGATCCTGATCCACTTTACAAGAAAATGGAATGTTGAAGTACTGATCCACTTTGATATCAAATGGAATGTTGAGATACTGATCCACTTTACTATAGAATGGAATGTTGAGATACTGATCCACTCTGCGATAGAATGGAATGTTGAGGTACTGATCCACTTTGATATAGAATGGAATGTTGAGATACTGATCCACTGTGATACAGAATGGAATATTGAGTTCCTGATCCACTTTGATGCAGAATGGAATGTTGAGGTACTGATCCAATTTACTACAGAATGTAATGTTGAGGTACTGATCCACTTTGATATAGAATGGAATGTTGAGATACTGATCCACTCTGCTATAGAATGGAATGTTGAGGTCCTGATCCACTTTGATATGGAATGGAATGTTGAGGTACTGATCCACTTTGATATAGAATGGAATGTTGAGGTACTGATCCACTTTACTATAGAATGGAATGTTGATGTACTGATCCACTTAACTATAGAATGGAATGTTGAGGTACTGATCCACTCTGCTATAGAATGGAATGTTGAGGTACTGATCCACTTTGATACAGAATGGAATGTTGAGGTACTGATCCACTTTACTATAGAATGGAATGTTGAGGTACTGATCCACTCTGCTATCGAATGGAATGTTGAGGTACTGATCCACTTTACTCTAGAATGGAATGTTGAGGTACTGATCCACTCTGCTATAGAATGGAATGTTGAGATACTGATCCACTTTACTATAGAATGGAATGTTGAGGTACTGATCAACTTTGATGTAGAATGGAATGTTGAGGTACTGATCCACTTCACGATAGAATGGAATGTTGAGATACTGATCCACTTTACGATAGAATGGAATGTTGAGATACTGATCCACTTTACTATAGAATGGAAGGTTGAGGTACTGATCCACTTTGATATCAAATGGAATGTTGAGGTACTGATCCACTCTGATATAGAATGGAATGTTGAGATACTGATCCACTTTGATATAGAATGGAATGTTGAGGTACTGATCCACTTTGATATAGAATGGAATGTTGAGGTACTGATCCACTTTGATATGGAATGGAATCTTGAGATACTGATCCACTCTGCTATGGAATGGAATGTTGAAGTACTGATCCACTTTACTATGGAATGGAATGTTGAGGTGCTGATCCACTTTACTGTGGAATGGAATGTTGAGATACTGATCCACTTTACTGTGGAATGGAATGTTGAGTTACTGATCCACTCTGCTATAGAATGGAATGTTGAGATACTGATCCACTTTACGATGGAATGGAATGTTGAGGTACTGATCCACTTTACTATCGAATGGAATGTTGAGGTACTGATCAACTTTACTATAGAATGGAATGTTGAGGTACTGATCCACTTTACTATAGAATGGAATGTTGAGGTACTGATCCACTCTCCTGTGGAATGGAATGTTGAGATGCTGATCCACTTTACTATAGAATGGAATGTTGAGGTACGGATCCACTTTACTATAGAATGGAATGTTGAGGTGCTGATCCACTTTACTATAGAATGGAATGTTGAGGTACTGATCCACTTTACTATAGAATGGAATGTTGAGGTACTGATCCACTTTACTATAGAATGGAATGTTGAGGTGCTGATCCACTTTACTATAGAATGGAATGTTGAGGTACTGATCCACTTTACTATAGAATGGAATGTTGAGGTACTGATCCACTTTACTATAGAATGGAATGTTGAGGTACTGATCCACTTTACTAGAGAATGGAATGTTGAGGTGCTGATCAACTTTACTATGGAATGGAATGTTGAGGTAATGATCCACTTTACTATAGAATGGAATGTTGAGGTGCTGATCCACTTTACTATAGAATGGAATGTTGAGGTGCTGATCCACTTTACTATAGAATGGAATGTTGATGTACGGATCCACTTTACTATAGAATGAAATGTTGAGGTGCTGATCCACTTTACTATAGAATGGAATGTTGAGGTGCTGATCAACTTTACTACAGAATGGAATGTTGAGGTACTGATCCACTTTACTATAGAATGGAATGTTGAGGTACTGATCCACTTTACTATAGAATGGAATGTTGAGGTGCTGATCAACTTTACCATAGAATGGAATGTTGAGGTGCTGATCCACTTTACTATAGAATGGAATGTTGAGGTACTGATCCACTTTACTATAGAATGGAATGTTGAGGTACTGATCCACTTTACTATAGAATGGAATGTTGAGGTGCTGATCAACTTTACGATAGAATGGAATGTTGAGGTAATGATCCACTTTAATATAGAATGGAATGTTGAGGTGCTGATCCACTTTACTACAGAATGGAATGTTGATGTACGGATCCACTTCACTAAAGAATGGAATGTTGAGTTGCTGATCCACTTTACTATAGAATGGAATGTTGAGGTACTGATCCACTTTACTATAGAATGGAATGTTGAGGTACTGATCAACTTTACTATAGAATGGAATGTTGAGGTAATGATCCACTTTACTATAGAATGGAATGTTGAGGTGCTGATCCACTTTACTATGGAATGGAATGTTGAGGTGCTGATCCACTTTACTATAGAATGGAATGTTGAGGTACTGATCCACTTTACTAGAGAATGGAATGTTGAGGTGCTGATCAACTTTACTATGGAATGGAATGTTGAGGTAATGATCCACTTTACTATAGAATGGAATGTTGAGGTGCTGATCCACTTTACTATAGAATGGAATGTTGAGGTGCTGATCCACTTTACTATAGAATGGAATGTTGATGTACGGATCCACTTTACTATAGAATGGAATGTTGAGGTGCTGATCCACTTTACTATAGAATGGAATGTTGAGGTGCTGATCAACTTTACTACAGAATGGAATGTTGAGGTACTGATCCACTTTACTATAGAATGGAATGTTGAGGTACTGATCCACTTTACTATAGAATGGAATGTTGAGGTGCTGATCAACTTTACCATAGAATGGAATGTTGAGGTGCTGATCCACTTTACTATCGAATGGAATGTTGAGGTACTGATCCACTTTACTATAGAATGGAATGTTGAGGTACTGATCCACTTTACTATAGAATGGAATGTTGAGGTGCTGATCAACTTTACGATAGAATGGAATGTTGAGGTAATGATCCACTTTAATATAGAATGGAATGTTGAGGTGCTGATCCACTTTACTATAGAATGGAATGTTGAGGTGCTGATCCACTTTACTACAGAATGGAATGTTGATGTACGGATCCACTTTACTAAAGAATGGAATGTTGAGTTGCTGATCCACTTTACTATAGAATGGAATGTTGAGGTACTGATCCACTTTACTATAGAATGGAATGTTGAGGTACTGATCAACTTTACTATAGAATGGAATGTTGAGGTAATGATCCACTTTACTATAGAATGGAATGTTGAGGTGCTGATCCACTTTACTATGGAATGGAATGTTGAGGTGCTGATCCACTTCACTATAGAATGGAATGTTGAGGTACTGATCAACTTTACTATAGAATGGAATGTTGAGGTGCTGATCCACTTTGATATAGAATGGAATGTTGAGGTGCTGATCCACTTTACTATAGAATGGAATGTTGAGGTAATGATCCACTTTACTATAGAATGGAATGTTGAGGTGCTGATCCACTTTGATATAGAATGGAATGTTGAGGTGCTGATCCACTTTACTATAGAATGGAATGTTGAGGTAATGATCCACTTTACTATCGAATGGAATGTTGAGGTGCTGATCCACTTTGATACAGAATGGAATGTTGAGGTGCTGATCCACTTTACTGTAGAATGGAATGTTGAGGTAATGATCCACTTTACTATAGAATGGAATGTTGAGGTGCTGATCCACTTTACTATAGAATGGAATGTTGAGGTGCTGATCCACTTTACGATAGAATGGAATGTTGAGGTAATGATCCACTTTACTATAGAATGGAATGTTGAGGTGCTGATCCACTTTACTATAGAATGGAATGTTGAGGTGCTGATCCACTTTACTATAGAATGGAATGTTGAGGTAATGATCCACTTTACTATAGAATGGAATGTTGAGGTACTGATCAACTTTACTATAGAATGGAATGTTGAGGTAATGATCCACTTTACTATAGAATGGAATGTTGAGGTGCTGATCCACTTTACTATAGAATGGAATGTTGATGTACGGATCCACTTTCCTATAGAATGGAATGTTGAGGTGCTGATCCACTTTACGAAAGAATGGAATGTTGAGGTACTGATCAACTTTACTATAGAATGGAATGTTGAGGTAATGATCCACTTTACTATAGAATGGAATGTTGAGGTGCTGATCCACTTTACTATAGAATGGAATGTTGAGGTGCTGAACCACTTTACTATAGAATGGAATGTTGAGGTACTGATCAACTTTACTATAGAATGGAATGTTGAGGTGCTGATCCACTTTGATATAGAATGGAATGTTGAGGTGCTGATCCACTTTGATATAAAATGGAATGTTGAGGTGCTGATCCACTTTACTATAGAATGGAATGTTGAGGTAATGATCCACTTTAATATAGAATGGAATGTTGAGGTAATGATCCACTTTACTATAGAATGGAATGTTGAGGTGCTGATCCACTTTACTACAGAATGGAATGCTGAGGTGCTGATCCACTTTACTATGGAATGGAATGTTGAGGTAATGATCCACTTTACTATAGAATGGAATGTTGAGGTGCTGATCCACTTTACTATAGAATGGAATGTTGAGGTGCTGATCCACTTTACTATAGAATGGAATGTTGATGTACGGATCCACTTTACTATAGAATGGAATGTTGAGGTGCTGATCCACTTTACTATAGAATGGAATGTTGAGGTGCTGATCAACTTTACTACAGAATGGAATGTTGAGGTACTGATCCACTTTACTATAGAATGGAATGTTGAGGTACTGATCCACTTTACTATAGAATGGAATGTTGAGGTGCTGATCAACTTTACCATAGAATGGAATGTTGAGGTGCTGATCCACTTTACTATAGAATGGAATGTTGAGGTACTGATCCACTTTACTATAGAATGGAATGTTGAGGTACTGATCCACTTTACTATAGAATGGAATGTTGAGGTGCTGATCAACTTTACGATAGAATGGAATGTTGAGGTAATGATCCACTTTAATATAGAATGGAATGTTGAGGTGCTGATCCACTTTACTATAGAATGGAATGTTGAGGTGCTGATCCACTTTACTACAGAATGGAATGTTGATGTACGGATCCACTTTACTAAAGAATGGAATGTTGAGTTGCTGATCCACTTTACTATAGAATGGAATGTTGAGGTACTGATCCACTTTACTATAGAATGGAATGTTGAGGTACTGATCAACTTTACTATAGAATGGAATGTTGAGGTAATGATCCACTTTACTATAGAATGGAATGTTGAGGTGCTGATCCACTTTACTATGGAATGGAATGTTGAGGTGCTGATCCACTTTACTATAGAATGGAATGTTGAGGTACTGATCAACTTTACTATAGAATGGAATGTTGAGGTGCTGATCCACTTTGATATAGAATGGAATGTTGAGGTGCTGATCCACTTTACTATAGAATGGAATGTTGAGGTAATGATCCACTTTACTATAGAATGGAATGTTGAGGTGCTGATCCACTTTGATATAGAATGGAATGTTGAGGTGCTGATCCACTTTACTATAGAATGGAATGTTGAGGTAATGATCCACTTTACTATCGAATGGAATGTTGAGGTGCTGATCCACTTTGATACAGAATGGAATTTTGAGGTGCTGATCCACTTTACTGTAGAATGGAATGTTGAGGTAATGATCCACTTTACTATAGAATGGAATGTTGAGGTGCTGATCCACTTTACTATAGAATGGAATGTTGAGGTGCTGATCCACTTTACGATAGAATGGAATGTTGAGGTAATGATCCACTTTACTATAGAATGGAATGTTGAGGTGCTGATCCACTTTACTATAGAATGGAATGTTGAGGTGCTGATCCACTTTACTATAGAATGGAATGTTGAGGTAATGATCCACTTTACTATAGAATGGAATGTTGAGGTACTGATCAACTTTACTATAGAATGGAATGTTGAGGTAATGATCCACTTTACTATAGAATGGAATGTTGAGGTGCTGATCCACTTTACTATAGAATGGAATGTTGATGTACGGATCCACTTTCCTATAGAATGGAATGTTGAGGTGCTGATCCACTTTACTATAGAATGGAATGTTGAGGTACTGATCAACTTTACTATAGAATGGAATGTTGAGGTAATGATCCACTTTACTATAGAATGGAATGTTGAGGTGCTGATCCACTTTACTATAGAATGGAATGTTGAGGTGCTGAACCACTTTACTATAGAATGGAATGTTGAGGTACTGATCAACTTTACTATAGAATGGAATGTTGAGGTGCTGATCCACTTTGATATAGAATGGAATGTTGAGGTGCTGATCCACTTTGATATAAAATGGAATGTTGAGGTGCTGATCCACTTTACTATAGAATGGAATGTTGAGGTAATGATCCACTTTAATATAGAATGGAATGTTGAGGTAATGATCCACTTTACTATAGAATGGAATGTTGAGGTGCTGATCCACTTTACTACAGAATGGAATGCTGAGGTGCTGATCCACTTTACTATAGAATGGAATGTTGAGGTGCTGATCCACTTTACTATAGAATGGAATGTTGATGTACGGATCCACTTTACCATAGAATGGAATGTTGAGGTAATGATCCACTTTACTATAGAATGGAATGTTGAGGTAATGATCCACTTTACTATCGAATGGAATGTTGAGGTGCTGATCCACTTTACGATAGAATGGAATGTTGAGGTAATGATCCACTTTACTATAGAATGGAATGTTGAGGTAATGATCCACTTTACTATAGAATGGAATGTTGAGGTGCTGATCCACTTTACTATAGAATGGAATGTTGAGGTGCTGATCCACTTTACTATAGAATGGAATGTTGAGGTACTGATCCACTCTCCTGTGGAATGGAATGTTGAGATGCTGATCCACTTTACTATAGAATGGAATGTTGATGTACGGATCCACTTTACTATAGAATGGAATGTTGAGGTGCTGATCCACTTTACTATAGAATGGAATGTTGAGGTACTGATCCACTTTACTATAGAATGGAATGTTGAGGTACTGATCCACTTTACTATAGAATGGAATGTTGAGGTGCTGATCCACTTTACTATAGAATGGAATGTTGAGGTGCTGATCCACTTTACTATAGAATGGAATGTTGAGGTACTGATCCACTTTACTATAGAATGGAATGTTGAGGTACTGATCCACTTTACTATAGAATGGAATGTTGAGGTGCTGATCCACTTTACTATAGAATGGAATGTTGAGGTGCTGATCCACTTTACTATAGAATGGAATGTTGATGTACGGATCCACTTTACTATAGAATGGAATGTTGAGGTGCTGATCCACTTTACTTTTGAATGGAATGTTGAGATACTGATCCACTTTACTATAGAATGGAATGTTGAGGTGCTGATCCACTTTACTATAGAATGGAATGTTGAGGTGCTGATCCACTTTACTGTAGAATGGAATGTTGAGGTGCTGATCCACTTTACTTTTGAATGGAATGTTGAGATACTGATCCACTTTACTATAGAATGGAATGTTGAGGTGCTGATCCACTTTACTGTAGAATGGAATGTTGAGGTGCTGATCCACTTTACTGTAGAATGGAATGTTGAGGTGCTGATCCACTTTACTTTTGAATGGAATGTTGAGATACTGATCCACTTTGCTATAGAATGGAATGTTGAGGTGCTGATCCACTTTACTGCAGAATGGAATGTTGAGGTGCTGATCCACTTTACTGTAGAATGGAACGTTGAGGTGCTGATCCACTTTACTTTTGAATGGAATGTTGAGGTCCTGATCCACTTTACTGTAGAATGGAATGTTGAGGTGCTGATCCACTTTACTTTTGAATGGAATGTTGAGGTACTGATCCACTTTACTATGGAATGGAATGTTGAGGTGCTGATCCACTTTACTATAGAATGGAATGTTGAGGTGCTGATCCACTTTACTATCGAATGGAATGTTGAGGTGCTGATCCACTTTACTGTAGAATGGAATGTTGAGGTGCTGATCCACTTTACTTTTGAATGGAATGTTGAGGTACTGATCCACTTTACTATTGAATGGAATGTTGAGGTGCTGAACCACTTTACTATAGAATGGAATGTTGAGGTACTGATCCACTTTCCTATAGAATGGAATGTTGAGGTGCTGATCCACTTTACTATCGAATGGAATGTTGAGGTGCTGATCCACTTTACTGTAGAATGGAATGTTGAGTTGCTGATCCACTTTACTTTTGAATGGAATGTTGAGATACTGATCCACTTTACTATGGAATGGAATGTTGAGGTGCTGATCCACTTTACTTTTGAATGGAATGTTGAGATACTGATCCACTTTACTATAGAATGGAATGTTGAGGTGCTGATCCACTTTACTATCGAATGGAATGTTGAGGTGCTGACCCACTTTACTGTAGAATGGAATGTTGAGGTGCTGATCCACTTTACTTTTGAATGGAATGTTGAGGTACTGATCCACTTTACTGTAGAATGGAATGTTGAGGTGCTGATCCACCTTACTATAGAATGGAATGTTGAGGTACTGATCCACTTTACTATAGAATGGAATGTTGAGGTGCTGATCCACTTTACTATAGAATGGAATGTTGATGTACGGATCCACTTTACTATAGAATGGAATGTTGAGGTGCTGATCCACTTTACTATAGAATGGAATGTTGATGTACGGATCCACTTTACTATAGAATGGAATGTTGAGGTACTGATCCACTTTGCTATGGAATGGAATGTTGAGGTACTGATCCACTTTACTATAGAATGGAATGTTGAGGTGCTGATCCACTTTACTATGGAATGGAATGTTGATGTACGGATCCACTTTACTATAGAATGGAATGTTGAGGTACTGATCCACTTTACGATAGAATGGAATGTTGAGGTACTGATCCACTTTACTATAGAATGGAATGTTGAGGTACTGATCCACTTTACTATAGAATGGAATGTTGATGTACGGATCCACTTCACTATAGAATGGAATGTTGAGGTGCTGATCCACTTTACTATAGAATGGAATGTTGATGTACGGATCCACTTTACTATAGAATGGAATGTTGATGTACGGATCCACTTTAATATAGAATGGAATGTTGAGGTGCTGATCCACTTTACTATAGAATGGAATGTTGATGTACGGATCCACTTTGCTATAGAATGGAATGTTGAGGTAATGATCCACTTTACTATAGAATGGAATGTTGAGGTACTGATCCACTTTACTATAGAATGGAATGTTGAGGTACTGATCCACTTTACTATAGAATGGAATGTTGAGGTACTGATCCACTTTACGATAGAATGGAATGTTGATGTACGGATCCACTTTACTATAGAATGGAATGTTGAGGTGCTGATCCACTTTACTATAGAATGGAATGTTGAGGTAATGATCCACTTTACTATAGAATGGAATGTTGAGGTACTGATCAACTTTACTATAGAATGGAATGTTGAGGTAATGATCCACTTTACTATAGAATGGAATGTTGAGGTGCTGATCCACTTTACTATAGAATGGAATGTTGATGTACGGATCCACTTTCCTATAGAATGGAATGTTGAGGTGCTGATCCACTTTACGAAAGAATGGAATGTTGAGGTACTGATCAACTTTACTATAGAATGGAATGTTGAGGTAATGATCCACTTTACTATAGAATGGAATGTTGAGGTGCTGATCCACTTTACTATAGAATGGAATGTTGAGGTGCTGAACCACTTTACTATAGAATGGAATGTTGAGGTACTGATCAACTTTACTATAGAATGGAATGTTGAGGTGCTGATCCACTTTGATATAGAATGGAATGTTGAGGTGCTGATCCACTTTGATATAAAATGGAATGTTGAGGTGCTGATCCACTTTACTATAGAATGGAATGTTGAGGTAATGATCCACTTTAATATAGAATGGAATGTTGAGGTAATGATCCACTTTACTATAGAATGGAATGTTGAGGTGCTGATCCACTTTACTACAGAATGGAATGCTGAGGTGCTGATCCACTTTACTATGGAATGGAATGTTGAGGTAATGATCCACTTTACTATAGAATGGAATGTTGAGGTGCTGATCCACTTTACTATAGAATGGAATGTTGAGGTGCTGATCCACTTTACTATAGAATGGAATGTTGATGTACGGATCCACTTTACTATAGAATGGAATGTTGAGGTGCTGATCCACTTTACTATAGAATGGAATGTTGAGGTGCTGATCAACTTTACTACAGAATGGAATGTTGAGGTACTGATCCACTTTACTATAGAATGGAATGTTGAGGTACTGATCCACTTTACTATAGAATGGAATGTTGAGGTGCTGATCAACTTTACCATAGAATGGAATGTTGAGGTGCTGATCCACTTTACTATAGAATGGAATGTTGAGGTACTGATCCACTTTACTATAGAATGGAATGTTGAGGTACTGATCCACTTTACTATAGAATGGAATGTTGAGGTGCTGATCAACTTTACGATAGAATGGAATGTTGAGGTAATGATCCACTTTAATATAGAATGGAATGTTGAGGTGCTGATCCACTTTACTATAGAATGGAATGTTGAGGTGCTGATCCACTTTACTACAGAATGGAATGTTGATGTACGGATCCACTTTACTAAAGAATGGAATGTTGAGTTGCTGATCCACTTTACTATAGAATGGAATGTTGAGGTACTGATCCACTTTACTATAGAATGGAATGTTGAGGTACTGATCAACTTTACTATAGAATGGAATGTTGAGGTAATGATCCACTTTACTATAGAATGGAATGTTGAGGTGCTGATCCACTTTACTATGGAATGGAATGTTGAGGTGCTGATCCACTTTACTATAGAATGGAATGTTGAGGTACTGATCAACTTTACTATAGAATGGAATGTTGAGGTGCTGATCCACTTTGATATAGAATGGAATGTTGAGGTGCTGATCCACTTTACTATAGAATGGAATGTTGAGGTAATGATCCACTTTACTATAGAATGGAATGTTGAGGTGCTGATCCACTTTGATATAGAATGGAATGTTGAGGTGCTGATCCACTTTACTATAGAATGGAATGTTGAGGTAATGATCCACTTTACTATCGAATGGAATGTTGAGGTGCTGATCCACTTTGATACAGAATGGAATTTTGAGGTGCTGATCCACTTTACTGTAGAATGGAATGTTGAGGTAATGATCCACTTTACTATAGAATGGAATGTTGAGGTGCTGATCCACTTTACTATAGAATGGAATGTTGAGGTGCTGATCCACTTTACGATAGAATGGAATGTTGAGGTAATGATCCACTTTACTATAGAATGGAATGTTGAGGTGCTGATCCACTTTACTATAGAATGGAATGTTGAGGTGCTGATCCACTTTACTATAGAATGGAATGTTGAGGTAATGATCCACTTTACTATAGAATGGAATGTTGAGGTACTGATCAACTTTACTATAGAATGGAATGTTGAGGTAATGATCCACTTTACTATAGAATGGAATGTTGAGGTGCTGATCCACTTTACTATAGAATGGAATGTTGATGTACGGATCCACTTTCCTATAGAATGGAATGTTGAGGTGCTGATCCACTTTACTATAGAATGGAATGTTGAGGTACTGATCAACTTTACTATAGAATGGAATGTTGAGGTAATGATCCACTTTACTATAGAATGGAATGTTGAGGTGCTGATCCACTTTACTATAGAATGGAATGTTGAGGTGCTGAACCACTTTACTATAGAATGGAATGTTGAGGTACTGATCAACTTTACTATAGAATGGAATGTTGAGGTGCTGATCCACTTTGATATAGAATGGAATGTTGAGGTGCTGATCCACTTTGATATAAAATGGAATGTTGAGGTGCTGATCCACTTTACTATAGAATGGAATGTTGAGGTAATGATCCACTTTAATATAGAATGGAATGTTGAGGTAATGATCCACTTTACTATAGAATGGAATGTTGAGGTGCTGATCCACTTTACTACAGAATGGAATGCTGAGGTGCTGATCCACTTTACTATAGAATGGAATGTTGAGGTGCTGATCCACTTTACTATAGAATGGAATGTTGATGTACGGATCCACTTTACCATAGAATGGAATGTTGAGGTAATGATCCACTTTACTATAGAATGGAATGTTGAGGTAATGATCCACTTTACTATAGAATGGAATGTTGAGGTGCTGATCCACTTTACGATAGAATGGAATGTTGAGGTAATGATCCACTTTACTATAGAATGGAATGTTGAGGTAATGATCCACTTTACTATAGAATGGAATGTTGAGGTGCTGATCCACTTTACTATAGAATGGAATGTTGAGGTGCTGATCCACTTTACTATAGAATGGAATGTTGAGGTACTGATCCACTCTCCTGTGGAATGGAATGTTGAGATGCTGATCCACTTTACTATAGAATGGAATGTTGATGTACGGATCCACTTTACTATAGAATGGAATGTTGAGGTGCTGATCCACTTTACTATAGAATGGAATGTTGAGGTACTGATCCACTTTACTATAGAATGGAATGTTGAGGTACTGATCCACTTTACTATAGAATGGAATGTTGAGGTGCTGATCCACTTTACTATAGAATGGAATGTTGAGGTGCTGATCCACTTTACTATAGAATGGAATGTTGAGGTACTGATCCACTTTACTATAGAATGGAATGTTGAGGTACTGATCCACTTTACTATAGAATGGAATGTTGAGGTGCTGATCCACTTTACTATAGAATGGAATGTTGAGGTGCTGATCCACTTTACTATAGAATGGAATGTTGATGTACGGATCCACTTTACTATAGAATGGAATGTTGAGGTGCTGATCCACTTTACTTTTGAATGGAATGTTGAGATACTGATCCACTTTACTATAGAATGGAATGTTGAGGTGCTGATCCACTTTACTATAGAATGGAATGTTGAGGTGCTGATCCACTTTACTGTAGAATGGAATGTTGAGGTGCTGATCCACTTTACTTTTGAATGGAATGTTGAGATACTGATCCACTTTACTATAGAATGGAATGTTGAGGTGCTGATCCACTTTACTGTAGAATGGAATGTTGAGGTGCTGATCCACTTTACTGTAGAATGGAATGTTGAGGTGCTGATCCACTTTACTTTTGAATGGAATGTTGAGATACTGATCCACTTTGCTATAGAATGGAATGTTGAGGTGCTGATCCACTTTACTGTAGAATGGAATGTTGAGGTGCTGATCCACTTTACTGTAGAATGGAACGTTGAGGTGCTGATCCACTTTACTTTTGAATGGAATGTTGAGGTCCTGATCCACTTTACTGTAGAATGGAATGTTGAGGTGCTGATCCACTTTACTTTTGAATGGAATGTTGAGGTACTGATCCACTTTACTATGGAATGGAATGTTGAGGTGCTGATCCACTTTACTATAGAATGGAATGTTGAGGTGCTGATCCACTTTACTATCGAATGGAATGTTGAGGTGCTGATCCACTTTACTGTAGAATGGAATGTTGAGGTGCTGATCCACTTTACTTTTGAATGGAATGTTGAGGTACTGATCCACTTTACTATTGAATGGAATGTTGAGGTGCTGAACCACTTTACTATAGAATGGAATGTTGAGGTACTGATCCACTTTCCTATAGAATGGAATGTTGAGGTGCTGATCCACTTTACTATCGAATGGAATGTTGAGGTGCTGATCAACTTTACTGTAGAATGGAATGTTGAGTTGCTGATCCACTTTACTTTTGAATGGAATGTTGAGATACTGATCCACGTTACTATGGAATGGAATGTTGAGGTGCTGATCCACTTTACTTTTGAATGGAATGTTGAGATACTGATCCACTTTACTATAGAATGGAATGTTGAGGTGCTGATCCACTTTACTATCGAATGGAATGTTGAGGTGCTGACCCACTTTACTGTAGAATGGAATGTTGAGGTGCTGATCCACTTTACTTTTGAATGGAATGTTGAGGTACTGATCCACTTTACTATAGAATGGAATGTTGAGGTGCTGATCCACCTTACTATAGAATGGAATGTTGAGGTACTGATCCACTTTACTATAGAATGGAATGTTGAGGTGCTGATCCACTTTACTATAGAATGGAATGTTGATGTACGGATCCACTTTACTATAGAATGGAATGTTGAGGTGCTGATCCACTTTACTATAGAATGGAATGTTGATGTACGGATCCACTTTACTATAGAATGGAATGTTGAGGTACTGATCCACTTTGCTATGGAATGGAATGTTGAGGTACTGATCCACTTTACTATAGAATGGAATGTTGAGGTGCTGATCCACTTTACTATGGAATGGAATGTTGATGTACGGATCCACTTTACTATAGAATGGAATGTTGAGGTACTGATCCACTTTACGATAGAATGGAATGTTGAGGTACTGATCCACTTTACTATAGAATGGAATGTTGAGGTACTGATCCACTTTACTATAGAATGGAATGTTGATGTACGGATCCACTTCACTATAGAATGGAATGTTGAGGTGCTGATCCACTTTACTATAGAATGGAATGTTGATGTACGGATCCACTTTACTATAGAATGGAATGTTGATGTACGGATCCACTTTAATATAGAATGGAATGTTGAGGTGCTGATCCACTTTACTATAGAATGGAATGTTGATGTACGGATCCACTTTGCTATAGAATGGAATGTTGAGGTAATGATCCACTTTACTATAGAATGGAATGTTGAGGTACTGATCCACTTTACTATAGAATGGAATGTTGAGGTACTGATCCACTTTACTATAGAATGGAATGTTGAGGTACTGATCCACTTTACTATAGAATGGAATGTTGATGTACGGATCCACTTTACTATAGAATGGAATGTTGAGGTGCTGATCCACTTTACTATAGAATGGAATGTTGATGTACGGATCCACTTTACTAAAGAATGGAATGTTGATGTACGGATCCACTTTCCTATAGAATGGAATTTTGAGGTGCTGATCCACTTTACTATAGAATGGAATGTTGATGTACGGATCCACTTTGCTATAGAATGGAATGTTGAGGTAATGATCCACTTCACTATGGAATGGAATTTTGAGGTGCTGATCCATTTTACTGTAGAATGGAATGTTGAGGTACTGATCCACTTTACTATCGAATGGAATGTTGAGGTAATGATCCACTTTACTATAGAATGGAATGTTGAGGTACTGATCCACTTTACTATAGAATGGAATGTTGAGGTACTGATCAACTTTACTATAGAATGGAATGTTGAGGTGCTGATCCACTTTACTATAGAATGGAATGTTGAGGTGCTGATCAACTTTACGATAGAATGGAATGTTGAGGTGCTGATCCACTTTACTATAGAATGGAATGTTGAGGTGCTGATCCACTTTACTACAGAATGGAATGTTGATGTACGGATCCACTTTAATATGGAATGGAATGTTGAGGTGCTGATCAACTTTACTATAGAATGGAATGTTGAGGTACTGATCCACTTTACTATAGAATGGAATGTTGAGGTACTGATCAACTTTACTATAGAATGGAATGTTGAGGTGCTGATCCACTTTACTATAGAATGGAATGTTGAGGTGCTGATCCACTTTACTATAGAATGGAATGTTGAGGTACTGATCCACTTTACTATAGAATGGAATGTTGAGGTACTGATCCACTTCAGTATAGAATGGAATGTTGAGGTGCTGATCCACTTTACTATAGAATGGAATGTTGATGTACGGATCCACTTTACTATAGAATGGAATGTTGATGTACGGATCCACTTTAATATAGAATGGAATGTTGAGGTGCTGATCCACTTTACTATAGAATGGAATGTTGATGTACGGATCCACTTTGCTATAGAATGGAATGTTGAGGTAATGATCCACTTTACTATAGAATGGAATGTTGAGGTACTGATCCACTTTACTATAGAATGGAATGTTGAGGTACTGATCCACTTTACTATAGAATGGAATGTTGAGGTACTGATCCACTTTACTATAGAATGGAATGTTGATGTACGGATCCACTTTACTATAGAATGGAATGTTGAGGTGCTGAACCACTTTACTATAGAATGGAATGTTGATGTACGGATCCACTTTACTAAAGAATGGAATGTTGATGTACGGATCCACTTTCCTATAGAATGGAATTTTGAGGTGCTGATCCACTTTACTATAGAATGGAATGTTGATGTACGGATCCACTTTGCTATAGAATGGAATGTTGAGGTAATGATCCACTTCACTATGGAATGGAATTTTGAGGTGCTGATCCATTTTACTGTAGAATGGAATGTTGAGGTACTGATCCACTTTACTATCGAATGGAATGTTGAGGTAATGATCCACTTTACTAGAGAATGGAATGTTGAGGTACTGATCCACTTTACTATAGAATGGAATGTTGAGGTACTGATCAACTTTACTATAGAATGGAATGTTGAGGTGCTGATCCACTTTACTATAGAATGGAATGTTGAGGTGCTGATCAACTTTACTATAGAATGGAATGTTGAGGTGCTGATCCACTTTACTATAGAATGGAATGTTGAGGTGCTGATCCACTTTACTACAGAATGGAATGTTGATGTACGGATCCACTTTAATATGGAATGGAATGTTGAGGTGCTGATCAACTTTACTATAGAATGGAATGTTGAGGTACTGATCCACTTTACTAGAGAATGGAATGTTGAGGTACTGATCAACTTTACTATAGAATGGAATGTTGAGGTGCTGATCCACTTTACTATAGAATGGAATGTTGAGGTGCTGATCAACTTTACTATAGAATGGAATGTTGAGGTGCTGATCCACTTTACTACAGAATGGAATGTTGAGGTGCTGATCAACTTTACTATAGAATGGAATGTTGAGGTGCTGATCCACTTTACTATAGAATGGAATGTTGAGGTGCTGATCCACTTTACTATCGAATGGAATGTTGAGGTACTGATCCACTTTACTATAGAATGGAATGTTGAGGTGCTGATCCACTTTACTATAGAATGGAATGTTGAGGTACTGATCCACTTTACTATAGAATGGAATGTTGATGTACGGATCCACTTTACTATAGAATGGAATGTTGAGGTACTCATCCACTTTACTTTTGAATGGAATGTTGAGGTACTGATCCACTTTGCTATAGAATGGAATGTTGAGGTACTGATCCACTTTACTATAGAATGGAATGTTGAGGTGCTGATCCACTTTCCTATAGAATGGAATGTTGAGGTACTGATCCACTTTACTATAGAATGGAATGTTGAGGTACTGATCCACTTTACTATACAATGGAATGTTGAGGTACTGATCCACTTTACTATACAATGGAATGTTGAGATACTGATCCACTTTACGATAGAATGGAATGTTGAGGTACTGATCCACTTTACTATAGAATGGAATGTTGAGGTGCTGATCCACTTTACTATAGAATGGAATGTTGAGGTACTGATCCACTTTACTATAGAATGGAATGTTGAGGTACTGATCCACTTCACTATAGAATGGAATGTTGAGGTACTGATCCACTTTACTTTTGAATGGAATGTTGAGGTACTGATCCACTTTACTATCGAATGGATTGTTGAGATACTGATCCACTTCACTATAGAATGGAATGTTGAGGTACTGATCCACTTTACTATAGAATGGAATGTTGAGGTAATGATCCACTTTACTATCGAATGGAATGTTGAGGTACTGATCCACTTTACTATAGAATGGAATGTTGAGGTACTGTTCAACTTTACTATAGAATGGAATGTTGAGGTGCTGATCCACTTTACTATAGAATGGAATGTTGAGGTACTGATCCACTTTACTATAGAATGGAATGTTGAGGTGCTGATCAACTTTACTATAGAATGGAATGTTGAGGTGCTGATCCACTTTACTACAGAATGGAATGTTGATGTACGGATCCACTTTAATATCGAATGGAATGTTGAGGTGCTGATCCACTTTACTATCGAATGGAATGTTGAGGTACTGATCCACTTTACGATAGAATGGAATGTTGAGGTGCTGATCCACTTTACTATAGAATGGAATGTTGAGGTACTGATCCACTTTACTATAGAATGGAATGTTGATGTACGGATCCACTTTACTATAGAATGGAATGTTGATGTACGGATCCACTTTACTATAGAATGGAATGTTGAGATACTGATCCACTTTACTATAGAATGGAATGTTGAGGTACTGATCCACTTTACTATAGAATGGAATGTTGAGATACTGATCCACTTTACTTTTGAATGGAATGTTGAGGTACTGATCCACTTTACTATAGAATGGAATGTTGAGGTACTGATCCACTTTACTATAGAATGGAATGTTGAGGTGCTGATCCACTTTACTATAGAATGGAATGTTGAGGTACTGATCCACTTTACTATAGAATGGAATGTTGAGGTACTGATCCACTTTACTATAGAATGGAATGTTGAGGTACTGATCCACTTTACTATACAATGGAATGTTTAGATACTGATCCACTTTACTATAGAATGGAATGTTGAGGTACTGATCCACTTTACTATAGAATG
Organism: Heptranchias perlo; assembly: GCF_035084215.1. Lineage (NCBI taxonomy): Eukaryota > Metazoa > Chordata > Chondrichthyes > Hexanchiformes > Hexanchidae > Heptranchias > Heptranchias perlo. Next base: position 15,857,847 of record NC_090334.1, read on the forward strand.
GAATGTTGAGGTGCTGATCCACTTTACTATAGAATGGAATGTTGAGGTACTGATCCACTTTACTATAGAATGGAATGTTGAGGTACTGATCCACTTTACTATAGAATGGAATGTTGAGGTGCTGATCCACTTTACTGTAGAATGGAATGTTGAGGTACTGATCCACTTTACTATAGAATGGAATGTTGAGGTACTGATCCACTTTACTATAGAATGGAATGTTGAGGTACTGATCCACTTTACTATAGAATGGAATGTTGAGGTGCTGATCCACTTTACTATAGAATGGAATGTTGAGGTACTGATCCACTTCACTATAGAATGGAATGTTGAGGTACTGATCCACTTTACTTTTGAATGGAATGTTGAGGTACTGATCCACTTTACTATAGAATGGAATGTTGAGATACTGATCCACTTCACTATAGAATGGAATGTTGAGGTACTGATCCACTTTACTTTTGAATGGAATGTTGAGGTACTGATCCACTTCACTATAGAATGGAATGTTGAGGTGCTGATCCACTTTACTATAGAATGGAATGTTGAGGTACTGATCCACTTCACTATAGAATGGAATGTTGAGGTACTGATCCACTTTACTTTTGAATGGAATGTTGAGGTACTGATCCACTTTACTATAGAATGGAATGTTGAGGTGCTGATCCACTTTACTATAGAATGGAATGTTGAGGTACTGATCCACTTTACTATAGAATGGAATGTTGAGGTGCTGATCCACTTTCCAATCGAATGGAATGTTGAGGTGCTGATCCACTTTACTGTAGAATGGAATGTTGAGGTGCTGATCCACTTTACTTTTGAATGGAATGTTGAGGTACTGATCCACTTTACTATAGAATGGAATGTTGAGGTGCTGATCCACTTTACTATCGAATGGAATGTTGAGGTGCTGATCCACTTTACTGTAGAATGGAATGTTGAGGTACTGATCCACTTTACTATAGAATGGAATGTTGAGGTGCTGATCCACTTTACTATAGAATGGAATGTTGAGGTACTGATCCACTTTACTTTTGAATGGAATGTTGAGGTACTGATTCACTTTACTATAGAATGGAATGTTGAGGTGCTGATCCACTTTACTGTAGAATGGAATGTTGAGGTACTGCTCCACTTTACTTTTGAATGGAATGTTGAGATACTGATCCACTTTACTATAGAATGGAATGTTGAGGTGCTGATCCACTTTACTTTTGAATGGAATGTTGAGATACTGATCCACTTTACTATAGAATGGAATGTTGAGGTGCTGATCCACTTTACTATAGAATGGAATGTTGAGGTGCTGATCCACTTTACTGTAGAATGGAATGTTGAGGTGCTGATCCACTTTACTTTTGAATGGAATGTTGAGGTACTGATCCACTTTGCTATAGAATGGAATGTTGAGGTGCTGATCCACTTTACTGTAGAATGGAATGTTGAGGTGCTGATCCACTTTACTGTAGAATGGAACGTTGAGGTGCTGATCCACTTTACTTTTGAATGGAATGTTGAGGTGCTGATCCACTTTACTGTAGAATGGAATGTTGAGGTGCTGATCCACTTTACTTTTGAATGGAATGTTGAGGTACTGATCCACTTTATTACAGAATGGAATGTTGAGGTGCTGATCCACTTTACTATAGAATGGAATGTTGAGGTGCTGATCCACTTTACTATAGAATGGAATGTTGAGGTGCTGATCCACTTTACTGTAGAATGGAATGTTGAGGTGCTGATCCACTTTACTTTTGAATGGAATGTTGAGGTACTGATCCACTTTACTATAGAATGGAATGTTGAGGTGCTGATCCACTTTACTATAGAATGGAATGTTGAGGTCCTGATCCACTTTACTATAGAATGGAATGTTGAGGTACTGATCCACTTCACTATAGAATGGAATGTTGAGGTACTGATCCACTTTACTATAGAATGGAATGTTGAGGTACTGATCCACTTTACTATAGAATGGAATGTTGAGATACTGATCCACTTCACTATAGAATGGAATGTTGAGGTACTGATCCACTTTACTATAGAATGGAATGTTGAGGTAATGATCCACTTTACTATCGAATGGAATGTTGAGGTACTGATCCACTTTACTATAGAATGGAATGTTGAGGTACTGATCAACTTTACTATAGAATGGAATGTTGAGGTGCTGATCCACTTTACTATAGAATGGAATGTTGAGGTGCTGATCAACTTTACTATAGAATGGAATGTTGAGGTGCTGATCCACTTTACTATAGAATGGAATGTTGAGGTACTGATCCACTTTACTATAGAATGGAATGTTGAGGTGCTGATCCACTTTACTATAGAATGGAATGTTGAGGTACTGATCCACTTTACTATAGAATGGAATGTTGAGGTACTGATCCACTTCACTATAGAATGGAATGTTGAGGTACTGATCCACTTTACTTTTGAATGGAATGTTGAGGTACTGATCCACTTTACTATAGATTGGAATGTTGAGATACTGATCCACTTCACTATAGAATGGAATGTTGAGGTACTGATCCACTTTACTTTTGAATGGAATGTTGAGGTACTGATCCACTTTACTATAGAATGGAATGTTGAGGTGCTGATCCACTTTACTATAGAATGGAATGTTGAGGTACTGATCCACTTTACTATAGAATGGAATGTTGAGGTGCTGATCCACTTTCCTATCGAATGGAATGTTGAGGTGCTGATCCACTTTACTGTAGAATGGAATGTTGAGGTGCTGATCCACTTTACTTTTGAATGGAATGTTGAGGTACTGATCCACTTTACTATAGAATGGAATGTTGAGGTGCTGATCCACTTTACTATCGAATGGAATGTTGAGGTGCTGATCCACTTTACTGTAGAATGGAATGTTGAGGTACTGATCCACTTTACTATAGAATGGAATGTTGAGGTGCTGATCCACTTTACTATAGAATGGAATGTTGAGGTACTGATCCACTTTACTTTTGAATGGAATGTTGAGGTACTGATTCACTTTACTATAGAATGGAATGTTGAGGTGCTGATCCACTTTACTGTAGAATGGAATGTTGAGGTACTGCTCCACTTTACTTTTGAATGGAATGTTGAGATACTGATCCACTTTCCTATAGAATGGAATGTTGAGGTGCTGATCCACTTTACTTTTGAATGGAATGTTGAGGTACTGATCCACTTTACGATAGAATGGAATTTTGAGGTGCTGATCCACTTTACTATAGAATGGAATGTTGAGATACTGATCCACTTTACTATAGAATGGAATGTTGAGGTGCTGATCCACTTTACTGTAGAATGGAATGTTGAGGTGCTGATCCACTTTACTGTAGAATGGAATGTTGAGGTGCTGATCCACTTGACTTTTGAATGGAATGTTGAGGTACTGATCCACTTTGCTATAGAATGGAATGTTGAGGTGCTGATCCAGTTTACTGTAGAATGGAATGTTGAGGTGCTGATCCACTTTACTGTAGAATGGAACGTTGAGGTGCTGATCCACTTTACTTTTGAATGGACTGTTGAGGTGCTGATCCACTTTACTGTAGAATGGAATGTTGAGGTGCTGATCCACTTTACTTTTGAATGGAATGTTGAGGTACTGATCCACTTTATTACAGAATGGAATGTTGAGGTGCTGATCCACTTTACTATAGAATGGAATGTTGAGGTGCTGATCCACTTTACTATAGAATGGAATGTTGAGGTGCTGATCCACTTTACTGTAGAATGGAATGTTGAGGTGCTGATCCACTTTACTTTTGAATGGAATGTTGAGGTACTGATCCACTTTACTATAGAATGGAATGTTGAGGTGCTGATCCACTTTACTATAGAATGGAATTTTGAGGTACTGATCCACTTTACTATAGAATGGAATGTTGAGGTGCTGATCCACTTTACTATCGAATGGAATGTTGAGGTGCTTATCCACTTTACTGTAGAATGGAATGTTGAGGTGCTGATCCACTTTACTTTTGAATGGAATGTTGAGATACTGATCCACTTTACTATAGAATGGAATGTTGAGGTGCTGATCCACTTTACTTTTGAATGGAATGTTGAGATACTGATCCACTTTAATATAGAATGGAATGTTGAGGTGCTGATCCACTTTACTATCGAATGGAATGTTGAGGTGCTGATCCATTTTACTGTAGAATGGAATGTTGAGGTGCTGATCCACTTTACTTTTGAATGGAATGTTGAGGTACTGATCCACTTTACGATAGAATGGAATGTTGAGGTGCTGATCCACTTTACTATAGAATGGAATGTTGAGGTACTGATCCACTTTACTATAGAATGGAATGTTGAGGTGCTGATGCACTTTACTATAGAATGGAATGTTGATGTACGGATCCACTTTACTATAGAATGGAATGTTGAGGTGCTGATCCACTTTACTATAGAATGGAATGTTGATGTACGGATCCACTTTACTATAGAATGGAATGTTGAGGTACTGATCCACTTTGCTATAGAATGGAATGTTGAGGTACTGATCCACTTTACTATAGAATGGAATGTTGAGGTGCTGATCCACTTTACTATAGAATGGAATGTTGATGTACGGATCCACTTTACTATAGAATGGAATGTTGATGTACGGATCCACTTTGCTATAGAATGGAATGTTGAGATACTGATCCACTTTACTATAGAATGGAATGTTGAGGTACTGATCCACTTTATTATAGAATGGAATGTTGAGATACTGATCCACTTTACTATAGAATGGAATGTTGAGGTGCTGATCCACTTTACTATAGAATGGAATGTTGAGGTACTGATCCACTTTACTATAGAATGGAATGTTGAGGTACTGATCCACTCTCCTGTGGAATGGAATGTTGAGATGCTGATCCACTTTACTATAGAATGGAATGTTGAGGTGCTGATCCACTTTACTATAGAATGGAATGTTGAGGTACTGATCCACTTTACTATAGAATGGAATGTTGAGGTACTGATCCACTTTACTATAGAATGGAATGTTGAGGTACTGATCCACTTTACTATAGAATGGAATGTTGAGATACTGATCCACTTTACTATAGAATGGAATGTTGAGGTACTGATCCACTTTACTTTTGAATGGAATGTTGAGATACTGATCCACTTTACTATAGAATGGAATGTTGAGGTACTGATCCACTTTACTATAGAATGGAATGTTGAGGTGCTGATCCACTTTACTATAGAATGGAATGTTGAGGTACTGATCCACTTTACTATAGAATGGAATGTTGAGGTACTGATCCACTTTACTGTAGAATGGAATGTTGAGGTGCTGATCCACTTTACTGTAGAATGGAATGTTGAGGTACTGATCCACTTTACTATAGAATGGAATGTTGAGGTACTGATCCACTTTACTATAGAATGGAATGTTGAGGTACTGATCCACTTTACTATAGAATGGAATGTTGAGGTGCTGATCCACTTTACTATAGAATGGAATGTTGAGGTACTGATCCACTTTACTATAGAATGGAATGTTGAGATACTGATCCACTTTACTATAGAATGGAATGTTGAGGTACTGATCCACTTTACTATAGAATGGAATGTTGAGGTGCTGATCCACTTTACTATAGAATGGAATGTTGAGGTGCTGATCCACTTTACTATAGAACGGAATGTTGAGGTGCTGATCCACTTTACTTTTGAATGGAATGTTGAGGTACTGATCCACTTTACTATAGAATAGAATGTTGAGGTGCTGATCCACTTTACTATAGAATGGAATGTTGAGATACTGATCCACTTTACTATAGAATGGAATGTTGAGGTACTGATCCACTTTACTATAGAATGGAATGTTGAGGTGCTGATCCACTTTACTATAGAATGGAATGTTGAGGTACTGATCCACTTTACTATAGAATGGAATGTTGAGGTGCTGATCCACTTTACTATAGAATGGAATGTTGAGGTGCTGATCCACTTTACTATAGAATGGAATGTTGAGGTACTGATCCACTTTACTATAGAATGGAATGTTGAGGTGCTGATCCACTTTACTATAGAATGGAATGTTGAGGTACTGATCCACTTTACTATAGAATGGAATGTTGAGATACTGATCCACTTTACTATAGAATGGAATGTTGAGGTACTGATCCACTTTACTTTTGAATGGAATGTTGAGGTACTGATCCACTTTACTATAGAATGGAATGTTGAGATACTGATCCACTTTACTATAGAATGGAATGTTGAGGTGCTGATCCACTTTACTGTAGAATGGAATGTTGAGGTGCTGATCCACTTTACTGTAGAATGGAATGTTGAGGTGCTGATCCACTTTACTTTTGAATGGAATGTTGAGGTACTGATCCACTTTGCTATAGAATGGAATGTTGAGGTGCTGATCCACTTTACTGTAGAATGGAATGTTGAGGTGCTGATCCACTTTACTGTAGAATGGAACGTTGAGGTGCTGATCCACTTTACTTTTGAATGGAATGTTGAGGTACTGATCCACTTTATTACAGAATGGAATGTTGAGGTGCTGATCCACTTTACTATAGAATGGAATGTTGAGGTGCTGATCCACTTTACTATAGAATGGAATGTTGAGGTGCTGATCCACTTTACTGTAGAATGGAATGTTGAGGTGCTGATCCACTTTACTTTTGAATGGAATGTTGAGGTACTGATCCACTTTACTATAGAATGGAATGTTGAGGTGCTGATCCACTTTACTATAGAATGGAATGTTGAGGTACTGATCCACTTTACTATAGAATGGAATGTTGAGGTGCTGATCCACTTTACTATCGAATGGAATGTTGAGGTGCTGATCCACTTTACTGTAGAATGGAATGTTGAGGTGCTGATCCACTTTACTTTTGAATGGAATGTTGAGATACTGATCCACTTTACTATAGAATGGAATGTTGAGGTGCTGATCCACTTTACTTTTGAATGGAATGTTGAGATACTGATCCACTTTACTATAGAATGGAATGTTGAGGTGCTGATCCACTTTACTATCGAATGGAATGTTGAGGTGCTGATCCATTTTACTGTAGAATGGAATGTTGAGGTGCTGATCCACTTTACTTTTGAATGGAATGTTGAGGTACTGATCCACTTTACTATAGAATGGAATGTTGAGGTGCTGATCCACTTTACTATAGAATGGAATGTTGAGGTACTGATCCACTTTACTATAGAATGGAATGTTGAGGTGCTGATGCACTTTACTATAGAATGGAATGTTGATGTACGGATCCACTTTACTATAGAATGGAATGTTGAGGTGCTGATCCACTTTACTATAGAATGGAATGTTGAGGTGCTGATCCACTTTACTGTAGAATGGAATGTTGAGGTGCTGATCCACTTTACTGTAGAATGGAATGTTGAGGTGCTGATCCACTTGACTTTTGAATGGAATGTTGAGGTACTGATCCACTTTGCTATAGAATGGAATGTTGAGGTGCTGATCCACTTTACTGTAGAATGGAATGTTGAGGTGCTGATCCACTTTACTGTAGAATGGAACGTTGAGGTGCTGATCCACTTTACTTTTGAATGGACTGTTGAGGTGCTGATCCACTTTACTGTAGAATGGAATGTTGAGGTACTGATCCACTTTACTTTTGAATGGAATGTTGAGGTACTGATCCACTTTATTACAGAATGGAATGTTGAGGTGCTGATCCACTTTACTATAGAATGGAATGTTGAGGTGCTGATCCACTTTACTATAGAATGGAATGTTGAGGTGCTGATCCACTTTACTGTAGAATGGAATGTTGAGGTGCTGATCCACTTTACTTTTGAATGGAATGTTGAGGTACTGATCCACTTTACTATAGAATGGAATGTTGAGGTGCTGATCCACTTTACTATAGAATGGAATGTTGAGGTACTGATCCACTTTACTATAGAATGGAATGTTGAGGTGCTGATGCACTTTACTATAGAATGGAATGTTGATGTACGGATCCACTTTACTATAGAATGGAATGTTGAGGTGCTGATCCACTTTACTATAGAATGGAATGTTGATGTACGGATCCACTTTACTATAGAATGGAATGTTGAGGTACTGATCCACTTTGCTATAGAATGGAATGTTGAGGTACTGATCCACTTTACTATAGAATGGAATGTTGAGGTGCTGATCCACTTTACTATAGAATGGAATGTTGATGTACGGATCCACTTTACTATAGAATGGAATGTTGATGTACGGATCCACTTTGCTATAGAATGGAATGTTGAGATACTGATCCACTTTACTATAGAATGGAATGTTGAGGTACTGATCCACTTTATTATAGAATGGAATGTTGAGATACTGATCCACTTTACTATAGAATGGAATGTTGAGGTGCTGATCCACTTTACTATAGAATGGAATGTTGAGGTACTGATCCACTTTACTATAGAATGGAATGTTGAGGTACTGATCCACTTTACTATAGAATGGAATGTTGAGGTGCTGATCCACTCTCCTGTGGAATGGAATGTTGAGATGCTGATCCACTTTACTATAGAATGGAATGTTGAGGTGCTGATCCACTTTACTATAGAATGGAATGTTGAGGTACTGATCCACTTTACTATAGAATGGAATGTTGAGGTACTGATCCACTTTACTATAGAATGGAATGTTGAGGTACTGATCCACTTTACTATAGAATGGAATGTTGAGATACTGATCCACTTTACTATAGAATGGAATGTTGAGGTACTGATCCACTTTACTATAGAATGGAATGTTGAGATACTGATCCACTTTACTATAGAATGGAATGTTGAGGTACTGATCCACTTTACTATAGAATGGAATGTTGAGGTGCTGATCCACTTTACTATAGAATGGAATGTTGAGGTACTGATCCACTTTACTATAGAATGGAATGTTGAGGTACTGATCCACTTTACTGTAGAATGGAATGTTGAGGTGCTGATCCACTTTACTGTAGAATGGAATGTTGAGGTACTGATCCACTTTACTATAGAATGGAATGTTGAGGTACTGATCCACTTTACTATAGAATGGAATGTTGAGGTACTGATCCACTTTACTATAGAATGGAATGTTGAGGTGCTGATCCACTTTACTATAGAATGGAATGTTGAGGTACTGATCCACTTTACTATAGAATGGAATGTTGAGATACTGATCCACTTTACTATAGAATGGAATGTTGAGGTACTGATCCACTTTACTATAGAATGGAATGTTGAGGTGCTGATCCACTTTACTATAGAATGGAATGTTGAGGTGCTGATCCACTTTACTATAGAACGGAATGTTGAGGTGCTGATCCACTTTACTTTTGAATGGAATGTTGAGGTACTGATCCACTTTACTATAGAATGGAATGTTGAGGTGCTGATCCACTTTACTATAGAATGGAATGTTGAGATACTGATCCACTTTACTATAGAATGGAATGTTGAGGTACTGATCCACTTTACTATAGAATGGAATGTTGAGGTGCTGATCCACTTTACTATAGAATGGAATGTTGAGGTACTGATCCACTTTACTATAGAATGGAATGTTGAGGTGCTGATCCACTTTACTATAGAATGGAATGTTGAGGTGCTGATCCACTTTACTATAGAATGGAATGTTGAGGTACTGATCCACTTTACTATAGAATGGAATGTTGAGGTGCTGATCCACTTTACTATAGAATGGAATGTTGAGGTACTGATCCACTTTACTATGGAATGGAATGTTGAGATACTGATCCACTTTACTATAGAATGGAATGTTGAGGTACTGATCCACTTTACTTTTGAATGGAATGTTGAGGTACTGATCCACTTTACTATAGAATGGAATGTTGAGATACTGATCCACTTTACTATAGAATGGAATGTTGAGGTGCTGATCCACTTTACTGTAGAATGGAATGTTGAGGTGCTGATCCACTTTACTGTAGAATGGAATGTTGAGGTGCTGATCCACTTTACTATAGAATGGAATGTTGAGGTACTGATCCACTTTGCTATAGAATGGAATGTTGAGGTGCTGATCCACTTTACTGTAGAATGGAATGTTGAGGTGCTGATCCACTTTACTGTAGAATGGAACGTTGAGGTGCTGATCCACTTTACTTTTGAATGGAATGTTGAGGTGCTGATCCACTTTACTGTGGAATGGAATGTTGAGGTGCTGATCCACTTTACTTTTGAATGGAATGTTGAGGTACTGATCCACTTTATTACAGAATGGAATGTTGAGGTGCTGATCCACTTTACTATAGAATGGAATGTTGAGGTGCTGATCCACTTTCCTATAGAATGGAATGTTGAGGTGCTGATCCACTTTACTGTAGAATGGAATGTTGAGGTGCTGATCCACTTTACTTTTGAATGGAATGTTGAGGTACTGATCCACTTTACTATAGAATGGAATGTTGAGGTGCTGATCCACTTTACTATAGAATGGAATGTTGAGGTACTGATCCACTTTACTATAGAATGGAATGTTGAGGTGCTGATCCACTTTACTATCGAATGGAATGTTGAGGTGCTGATCCACTTTACTGTAGAATGGAATGTTGAGGTGCTGATCCACTTTACTTTTGAATGGAATGTTGAGATACTGATCCACTTTACTATAGAATGGAATGTTGAGGTGCTGATCCACTTTACTTTTGAATGGAATGTTGAGATACTGATCCACTTTACTATAGAATGGAATGTTGAGGTGCTGATCCACTTTACTATCGAATGGAATGTTGAGGTGCTGATCCATTTTACTGTAGAATGGAATGTTGAGGTGCTGATCCACTTTACTTTTGAATGGAATGTTGAGGTACTGATCCACTTTACTATAGAATGGAATGTTGAGGTGCTGATCCACTTTACTATAGAATGGAATGTTGAGGTACTGATCCACTTTACTATAGAATGGAATGTTGAGGTGCTGATGCACTTTACTATAGAATGGAATGTTGATGTACGGATCCACTTTACTATAGAATGGAATGTTGAGGTGCTGATCCACTTTACTATAGAATGGAATGTTGATGTACGGATCCACTTTACTATAGAATGGAATGTTGAGGTACTGATCCACTTTGCTATAGAATGGAATGTTGAGGTACTGATCCACTTTACCATAGAATGGAATGTTGAGGTGCTGATCCACTTTACTATAGAATGGAATGTTGATGTACGGATCCACTTTACTATAGAATGGAATGTTGATGTAAGGATCCACTTTGCTATAGAATGGAATGTTGAGATACTGATCCACTTTACTATAGAATGGAATGTTGAGGTACTGATCCACTTTATTATAGAATGGAATGTTGAGATACTGATCCACTTTACTGTAGAATGGAATGTTGAGGTGCTGATCCACTTTACTATAGAATGGAATGTTGAGGTACTGATCCACTTTACTATAGAATGGAATGTTGAGGTACTGATCCACTTTACTATAGAATGGAATGTTGAGGTACTGATCCACTCTCCTGTGGAATGGAATGTTGAGATGCTGATCCACTTTACTATAGAATGGAATGTTGAGGTGCTGATCCACTTTACTATAGAATGGAATGTTGAGGTACTGATCCACTTTACTATAGAATGGAATGTTGAGGTACTGATCCACTTTACTATAGAATGGAATGTTGAGGTACTGATCCACTTTACTATAGAATGGAATGTTGAGATACTGATCCACTTTACTATAGAATGGAATGTTGAGGTACTGATCCACTTTACTATAGAATGGAATGTTGAGATACTGATCCACTTTACTATAGAATGGAATGTTGAGGTACTGATCCACTTTACTATAGAATGGAATGTTGAGGTGCTGATCCACTTTACTATAGAATGGAATGTTGAGGTACTGATCCACTTTACTATAGAATGGAATGTTGAGGTACTGATCCACTTTACTATAGAATGGAATGTTGAGGTGCTGATCCACTTTACTGTAGAATGGAATGTTGAGGTACTGATCCACTTTACTATAGAATGGAATGTTGAGGTACTGATCCACTTTACTATAGAATGGAATGTTGAGGTACTGATCCACTTTACTATAGAATGGAATGTTGAGGTGCTGATCCACTTTACTATAGAATGGAATGTTGAGGTACTGATCCACTTTACTGTAGAATGGAATGTTGAGGTGCTGATCCACTTTACTTTTGAATGGAATGTTGAGGTGCTGATCCACTTTACTATAGAATGGAATGTTGAGGTGCTGATCCACTTTACTATGGAACGGAATGTTGAGGTGCTGATCCACTTTGCTACAGAATGTTTTATTGAGGTCCTGATCCACTCTGCTCTGGAGTGGAAGATTGAACTGCACATAGTTTTGCAATGGAGTGGTAGCTCCCTGTAGTTTTGTAAAATAAAAGACAGAAGCAAACCATGTGTTTGGAGCTTGTTCTTTTTATGATTATGTAATTTGGAGCTTATTTTTCCTCCATGCATATGGAAGACAAGATTGTCTCTACAGATCATTGAAACCTTGTACAATTGTCTCCAAACCGAGAGCACCGTTACAACCATTTTAAACTGAAGTGAAATCTCATTACTATAAACACAGATAAAATTTGTTTTTATTAGCCCCTTCTCATGCAGGATGGTGATTCCATTGCGGTCAGCTGGCCTCATCATTCTTTATTTGTGAGCTAAGGTTTCGCTGTCGGGACCATCACAGCCAAACTCAATCCTCCCCTCAGCTGACACCCTCTCCCACACTTTCCACTTTCCGTGGACAATGATCAGAACCAGTCGCCCTCCAAAGCTCAGTAATACTACTGACTGATTTTGGTGCCCCTTCTGCTACCTGGACTGACAGCAACTCAGTACAGTCAATCCTAGGACTTTGCTGGCTCAGTACGACACTGTGTGGCTGCACTTGCCCACTGAACCATTATGGGGACAGCATGCAAAATATATGCTAATGTGTCACACTGGAGGGTTATACTCCTCTCTTGAATTCACTGGAATTTTAGCCAACCAAAGGGGAAAAAACAACTTGCTCCACCAGATTTGATGATGGTAGTAAACAGGGAATCACCTCATATATTGCCATTTTGAGTCATGTTTATTTATAGAAACATCACAAGGTGATACAGCAATTGCTCAGGTTTGGCGCATTCCACTAAAATACCAAACAATCAGAAAGCTTTGAAGGCCAAACCTTTACTCAGTCTTTTCATCTGGCAATAAACTGGTATTCCAGAAAACAGGAAGAGCTACTGTACATATTTTACATGCATAGTTTTGTGCTAGCAATTTTGTGCTTTCAAATGGAGTGAAAAACCCACTGGGTAAATAATGTCATGAATGAACGCTACATTTCCAATCAGTAGTTCTGAGTTTCCACACAGGAATAGAGTCAGAGTGTGGCTTCAAATGCACGGCTCAGTTGAGGATTCTTGCTATCATAGGCTCACCATTAGAATTACTCCTCGGAGGTTCCCTCCTAGAAATAGGCATCTGGGCCCCTTTCTTAATTTTTGTGATCTTAAAACCCACTGTGCAATGGAAACCATCACACTTGTGAGGATCTCCATTTATCCGCCTTTACTCCCTCGATACCCTAACAAAAATCTATCACTCTCAGTCTTGAAAGTTTCAACTGACCCAGCATCCACAGCCTTTTGGGAAAGAGAGTTCCAAATTTCCACTACCCCTTGCACGGAAAAAGTGCTTAAAATGTAAGAAGCTGTAGCCTCCAATCACTTAGTGTTCGTTTTTATCGGTTGTAATCATTTTTATCCTCTTTTTTGAAAATATAAAATCTTTCTATTTTCCCCTCAGTCCCTTTTGGTCTTCCTGAGGCAGTAAGAGGCTGATCTTCTTCCAGGCATCTCCCAATGTTACTTTGAGCCTGGGATGACTCTACCTGTGGGGAACTCTTGTGTTTTCCTAACATGTCCCTATAACAACTGGAACCTGAAACTTTCTTGAGTAAAGGGGGGATTGAACCTACATTATATTGAGGGTGTGGTGCTTGGCATTGGCATTCCAATGTGCTTTGCCACTATTCCACTTTTTAAGCCTCTTAAGCCCCTCCCATCTAGACCTGCAGTGGCCTCTGCCTCTGCAGGCCCTCAAAAACCACTTTATTTGGTACTCCAACAATAACAACTTGCATTTATATAGTGCCTTTAACGTAATAAAACGTCCCAAGGTGCTTCACAGGGGTATAATTGGACAAAAACTGACACTGAGTCAAAGAAGGAGATAGTAGGACAGGTGACCAAGTGTGTAGATTTTGCCATATTATTGAAAGATTAGGAATTGGTTAATAAGTTCGATTGTGAGGGAGTGAGTTGAAAAACTGCATCATCAACACAAAAGTAACAACTGATGGGAGCACCTATTTACTTTTTACAAACCATTTTTATAGGATTTTCTTTGGAGTTCCTCTCCGCTACCAAACTGTCTCGCTCATTTCTAAGGCCATGATTATCTCAGAGCCCAATCTCAAAGCTGCAGCAGCTTGTTGCTTTTAACCAAACATTCGGCACTTTCTACACTCATAATTGATTTTACTACAGGTATCAAAATATAAGTTTCTGAAAATATATCCACAAAAAAAAATCATGTACTTGTCTATTTTTTTGTGACTTGAATTTGTTTGTTTAAATTTACTGAAAAAATATTTTGATGATGAAAAATTGTTTCCCGATTCTGTTACAATGATGTCTGTGGTTCGTTGCCAGGGTTACAGGACATGCTCCAGTACACAGACATGCATTCCCTACACGATACAGGCTCCCATGCTGCCTTCTCATGGTCATAATGCAGGATGAGTGATATAATATAGATATTAAAAAGTGCTAAAGAAACCCTGATACACTATCCCTAAAACGTACTTAACTACTGCAACTGACCATAGGACGAACCTTTAATATAATTTTAATTGGAATTGCTAATTGTGCATTAAACTGTACAACTCTGTCTCTTGCCCCAATAAATGACATAAACAAGCAAGACAAAGCAAAGAATGCATTTTTTTTTAGGTTTTGTTATAAGTCTGTACATGCTTCAATTTATAATATGCTTTTTACATGAGGATTTTTTTCACATGTATATGATTTTGCTGGGACTTATTTTTGAAGAACACAATCAGCTATAAAACTTTCTTTTCAGGCCGTCAGTGAAACTTAAAGCAGTTGGCTCCCTCTGTCTTAGGAGATGCTGCACTCAGACTGCGTGTGCATCTGATATTAAAAAATTGCATCGACACACTGCCATAATTTTCTCAAAGCACTTCAAAAACGAATCTCATTTTGAAAATGCAGTACTGATTTATTTGGTGGTATTGGCTGCTGGAGGAATGTTGGGTAGGACACCGGGAGAACTCCCTCTCTTCTTCAAATAGTGCTGCGGAACAGGCAGACAGCGCTTCAGTTTAAAGTTGCATCTGGAGGGCAGTGCCTACAACAATGCAGCTCTCTCTCAGCACTGCACTGGAGTGTTATCCTAGATTATATGCTCAAAGCTTGAGCAGGCAGGTGGGTCCTCAGTTTATCATCTCATGGAAAAAGTGGACAATAGTAGGCCGGCTGTTTATTTTTTTCCTCTACTTTCCTCTACTTCCCCAACTATCATCAACGTCAAGACAAATTCTGAATGAAAATATCAAACATGGGGTACAAAAATTGAACCCATAGACAATAATACATTGAATACATAGACAATAAAGGAGAGGATGACAAAAGGGAATATGAAGAGGTTAGGAAAGAAGTAAAAACAAAATTAGGAAGAAACTACGAAATCAAATTATCAAGGAATATAAAAAGAAATAGTAAAGTATTCGACAGACACATAAACAACAAAAGGAAAATCAGGATAGGAATAGGGCCACACAAGATGAACTCACAGGTAATAACAGTGAAATGGCTGAATAGTTACTTTGCGTCAGTATTTACCAGGAAGACTAAAAAGGTGGGTATGGCATTAGAAGAAATCAAAAAAGGTATAAAGACATTTAAGGTAGAAAGGGGGGAGATAATTGATAAACTAATCAAACTTAGAGAGGATATAACCCCTGGTCCGGATGGATTGCGTCCGTGCATATTAAAAGAAGTTGGAGAAGAAATAGTAGAGGTACGATTATATATTTATATACATATATAGAAAAAATTATTAGAAAAGGGAATAGTACCAGAGGACTGGCGGACAGCTAATGTTACTTCTATATTTAAAAAGGGAGATAGAATAAGTCCAGGGAACTATAGGTCAGTTAGCTTAACATTGGAGGTAGGAAAGATAATGGAATCTTTACTCAAAGATGTAACAGAAAAACATCTAGAAACCAAAAATGTAATAAAGAATAGTGCACACGGATTTTAAAAGGGAAGGTCATGCTTGACCAACCTTCTTGAATTCTTTGAAGAAGTAACAGAAAGAGTAGACAAGGGTAATGCAGTCGATGTAATATACTTGGATTTTCAAAAGGCTTTCGATATGGTAGATAAGGTCAGAACATGTGGGAGTCAGGGGACAAATAGCGGAATGGATAGCAACCTGGCTACAAAGCAGGAAACAAAGAGCAGGGGTTAAAGGTAGTTACCCAGACTGGCGGAAGGTGGGAAGTGGTGTTCCACAGGGATCGGTGCTGGGACCACTGTTTACATTTACATAAACGATTTGGACTCGAGAATCGGAAGTACAATTTCAAAATTTGCGGATGACACCAAATTGGGGGGTATAGTTAATACTGGGGAGGACTGCGACAAAATACAGGAAGACAGTAATAAATTTGCAGAATGGGCGTGTAAATGACAAATGAATTTCAATATAGATAAGTGTGAGGTGGTGCATTTTGGTGGGAGGCATAAGGGGGCCACACTGCTTGGAAAATAAGTGTCTAAATGGGGTAGAAGAGCAGAGGGATCTAGGGGTACATATTCACAGATCATCAAAAGTACCAACGCAAGTTAACAAGGCCATAAAAAATGCAAACAAATCACTGGGGTTCATTTCTAGAGGAATAGAATTGAAAAGCAGGGACATTATGTTAAACCTATATAGAACCTTGGTTAGACCACAATTAGAGTACTGAGCACAGTTCTGGTCTCCATATTATAAAAAGGATGTAGAGACATTGGAGAAGGTGCAAAAGAGATTTACAAGGATGATACCAGAACTGAGAGGTTATAACTATCAGGAAAGGTTGAACAGTCTGGGGCTCGTTTCTCCAGAAAAGAGAAGGCTGAGGGGTGACCTAATAGAGGTCTTTAAAATTATGAAGGAGTTTGATAGGGTAGACATACAGCAGATGTTTCCACTTGTGGGGGAGTCCAAAACTAGGGGCCATAAATTTAAGACACTCACTAATAAATCCAATAAAGTATTCAGAAGAAACTTCTTTACCCAGAGAGTGGTTAGAATGTGGAATTTTCTACCACATGGAATAGTTGAGGTGAATAGCATGGATGCCTTTAAGGGGAAGCTAGACAAACACGAGGGAGAAAGGAATAGAAGGATATGCCGATAGGTTAAATGAAGAGGGGAGGGAGGAGGCTCGTGTGGAGCATAAACAGCGGCATAAACTATCTACCCTGTTACTCTGAGTTGCTCCAAGAATGAGGAAATAAGAACACCTATGAAAAACAGTTGAGTTGAAATGTGAAGCTTAGGGACAACCTACTTGCTGGAGATACAGCAGTTCTGTGGGCTGTGACAAAATCCCACTTCACAGATGCATTCCAGAAAGGCCTCCCAAGATTTGATTTTGTGACTGCAGCATTGCCAGGCCAACAACCACCAAAAAAAATCCAGACTTGAGCTGCTAGGCCCACATGCAATTCATAATTCTCTTGCTAACATTTATCTCTCAGCTGTGCTAAACTGCGCCTGGATAAAAACAAAATCCATGAATTCATGAGCTTTTTTCCCCCTTATCCCTCTATTCAAAAGGTCAGAAACTGTTTTAAGGTTTCACTGACTGCCAAGAATTCAATTTCTGCTCTGTTGTGTCCAGGACTAATCCACTTTTTTTGTTTCTTAAAAAAAGGGTGATTTTTTAATTACATTTGTGGTGACTCAAATTCATTCTGCACAGAGGGAAGATTAAAATGTTCAAAGGTGATCTTTTGTCTATTTGTACAGTACAACCCCCTCACAGTGGCTCCTTCACATGGTGACTCCCAGGAGTGTAGGTACAAGTCTCTTCCCTCTCCTTCAACGGACAGCTCTGGATTTATGTCAGGAGGACTGCATGAGACCAGTAAGACGTTTGGCAGTCAGAGACTTACCCTAGAAAACATAAAGACATGTTTGAATACATTTAAAATAGTACTCAAATACATTTGTTGTTAACAGATGCACCTGTTAACCAATGATAATACTATCAGCATTGTCACAGGAATTCAATAAGTGGGTTCATGACATTTTCATACTATCTCCACTTCAAAAGATATCCAGCAGGTTCTTCCAAACTTGAGTTGTGTTGGAGGAAGTATTGTTAGCTCTGCAATCAGGAAGGAAGGATTACGGTTATATAAAGATTTATCACATGACTTATCTCAGAAACATGCCAAGATGCTTTTCACACAATGAATGACTGAAATGCAGTCACTATTGTGCAAATCAGCAATTTCACGCACCGCAACATCGCATGAACAACAAACGATATGAAGGACTAGTTTCATCATGTTGGTTGAGGGAGAAATGCTGGCCAGGACACCAAAAGAACTTCCTGCTCTTCAATTAGTGGCATGGGATCTTTCACAATGACCTAAACCACTGGAACAGGAAGGCAGGGCCTCAATTTAACATCTCGTCCAAAGAGTGACATCTCTGATAATGCAGCATATTCACACGGAGATTTCAGTCTAGATTACTGCAGTGTGAATCTGGATGTGAACTGGTGTGGGGTTTGAACCCCCAACCTGTCACTGTTGGTAGCAGCGCTGGAAGTAATCTGAGGGGATGAATTAAGTGGATCACCACAACATTAATGCATATTGACTTAAATATTTTTCCTATCTGTACACAAAATTCATTCAAGGTGGGAGGATTACTATTAAAGGGGAAGTGAAGCAGAGTAGGGGTAGCCTGTGAGAGGGAACATAACATAATAAATATGCCACTCACTTTTTCTCTATACATGGATTTTAAAACAGAAGCTCAGTTCTTAATACTTGATACATCCAGTATCAAAACTGGGCTGGCTTTTCTGCTGGCTGGCACTATCGTAAAACACAGAGGCCTAGAAATTCGATGGTGCCGTGCCCGTTTTTCAGGCGCTAAATGGGTGCCGAAGCCTCCAAACAGTGGGCAGGAAGCACGCACTCATTACGAGCTGGAAATGTGCCACCGCTACATTGGTATAGGCAAAAAAAATGGCGTCCAGGTTCTACGCCTGAAACAGGCATTAGACCCTTTGCATATGCAAATTAAGGTCCTAACACCTATTTGAGGCCTACTGTACAAAATTGGGTTGCCCTGAAAGCAGCTGCTGCCGGGCATTCAGGAAAACCAGGTCTACATGCGGCCTAACCAGAGGTTCTTAAAGGAACCACTGCAGGCCATCACCAAATAGGTAATCTTGTCAAGAATACTTACCTAAATGTGGAGCTGTGAGATGCAGGAGTACTTCTCCCGACTTCACTGGAGTCCCGCAGACCATCGCCTTCCTACCCGATCGCCTTCCTTCCTGATAGCCTTCCTACCCGATCACTTTACTTCTCAGTCGCCTCCCTCCTCTCTGTTGCTTTCCTTCTCGGTCGCTTCCTGCCTTCCGGTGTCCTTCCTTCCCGGTGGTTTCCCTTCTCGGGCCTACCCGTTCAGGTGCAGGGATCATATCCTGTACCCAGTTCATGCTGGCCTGAACAAATTTCTAGGCCTGAATCCTTCTGCCGATTGGAAAGCTGAAAGCTGACTCTTCGGTAAGACAGGCTGCCCACACAATCACAGCCCAAATCCTTTTCAAGTTATGCTGAATCAAAATGCTGTATTTTCCTTATCTATATTAAATGCAGTGCCAACATTTAACAATAACATATATTGTTTGCCATGGAATGTGAAATCTCCACCCATATAACACTATTAGCGGATTGGACTCCCAAGTGATTTCCTTAACAATTTGCATGCAGCCTGTCTGGTCTATGAACTCTTGGCTATTCCTTTGACCTTGAGGTTCCCTATGTAACCTTGGGGTTTAACCCCTCAACATGCTGTTTCCAATGATAAAAAAAATGTAAGCAGGTATCCATTAATTTTTGTATGGATCACAGACCCCATTAGATTACTGTCTGTACACACTCCAGAGTATCTATTATTTTTCATATGCACATTCCCAATTTTGGATGTAAATATTGAATTAGCACATACAAGATCATATTCTGCACAGGTCAAATGTAACTACCAAATTGAATTATACAACTATCTGTATCTTTTAACATATTAAGGAAACAGGAATCTGATTTCTATTCGTTTTTTTCAAAATGTTTAAAATAATTTTTTTTTCATTCACTTCAAGGGGAATGTGTATCACATTAGCTTGCTTCCAGTCCAGTGTTCCTCCCCAGAGTGCTACTCCGTCATGATAACTCTCAGTACCTAACAGATCTGATCCTTTGTGTCTCTTAGTACCCTAAATACCATTCGCCCCGGGGATTTGAGAGTTTGTCTAGGATGTCTAAGATGTCCATCACATTGATGTTAAAGTCTTTAGTCTTGAACGATCCTTGACATGGATCCTCCCAGGTGAATACCTGGATGAAGCAAACATTCAGTATTTTAATCTTTTTAATGTTTCAGCCCTGCTCCCATTCTTTAGGGCTCTATTCTCTTCTCTGACTGCCCTTTAACTGTTAGAGATTAAAATTATTCCATGCTGTTATGCTTATTTTCAGTTTCTTCTTTGATCATCTAACCATCCCATTGGTGGTTTCTGAAGAATGCAAATATTCATTCCAATGACCCCCTCATTTTCTCACCAGAGATTTGAATTTTCTTTTCCCTTATTGACTTTAGATTGTTTTATTGATCTACTTGCTCATGCGTGTGGTGGGGGAGGTGCTTTTGTGAGGTAAGTGTTCAAATATTGAAAGGTGGATATAGAAGTACTTGTGCTGGAACCGGAATAGCAAAATAACCAGAGAACATGATTGGACATGGAAGAAAACACAAGCTAAATGTAACTAAAAAGAGAAGGAAAGTTTAAAGGGAGTACTTTCGTTCAACCTACTCCCCCAACATCCATGCAAAAAAGCAATCATGAAAATACTTACCGTATTGGGAAAAGACACCTCCAAATTTAGTATCCTACCCGCTATTTTGCATCTCCTTCGTTCCAGTGCTGCTCCAGTGACGAACCACTTGTGCTTTGAGTAGTCCCATTCATTTCCTTTCCTTTTTATTTCTCACCGATTTTCTCCCCATCCTTCCTCTCCTGTGAGCATTGACACTGTTGCCAGTTATCCTCCAGTGTATTGTCCAAGTGACTATTATTTATGTAAGGAGTCTTACAACACCAGGTTATAGTCTAACAGCTTTATTTGAAATCACAAGCGTTCGGAGCTTTCCTCCTTCGTCAAGCGTTGAAATCACAAGCGTTCGGAGCTTTCCTCCTTCGTCAAGCGTTGAAATCACAAGCGTTCGGAGCTTTCCTCCTTCACCTGACGAAGGAGGAAAGCTCCGAACGCTTGTGATTTCAAATAAAGCTGTTAGACTATAACCTGGTGTTGTAAGACTCCTTACATTTGTCCACCCCAGTCCATCACCGGCATCTCCACATCATGGCTACTATTATTTATGTGTGAGCCTCATCAGTTAGGACTGGCAGGTTATTCAACTGAGGGAGCATCACATTTGAACTTGATCCTATTCTCACCAGCTCACATACACATATATATATATATCTCTGGCGTGGGCTGCTGGATAGCAATCAGAGGAGTGGGCAATCTGGTTAATTTATGCCTCCTTAACCTAGGGGTGATGAGGCCTACTGTAGTGTCCCTAGCACCACCCTGGCTGAGATCAACTACCTCAGCACAACCGGGGGATTGACTCTCAAGAGATTCTACTTATATGCTACCCCATCCCTCCCAAAGAAGGGTAACAAATTATATAGTTTAAAACAATTCCAAATGAGCATTTACTAATATGTTTATATCATTGTTTTTTTAATTGTTCTTTAATTTTCTTCCCTTTTCTCCTAAAAGCACTAATTCTTCTAAGAGTCCACGATTGCTGGAACTCCTCTCCCAAGTGGCTCTCCAGTGTGAGTCTGGACAGTGAGTGTTGGCAGTGCTGTCTAACCATGACACTATTTGCCTATAGTTAGCAATCAGGAGCTCTGGCTGAGGTTCACTGTAGAGCCTTCACTGAGATCAGCTAATTCAGTGAACACTGAATGGATGGCAATTCCAGGTCTGCTTGGCTCAGTTCCACATCGGGTGGAATGTCTACCCTCTAAGCCATTAATGAAGCAATGCTTTCTAAAAATAATACCTTTTACATCTTATTTCAACATGATGATAAGTTTTTCCAGCTCAGAGGATGAAGGTAACTTCATGGACCCATCAGTACCCACTTTACGTCAACATAGCTGTGAAACGTTTAACTTACCACACTGCGAGTGAATTTTTCCAGCGAGGTTCTACGACCCTGTTCATTCTCAAACTTGAATGGAAAAAAAAAGTGAACAGAAAACAAAGCAGGAAGAATTACAACATGAACACCATAATAATGTGAAACAAAGTGGGAGAAGTGACACAAAAAAAAATCAGGGGAGGGGAAATCAATGAAGACGGATACAGGCAGCTCCACAGGAGCAGGGACACCAACTGATGTTCCAAATAGAGGGCTTTCATTGACTAAAGCCCTATTTGTCTGACAGAAATTACAATGGGGAGTAAGGGAGTGTCTATGATCTTCATCAATAAAGAGGATGTTTTTTTCCCGCAAAATACCAGAACTATGAAAGTTTCTGTGAGTTGAAGAGGGTAAAAATCAGCCATGGTTGTTTCTGATTGCTATCCAATGACGCATGCTAGAAGTGCATGTGTGGACATCGAGGTCAGCTGTGATGCTCCCTGCAGTTGAATAATCTTCTTTCGCTGACTCTTAAGGCTCACCCATGAATAATGACCACATGGGCCAGGAGTCTGGCGCCCATGGAGAAGTTACCCTCACTAAGGGGAGGAGGAAATTGGCACAACAAAAGAGATTAAAGTTTTTTATTAAAATTACTGATTTTAATAATTCCTAATGATCTCATTTGTGAGTCAATTTGAAATGTTTTACAATTGTACTTTGCTCCACAAGCTGAAGAATTAAATATTCAGCTCTGCTTACTGTATGGTAATTAGCTGTTTCTAGAGGGCAGGTGGTCAGAGTACTGTTACCCTCTCATTTCTTTTACTTTCTTTCTGGTCTCCCAGGTCATGCACCTCCTATGGCGGAGAGGATGGTTAAGTGACTTTTCTCCACCAGGGGCACATGAGAGCTCTAGTGATGAATATCGTCCCTGCCCCTCTGGGATGATGCCTGATAGCCGGCCAGCTCCTTCCACAGAAGTACAGCTACAATTGTGACCTCAGCAGAGTGACGGATCCAACACGCATTCTCCACTGGCGCCATGAGGCCACGCACTGTACTCAATCCACTATGTTCTTAAATTAATTGTTTTCCCTCTCATTTCATCCTCCTCTGTCCTAACTCTTGCTGAGGTGCCGTTCCACAGGCCCTCGTGCACTCACCCAGGTCCCCAATCCCCTTGTTTGAGCTTAGACAACAAGCGTCAACAGGCAATTTGATCATGAAGGGCATCACAGTCCTGTCCTTACCTGATTACCTGATTCCATGCTTGCGTACTATCCAGCAAGTCATTAGCCAGCAATTTGGAGTGGGAACCTAGGGTGATTTTTTTCCCTCTTTCCTAGACCAGGGGCACTAAGACTAATTGTGTGGTGCCCCAATGGCTGCCCCAGCTAAGATCAGCCAACTCAGCATGGGTGAGGGTTCAAATCTGAGACCTCTGGTCTGTGGGGCTTAGTAACATATTAACACAATGGATTTACCCACTGAGCGAACAAAGAACTTTTTTGGACACCAAATAAAAGGATGTCATTATAAATAAGGAACAGAAAAAATGAATTCCAAATGTAAGCAGATACAAGATTGTGGGACAATACCTTCTTTTTTGCTTGTAAAAGCTCCTGATAGGCATTGGAACGCAGAAAGCGAGCATAGCTGTCACTTTTCATCAGCTTATAGATGTGTTCCTGAAAGGCAAGATGAATTCTAATTATCCTGTTTCCAACTCATCGCTGCTTCACCATATAACCGTTTGCCAAGGATTCCTTGGCATCCGACAACAATACGTCAACACTAGAATCTGTACTGTACATGACATATGGAAGGTTGGTCGACTGCCCTGCTACAATAATGCAACTTCTCTCAAACTCAGCACTCTGATAATACAACAGGCTGATATAACATGAAACAGTTCAGGCTTCCTTACTGATACTTATTGTATCAAACTCTGCCACTAATATACTACAATAAACCCTGCCAACACTCAATCCGACTGGGATATGCCAGACTGTGCAGTTTCCTGCTAGGGTTAAGAAAGTACAAAGCCTTCCTGGAGTCCTCCCCTCGCCCCACCACGACACTCCTGCAGAGGGAGAGAGGGAGAGAGAGAAAGTGAGAGAGAGCGACTGCTACAAGAGGAATGATGAAGATGTGATAAAGGAGGAATTTCTGTATTTCGTTTTATATTGGGGGTAATTTTAACCTAACGCACCCGCTGTAAACTGACACGATCGGACTGACCGCCTGTTTTACATCCTGTCTGATTGGGGCTGGGGATCCGACCCTGTCAGTTTCGTGCCTGGTGGTTTAGGTTAAAGTTACTCCTGTTGTTTCAAGTAACTCTGGTTTAAAATGGAGACTGCCTTTATTTTTCATTAAGTACATTCCATCTGGATAAACCGGGCAGGGTTCCTACCCATAAATTGGCAGATAAAGGATACTCCTTTGATGGCAGGGCAGCATGTTTAAAACTGTTTAGGCTTTTATCAGATGGATATCTAATTTCTATTTGTGGCCATGTGAAAAATGATTAAAGGAAGTGCATCCGTCACAGGCCATTACCCCCTTGTCTCACGTTTGGTTGTCTGACTGCTTCATAAAGGCTTTAACTGCAAATGAATAACATCTTTATAACTCAGGAGCCTTAGTTTATGTTTATTGTAACATTTCCGACAGAGGTGAACACAACTCTGTAGGCAGCATGTGAGTATCATAGTCTGCGGGGAGGATTTTAACTGGGAGCAGGTTTCAGGCGGGCAGGAGGTGGGATCGAGCATCAGATTGGCTCCCGGGGTATTTTAACTCCTGGGGCTCATTTACATGCATAGAATGGGCCTATACTAAATGGAGTTTAGAAGAATGAGAGTGCTCACCACCACCTTCTGAAGGAGAATTAGGGATGGGCAATAAATGCTGGCCTCGCCAGCGATGCCCACATCCCATGAACGAAAATTAAAAAAAAAAATTAATTGAAATATACAAGATTCTGAGGGGGCTTGATAAGGTAGATGCTGAGAGGTTGTTTCCCGTGGCTGGAGAGTCTAGAACTAAGGGGCATAGTCTCAGGATAAGGGGTCGGCCATTTAAGACTGAGATGAGGAGGAATTTCTTCACACAGAGGGTTGTGAATCTTTGGAATGTTCTACCCCAGAGGGCTGTGGATGCTGAGTCGTTGAATATGTTCAAGGCTGAGATAGACAGATTTTTGGACTCTAGGGGAATCAAGGGATATAGGGATCGGGCAGGAAAGTGGAGTTGAGGTTCAAGATCAGCCATGACCTGATTGAATGGTGGAACAGGCCCGAGGGGCCGTATGGCCTACTCCTGCTCCTATTTCTTAATTTTTTATTGTAAACAATTTTACAACACCAAGTTATAGTCCAGCAATTTTATTTTAAATTCACAAGCTTTCGGAGATTTTCTCCTTCCTCAGGTAAATGTTTCAAGATCTCCTTGAAGCCTACGAATGCGTAGGCTTCAAGGAGATCTTGAAACATTTACCTGAGGAAGGAGAAAATCTCCGAAAGCTTGTGAATTTAAAATAAAATTGCTGGACTATAACTTGGTGTTGTAAAATTGTTTACAATTGTCAACCCCAGTCCATCACCGGCATCTCCACATTAATTTTTTATGTTCTTACTGCTGTCCACCTGAAACGGGCGGAAGAAGACAGCTTCGGGCAGGTTAGAATTATGAGGCCGAGGCTGCCTGCCAGCACCGAGGTGAATCGTTGAGGGTGGGCGGAGGGTGGTCATTAAAATGCCATCAGGGTATGAATGACATCATAAGACCCCAATTGCGACACATTAGTGAGGCTTCTACATGAGCCGGGCGGGCACCTCGGCTGTCTAAAAAAAGGACCTAGTTAAGGTGGATAGGAATCGAGCAGGAACAGGGCAGTAAGGCCGAAATTTTAACAAGAGAATGGGCAATGGACCGGAAGCAATTAATTCAGTTTTATGCAGTGCAACTGTATAGTTTTTTTTTGATTAGTGAATCATTTATTTCTTGAATAACGCCGGTACAGTAGTATAAACTATAGAGTGGTCCAACACTGTGATTTTTAAAAATTCATTCATGGGATGTGGGCGTCGCTGGCGAGGCCGGCATTTATTGCCCATCCCTAATTGCCCTTGAGAAGGTGGTGGTGAGCCGCCTTCTTGAACCGCTGCAGTCCGTGTGGTGAAAGTTCTCCCACAGTGCTGTTAGGAAGGGAGTTCCAGGATTTTGACCCAGCGATGATGAAGGAACGGCGATATATTTCCAAGTCGGGATGGTGTGTGATTTGGAGGGGAACGTGCTGGTGGTGTTGTTCCCATGTACCTGCTGCTCTTGTCCTTCTAGGTGGTAGAGATCGCGGGTTTGGGAGGTGCTGTCGAAGAAGCCTTGGCGAGTTGCTGCAGCGCATCCCGTGGATGGTACACACTGCAGCCACTGTGCGCTGGTGGTGAAGGGAGTGAATGTTTAGGGTGGTGGATGGGGTGCCAATCAAGCGGGCTGCTTTGTCCTGGATGGTGTTGAGCTTCTTGAGTGTTGTTGGAGCTGCACTCATCCAGGCAAGTGGAGAGTATTCCATCACACTCCTGACTTGTGCCTTGTAGATGGTGGAAAGGCTTTGGGGAGTCAGGAGGTGAGTCACTCACCGCAGAATACCCAGCCTCTGACCTGCTCTTGTAGCCACAGTATTTATATGGCTGGTCCAGTTAAGTTTCTGGTCAATGGTGACCCCCAGGATGTTGATGGTGGGGGATTCAGTGATGGTAATGCCGTTGAATGTCAAGGGGAGGTGGTTGGACTCTCTCTTGTTGGAGATGGTCATTGCCTGGCACTTGTCTGGCGCGAATGTTACTTGCCACTTATGAGCCCAAGCCTGGATGTTGTCCAGGTCTTGCTGCATGCGGGCACGGAATGCTTCATTATCTGAGGGGTTGCGAATGGAACTGAACACTGTGCAATCATCAGCGAACATCCCCATTTCTGACCTTATGATGGAGGGAAGGTCATTGATGAAGCAGCTGAAGATGGTTGGGCCGAGGACACTGCCCTGAGGAACTCCTGCAGCAATGTCCTGGGGCTGAGATAATTGGCCACCAACAACCACTACCATCTTCCTTTGTGCTAGGTATGACTCCAGCCACTGGAGAGTTTTCCCCGATTCCCATTGACTTCAATTTTACGAGGGCTCCTTGGTGCCACACTCGGTCAAATGCTGCCTTGATGTCAAGGGCAGTCACTCTCACCTCACCTCTGGAATTCAGCTCTTTTGTCCATGTTTGGACCAAGGCTGTAATGAGGTCTGGAGTCGAGTGGTCCTGGCGGAACCCAAACTGAGCATCGGTGAGCAAGTTATTGGTGAATAAGTGCTGCTTGATAGCACTGTCGACGACACCTTCCATCACTTTGCTGATGATTGAGAGTAGACTGATGGGGGCGGTAATTGGCCAGATTGGATTTGTCCTGCTTTTTGTGGACAGGACATACCTGGGCAATTTTCCACATTGTCGGGTAGATGCCAGTGTTGTAGCTGTACTGGAACAGCTTGGCTAGAGGCGCAGCTAGTTCTGGAGCACAAGTCTTCAGCACTACAGCCGGGATATTGTCGGGGCCCATAGCCTTTGCTGTATCCAGTGCACTCAGCCGTTTCTTGATATCATGTGGAGTGAATCAAATTGGCTGAAGACTGGCTTCTGTGATGGTAGGGATATCGGGAGGAGGCCGAGATGGATCATCCACTCGGCACTTCTGGCTGAAGATGGTTGCAAACGCTTCAGCCTTGTCTTTTGCACTCACATGCTGGACTCCACCATCATTGAGGATGGGGATGTTTACAAAGCCTCCTCCTCCCGTTAGTTGTTTAATTGTCCACCACCATACACGACTGGATGTGGCAGGACTGCAGAGCTTTGATCTGATCCGTTGGCTGTGGAATCGCTTAGTTCTGTCTATAGCATGTTGCTTCCGCTGTTTAGCACGCATGTAGTCCTGAGTTGTAGCTTCACCAGGTTGGCACCTCATTTTTAGGTACACCTGGTGCTGCTCCTGGCATGCTCTTCTACACTCCTCATTGAACCAGGGTTGATCCCCTGGCTTGTTGGTAAAGGTAGAGTGAGGAATATGCCAGGCCATGAGGTTACAGACTGTACTGGAATACAATTCTGTTGCTGCTGATGGTCCACAGCGCTTCATGGATGCCCAGTTTTGAGCTGCTAGATCTGTTCTGAATCTATCCCATTTAGCATAGTGGTAGTGCCACACAACACGTTGGATGGTGTCCTCAGTGCGAAGACGGGACGTCATCTCCACGAGGACTGTGCAATGGTCACTCCTACCAATATTGTCATGGACAGATGCATCTGCGACAGGTAGATTGGTGAGGACGAGGTCAAGTAAGTTTTTCCCTCGTGTTGGTTCGCTCACCACCTGCCGCAGGCCCAGTCTGGCAGCTATGTCCTTCAGGACTCGGCCAGCTCGGTCAGTAGTGGTGCTACTGAGCCACTCTTGGTGATGGACATTGAAGTCCCCCACCCAGAGTACATTCTGTGCCCTTTCTACCCTCAGTGCTTCCTCCAAGTGCTGTTCAACATGGAGGAGGACTGATTCATCAGCTGAAGGAGGACGGTTGGTGGTAATCAGCAGGAGATTTCCTTGCCCATGTTTGACCTGATGCCATGAGATTTCATGGGGTCCAGAGTCAATGTTGAGGACTTCCAGGGCCACTTCCTCCTGACTGTATATCACTGTACCACCACCTCTGGTGGGTCTGTCCTGCCGGTGAGACAGGACATACCCAGGGATGGTGATGGAAGTGTCCCGGACGTTAGCTAAAAGGTATGATTCTGTGAGTATGGCTATGTCAGGCTGTTGCTTGACTAGTCTGTGGGACAGCTCTCCCAATTTTGGCACAAGTCCCCAGATGTTAGTGAGGAGGACTTTGCAGGGTCGAATGGGCTTGGTTTGTCTTTGTCCTGATTGACAGGTGGCATAATTGGCACCTTATGTACTCTGATCAGCAATTTATCACAATCAAGGTTCAATGTTACTACAAGACTACATTAACCCAGAGAGTAAAAGACACAAGCTTCAGTAGGTAAGGGACTCGGTCTGCTTAAAGCAACAATCACCAAACCTTTCACATGAGAAAAAAGGTGTTGGAAAAATGTCTGATCTGTAGCAGGGGGTAGATCACCATTGCTTCAGGTACCACAAGAATGGCCACACTACTACACAGTATGCGTAATTATGAAAGCTCTTGTGTGCTCCTACAAATTCAGAGTATGCAAAATACACAACAGTACCAATATATAAATCAGTGTGAAGTTCTGAAAAATAATAATGAACACCCCTCTCAACATTATCATTGCTATAATCTAAGATTTAATACAACATTAATCCAATTTTTTTTCTTACACATTTTACTTTTACTTTAATATCTTTTAATAGCAGAGAAGCAGTGGGCATGGTAGGTCGGGTTGAAACTGCTTCATGGGCGGGATGGTACAAACGGCCATGTTTTCTCCCTGTCATTTGCTTCATGGAAACATAGCTTCTGGGAACTCTGGTTGACAAACCCTAATATAAGCATGGATTAGAGCTTGGAATACCGAAACAAGACAAGGTTAGGGTGACGAATGCATTAAAGCTTATTATGCTGTTAAGCCATAATCTCTGTTATAACATGTATTTGTGGATCCCACACTAGGCCGCATATAGTGACGCTGCTATTCCCGGCCAGAATGGAGATGGTTGGGTAATTCCCCCCTCAATCACGCCTGTAGCCTGTACTGCTGTAAGTGACTGGGATTGATTTTACGCACATAATTTGTATTATGTATCTATCCTCCACTCGCTGCCTTTTGCTGGTGAAATAATCCTGCTTTTATCGGGAGAGGTTGCTGTAGTTTCAGTCATGGGTTCTGTTTGCTGTAGTTCGTAGAGACTCTTTAAATAGACTCTGTAGACTGTTTGCTGTAGTGCGCTGTTTGAATAGACTTTGTTCGCTGTGAAATAGATTGTTTGCTGTAAGTCCCGCCCCACCTCCAACTCACTGGTTGAAACTCACAGTGGTGTCAACAGACACTCTGCCCCCACTAATAGGCCCTGATTTAAAAGGAGGGACGGGAATGGTGCGTGCGAGCCCCAAAGTGGGCGACACACCCTGCCAGGTTGTGGACATGGATGCCCGGTCGATCTTAACGGTTGGGCCTCATTAACATAAACTTTCTGGAGTCCCGCTCAACACCTGGCCAGATTCACTGCCTGGCCAGTGGACAGGAGTAGGAGGCCGCAGCCATTAAGATCAGCATGGGAATGGCCCTGGCAATCAGTGCGAGGAGGGGTCTGGAGGCAATGGGGGTGGGGGTGGGGAGAGGGATATTCCACCCGGATCAATGGGATGCCGGGGCTGGGGAGGCCCAAGGACTCCTTGCGGAGCCTGGGGGGAGGACTCTTGCTCCTCCTCACCCACAAGGAGGTCTAACAAAAGAAAAATGTTAAACTTATCTTGGCCTCTTCTAGCCAGTCGGCTCCTCCCACCATAGTTCTGCTGCTGGGTTGCAGACACTGCGGGTCTCCCCCGACTATTAGTTAAGATCATGTTGAGGCTCCAATGACGTCATCAGGCCTTGACTTTTGATTGTTATGTGGGCCCCGCCTGCCTGTCGTGGCAGCATTGTCGACGGCCTGACTCGACATCATTCGTGGCGGGTTGGAGCCGGGACCCAGAATTCTCACATTTTAACCCCTTGCCTGACCCTTTCCTGCGCGATTAAAATCGGGGCCATCGAGTTTAAAACAGCTTCTGTAACAATTCCCTACGATGGCACTTTGGTATGCCGTGTCCTCCTTGTTTATGGCTCCTTCACTAATATTGAATGCATAGTTTTTTAGGAACAGAAAGATGCCATTAAACCCAAAATCCATCCTTTTTGATAAAGCAATCCTACCTCCCTGTTTTCTCACCAGATCCCTGAAACTCTTCTCTCTCTCTGACAGGATACCCAATTGCCTCTTCAATCCAGTTATACAGTAAATCTGTTTCAGTGGCCTTGTCTGGTCACTTATTCCACAAGATTATTCCACTTTGTGTAAACGAAATTCTGCCTGGCTCCCTTCTTACTCCTAACTTTTTACTTTTTTAATGTGTGGCCCCTGGCATTTGAACTCTTCACCATTGTGTACAATTTGCCTCGATTAATTTGTCTTTCCCTTTCGCCATCTTGAAAACTTCAATTAGGTAATTTAATTGGGAGCCTCCTGAATTTATGCAAATAGGGGTCAAGTTTCATAATTTAGACCCCCAATGCCATTTTCTGCCCTCACTGCCTGACGACCGCCAGTTCCTGCCCACCAACCATGGGGGGGTATAAGTCAGGAGGTGGCCATTTTGAGTGATATTTATAGGGATCCAGCTTTTGGAGACACTTTTCTTTCGGTAGCTTGTGGGTTTTTTTCACCTTAAAGGATTTGGAAGGGCTTACGGTGACTGCAATCGGTTCTGAACTGATGTTGCCTGCTGCTCCACAGTGTTGCTTCTCTCGGTGCCACACAAAAATTGCACCTCCCATTTAAACTGTTGCTGCAGGCCTTTGAGAACAGCCTGATTTTCCACTTCCAAATTGGCTATGGGGAGCACGTTCCACGCCGGCACCTTGCCTCAAGCACATTAATGAGGGCCGACCCAGAAAATCGCATGGGTGCCCTGCTGACTACACCAGGTTCTCATTGCATTTTCCCCACCCACCATTCACCGCTGGGATACCAGAACCATGGCCCCTGAAATTTAGAATCAACTATTTACTCTCTCGAAGACAATGATATTTTTCCTATTATTAAATTCTATAGCATTAAAACTACATAGATTTATATAGCTCTTTATATCATATTTTCACTGCAGCATTCTGATAGCCATAAATTACCTTTGGTTCTCTCACTATATGAAATACACAAATTGTCCCACATTTCCACACAAGTGCAGTTATTATGTAAGCAAACGCAGCAGCTAACTTGCGCACAGCAAAGGAAGATTAAATGCACAGATAGCAATGATATAGAAATACTTCTCACTCTTGTTAAAGCTTTTTCTGCGGAAAATCCAAAGAAGTTTAAAAAAATGATGTGTTTCCAACTTTAGCTTGTGTCATCTTGGCTGGAATTTTATCTTCTTTCCTCCCAATCCTGAAGGTGCCAAAACAATTGACTATTCTTCAGGTAAAAGGCAAGAAGTTGAGGACCGGCAGGCTTTTTTTTTGATTCGTTGATGGGATGTGGGCGTCGCTGGCGAGGCCGGCATTTATTGCCCATCCCTAATTGCCCTTGAGAAGGTGGTGGTGAGCCGCCTTCTTGAACCGCTGCAGTCTGTGTGGTGACGGTTCTCCCACAGTGCTGTTAGGAAGGGAGTTCCAGGATTTTGACCCAGCGATGATGAAGGAACGGCGATATATTTCCAAGTCGGGATGGTGTGTGACTTGGAGGGGAACATGCAGGTGGTGTTGTTCCCATGTACCTGCTGCTCTTGTCCTTCTAGGTGGTCGAGGTCGCGGGTTTGGGAGGTGCTGTCGAAGAAGCCTTGGCGAGTTGCTGCAGTGCATCCTGTGGATGGTACACACTGCAGCCACTGTGCGCCGGTGGTGAAGGGAGTGAATGTTTAGGGTGGTGGATGGGGTGCCAATCAAGCGGGCTGCTTTATCTTAGATGGTGTCGAGCTTCTTGAGTGTTGTTGGAGCTGCACTCATCCAAGCAAGTGGAGAGTATTCCATCACACTCCTGACTTGTGCCTTGTAGATGGTGGAAAGGCTTTGGGGAGTCAGGAGGTGAGTCACTCGCCGCAGAATACCCAGCCTCTGACCTGCTCTCGTAGCCACAGTATTTATATGGCTGGTCCAGTTAAGTTTCTGGTCAATGGTGACCCCCAGGATGTTGATGGTGGGGGATTCAGCGATGGTAATGCTGTTGAATGTCAAGGGGAGGTGGTTAGACTCTCTCTTGTTGGAGATGGTCATTGCCTGGCACTTATCTGGCGTGAATGTTACTTGCCACATATGAGCCCAAGCCTGGATGTTGTCCAGGTCTTGCTGCATGCGGGGTCAGACTGCTTCATTATTTGAGGGGTTGCGAATGGAACTGAACACTGTGCAATCATCAGCGAACATCCCCATTTCTGACCTTATGATGGAGGGAAGGTCATTGATGAAGCAGCTGAAGATGGTTGGGCCTAGGACACTGCCCTGAGGAACTCCTGCAGCAATGTCCTGGGGCTGAGATGATTGGCCTCCAACAACCACTACCATCTTCCTTTATCTGAGTTAGCCCAGGAGCACTGAGGACTATTGCAGCATCCTCATCATCAAACTTGCATTGAAAATCTGATTTGACCCTAATTACATACAGTTTCCCGCATTTTGCCAGAGAGTTCAGGGGCCTGTTCAAGTGACTGAATTATTAAGGAGAGATTGAATATACTAATTAATTAAATGGTGACAGCACATTAGAAACATAATTACACACAATTTCAAATAGAGACACATCACACAATGTTTAAGATAGGATGCATGTCTTTCAGTATGATTAAAACTTCTCTAGTGAAAACGGTGCCCCTTTAAAGCTATATACCTATGGACCTATGTCTCAGGTATGGGGGAACTTTTGATAACTCTGGAACATGTTGAAGTGGGCATTTATTCCCTTCCCTTCCTCTCCACCTACTCCCCCCTTCCTGCTGGGAGAAGATGCCTCATCCAACAGCTGGTCTAGTAACTGACTTCACTGTACATGTGCTTGGCAGATGTTGAGTTTCATACAACTCGGGGGCACGCAGCCAATTTCATGAATTCACTAAAGATTGACAAGTATCTCATTGGGAAAGCGATACTCCCAAAATACACACATCACCAGCACGGCATCAGCTAAGTTTGCTGTTTTTTGCAGAGGTTATCGGTGCCTCGAAAGGAAAGCTATTGCCCTGCCTGTAAATACAAGTTTCCTTATCTTGATTACTCGATATTGCCAGGCTGTGTACTGAAAAATAATGCTATTCTGGCAAGGCTGCAATTCTGCATTCTAACAGTTGCCAGGATTGATTTTAAGCTGGTTTGGTTCCAGTGGATGTTATCAAATTAATGAGACCGTAATAATGACATTTCTCTATTGCCTCACCCCTTCCTATCTCTGTAACCTCCTCCGAGAACTCAGTGTTCCTCCAATTCTGTCCTCTTACACATGCCAGATTTCCTTCGCTTCACATTGGCGGCCGTGCCTTCAGCTGCCTAGGCCCTAAGCTCTGGAATTCCCTCCCTAAACCTCCACCTCTCTACCTCTCTCTCCTCCTTTAAGACACTCCTTAAAATGCTCTTTGACCAAGCTTTTGGTCACCTGTCCTAATGTCTCCTTCTTTGGCTCAGAGTCAATTACTGTCTGATTACGCTCCCGTGAAGTGCCTTGGGACATTTTACTACGTCAAAGATGCTATATAAATGCAAGTTGTTGTTGTTTTAGTTACCATAAATAATTACCTGACTTCGGTCTTAAAAGTCTAAATTTTTAAGATTACAATTCACACATTTAAAAACAATGCAGAATAAATTCACAGTAACTTAACCTAATATGTCAAATGTGCTTATAAAACAATAGGAACCTGTATAAATTTCCATGATTTTCTATCAAATAGCCTGTTTATTACCAGGGAACTCCATTTCCCATTCACTGCTGTACATCCCTGTTCCAGTTTGTTGCATCTCTCTGCAATATCACCATTTCCAGTTTGTTACATCTCTTTGCAATATCACCAGAGGTGTTCAAAATCATGAACGGTTTTGATAAGAGCAAGTAAGGAGAAACTCTTTCCAGTGGTAGAAGGGTCGGTAACCAGAGGACACAGATTTAAGGTGATCAGCAAAAGAACCAGAGGTGACATGAGGAAACATTTTTTACGCAGCGAGTTGTTATGATCTGGAATGCACTGCCTGAAAGGGCGGTGGAAGCAGATTCAATAGTAACTTTCAAAAGGGAATTGGATAAATACCTGAAGGGAAAAAAATTACAGGGCTTTGGAGAAAGAGCAGGGGAATGGGACTAATTGGATAGCTCTTTCAAAGAGCCGGCACAGGCACGATGGGCCAAATGGCCTCCTCCTTTACTCTACCTACTATGATACTATGATACTCCACTTCCTGCAACATGAACTTGAGCTGCAAATGCTGTTCTCACTTAACCACGTGTGAATCTCCTCGCCCATGAATTATCTTTTAATCCATATATAAAGTAACTCCCAGATCAAATTATTTACTGTCTATTTCTCCTTCTGTCATTGCCACCTGCTGTAGCATTTCTGCTGCACTGTCTCCTTAAAGGTTGGATCATTCCTCAGATAAATCTGCGGCCAGCAATTAACAAACCAAAAAATGTCATATTTTACATTGACACTGTACATAACTCCAGTTCCCCTCTGAAAACCTTGCAAGTGGTAGGTTTAAGCAACTTGTTTTATATCCCAATGTTTATTTATTTTTAAATGAATGCTGAGTCAGCACAGTGTGTGCACCAGTGCGGTGTTACAGGGTGTAGATAATTGGTTTGTAACCACAGTTCTTCAGACGGTGAGAGGTGACTCCTTGACGTGAACCAGTCACAGTGTTGGGAAGATGCTACCACGAGGGGACAGATGGCAATTTGAAATTCCCATCCCCAGCTTTAGAGCTTCAGGCCCAATCCTGGCAGAAAAGCACTAATCTTCGCAAACTATTTGGCCTTTAAGCATCTGCCATCGCGGAAGGGCTGTGGAATTTCTGCTGTTGTGATAATTATTCTGATATTTGCAACTTTCAGCAAATAATCTTTTAATGCAGTTTTCAAAGTTCCACAAGTGATTTAATCTTTACTCATCCACTATTCCCTGCAAAGACACGGCAGGTCCAATTTGTCATCAACAAGGATTTTGTGGCAAGTGAACGGCTTTAGTTCTTATCTTATGAACGTCTTCAGTGCACAGTGTTTACGGGTCACAAACGAGTGAGTAACGGATGAAGCTGTTTATTGCAGATCCTTGCCACACCAGGAAACAAGCCATCGGAAACCGAAAATGCCGTGCGCCTTGGATTGCATTAATGCCACTAGATTTGGCCGGTGAGTATCCTTCACTCTTTAAATGTACGTTAAAAACGTATAGACCACCATTTGTTTACGATGCTCCTGACCGTATAGCACAGCTCAGACGTAGAACAACGCTTCATAAAAGCTGGATGAAGGGGAACTAGTTCAAAATGGAGAGAGGGAAAGCTAGGACCGATGTGAGTAAGTTCTTTGTGCAAAGAATGATCAATACCTGGAATGGAATGGAATAGGCGTCTGGGCAAGGCTGTGTTGGCAACACCCTGGAATTATTTAAGGAACAATTGGATGCAGTGATTAGGGAACTCTAGGGTTTTTTTTTAAAAGAATCAGCTAAGATGGGCCAACTAGTCTTCCTGATTCATATTTATTTTGTAACTCTGTGGTGGAATCAAACTGCATGTTGACTGGCAGATCAGTGAAATCTCATGCTCAGTACAACCCTTTACTCTTAATCATCATCTAATGGCACTTTACACTTTAAAACATATTTCTTCCAAAGGGAAGAAGGGAAACTGAGAGTGGGGAAGGGGGTTAGCAGGGGAAAACCAGAGGGGGAAGGAATATCGATTCCACCAATAACTAATAGCAACTCACTGAAATTGTACCACTAACTACTAGTAATACTGGTAACACTCAGGTTCTCCTGATAACCAACAGTAATACAATAACTCACTGATATTCTATATGTAACTGGTAGTAATAGGTATAACGCCCCGATATACTATTTGTAACTAGCAGTAATCCTATAACTCGCTGATATTCACCCTGTAACTACAGCCGGACCACCCTGCACTGCATGAGGTGTGGTCAGGCTCCCAGTTGATGCCACTTCTAATAGGCCCCATCTCTCCCCCTGTCTCCTTGGACACTGGTTTGGACTCGAGCTCCATGTGCAGGTGACAACTCTGAACTGGGAACCTCAGTCAGAGCCGATCTGTACTTGGACTTCACTCAACAAAACCGGCCGGTACAGACCGACCTGAACCAAACCGAGAGATTGCACAAAGGGCAGCAGGCTCAGTGTTTGGGGCAATTCTCACAGAGCACATTGTCCAAAACTCAGCTCAGCACCAACATTTCTAAACCATTCCCTGGGCTCAGTCTCAATAAAGGAGAGTTTACATAGAATTATGGAAATTACAGTAAAGGAGGAGGCCATTCGGCCCCCTGTACTGGTGCTCTCTCCTGTAACCCCATTCCTCCCGATCCTTTTATATTCTTCCTTTACAAATACTTATCCCAATCCCTTTTAAATGATGTTCTAGTCTATGCCTCAATAACTACTTGTGGTGAATCATCCCATGGTCCCGTTGCCCTCAGTTCAAAAACCTTCCTCCTCCTCCCTTCCCCCTTAGTTGTTCCAGTGAGAATCCTCAGTCTCCGTTCCCATGTTCCCTATTCGTCCACCAGTGGAAACCATGGACCCAATATTTACGGAGAGACGGGGAGGGTACGGGGGAGACCGGAAACGGCCGAGGAACCCGGCAAGGCTGGGGACGCAGAGTTCCTGATGAATTTAACGGCAGGAACTCATTATCGTTATTTTCTTCCTTTTCCTGCCTAACAGCCAGCTAAATTGACATCCTGGCAGGCTGCCAGGTGGGAAGACCAGCGTAAGAGGCCACAGCCAGGGACTGACGGTCATTCGGGAGGGGGGGGGCGAAGGTCGGCAATTGGCGCTTGTGGTTGGGGGGAGAATAGAGAGAGTCTGCAGTCGGCAGAGAGGAGGCTGAGGGCTTCCTTGAGGGGTTAGGGATAGCATTCCTGGTGGCAATCGGTGATGAAAGTTCAGTGGCAATCAGTGGGGGGAGGGCGGCGACAATCGTGGGGGGGGGGGTGGGGAGGGCGGTGGCAATCGGTGGGGGTAGGGCGGTGGGGGTTAATGGAACCAAGGCGGGTTTGAAGATAGGAACAGGAGTAGGTCATTCAGTACCTTGAGGCTGTTCCGTCATTCAATTAGATCATGGCTGATTTGTATCTTTACTCCATTTACCCGCCTTGGTTCCGTAACCCTTAATATCATTGCCTAACAAAAATCGATCAATCTTAGTCTTGGAATTTTCAATTGACCCCCAGCCTCAACAGCTTTTTGGGGAGAGAGTTCCAGATTTCCACTACCCTTTGTGTGAAGAAATGCTTTCTGACATCACCCCTGAATGACCTAGCTCTAATTTTAAGGTTATGTCCCCCTGTTCTGGACTCCCCCACCCCAGGAAATAGTTTCTCTCTATCTACCCTATCAAATCCTTTAATCATCTTAAATATCTCAATTCGATCACCCCTTACTCTTCTATACTCAAGGGAATACAAGCCTAATCTATGCAACCTGTCCTCATAATTTAACTCTTTTAGCCCCAGTATCATTCTTGTGAATCTGCGCTGTACGCCCCCCCCCCCCCGCCCACAAGGCCAATATATCCTTCCTGGGGTGCGGTGCCCAGAGCTGAACGCAATTCTCCACATCGCAGTCTAACCAGAGCTTTATATAACTATAACATAACTTCCACCCTTTTGTATTCCAGCCCAATGAGATAAAGGCCAACATTCCATTAGCCTTTTAAATTATTTTTTGTACCTGTCCACAAGTTTTTAGAGATTTCTGTACTTGGGCCCCTAAATCCTTTTTTTAAATTCATTCACGGGATGTGGGCATCGCTGGCGAGGCCGGCATTTATTGCCCATCCCTAATTGCCCTTGAGAAGGTGGGGGTGAGCCGCCTTCTTGAACCGCTGCAGTCCGTGAGGTGAAGGTTCTCCCACAGTGCTGTTAGGAAGGGAGTTCCAGGATTTTGACCCAGCGACGATGAAGGAACGTTCCTAGCTTCTCACCATTTAGAAAATACTCTGATCTATCTTTCTTAGGTCCAAAGTGGATGAGCTCACATTTCTCCACATTGAACTCCATCTGCCACAGTTTTGCCCACTCACTTAATCTATCAATGGGTAAATAGAGTTAAGATAGAGATCAGCCATGATCTAATTAAATGCTGGAACAGGCTCGAGGGGCTGAATGGCCTACTCCTATTCCTAACTGCAATATGCAGGCTCCGATCAGTTCCATGGGCGATGGAAGAGAAGAGGCCCTGTAAAGATAAGTGTTCAATTATTTTTGTGGACCTTGGAGGAACAGGTACTCACCTCCGTGGCCCACCAAAATAATCTGGACCGTTGCTGTCCTGGGATCCCCACCCTCCGCGATCAAGACCCTTCCCTCCCCTGCGAGTTACCATCCTGGCGGCAGCTCCGGCCTGTCTTCCTGGCGTGCTGTGACAGGACGGCCCGCTTGGCGTCCTGCAGCTCACCTGGTAAATGTAAATGAGGCTGGAGCCCTAAAACCACGGGGCCACTTCACCGCCAGAATGGGCGGCCAACCAAAAGTCCAAATCTACCCCACTGTGTGGTGAATAAGGGCTGTGAGCTTGTGGTGAACAAGCCTGTAACACAAGATATTGAAGCTCCCAACGTTCACACTACTGGTTGCTGCAATGTGAACGTACAACAACTTTCAAATGACTTGCAACAACAGAGAAAGAAAGCACTGAGCTGGGGAGAGGGGGGATTTTCATTTAACCAACCTGATGCTCATTCCCACATTTTCAGTTTTTATTTCAGGTTTCCAACATCAGCAATGTTAGGCACCACTAGCAGCAGAAATCTCAGTCATAAGCTGTATGAACAGGTGACATGGAAGCTTTAAAGGGGCAGTTTATGTCTATGTCTGATTGACCGAGCAACAAAAAACCAGCAGAGATCACAGTGTCACACTGAGCACTGCAGTCCCCGCACTCACATTCCTGCAGTGCAGTGAGTAACGTCAAACACTCAGGCACGACCAGCCACAGTTTTATAACCAGCTAGTGCTGTGTGGCCTTTAAAAAAAACTCCTGTGTTTTACTTATGAATATAAGCTAGTTACTAATAAATACAATAGGGAATTCAGGAGAAGCTTCTTTACCCAGAGAGAGGTTAGAATGTGGAATGTTCCAGTACAGCTACAACACTGGCATCTACCCGACAATATGGAAAATTGCCCAGGCATGTCCTGACCACAAAAAGCAGGAAAAATCCAATCCGGCCAATTACCGCTCCATCAGCCTACTCTCAATCATCAGCAAAGTGATGGAAGGTGTCGTCGACAGTGCTATCAAGCGGCACTTACTCACCAATAACCTGCTCACTGATGCTCAGTTTGGGTTCCACCAGGACCAGTCGGCTCCAGACCTCATTACAGCCTTGGTCCAAACATGGACAAAAGAGCTGAATTCTAGAGGTGAAGCAAGAGTGACTGCCCTTGACATCAAGGCAGCATTTGACCGAGTGTGGCACCAAGGAGCCCTAGTAAAATTGAAGTCAATGGGAATCAGGGAGAAAACTCTCCAGCGGCTGGAGTCATACCTAGCACAAAGGAAGATGGTAGTGGTTGTTTGGAGGCCAATCATCTCAGCCCCAGGACATTGCTGCAGGAGTTTCTCAGGACAGTGTCCTTGGCCCAACCATCTTCAGCTGCTTCATCAATGACCTTCCCTCCATCATAAGGTCAGAAATGGGGATGTTCGCTGATGATTGCACAGTGTTCAGTTCCATTCGCAACCCCTCAGATAATGAAGCAGTCTGTGCCCGCATGCAACAAAACCTGGACAACATCCAGGCTTGGGCTCATAAGTGGCAAGTAACATTCGCACCAGACAAGTGCCAGGCAATGACCATCTCCAACAAAAGTGTGTCTAACCACCTCCCCTTGACATTCAATGGCATTACCATCGCCGGATCCCCCACAATCACCATTGACCAGAAACTTAACTGGGCCAGCCATATAAATACTGTGGCTACAAGAGTAGGTCAGAGGCTGGGTATTCTGCGGCGAGTGACTCACCTCCTGACTCCCCAAAGCCTTTCCACCATCTACAAGGCACAAGTCAGGAGTGTGATGGAATACTCTCCACTTGCCTGGATGAGTGCAGCTCCAACAACACTCAAGAAGCTCGACACCATCCAGGACAAAGCAACCCGCTTGATTGGCACCCCATCCACTACCCTAAACATTCACTCCCTTCACCACCGGCGCACAGTGGCTGCAGTGTGTACCATCCACAGGATGCACTGCAGCAACTCGCCAAGGCTTCTTCAACAGCACCTCCCAAATCTGCGACCTCCCATGGGAACAACACCACCTGCACGTTCCCCTCCAAGTCACACACCATCCCGACTTGGAAATATATCGCCGTTCCTTCATCGTCGCTGGATCAAAATCCTGGAACTCCCTTCCTAACAGCACTGTGGGAGAACCGTCACCACACGGACTGCAGCGGTTCAAGAAAGCGGCTCACCACCAACTTGTCAACGGCAATTAGGGATGGGCAATAAATGCTGGCTTTGCCAGCGACGCCCACATCCCATGAACAAATAAAAAAAAATTTGCTACCACGTGGAGTAATTGAGGTGAATAGCATAGATGCATTTAAGAGGAAGCTAGATAAGTACATGAGGGAGAAAGAAATAGAAGGGCATGCAGATAGGGTTAGATGAAGTAAGGTGGGAGGAGGCTTGTGTGGAGCGTAAACACCGGCATGGACCAGTCGGGCTGAATGGCCTGTTTCTGTGCTGTATAATTCTATGTAATTTGTCATTAGTGCCATTAAACCTAAAAAAAATAACAAACCTGTGCATCTTCAAAGGTGTACCTTCCTGGATCCTTGACATTCTGACTGGTTATCTCATATGAATGGGAATCCAGGTTGATAGCGCTGGGTGCTCCAGGAGCGAGAAATTCTTGCCAGGTTTCTTGAACCTTGTCCGGGACTTCCTGAAGGGGGCGTTTCTTCAGGTCCTCGGCAGCCAACCAAAACCTGCAGAGGGATGGAAAGGACATGGATTGATACTGAGCCAAAGAAGAAAAAATAATCTAAATTAATCCATGAAGTTAACCAAATAAAAAGCAACATCATTGCTCCAACCCATTGACATTGACTGAACAGATTTAAACATTCACATAATCACCTGCATCATCGGCCTCACGATTTAGCCAAGTAAACAGTAAATGTAGAGCTGGTAATATCCAAACATAACAGATAGATCATATTAATAAATAATATGGAGTCAGTATATTATATAAGATTAGGGAATCAGTTCACAAGATATTTAATCATGAAACCTGTATCATCTGCCCCCGGAGAGTCCATATTCCCAAATTACCAGCATTCAATTCCATGGATTTACTTCCAGTTTCCAACAATCCGTAGAATACCCTATAGTGCTTCACAATCTGAAGATCAACCCCCTCTCACCCAAAAGTTCATCTAAGACTTGAATATTACTCTTAAATATGGGAGGTGATTGTCTATCGCCTCTCTTGCCTTCCTGGGAAGGAAGGCAGAGAAAGCTTGTAGATCGCAAGCTTCGAACCTCTCTCTCCAAGTCACGTCCATCTTGTTTTTCTATTTTATCGATACCACAATGGTTGTTGCCGCACTGAACTTTTTATTCATCTTAGCTCCAAATACGTCAGCTCACGTGCTCTTCCTCCTATCTTCACTCTCCTCACGTGCTCTTCCTCTTATCTTCACTCTCCTCACCTGCTCTTCCTCCTATCTTCACTCTCCTCACGTGCTCTTCCTCCTATCCTCACTCTCCTCACCTGCTCTTCCTCCTATCCTCACTCTCCTCACGTGCTCTTCCTCCTATCCTC
The DNA here is from genome assembly GCF_035084215.1 of Heptranchias perlo. Lineage (NCBI taxonomy): Eukaryota > Metazoa > Chordata > Chondrichthyes > Hexanchiformes > Hexanchidae > Heptranchias > Heptranchias perlo. Next base: position 15,901,167 of record NC_090334.1, read on the forward strand.
ACTCTCCTCACATGCTCTTCCTCCTATCCTCACTCTCCTCACGTGCTCTTCCTCTTATCCTCACTCTCCTCACCTGCTCTTCCTCCTATCTTCACTCTCCTCACGTGCTCTTCCTCCTATCTTCACTCTCCTCACGTGCTCTTCCTCCTATCCTCACTCTCCTCACGTGGTCTTCCTCTTATCCTCACTCTCCTCACGTGCTCTTCCTCCTATCCTCACTCTCCTCACGTGCTCTTCCTCTTATCCTCACTCTCCTCACGTGCTCTTCCTCCTATCTTCACTCTCCTCACGTGCTCTTCCTCCTATCTTCACTCTCCTCACGTGCTCTTCCTCCTATCCTCACTCTCCTCACGTGCTCTTCCTCTTATCCTCACTCTCCTCACGTGCTCTTCCTCTTATCCTCACTCTCCTCACGTGCTCTTCCTCCTATCCTCACTCTCCTCACGTGCTCTTCCTCTTATCCTCACTCTCCTCACGTGCTCTTCCTCTTATCCTCACACTCCTCACGTGCTCTTCCTCCTATCTTCACTCTCCTCACGTGCTCTTCCTCCTATCCTCACTCTCCTCACATGCTCTTCCTCCTATCCTCACTCTCCTCACGTGCTCTTCCTCTTATCCTCACTCTCCTCACGTGCTCTTCCTCCTATCTTCACTCTCCTCACGTGCTCTTCCTCCTATCTTCACTCTCCTCACGTGCTCTTCCTCCTATCCTCACTCTCCTCACATGCTCTTCCTCCTATCCTCACTCTCCTCACGTGCTCTTCCTCTTATCCTCACTCTCCTAACCTGCTCTTCCTCCTATCTTCACTCTCCTCACGTGCTCTTCCTCCTATCTTCACTCTCCTCACGTGCTCTTCCTCCTATCCTCACTCTCCTCACGTGCTCTTCCTCTTATCCTCACTCTCCTCACGTGCTCTTCCTCCTATCCTCACTCTCCTCACGTGCTCTTCCTCTTATCCTCACTCTCCTCACGTGCTCTTCCTCCTATCTTCACTCTCCTCACGTGCTCTTCCTCCTATCTTCACTCTCCTCACGTGCTCTTCCTCCTATCCTCACTCTCCTCACGTGCTCTTCCTCTTATCCTCACTCTCCTCACGTGCTCTTCCTCTTATCCTCACTCTCCTCAGGTGCTCTTCCTCCTATCCTCACTCTCCTCACATGCTCTTCCTCCGATCCTCACTCTCCTCACGTGCTCTTCCTCTTATCTTCACTCTCCTCACATGCTCTTCCTCCTTACCTCACACTCCTCACCTGCTCTTCCTCCTATCCTCACTCTCCTCACCTGCTCTTCCTCCTATCCTCACTCTCCTCACGTGCTCTTCCTCCTATCCTCACTCTCCTCACGTGCTCTTCCTCCTATCCTCACTCTCCTCACCTGCTCTTCCTCCTATCCTCACTCTCCTCACATGCTCTTCCTCCTATCCTCACTCTCCTCACGTGCTCTTCCTCTTATCTTCACTCTCCTCACATGCTCTTCCTCCTTACCTCACACTCCTCACCTGCTCTTCCTCCTATCCTCACTCTCCTCACCTGCTCTTCCTCCTATCCTCACTCTCCTCACATGCTCTTCCTCCTTACCTCACAATCCTCACCTGCTCTTCCTCCTATCCTCACTCTCCTCACCTGCTCTTCCTCCTATCCTCACTCTCCTCACGTGCTCTTCCTCCTATCCTCACTCTCCTCACGTGCTCTTCCTCCTTACCTCACACTCCTCACCTGCTCTTCCTCCTATCCTCACTCTCTTCACAGACTCTTCCTCCTATCCTCACTCTCCTCACGTGCTCTTCCTCCTATCCTCACTCTCCTCACCTGCTCTTCCTCCTATCCTCACCTGCTCTTCCTCCTATCCTCACTCTCCTCACGTGCTCTTCCTCCTATCCTCACACTCCTCACCTGCTCTTCCTCCTATCCTCACTCTCCTCACCTGCTATTCCTCCTATCTTCACTCTCCTCACCTGCTGTTCCTCTTATCCTCACTCTCCTCACCTGCTCTTCCTCCTATCCTCACTCTCTTCACAGACTCTTCCTCCTATCCTCACTCTCCTCACGTGATCTTCCTCCTATCCTCACTCTCCTCACGTGCTCTTCCTCCTATCCTCACTCTCCTCACGTGCTCTTCCTCCTTACCTCACACTCCTCACCTGCTCTTCCTCCTATCCTCACCTGCTCTTCCTCCTATCCTCACTCTCTTCACAGACTCTTCCTCCTATCCTCACTCTCCTCACGTGCTCTTCCTCCTATCCTCACTCTCCTCACCTGCTCGTCCTCCTATCCTCACCTGCTCTTCCTCCTATCCTCACTCTCTTCACAGACTCTTCCTCCTATCCTCAATCTCCTCACCTGCTCTTCCTCCTATCCTCACTCTCTTCACAGACTCTTCCTCCTATCCTCACTCTCCTCACGTGCTCTTCCTCTTATCCTCACTCTCCTCACGTGCTCTTCCTCCTATCCTCACTCTCCTCGCGTGCTCTTCCTCCTATCCTCACTCTCTTCACAGACTCATCCTCCTATCCTCACTCTCCTCACCTGCTCTTCCTCTTATCCTCACACTCCTCACCTGCTCTTCCTCCTATCTTCACTCTCCTGACGTGCTCTTCCTCTTATCCTCACTCTCCTCACGTGCTCTTCCTCCTATCCTCACTCTCCTCACGAGCTCTTCCTCCTATCCTCACTCTCTTCACAGACTCTTCCTCCTATCCTCACTCTCCTCACCTGCTCTTCCTCTTATCCTCACACTTCTCACCTGCTCTTCCTCCTATCTTCACTCTCCTGACGTGCTCTTCCTCCTATCCTCACTCTCCTCACGTGCTCTTCCTCCTATCCTCACTCTCCTCACGTGCTCTTCCTCTTATCCTCACTCTCCTCACGTGCTCTTCCTCCTATCCTCACTCTCCTCACGTGCTCTTCCTCCTATCTTCACTCTCCTCACGTGCTCTTCCTCTTATCCTCACTCTCCTCACGTGCTCTTCCTCCTATCTTCACTCTCCTCACGTGCTCTTCCTCCTATCTTCACTCTCCTCACGTGCTCTTCCTCCTATCCTCACTCTCCTCACGTGCTCTTCCTCTTATCTTCACTCTCCTCACGTGCTCTTCCTCCTATCTTCACTCTCCTCACGTGCTCTTCCTCTTATCCTCACTCTCCTCACGTGCTCTTCCTCTTATCCTCACTCTCCTCATGTGCTCTTCCTCTTATCCTCACTCTCCTCACATGCTCTTCCTCTTATCCTCACTCTCCTCACATGCTCTTCCTCTTATCCTCACTCTCCTCACGTGCTCTTCCTCCTATCTTCACTCTCCTCACGTGCTCTTCCTCTTATCCTCACTCTCCTCACGTGCTCTTCCTCTTATCCTCACTCTCCTCACGTGCTCTTCCTCCTATCCTCACTCTCCTCACGTGCTCTTCCTCCTATCCTCATTCTCCTCACGTGCTCTTCCTCTTATCCTCACTCTCCTCACGTGCTCTTCCTCCTATCTTCACTCTCCTCACGTGCTCTTCCTCTTATCCTCACTCTCCTCACGTGTTCTTCCTCTTATCCTCACTCTCCTCACGTGCTCTTCCTCTTATCCTCACTCTCCTCACGTGCTCTTCCTCTTATCCTCACTCTCCTCACGTGCTCTTCCTCCTATCCTCACTCTCCTCACATGCTCTTCCTCTTATCCTCACTCTCCTCACGTGCTCTTCCTCCTATCTTCACTCTCCTCACGTGCTCTTCCTCTTATCCTCACTCTCCTCACGTGCTCTTCCTCTTATCCTAACTCTCCTCACATGCTCTTCCTCTTATCCTCGCTCTCCTCATGTGCTCTTCCTCCTATCCTCACCACGTTGAAATTAACCCTTATCGTACCGCTCCTTCAGCTAATTCATTCTTTCCTCGCGCTTCAAAGCTGTCAAACTCCTTAACTCCCTGAATCCTGCAATCTCTTACATGCAGGAGGCCACAGACAGGTTAGCAGAGTGGCAGATAGGTGGCAGATACAGTTCAATACAACGAAATGTGAAGTAGTATGTTTTAGGTAAAATAATAAAAAAAAATTTATTATTCGTTCACGGGATGTGGGCGTCGCTGGCGAGGCCGGCATTTATTGCCCATCCCTAATTGACCTTCTCAAGGGCAATTAGGGATGGACAATAAATGCCGGCCTCGCCAGCGACGCCCACATCCTGTGAACGAATAAAAAAAATAGAGATCTAGAAGTGGCCATACAGGGGCTGAAATTCAATTTTGATGAGGGTACAAATGAGCAGTCGTCAATGGAACAGAAAATCAGACGGAGTGTATAACGGGCGGCCGATCCGCTATCACCCATTCTGCACCCCCAACAAAGTTGAATTTCACCCCCAAATAGATGTTTAAAGATAGGAGTGCAAGTATAAAAAGCAATAAAAAAGACAAATGGGATTCGGATTTTAAATATAGGAGCAATGAATACAAAAGTAAGGAAGAGATGTTGAATTTGTACAAGATATTGGTTAGGCCCCTGCTGCAGTACTGCATGCAGTTTTCGATGCCCCATTACATACAATTACATAGATTACATAGAATGTACAGCACTGAAACAGGCCATTCGGCCCAACAGGTCCATAACAGGTTTATGCTCCACACGAGCCTCCTCCCACCATACTTCATCTAACCCGAGCACCATATCCTTCTGTTCCTTTCTCCCTCATGTGTTTATCCAGCTTCCCCTTAAATGCATCTATGCTATTTGCCTCAACTACTCCATGTTGTAGTGAGTTCCACATTCTAACCACTCTCTGGGTAAAGAAGTTTCTCCTGAATTCCCAATTGGATTTATTAGTGACTATCTTATATTTATGGTTCCTAGTTCTGGTCTCTCCCACAAGTGGAAACACCTTCTCTACGTCTACCCTATCAAACCCTTTCATAATCTTAAAGGCCTCTAACAGGCCACCCCTCAGTCTTCTCATTTCAAGAGAAAAGAGTTTCAGCCTGTTCACAATCTTTCCCTGATAGAGGATATCCTCTCAGTTCTGGTATCATCCTAGTAAATCTTTGTTGCACCTTCTCCAGTGCCTCTATATCCTTTTTGTAATATGGAGACCAGAACTGTTCACAGTACTCCAAGATGAATATTAGAGCCATGGGAAGGGTACAGCGCAGATTCACTGAAACCAGGAATAAAAGGTTATAGTAATGAAGAAAGGCTTGAAAAATTGAAGTTTTTCCACTGGAACAGAGAAGGTTAAAGGGGAGTTTAATAGATGTACTCAAATTCCTGAAAGGTTTTGAGAAGGTAAATAGTGAAAGGTTGTTTCTATTGGTTGACAGATTGGTCATAAAGAGGCATAGACACAGGATTATCACAAAGAACGAAACAGGGAAAAAAATATTTATTTCACACAGGGAGTTATTAGAACATGGAGGCCTAGGAATTTTCAGGCGCTACACAGCCTACTAAGGCCCCAAAATGGCGGGCAGGAAGCGCGCGCACACTTCCACCTGGAAGTGTGCCAACCGCCATATTGGGTAAGGACAAACAACAGCTGTTCTTTACCCATGCCTGAAGCAGGCATTAGGCCCATTGCATCTGCAGATAAAGAGCCTAACGCTTTCTTGAGGTCGCTGCTCCAAGATTGGTTTGTCCTGAGGCAGCGAGCGCCATCGCGGGCTACACTCACGGTAAACCAGCCCTACTGAAAACTTGCCAAACAAGATGGTAAGTAACTTACCTGAACGTGGAGCTTGGAGGAGCAGGAGTGCTGTAACCATTAGGCAACTGTACCTTGTGTGGGTCAATCAAAAGGCCTCTCATTTTTGTTGTAAATACAGTGAGCAATGATAGCTTTAGATGTCTTGTGATGTGGTAAAACATTGTTATCCTATGCCCAGTTCAACCAGCAGAGCTCTTTGTTGATAATATACTTGCATCGTCTAAAACAGCTAAAGAAAAAAAATGTTTTTTTCTGTCTATTTCCAAATGCTATTCTTCAGCAAAACTAATGGAAGCAGAGGAGGTGACACCTAACACTCTAGATAATTGTCAACAGGAAGCCAGAATGACAGTACAAATTGAAGCAGCATCTGCCCTGCTACCAGATCTTACTCAGCTTGTAGAATGTTGACTGCCTTTAGTCCCTGGAGATACCAGCTCCCCGACTGTAAATTGAACTGAACTGTGGAACGCTTGGTACACAGAAATAGCAGCCGACTAAATAACAATAAAAAACACAACAGCAATGTACGGGAAATAATGGGCGAAGGAAATGTTTCGCAAAAGTGACAGCACTTGTGGCTCTAAGTGCAACTGGTATTGATGACAGTTTGGATTTCATTCTATGCTCTTAACAACAAGTAAAATTTCAAGCACCATTGCCGCTCAGGGATTTCTATTGTGACTGTTGAAACCACTTAGTACTTTGAGAGTTTAGAACAGAGTGGGGGCTAAATTGGGCCGCCTAGCGCCCGTTGTGTAGAAAATGGCATCTGAGATGCGTGCGCACATTTCCAGCGTGCCGTCCGCAGGAAGCCATATTGGTAAAGGCGTTTGCACATGCGCACTTAATGAATGCCGGCAGCATGTAAAGTAGGGAGATTACACGATGGATCAGTGTGCAACGCTGATTTAAAGGGACAGATGCGATTTTGGAACTCCACACTCAAGCCAATGCACTGCCTTAACCTCGCACAGCTGAACAGGTCTTAAACAGCATGGAGGACCCCCCCACCAGTGCTATTTAAAGGGATCATGCAGGAGTTACAGGTTAGTTGCTGGATTATTGTTTCTGGCTGCTGATGCATTTGGACCTGTTTTTGGAGGTCTCCTATACTTGAATACTAGGACTAGGGGACATAGCCTAAAAATTAGAGCCAGGACTTGCAGGAGTGAAGTTAGGAAACGCTTCTACACACAAAGAGTGGGAGAAGTTTGGAACGCTCTTCCGCAAACGGCAGTTGATGCTAGCTCAATTGTTAACTTTAAATCTGAGATTGATAGATTTTTGTTAACCAAAGGTATTAAGGGATATGGGGCTGAGGCGGGTATATGGAGTTAGGTCACAGATCAACCATGATCTCATTGAATAGTGGAACAGGCTCGAGGGGCTAAATGGCCTAGTCCTGTTCCTATAATAAAGTTTCAATACTCTACAGGGAGTGGGCCGGGTAGCTGACAGGCAATGGCAAGGGCACTGGCAGAGGGCAGGGGTGGGACAGGAACGCTATCATCCTGAGAGAGGACAGCAGGTTCATCTTCCATGGAGCCACTGCCACTTGCTGCCTCCTGCAATGCGCCACCTTCTCCTGCAAGAAAGCAGGACTTGTGTCAGTGAGTGTCCTACAAGATATTTGGGTGATGTGGCTGTCATGGTTGAATAGCTGCCAGTGTGTGTGACCTGTGAGTTGTGGGTGGGCGGCTTGCAACAGTGATAATGTGTGAGGGTGAGATGAAGCATCTGATTGGAAGAGTTGAGTACTTATTGAAAGAGTTTGTTGGCATGTAGGTGATGGGGTGTCGCGCGTGGAGCATTGGATGCGGCTAGTGGTGTAGTTGGTAGGAGACGCCACTTGACAGTTGAACTCACTCACCTTGACCACTCGTGTCAAAGCATTGAACTTCTTCCTGCACTGCATCCATGTTTGTGGTTCTATACTCCTGGTATTGACCGCTCCCCTACTGCTTCCCACTGCCTTGGGAGCAAATGTCTGGAAGGCCTCTTGCCCACCCCCCAACCCCTGCGAATATAAGATACCCCTCCTTCTGTCCACCTCTTGAACATCTAGTGCACTATCAGAGAACCTTGGTCCACGCTTTCTTGCAGGCCCAGTACAATCTCAGATTGGCAGATTGGCAGGGACTGGCGTGCAGATTGGAGGATGTGGGATGTAGTTGTGAGCAACTTTTATTCAATGTTTTCAAAGAACTCAACAGTTTGTAAACATAGGGATGGGACCTGCTTCTGTGTTTTACGTGTGCGATTTCTGATCTCTGTTCAGACTCCATTCAGACCCGTATCATATATTTTGAAAATATCAGAGTCCCGCAAATGTTGAGTAGCCCAGTTGTTGCTCATTAAAAATTCCAGAGGTCCCATCATCACCATGCTGCACTATATTGCAGCACAGATTCACTTCATCATTGACTTCCACCACTTCCTGCAGCCACACTGCACTTCCCCTTTAAGAGGTGCAGGCTGCCTTTAAGTGATGCTAGCCACTCGTGGTATTGAGGCCCCCTGCTGGTGAGCAGCTACTCAACAGCGCAGGTAGGGCTGGCTGCACGCAGCAATCATGTAAAACAGCAAGCAGCACGAATGTAACGTGCTGTATGCATCGTAATCACGCACCGCGATCCCTGCGCCCATTTTCGGGGGTTAACCAATTTAACCTCCAGTATGTTCTCTAGAGAAGAACATCAATGTAAAGCTCTTTAGACAGGAGAATCCTGGACTACAAAAAGGGCGGAAGCGGAGGGTTGGGAGGTGCATGGGTTACCTCTGGGATTTGGGTCTGAATTTATCCTGGTTGATGGGATGTAAAAATAAGTAATTTTTTTTCGGTTAGGCACATGTCAGATATGCACAGAAATGCATCACAATGTTTAGGAGTCTCCAAAGCAAATTACTGAGAAATCCACACAGGTAGTTTCTGTTTGCCCGATATGGAGTGCACACTCTCTATCTTGAGGGACACCCCACACTTACCTGAGTTCAGAGAGATCAGGCGCACATTGTTAAGAACCAAAGCTTAGAGATATGTGCAGGGGTATTGCTAAAGTTTAACCAGCTAAAACCACATAGTTTACCAGTACAGAGCACTGGTGAACTTCCTGCTGCTTGCCCAGTTAGGACCAACCTACCCATTAGAATAATGGCTTTTACCGTTTTCTGGAGCCGAGTGGGAAGAATTGCAGCACCCAATGCCAAGTCTACTCCTCCAGCTTCCAATAATGACCGAGATTGGCTGTCAATCGTCATTAGTGTCCTGGAGTCTGATACCTGAGCCAATCCTCCCTAGTTCAGGTATCAGATTACCGAGTCTGCTCGGTTCTAATCTTCCGTCACTAGACATCTCATCTCGGACCCAACTTGACCCCAGAGAGTGTCTGCTTATCTTCCCCTCAAGGTGGAAAGTTAATAAACTCAGGTATGAGCCAATGATAAGTGAATTCCTCACAAATAGCTTAATGAGGAGCACAGCTCCCCGTTAAATGTGTACGGGCACTGCCAGCATCCTCCTGACCACAACATTTTTTTTTATTCGTTCATGGGATGTGGGTGTCGCTGGCAAGGCCAGCATTTATTGCCCATCCCTAATTGCCCTTGAGAAGGTGGTGGTGAGCCAGAACTCCCCTGCTCTTCTTTGAATAGCACCAAAGGATCTTTTATGCCCAACTGAGAAGGCAGATGGAGCTTTGAAAGACCACACCTCCGACAGTGCAGCACTCCCTCAGTACTACACTGAAGTATCAGCCTAGATTTTGTACTCAAGTCTCTTCTTGAACCGCTGCAGTCCGAGTGGTGAAAGTTCTCCCACAGTGCTGTTAGGAAGGGAGTTCCAGGATTTTGACCCAGCGACGATGAAGGAACGGCGATATATTTCCAAGTCTGGATGGTGTGTGACTTGGACGGGAACGTGCAGGTGGTGTTGTTCCCATGTGCCTGCTGCCCTTGTCCTTCGAGGTGGTAGAGGTCGCAGATTTGGGAGGTGCTGTCGAAGAATCTTTGGCGAGTTGCTGCAGTGTATCCTGTGGATGGTACACACTGCAGCCACGGTGCGCTGGTGGTGAAGGGAGTGAATGTTTAGGGCGGTGGATGGGATGCCAATCAAGCGGGCTGCTTTGTCCTGGATGGTGTCGAGCTTCTTGAATGTTGTTGGAGCTGCACTCATCCAAGCAAGAGGAGAGTATTTCATCTCACTCCTGACTTGTGCCTTGTAGATGGTGGAAAGGCTTTGGGGAGTCAGGAGGTGAGTCACTCGCCACAGAATACCCAGACTCCGACCTGCTCTTGTAGCCACAGTATTTATGTGGCTGGTCCAGTTAAGTTTCTGGTCAATGGTGACCCCCAGGATGTTGATGGTGGGGGATTCGGCGATGGTAATGTCATTGAATGACAAGGGGAGGTGGTTAGACTCTCTCTTGTTGGAGATGGTCATTGCCTGGCACTTGTCTGGTCCGAATGTTACTTGCCACTTATCAGCCCAAGCCTGGATATTGTCCAGGTCTTGCTGCATGTGGGCACGGACTGCTTCATTATCTGAACATGGTCTCAAACACACCATCCAGTTAGGGTTCTCAACTCTGATTGAATGTATTCCAGCAGGTTTCATCGCATGACGTCCCGCCTCCCAAACACCCCGCCCCCCACAGTCCAGCCATTGGTCGTCTGACACGTCCCTCCTCGCGACGCCCGCCTTCCCAGGCTAAACACTTCTTTACCTGACTGGATGATTCTTGATTGTTATTTAAACAGCCTTTTCCCCCCATCTCCGATATTTTTAATGGTCAAAGAAAATGAAAAAATACACAATTGTTTTTCATGCCTCTATGATTTTTCTCCCAGATTGCTTTCATTAACTGGGGAGTAACCTTTAATTTTTTAGAGACTCCAGAGCAATCCTGGAGGGTTGGCAACCCTACAGCTGGAGGTGAGGAGCTTCAATAGCAAAGGTTTGCCTAAGTGCAACCAGTCAGGGTCAGTACCGGATCCTGGATTTATGAGCACGTGGTACAATATCTGGCCTCAGTTATCTCAGAGTTTCCTCCAACACCAATGTCTACGTCACGCAAAGGAAAAAAACAAGTAACAGAATGGAACATTTGGGCAGCCAACACTTTGCCATCAACATATGTATTGTTAAAATAACAGGAGATATAAAGGAAAAAAACCACAAATGCTGCAAATGCACAGCAGCTTTTTCTGAAATGGCACCGGTTAGTGTTTCCAGTGGGACCTTTCATCAGAACATGAATAAGCACAAACAATAATTGTTGGCAGACGATGAGATCATGGAGGGGGGGGGTGGGGGGAGACACTGGGGTGTTATACTGAGCCATATAGATTAGGAAGTTCCCAGGTTTGATTCCCCCCCTCCCCCCTTCCTGCTGGATTAACTGATTTCAACTGGGGTCATCATTATTACAATGAACCTCAGCATCCCTGGGCTAGGGAGGGAACAATCAGCCAGGGTTCCCAGTACTCACCACTATCCAGTGGCCCAAACGCCGCCCTCTCCCCCCATCCCCCACCACCCTGATGCTGAACGTTAGGCGAGGATAGGATCAGGTTCAGCTGTGAAGCCCCCAAGGTTGAATTGCCTGCTGTTTTTACTGCTTTGGCTTACACGTGAAGAACGACCAGTTCGGTGAGGCCTTGGAAGGCAGCTGATAACCATGGACTGTGCTTCATCTGGCATCAGTAGCAAGGGAGAGGTGAAAACTGAAAGGAGTTCATTGTGAGAGAAAAATATTGTGGTTTATATCTTCACATCTTAAAGTTGTGGTAGACCTATCCTTCTAAATATTCTACTTTTCACTATATATCTGAGCTGGGGAATGGAAAACCTTCCCAATTCTGTGTGGGGCAGGTCAGCTTTGATATATGATCAAACGCAGGGTAAATTTCCCTCTAACCTACACCAACAACATGCCTTCACCCGAACTTCAGAAGAGCAGCCTTCTACTGGATCAGTGTGCTAGATCCCCTTTCCCACAATGGTGTCTCAGGGAGATCGTTAATTTAACGCCAGTTTGTCCTGTGGGCTTGAGACTGCCCAAGTGTTTTTTCACTTCAAACCTTCACAGCTGACAGCAAGAGGATTTCTTATTTTATTCTATTAATCAGGCCTGGATTCAAACCCAGCTCCAAGATGTGAGGAGAATGTGCTAATCCTCCCTGCACCATCCAGTCTGTTACATCTGTGCTTTTGATAGTGGGGGTGATTTTAAACCCCAAGAATGGGTGGGTTAGGTACGGGTGGGACTTGAAAACAGTTGTTTTTTTGGCGACCGCAAAATTTTCGGACTTTCCATTCTCAGTGGGAAGCCTGGACTTTTCTGCGCTGACGTTAAACCCGGAAATCAAGCCGGGTTGCGGTCGCGACCCAAAAAACAACTGTTTTCAACTCGCACCCGCCCCCAACTCACCCGTTCTTGGGGTTTAAAATCACCCCCGGTGCGTCTGCTATTGAAATAAACAGCATCTGAAAAATCAGCCTCTGTAATTCAGGAGTCTTTGGTTCTTGTACACAAGTTTTAATCCTTGAATATTTATGACAGAAATCACACTTCCAACTCAGTTCTCTGTGTTCTCTCTTGTGCATATCAAGCATGGAGCCACACTGTGCAAAAAAAACCACAATAGAGAGTTATGTGTGTGTGTTAAACAAAGCAATGCAGCCTCGATTTTCTGATAACGTGCATGAGCAACGCACTGGGATTGTGACATTTGAATCCCTTTGTTATGTGATTACTGTGTGAGGTCAAGGTTGTATAGCATGCATGTATATAGATGTATATAATCACACCAACACTTCAGTGATGGTTTATTTCTCTTAGGAGCTGTATGTAGCTGGAATTACAGAAGCACGCTGTATAAGCTCTGCATTCAACAGAGCTTCTCTGGGAAATGAACCATCACCAACAGGTTTGTGGGTTAAGTAGCTCTGATCTCATTCAGTGGTTTATTTTCCAGCAAAGTGCTGCTCCCTATCATACATAGACTGGCTGCCTGTCAACTGTGGCTCGATGGGTAGCACTCTCCCCTGCTAAGTCAGTCGTAGGTCGTGGGTTCAAGTCCCACTCCAGAGACTTGAGCACAAAATCTAGGCTGACACTCCAGTGCTGCACTGTTGGAGGTGCTGTCTTTTGGATGAGATGTTAAACTGAGGTCCCATCTGCTCTCTTAGGTGGACGTAAAACATCCCAAGGCACTATTTCAAAGAAAAGCAGGGGAGTTCTCCCTGGTGTCCTGGCCAATATTTATCCCTCAACCAACATCACAAAAACAGATGATCTGGACATTTTCACATTGCTGTTTGTGGGATCTTGCTGAGTGCAAATTGGCTGCCGCCTTTCCTACATTACAACAGTGACTGCACTTCAAAAATACTTCATTGGCTGTGAAGCACTTTGGGACATCCTGAGGTTGTGAAGAGCACTGTATAAATACAAGTCAGTCTTTTCTTTCTCACAAGACATTGCATTAGGTTGCTTTCACAATTGTGACTTGCAGTTTATATTTCATTAATAGGCTACGTCATTCAACAACATTCCTACGGGCAACTTTCTAATCACAGGTGTCATATAACAGCTTCGCACTGCCTTAAATTTTCTGTAAAAAAAATGAACTTGAGTAATTTGGCAACATCAGTCAAGATGTGGTGTAGATAATGCGACTCTGTGGCTCCCTGGAATGTAAATCACCAGTGAGTAAGGCATGTACAAGCCATTTGTCATTCGGCTCCCAATGTCATTTGGTGACTTTTTTCAGTAAACCGCTGAGTCCGTATCCTTTATTTGACTTTCTGTATTCGCCACTGAAGCACTTGAGAGTTGGGCAGCATATCGCTTCGTCCGGTGCAGTGGCTGGGGAAGTGTCCTTTCAAGCACTTCTCCCTTTTAAAATGTATTTTATTTTCTCCACCTCCCTCCTCACTTACTGTGTGTTAAATACTCCCTGACTCGCAATATGAGCAAAGGCCAACATTAGTCTTTTTAATTATTTTTTGTACCTGTCCACTAGTTTTTAGTGATTTCTGTACTTAAACCCCTAAATCTCTGCTCCTCCACTGTTCCTAGCTTCACACCATTTAGAAAATACTCTGAAGTATCTTTCTTAGGTCCAAGGTGGATGACCTCACACTTCCCCACAATGATCTCCATCTGCCAGAGTTTTGCCCATTCACTTAATCTATCAATGTCCCTTTGCAACTTTCTGCTCCCATCGACATTATTTACTGTGCCACCTAACCTGGTGTCATCAGCAAACTTGCTCCACCCAGAATACATTCTGTACCATTTGCTACCCTCAAGCTTCCTCCAAGTGGTGTTCAACATGGAGGCGTACTGATTGATCAGCTGAGGGAGGGCAGGAGGTTTCATTGCCCCACCTTTGAGCTGAAGACATGAGACTTCATGGGGTCCAGAGCCAGTGCTGAGGCTCCCAGGACCACTCCTGCCTGACTGTATACCACAGTGCACCCACCTCTAAGTGGGCTTGACCTGCCAGTGGGACAGTTCACGCTAGCCAGATTACCACCCAGATGGTGAAGACGTAAATCGACCTCAAAGTCTCAAAGTGATATAAGCACAGCCTCAGTTACAAGCAGCTTTACCACAGCACTGATGGGGGATTCATTTTACTTAATGTTTTTCTAGCTAATTCAACTAATGGACTGAGATCACTGGCAGCTGGTGACTGAAAATGATTGTCATCTGATGATTTCTCTCTTAAAAAAATTGTCATCCAATGATTCTTTTCTTACCTCCAGCTTCCAACTTCTCTCTCCCTCACCATCTCAATCTTGTTTTGTCTCTATCCTTTCTACATTGATGATTGATAGACCAAATTTTCCCCTTTTGTCCCTATCAAGCTCTAAATGTACCATCTTACATGCCTCTTCCTCCTCATTGCAACACCATTGTATTGAAATCAAAGGGCATATTTCCCTGCTCCTGGGGCTATTGGATCACCTTGGGGCAGCAAATAGAGCAAAATCGTCCGGGAGGATTCCACGCTAGTTTGGGAACCTGCCCGAGCTTCCATCCACTGATGTAAATGGATCTAGGCTCTGTAATTTACATGCAATCCACCCCGATTGACTTTCCCCTGCGCAATAGACCCTGGAGCAATAACAGGAAAATCTGCTCCCAAGTCTCATCGCACTGTCTCCTTCACAAACTCATTCCCCTCCAAGTCACACACCATGGAAATATATCCCCGTTCCTTCATCGTCGCTGGGTCAAAATCCTGGAACTCCCTTCCTAACAGCACTGTGGGAGAACCTTCACCACACGGACTGCAGCGGTTCAAGAAGGCGGCTCACCACCACCTTCTCAAGGGCAATTAGGGATGGGCAATAAATGCCGGCCTCGCCAGCGACGCCCACACCCCATGAACGAATAAAAAAAATTCTTTTCCATTACCTCAAAACTGTGGAACTCTTTCACCTCACTCAGAATTCCTCTCCTCCTAAATTCTACAGGCTTTTATATTGGCATTATTCAACTACGGTTTATTGGTTCACCTTGTCCTTAAGCTCAGTGCCACCTAAGCACTACTTTAAGGTCCATCTCTTCTCCCATACTTTTACAATGTCAATGCCTTGAACTCTGAGCCTTAGGCTTTCTCCGAGGTATTTTTTAAAAAAAATGTCTAGAAACGAGGTTTTTGATTGCCAAAACATTGATGTACTTGATTTTAAAATATTGTACCTGATTTTTCCCTTCCAAATCTTTTCGTCCCCTTATTCCTTGGCCTCTTGCATACCGTGCCCCATTCTCCGAAACTGGTGATATGTTTATTTTTATTTATTTGATCAGTGAGAGTTACTTCACACCTCCATTATCCAACAGTTCAAATTGTTTTCTCAGGATATTTGATAAAATTTCGAAATATTTTTAAATTCTTCCCTAACCCCATCAATGGTCTTCCAATCTCACGCACCATCCTCTGTTGAGGTGGTTCTAAAGTTCTCTCCCTTCTGAATTGGCCTCACTTTCTCCTGGAATAAAGAGACGGAGGCTAATGATCATAGACCATCCTCGATTTGATAGCAGCCACTAAAAGACTGTGCTAAAAAGTGTTGGGTGGTTGATGTATCCGTGTGACCAGTAATGTGTGCTGTGCTGTGCTGTGTGTCAAACTATTAGTGTAATTGTAGTCTCCTTCAATAAGAAGTGGTCAATTTGCAGATGACACCAAACTGGGAAGGGGCAATGGAATTGGAGGAAGCAGCTCAGAAATTACAGAGAAAGTTCGACAAGATATGTAAGTGGGCAGAACAATTGCAGGTGAAATTTAATACAGACACATGTAAAGTGCTATATATAGGAGGAAAATAATAGCACACATACTGTGAAAGGTGTTGATACAGCCAAAGATGAAGTTGAAAGAGATCTTAGTAGACTCAATGCTACTAATGCTACTAGCTGAAGTATCAGATTCATTGTACCGGGACTGTTGAACTGTACTGTATGCAAATTGTATGACCTGTATTGTATTGTTTGAATTGCATTGTATGTACTTTTACAAATTTTATGAATAAAGTTTATTTTGAAATATAAAAAAAGCTTCCACATGACCACTAATGACTCCAAGCTCTACCTCCCCACATTTCCCTCGACCCCTCGGCTTGTTATCACTTGTCCGTTATCTAGTCTTGAATGAGCCGCAATTTCCTCCAGTCAAAAATTGGGACTGAAGCCATCATCTTCAGCCCCCACCACAAACAGCATACCTTCACCACTGATTCCATCCCCCTTCCCTGCTGTTGTCTCAGGCTGAATTAGACTGTTCACATTCTCTGTCCTATCTGACCCCGACCTGAGTTCCACCCCATATCCTCTCCATCACAAAAAACACCTACCAACCTCTGTAATATTGCCCACATCCGCCCCTGCCTCAGCCCATATGCTGAGCCGTCATTCATGCCTTTGTTACCTCCAGACTTGACTATTCCAATGCTCTCCTGGCCGGCCTCCTATCTTCCACCCTCTGTAAACTTGAGCTCATCCAAAGTTCTTTTGCCTGTATCCTAACTCGCACCAAGTCCCATTCACCCATCAGCCATGTGCTTGCTGACCTACATTTAAAATTCTCACCCGTGTGTTCAAATCCATCCATGGCCTCGCCCCTCCCTATCTCTGTAACCTCCTTCAGCCCTACAACCCTCCGAGATCTCTGCAGTCCTCCTAAATCTCTCTCCCTCTCCTCCTTAAAACTCACCTCTTTGACGAGCTTTTGGTCAGCCTAATATCTCCTTCTTTGTCTCGTTGTTTATTTTTGTCTGATTACGTCTCTGTGACGTGTTTCTACAATAAAGTCCCTATATGTTGTTGTTGTTGTTGTTGTTGTTGTAATGCATAGCTAGAACAGTGGAATATAAATAAGAGGAAGTAATGATCAAACTTCAGAGAGTTCTTGTCAGACTGCACCTTGAATACTGCATCCAATGCATCCAACGCTGGTCACCAAGAAACGAGTGAGACATTCAAGTGCTGGGGGCAGTGCAGAGAAGACCCATGGGTGAAGACCCCAGTGTCAAGGCTCTCAGTTATGAATGAAGATTGGAGACAATTGGGCTTTTCAGCCCGGAGAGGAGGTATCTGAGATCTTAGAGGTTTATAAGATTATTAAGGGTATAAAAAATGTTGATCCAGAATATTACTTTAATTTAAACAGTGGGAGTAGAACTAGGAGCTACAGATTCAAACTAGAGAAGGGCACTTTTAGGATTGATATCAGGAAATTCTTCTTCACACAAAGAGAGGTCAACATGTGGAATAAACTTCCAGATAGAGTAATGGAAGCAAAATCCCTGGAATCATTTAAGAGACAACTGGATGCTGCAATAAGAGGCTGTTAGGATCTCTCTGGAAGGAGGAATTAAGATGAGCCAATTAGCCATCTTCATTCATAATTATCTCTTGACTATTGCACCCTCCTCTACATACAGATCGCGGTAAATTGTCTTGCATGAGTCTTTCCCATGACGATGTGAGTGTAACTTCAGCGGTGACTCATTGAGCAAACAGTTCACTCCTGTTAATTCAAATTCGCTTAATTTGAATTACTAGATAATTCACATTTTCTCAGCACAAAAAAAGGGCTTTGAATTAACAAGAGCAGACTGAACATAGCTTCCTGGCATAGTTAAAAGAATCCTGGTAATGCAATCTGTAAGGTCACATAACTCAAGAAAGAACTTTGCTGGATTCAATCAAAACAAGTAATTGCAGTTAAGGAATGTGATGAGGCTGCCCTCTAGTGGTCTAAAATATCTGATTCCGATCCAACTGGCACAATGATAAGTGGCCCTGAATTTCCTCGGACTTTCTGCCGCTGCAGTTTTGCTGGAAGTGCAGTGAGAATTCTGGATCAATGGGGTTTCCGCCGCACTTCCGGGAAACTTACGATGGCAGAGGGTCCAAGCAAATTCATGGTCCTGGGGGATCATTTTAACCAGACCCGCCTGGCGGGAAATGAATGGGATTGGATCAGTTGTGTGTTTTACACACCAGCCGATGGGTGTAAAGCGGGCAGCCAATCTAACCTTGTTAATTACCCCCTGGGCAGGTTAAGACACAGCTCTACTGATTTCAAGTTTTGTTTTAAAACAACAAGATCCAACACGGTCTTAAAGGGGCATTGCTGTGGTGTTCGGGAGTTTTCAAGCATGCTCAGCTCCTGCAACAGCTTAATTCAAACACTTACCTAGAAGGCTCGAGGTTTCCAAACGATGAATGATAACTTACATGGCCAGAGAACGGCCAAAGTCTGTTTTTATTACAGACCATGGAAGCTGGAGGGGCTAGAGATGCAATTGCAAGCGTGATTGCAAATAAACATGCAAACCAGAGGTTCGTCTTGTAGCCTTGTTGGTTTGCCGAAGGTACAACATTGCCTTGTATACCAGGCGTTGTCTCATGATCTTGCACATGATCATACCTGTTGCGGAGAGAGTGAATGTTTAGGGTGGTGGATGGGGTGCCAATCAAGCGGGCTGCTTTGTCCTGGATGGTGTCGAGCTTCCTGAGTGTTGTTGGAGCTGCACTCATCCAGGCAAGTGGAGAGTATTACATCACACTCCTGACTTGTGCCTTGTAGATGGTGGAAAGGCTTTGTGGAGTCAGGAGGTGAGTCACTCCCCGCAGAATACCCAGCCTCTGACCTGCTCTTGTAGCCACAGTATTTATGTGGCTGGTCCAGTTAAGTTTCTGGTCAATGGTGACCCCCAGGATATTGATGGTGGGGGATTCAGTGATGGTAATGCCATTGAATGTCAAAGGGAGGTGGTTAGACTCTCTCTTATTGGAGATGGTCATTGCCTGGCACTTGTCTGGTGCGAATGTCACTTATCACTGATCCCCAATCAAGCAACTTACTTGATTGGCACCCCATCCACCACCCTAGATATTCACTCCCTCCAACACCGGTGCACTGTGGCTGCAGTGTGAACCATCTACATGATGCACTGCAGCAATTCGCCAAGGCTTCTTCGACAGCACCTCCCAAACCCACGACCTCTACCACCTAGAAGGACAAGAGCAGCAGGCACATGGGAACAACACCACCTGCACGTTCCCCTCCAAGTCACACACCATCTCGACTTGGAAATTTATCGCCATTCCTTCATCGTTGCTGGGTCAAAATCCTGGAACTCCCTTCCTAACAGCACTGTGTGAGAACCGTCACCACACAGACTGCAGCGGTTCAAGAAGTCAGCTCACCACCACCTTCTCAAGGGCAATTAGGGATGGGCAATAAATGCTGGCCTTGCCAGCGACGCCCACATCCCATGAACGAATGTAAAAATACCTCCCAGGTCTACTCCCTCCTGACTGTATACCCCTGTACCGCCACCTCTGGTGGGTCTATCCTGCCGGTGGGACCTCTGCATCAGATGAAGCCCTGGAAAAATATACATATGATAATTAGCTTTGAACATGCAATTTGTTGAACGAGAAACAAAGACAACCAGTCTAGGAAACAAGGATTGGTCAAATAGAGGGAAGTCACACATCACTCCAAACAGGACACAGTGATCTGTGCGGGATCGAGTTTGATGGGAGAAAACTCACACCTAATTGAGGTGAACAAAGTCGGAGCAATCTTTGTGGGGGAAATGGCTGTTTCAAAGCCAGTTGTCTTTAAGTGGTGTTTGAATGGCAGACAGAGACAAATCAGTCTATGTGTATTAAATAGGTTTCGGTAGGCGTGTCCAGAGTATGAGGGAAAGGTAGCATAAAGGGACCACACTGTGTAGGTGGTACTGTATGGAGAGCTCGTGCCTAGGCTTGACTGTATCCAACTTATCACACTGCAACATGGAAACAAAGGCAAAGGACCGAGTCTGCCTATCATTTCACCCGACGGATTTAACTTAATTTAACTTCACACACCACCAAAGATGAAAAGGGAAGACAAAGAAGTGAGCAGGTACTGCTAAGCTTGGGTTTTGGCAGCCTGGAGATTGTTGGAGGAATGAAAGACTGCAAGGTTTTGAAGTCCTGGGAAAAAATAAGTTAAAAGTCGGAGACTGTACACTGAGTTTAGTTTTCAATGCCACAGAGATTCAGGGAGGAGGAAGAGCCTATAAGATGACTTGCTTGGAGTTTCAGAGAGGAGAAAGTGGTGAAGATCACTGAGCATAGTGGTGAAGATCAAATCGAGAAAGACAAGGTAGCGATGGAGAGGTTGGAGTCTACAGATGAGAGAGGGAGTAAATACATTTTCTTATGTACAACAGGTGCTATAAGTGCGTTCCCAGCAATGGCAGCAGTATTCAACTGTTGGAGAGACTTGAGGGGCAATTTTCAACTTCCGTCTGAAACGGGCATAAGTTGGTGGAGCGGCCGCACTTACCTGCCCAAACCATTTGTGGATTTGAATACCATTGACGAACTGCGGGCACCAAGCGGGTACCCCGCTGCAGCTCACCAGTTATAGGAGGGCAGGATATAAGTCGGCTTGCATGCAGGTTGGAGCCTGGGGAGCGGGTGGGGGTGGGGGTGGGGGGGCGATCTCAGAAGGAGTCAGGCGCGGGCCGGCAATGGCTCGTATTATTAATGTGGAGCCAGGAGGAGCACAAGGTAACCTGTTGGTCAGAATGGTGGGGTATTGAGATATCAAGAAATTGAAGAAAGGAAAAGAAACAACATTTCCATTGCACATTGAAGGGTGTAGAAGAGATCAAGATGTAATGATTCAGGCATTGCCCAGCAAGTAAACTCAACACTGTGAGGACTGAGGTGTGTGTAATCTGAAGGAAGCCTGGTAAACGAAGACTGGAATCATCAGCAAATGTATGGACAGGGTTGGGCAATGAGCAGAAGCAGTCATTGATGTGAAGAAGGAAAAGAATGAGAGAAAGGACAGAAACCTAGGAATTCCTAAAGTAATGAAAAAAAGAGTTAGAGGAGGAGCCATCAACTGGCAGAGATAGAGCAGTTTCAGAGGAGACTAAGTAGGCTTGAATGCAATGTGGTGAATGATCACATGATGATAACTTGTGTAGAAGTGTATGGTGCAAGGCTTTGGAGATAATATTATCCAAACAGCCAAATCATTGCCGAAGTCCACCGTGGACATTGTCTGTGGACTAGGACAGCAGCCCAAGGCTTCTTGCTCAGGAGATATACTCGGTCGATGATTTCAAGTTTCCCTGCAGGCCCACAAAACAAGATTACAGAAATGTCTTCTTAAAGCAAAAGTCTCTTTTTCGATGGCTCCAAATGCATCACTGATCAGAAAACATAGCTCCTAAAAACGCCAGTGTTCCAAGCTCACCATACGGTCGGCACAATGCAAGGGTAGGTTTTCAAATGAGAGGTGGCTTTTCTTAAAAGTCACATGATTCAGGAAGAGTGGACAACAAGGAGCCAGACCAGTATTTTCATCTTTTGCGCCTCCAGCAATGACTCAAGCTCCCCCTCGATGCCGGCATAAACACCAGTAGGGAACCACCAACAAGTTCTCAGGCAAGTGACACCTCGGCCCGGATTTTCCCCAACTAACCAGATGGGGCGGAGAGCAGAAAATGCAGGGAAATTGGGCAGCGAGGCCTGCTGTTACATTCCTGCCCCGACCGCAATTTTCCTCCTCCCGTGTCCGCTGGGAAGGTTGTTGGCCGCCTCTTCCCCCACCTGCTGCATGTACCTGATGATGGGGAGGCAGGACTTGACAAGCTGCCCAATTTCCCTGCCTTCTGCTCATGCCACTGCCATAACCAGGGACTAACAGGAGACGGGTGGCTGCAGTCCAGGGGCAGTAGCAGAAGGCCCACCAATAACTCTTTTGGAGGGAGAGGTGCCCACTACTGGGTCCTCTCACTCCACTCGGGCACTAAAACCTTATGTTTGTTACACCTTGGCTCAATCCAAGGCCCAAGTTAAGAGTTGCCCTTCGACCTTCAGAGCCCTTTGTCCCTTTTAAGCCGGGCTCCAACTCTTTGAATGCTACAGCATTGGTCTTGCTGCAGCAGAGCCTCATCTTCCTCCCCGGGTAGCGCAGGGCTCCCTCTTGGAGATGGAATTCCAGCTGGAAGTCCATCCTGCATATTTAATGAGGCCCAAGAAGGAAATGAGGAACAGCAAGAGAAAGCAGGTTAATGCGTGGCTGGAGAAATGTTGCAGGAGGGGGGGCATTCAGATTCCTGGGGCATTGGGACCAGGGGCAGGAGGGACCTGTACAAGATGATAGGCAAGATACTGAACTGGAAGAAGGCTAATTTTAGTGAGTTGAAAAGGGATCTGGCCCTGGTGGATTGGAAACAAAGATTGGCAGGTAAAACAGTAAATGAGCAAAGGGAGGCCTTCAAGGAAGAGATCGTTCGGGTACTGAAGGGATTCGCAAAATTTCATATGTCTCCCCCCCCAACGATTTATTGGAGTTATTAAAGAAACCCTGGTGTGACTGTGTTTTAAAAAAATCCAGGGCCTCTCAAAATGGCTGCAGTCAGACACATGGCCAAAGGCCTGCAGCATTTGAAATTGGATTCTCTGACAGCTTGGCAGGCTCTGTGTTTAACACGTCTGCAAACACCTTTCCACAAGAGCAGACAGGGCTCTTTGAACAATGCAGTGAGGCAAGCACAGTTGCATTCACACCCTGAGGCAAGCCATCAACGTTGCGTAACTGCACAATCAAAGTTCGAGCAGAAGTAATCCCAGGACTAAGGAACATTCGGAACAATGGAAAGCAGTTATGGAACAGATCAGTACAGGTACCGGCCATTAATGTAAATGGGCCAAGATCGGGGCCCTCTTGTCTTACGTTTTCGCGCCCAAATCGGACAATGGAGCAAACTGATGAGGCGCGAAAATAACCCATTGCCGGGAGGGTATAACTGGGGCGTCCCAGAGCCTCTCTCTCTCTTCGCCTCGGCCCGGCGTCCTGCTTGCCTGCTAGCAACCAAGGAAGGCAGGCCGTCCAGTAAGCATCGCAACCACATGTCAACGGCAGCAGCAGGACACAGGGGCCAGGCCTTTTCATCTGTTTCATCGGTGAGCATTATCTTTTTTTGGCCGTCACAATACAACCTAGCTAGGTGTAAGGGTGGGAGTTAAAGGGGTATTGCTAAAATTGTGATTTTAGAATTTTCCCTCGATGTGTCCGTTTCTTCCACCCCGTTAAGTGTAAGACTGTATTGCATCCATAGCGATTCATTTTATCTTCTGTATAATACTGTTTACCTTGCAGTTTTAGTTTTCTCATTAATAAACATTGGTTTTCCTTGCACCAATCCACTGGTCTGTTTGTCTGTCCTTATTACCGCTCGATAAGTCCTGAGCTCAGAATCAGGAAGGGGAAAGCGATTCGAAACCGCACAGCGGGCAGGGCAGCTCAGGAAAACATAACTGGCTGACCTACAATAAGCCCCGGAAACAAAACCCCTTACAGTACAGAATATGACAGGGAAAGGAAGGCCATCCAAAGCTATATAAATGAAAAAATTGAGATCAAAATGAAACTGAAAAAGACTAATGTTAAATGTCAGATTCTTAATACGGTAGAAAATCGGGCAAAATACAGAAAGTACAGAGGTGATCTAAAAAAGGGAATAAGAGTGGCAAAGTGAGAGTATGAGAATAGATTAGCAGCTAGCATAAAAGGGAACAAAAAGTCTTTTATGAACATGTAGAGGAGGGGTGGGTCCAGGACCAGGGACCAAATAGGAGGCAGAGGGCATGGCTGAGGTACTAAATAAGTACCTTGCATCAGTTGAGAAGATGATGCTGCCAATGTAGTGGCAAATGAGAAAGTAGCAATATTGGATAGGATAAAAATAGATAAAGAGCAGGTACTTAAAAGGTTGGCAGTACTCAAAGTAGAAAAGTCACCCGGTCCAGGCATCCTAGGTTACTGAGGGAAGTAAGGGTGGAAATTGCGGAGGCTCTGGCCACAATCTTCCAATCCTCCTTCGATATGGAGACAGTGCCAGAGGACTGGAGGATTGCAAATGTTACACTCCTGTTCAAAGAAGGGGAGAGAGATAAACCAGAGCAAATACAGGCCAGTCAGCCTAATATCAGTGGTGGGAAACTTTTAGAGACACTTATCTGGGACAAAATTAATTGGCACTTGGGAAAATATGGGCTAATAAATGAAATTCAGCACGGAGTTGTTAAAGGCAAATTGTGTTTGACTAACATGATTGAGTTTTTTGATGAAGTAACGGAGAAGGTTGATGAGGGTAGTGCAGTTGATGTATATATGAACTTTCAAAAGGTGTTTGATAAAGTTCTACATTATAGATTTGTTAACAAAATTAAAGCCCTTGGGATTAAAGGGACAGTGGATACAAAATCAGCTAAGGAAGGAAAAGCAGAGAGTAGTGGTGAAAGGTTGTTTTTCAAACTGGAGGGAAGTATACAGTGGTGTTCCTCGGGGGTCAGTATTAGGACCACTGCTCTTTTTGATATAGATTAATGACTTGGGTATACTGGGCACAATTTCAAAGTTTCCAGATGACACAAAACTCGGAAATGTGGCAAATAATGAGGATGCTAGTAACAGACTGCAGGAGGACGTAGACAGACTGGTGAAATGGGCAGACACACGGTAGACGAAGTGTGAAGTGATACATTTTGGCAGGAAGAATGAGGCGAGGCAATATAAATTAAATGGTACAATTTTAAAGGGAGTGCAGGACCAGAGAGACCTGGGGGTGTATGTACACAAATTGAAGGTGGCAGGACAAGTTGAGAAGGCGGTCAAAAAAGCATATGGGATCTTGGGCTTTATTAATAGAGGCATAGAGTACAAAAGCAAGTAAGTTACACTAAACCTTTATGAAACACTGGTTAGGCCTCAGCTGGAGTATTGTGTTCAATTCTGAGCACCACACTTTAGGAAAGATGCCAAGGCCTCAGAGAGGGTGCAGAAGAGATTTACTAGAATGGTACCAGGGATGACGGACTTCAGTTATGTGGAGAGACTGGAGAAGCTGGGGTTGTTCTTCTTAGAGCAGAGAAGGTTAGGTGGAGATTTGATAGAAGTGTTCAAAATCATGAATGGTTTTGATCGAGTGAATAAGGAGAAACTGTTTCCAGTGGCAGAAGAGTCGGTAACCAAAAGACGCAGATTTAAGGTAATTGGCAAAAGAACCAGAGGCGACATGATGAAAAAGTTTTTTACGCAGCGAGTTGTTATGATCTGGAATGCACTGCCTGAAAGGGTGGGGGAAGCAGATTCAATAATAACTTTCAAAAGGGAATTAGATAAATCCCTGAAGGGAAAAAAGTACAGGGTTATGGGGAAAGAACAGGGGAGTGGGACTAATTGGATAGCTCTTTCAAAGAGCCGGCACAGGCACAATGGGCCGAATGGCCTCCTTTTGTGCTGTATCATTCTACGATTCTATGAGTAACTAGGGTTGTTCTCCTTAGAGCAGAGAAGGTTAATAGAGGTGTTCAAAATTATGAACAGTTTTGATAGAGCAAATAAGGAGAAACTGTTTCCACTGGCAGGAGGGTCGGT
The DNA here is from genome assembly GCF_035084215.1 of Heptranchias perlo. Taxonomy (NCBI): domain Eukaryota; kingdom Metazoa; phylum Chordata; class Chondrichthyes; order Hexanchiformes; family Hexanchidae; genus Heptranchias; species Heptranchias perlo. Next base: position 15,926,827 of record NC_090334.1, read on the forward strand.
AACTGAAGGCTACAGATTTAAGGTAATTACCAAAAGAACCAGAGGAGAGGTGAGGAGAAATTTTATTACGCAGTGAGTTGTTATGATCTGGAATGCTCTGCCTGAAAGGACGGTGGAAGCAGATTCAATAGTAACTTTCAAAAGGGAATTAGATATATACTTGAAAAGGAAAAATTTGCAGGGCCATGGGGAAAGAGCAGGGGAGTGGGACTAATTGGACAGCTCTTTCAAAGAGCCGGCACAGGCACGATGGGCCAAATGGTCTCCTTCTGTGCTGTACGATTCTATGATTCCAAGTGGCAGCTTAGAATACAGGTGGGCAGGAACACAATGTCGGGCAGCAGAAAGCTGCTGCTGGGGACCGAAGGAACAGTCCTCTGCAGTCGGGTATATCACAGGAAGGAGGTGTCCACTGCGCCTCGTGATCGGGGACCTTCAGTTTAACATCTCATCCAAAAGGGCATCGCCGATAGTGCGGCGCTCCATCAGTACTGCACTGAAGTGTCAGCCTGGATTATGAGCTCAAGTCTCTGGAGTGGGGCTTAAACCCACAACTGTCTGACTCAGAGGCAAGTGTGCTACCATGAAAATCTCCAAATTGGGCTAACTTAGTACAAACAGGGTTTGCCTATTATTAAAATCAATGTTGAACTAAAACCCACATCAAGTTTCAAAGAACAGAAAGATGTATGTAGAACAAAAATAATACAATATAACAGACACTAAACAACGCAACACTGAAAGGCAGCCAGGTATTCACAAACGGGTATCCGGAGATGATTGATATTCTGTTTGAGCTGCAATATCTGAAGAGCTGTAAGTGTGCTGCAAACAGCCAAGCTCACACAATGCCTCAGTGAGTGTGAGTGTCGTCAGCAGAACTGTTATCCAGAGATATGTCTACTTTTATAGATTTTGGAATGAAAACATCAGCTTTTGAATTATGCTCTTGCCCAGCGAAATAACATGTCACTGAATGTCATTCAATTATTTAATGACAGTCATTCAACCCCCAATCTCTCTCCAGTTCTGACTCTGTTCTCAGTAGAAAATGCTTTGTAATCATAAATTTGAAATAACGAATCTTTGAGAAAATAACGGCCAGAGGCTTAAGGGTAAATGACCAGAGCTAGAGCAGATTTTTGCCATGATCACTGATTGCTGTCACAGTTACTGTCATGTTGATGCAGACGAGAATCAAACGGAATTTGCATTTAGTAACAAGCAGAGCAGGTTGGCAGTTTGATTGGAGCATTCAGCAAGAGTGCAAGCAGGTCAGGCAAATCTGCACAGTACTGCCTCTGCCTCTGGTATCAGCGTGAAAGCAATTGGTTGAAATTGCCATTGATGTCAGTCTCAAATGTTCACAAAATGGAACTGGCAGCTGTGACCATGGATAGAATGTTGTTACATCGAGGCCCTGGACTAAAATTTGATGATCAGTAAAGATCTTGAAGGTGAGCGTTAAATTGGTTAACCCCCGAATCCAGGCTCGGGCATCGCGGTGCGCGATTAACCCACGCCCAGTGGTTCCAATGCAGGCAGCATGAGACATTCGTGCTGCCTCCTCACTTACCTCATCGAAGCGCAGCAGTCAGGCCCAGCGACCATGTTTGCACCAGCTTCGCACTTCTCACCGGCAGGGGGGCCCAAATAGCTCGTGATGTGCTCACACCTCTTAAAGGCAGGCTGCACCTCTTATTTGCAAAAAATAAGATATGGGTCCACAAGGAGTCTGAACAGAGATCAGACATCGCACACATAAAACACAGATGCAGATCCTGTCCCTGTGTTTACAAACTGTTGAGTTATGTTAAAACATTGAATAAAGGTTGCACACTACTAAATCCCACATCCTCCAATCTGCACACCAGAACTCACCAATCTGCTGATTAGAGTTTGTACCAAGGTTCTCCGCTGATGCACTAGAGGCCTTGGTGCAAGAGATGGACAGAAGGAGGGACATCCTATATCCACAGATGGGGCAAGACACCCTCCAGACATATGCTCAAGAGGCAGTGAGATGCATCAGGGGATGACGTCAATGCCAGGCACATAGCACCACGAACATGGATGCAGTGCAGGAAGAAGTTCAACACTTTGACACAAGTGGTCAAGGTGAGTGAGGTCAACTGTCAAGTGGCATCTCCTACCAACTGCACCACTAGCCGCACCCACTGCTCTATGCACTACACCCCCCCACCGCCATATCACCCAACTACCAACAAACTCTTTCAATCAGTACACAACTCGTCCAATCAGATGCTTCCTCTCATCCTCACACATTACCACTGTTGCAAGCTGCACACCCACAACTCACAGGTCACGCACACCGGCGGCTATTCAGCCATGGCAGGCACATCGCCCAGACATACTGCAGGACACTCACCATCACACGTCCAACTTTCTCACAGGAGAAGGTGGTGCGTAACAGGAGGCAGCAAGTGGCATTTAGCCCCTCGGGCCTGTTCCGCCATTCAATGAGATCATGGTTGATTTGTGACCTAACTCTGTATACCCGCCTTAGCCCCATATCCCTTAATACCTTTGGTTCACAGAAATCTTTCTATCTCATATTTAAAATGAACATGTGAGCTAGCTTCAAATGCCGTTTGCAGAAGAGAGTTCCAAACGTCTCCCACTCTTTGCGTGTAGAAACATTTCCTAACTTCACCCTTGCAAGTCCTGGCTCTAAATGTTAGGCTATGTCCCCTAGTCCTAGTGTTCAAGTATAGGAGACCTCCAAAAACAGGTACAAATGTATCAGCAGCCAGAAGCAATAATCCAGCAACTAACCTGTAAAGCCTGCATGGTCCCTTTAAATAGCACAGTTGGGGGTAATCCAGGCCGTTTAAGACATGTTCAGCTGGTCGTGGTTAAGACCATCGTTGCCTCTAAGTTACACACATGCACGGCCTCGCAGCAGTCTGTTGTGGGCCACGCACTTAAAAATTCTATCTGCGCACCAAACCAATGCTCTCGGCCCCTCTCCCACACTGACCAGTGCCCAGACCCCAGGCCCTTCTCCAGCTCTGCCTCTACAGTTCCCCGTTCCCCGTTCCCCGTTCCCCGTTCCCCGGTCCCCGGTCCCCGGTCCCCAGTCCCCAGTCAGGCTGCTCTGCCTCAGGTAGGGGGGGGGTGGTGTCTGAGGGTCCCTGCGTTGCTAGGAAATGCAGTCAGCGAGCAGCTGATTGGCTGTGCGGAAACCAGACCAGGAAGTAAAATTGAAACCAAAGCATTTGTCAGTGGCCAATCACAGACCGGACCTATCCACCCAATCAGAGACCAGGCATCTCCACCCAATCAGAGACCAGGCATCTCCTCCCAATCAGAGACCAGGCATCTCCACCCAATCAGAGACCAGGCATCTCCACCCAATCAGAGACCAGGCATCTCCTCCCAATCAGAGGTGAGGGGCCCATACATAGAAGCAGCCAAAACTAATGAGACCTGCAAGATATACGATTGTAGTGCAATAATTTTTTAACCCTGCTAAGAATCCAATAGAGGCGGGGGGGGGGGGGGTGTTAGGGGAGAGCTTTAATTAAACTGTACCCTATCCCCAAATTCACACTGACTGACTTGACCGCTGTTTTGTATTTCTGACTCAATTCAAATATTCTGATTGCACACAATTTATTTCTGTTTGAATCAGAGTCATTAAGCTGATTAAACAAAAAGCTGATTGGAATCGTTCCCATCAGATAATTTTGAATAAAATATAACCCGACTGGTCTGCTAAATCCTAGCACAACTTAAGAAACCCATTTCATAAATTATATAAATTTATCAGCCGCTATAACATTAAATTGTTACAATTACCCATTATTTTGTACATTTGATCACACTGATCTAATGCATATTCTCCTTACTTTACATGCTGCCGGCATGTAATTTATTTGGACCTGCGCGAACCCCTTTACCAAGATGGCATCTGGCGCACGTCATGCGAGCAGCATTCCGGACGCCATTTCGGAACTTCGGAAAGCCACGTAGCGCCAAAACAACAGGCGCTACACAGCCGAATTTCTAGCCTGTGGTCTCTTAGCTGTTAAAGCAACAGATGAATTAAAAAAACTGTTGCTGTTATTAAATATTGAACACTTCATGAAGCCATAATAACCCAAATGGAAACGTTGAATATAGGAGCAGTCACATACTTTAATGAATTAAGTGCTGATTCTTTGATCTCTACAGTAATAACAATTATCATAATAATTCCAAAACAAAAAATGAAAGATCTGCTGGGTCTGGAAGCTCTGGGGGTTATTTCATATCCAGATTGATTACAGGGTGCATGGTACTGTCTTCCAATAGATTATATTTATGATGATTTGGATGTACAGCAAAACAGACATGATCGAGGACACAGAGGGAGGTGTGGAGGTGGGGGAGGCTGATGAAGACGGAAGAGAAAGGGTTTCTCAGCTCGTTCCAACACATAAATCAGTTATTTTATATGTTCAGCGCTTGAGAACTTTATCTGACAGGAGGTCAACAAACCTCACTTTGTGGCCAAGGCATAATAGATATTCAATAAAATGGGAGACACTATTATCAACAAAACAAAAAGGACTTTGGGCTCAAACTCATGCAATTCAGTTGTTCACCAAGTTGGTCAAATGCATACTTAACATGTAGCTGTATGTGGATCTGGTTAATGCAACTGAAGATCCTCCATAGATTCGACTGCACTCTGCATAGAATGGCTAAACTGGGCTCCTCGGGTAAAGTTAGGTGCTTGCTCCCTCTTATCACATACTGTGGTACTGTCTTAAAATCTCATTCTTTGGGAAGTGGAAGTGAATATTGGAGCCAAGATAGATGGGGTAGGCCTTGATAACGACCCTAAGATATGTCTAATGTGATCACTGTCAGGATATTAATGCTCCACAGCATTCATGCCGAGGCAGCCAGAAAACCCAAATATAGGAACCACGTGTAATCTCACTTCCATTTCCATTTGTTTAATGTTCAATGAGGACAAGAACTTTGTGGAACCCGGTCCTCAGGGTGTTTGATATGCAGTCACGCACAGTGGAAAAGGAAGTCAGATGTGATCAGATGTACAGTAATGTGTATATTTTATATTTACGTACGGTAATGTAGTGAAATGACTTATTGTCCCAATGTCAGACACTGGGAATGTTGCGTCTAACACAGGAAAAAAGATTCTCCTTTCAGTTAACTTTTTAAAGAGGAAGGATTTACAATGCAAATACATGTATAATTTAACATTAAATTAAAAATCTAAGGATTCATGAGAGAGGGAACAGAATTATACAACCAATAGTAATGCCCTTCTACAATCCCTAGTTCCAGATAAAAGTGAGTTGCATGGATCATCCATAAGCCACCCATACATACTATACTGCCCGTTAAACTTTGCCACATTTAATGCACGTCAACAATGTAAGTATAAAATACACACAACACACAACAATAGCACTTTGTGACTGTACATTAACAATTAAGAAAAACAATTAAAAAGTCTACTAACTTTGAAATGCAACATGTCACAGCACCAATGGCCTGTACCACAGATTAACCCTTGCTCTACTGGATCCTGAACTCAGCTATGCTTCCGTGGGCAGAAGCCAAACAGAAGCCACATGTCTTCTCCCCACCATTCCCCCTTCTTCCTGGCACTACAATTGGAAGCAAAATCAAATCGAGAGTAATCCTTGGGCTGCAGTGGTAGATGATTGAGAGCAGCCTTCCTAACCAAACTCTTAGCCACAAGCAGTGCATAGTAATATTCCCCATTGTTCCTTGTACTTACTTTGACATAAAATGACTGACCTAGTGTTTGAGTGCACGGGACACAATAAAGGCTAAGGGCCCCTACAATATCTTGGCTGTAGTGCTGAAGACCTGAGCTCCAGAACTAGCTGTGCCTCTAGCCCAGCTGTCCCAGTGCAGCTACAACACTGGCATCTACCTGGCAATGCGGAGAATTGCCCAGATATGTTTTGTCCACAAAATGCAGGACAAATCCACCCCGGCCAAATACACCCCAATAACCTACTCCCAACCATCAGCAAAGTGATGAAAGGTGTTGTCAACAGTGCTATCAAGCGGCACTTACTCACCAATAACCTGCTCACCGATGCTCAGTTTGGATTCCACCAGGACCATTCAGCTCCAGAACTCATTACAGCCTTGGTCCAAACATGGACAAAAGAGCTGAATTCCAGAGGTGAGGTGAGAGTGACTGCCCTTGACATCAAGGCAGCATTTGACCGAGTGTGGCACCAAGGAGGCCAAGTAAAACTGAAGTCAATGGGGATCAGGGGGAAATCTCTCCAGTGGCTGGAGTCATACCTAGCACAAAGGAAGACGGTAGTGGTTGTTGGAGGCCAATCATCACAGCCGCAGGACATCGCTGCAGGAGTTCCTCAGGGCAATGTTCTAGGCCAAACTATTTTCAGCTGCTTCATCAATGACCTTTCCTCCATCATAAGGTCAGAAATGGGGCTGTTCGCTGATGATTGTACATTGTTCAGCTCCATTCATAATTCCTCAGATAAGGAAGCAGTCCGTGCCCGCATGCAGCACGACCTGGACAACATCCAGGTTTGGGCTGATAAGTGGCAAATATCATTCATGTCACACAAATGCCAGGCAATTACCATCTCTAACAAGAGAGAGTCCAATCACCTTCCCTTGACATTCAATGGCATTACCATCGCTGAAACCCACACCATCAACATCCTGGGAGTCACCATTGACCAGAAACTCAATTGGACCAGCCACATAAATACTGTGGCTACAAGAGCAGGTCAGAGGCTGGGTATTCTGCGGTGAGTGACTCACCTCCTGACTCCCCAAAGCCTTTCCACCATCTACAAGGCACAAGTCAGGAGTGTGATGGAATACTCTCCACTTGCCTGGATTGGCACAGCTGTCAAGAAACTCAACCCCATCCAGGACAAAGCAGCCCGCTTGATTGGCACCTCATCCACCACCCTAAACATTCACTCCCTTCACCACCGGCACACTGTGGCTGCAGTGTGTACCATTTACAGGATGCACTGCAGCAACTCGCCAAGGCTTCTTCGACAGCACCTTCCAAACCTGCGACCTCTACCACCTAGAAGGACAAGGGCAGCAGGCACATCGGAACACCACCACCTGCACGTTCCCCTCCAAGTCACACACCATCCCAACTTGGGAATATATCGCCGTTCCTTCGTCGTCGCTGGGTCAAAATCCTGGAACTCCCTTCCTAACAGCACTGTGGGAGAACCTTCACCACACGGACTGCAGCGGTTCAAGAAGGCAGCTCACCACCACCTTCTCAAGGGCAATTAGGGATGGGCAATAAATGCCGGCCTTGCCAGCGACGCCCACATCCCATGAACGAATTTTAAAAATACACATTATAATTAGCCCTAAATTATAGTGCTTTGGTGATCCTACTCAAATAGTGTCTTTTTCTTCTTAATAGACCAGAGCACAAACTGGTAAAATGATTGTTCATTATTGAAGTGTTGTCCAGAGGAATTCTTCTGAAGTAAGTTTCTCACTGTAAATACACAAGCTATTAAGTGTCAGAAGCAAATATTTGATCAGCTTTTAAGGCTATATCTAATTTTCAATAAGTTGTTCTTTATTTTGTTTTTAAAATGTTCTCATCTCCTTGTAACAGTGCAGTATGAGCATTTAAGGAGCTCCTTTACTTCAGTAAGTGTGCTGTTTCGGGTGAAGCCTATTCGCACCAGAACATCTACAAATGCTCTTCCAAAAGGACTTCACCATTAGCACAGAAAATGTTTTCTATCAGTTCGAGCATGTTAGAACATTCCATTAACAATCAGTATCTGACATTGTATCAGTCAGACCACTGGTTTGAAGCAGTCTGCTCCAGACAGATAGGCTGCAGATGGAGTTTGTTAGCACAAGACTGAACTACTGGATATTAGCTTGATATATGCATATTCCTTTTATTAGCCTTGGATTATAAGGAGCCCTAAAATAAGAACATTATTCTCGGGTACAGTTCCACAGACACACAAGCCTCTTGTACCTCATCCATCCTTCATACTTGAGCCTTCACAACGAGTGCAAATATGACTTCTCACACAAGTCTGTTCTTGCTTTCACCCGATGTTCACACGTAAGCACTTACTGATGTTCACACGTTAAGTGTCGAGCTAACCTATCTCAGTCAGTTGGATGATCCAATTAGCCTCACAAACTCTGTGTAAAAAGGTTTCTCCTGTTCTCTGTCCTAAATCTCTTAAATTTAATCATGTATATTTACCCACCAGGTCACTGGGGTGCTGACATTCCTAATTTAAAGTTCCTTTAGTGCAGTGATAATCATGTTACCTCAGATTCTCAGAGCTAAATTCCGACTCTACAAACTTCAGAAATTGTTCTCGTCCTGCAGGATCTTTTAGCACCTCATCGAAGGAGAAGCCCCATCTCTTCACACGCTGCTGGCTGGGCTCATTGCTTAACGTACACAAAAAAGAGGAGAGAAATTCTTTAACATAATATCAAATGTATCCATTTCAAAAAAGAGATCAATTCAAGGCAAATAAAAGGAAGAACTTGCATTTATATAGCAATATAGTATCACGTTTCTCAGGATGTCCCAAAACTATTCATATACAATGATGTATAGTCAGTTTTGTTACACAGAATTATATAACCAATAGCAATGTCCTTCCACAATCCCTAATTCCAGATTAAAGTGAGTTGCATGGATCACTCATAAGCCACCCACAACTATACTGCCCGTTAAACTTTGCCATGTTTAATGCACGTCAACAATGTAATTATAAAATACACGCAACACACAGTGATAGCACTCTGTAATTGTGTATTAACAATTAACAAAAACAATTAAAAAGTCTACTAACTTTGCAATGCGACTTATCACAGCACCAATGGCCTGTACCACAGACTAATCCTTGCTCTATTGGGATTCTGAACTCAGCTGTGCTTCTGTGGGCATATGTCTTCTCTCTCATTACCCCTTCTTCCTGCCTCCACAGTTGCAGCCAATTTGCACACAGCATCGTCCCACAAACAGCAAATAATCCGTTAAACTATTTTTAGTGGTGCTGGTTGAAGGAGTACCATTGGAAACTCTCTTTTTCTTCAAATAGTGCCATACGGTTTCTTACGTCTATTTGAACGACTGAAAAAGGGCAGATAGAGGATGGTACCTCAGACAATGCAACTCTCCCTCAGTGCCGCACTGAACTGTCAGCTCAAGTCCTGGAGTGGGGCTAAAGTCAAAAATGCTACCAACTCGTGCCAAGTCGTCACTAGTCAGCTAGAGGGCTGTCAGTATTGGGCTGCCAGTACTACCAGTACTGAGGAAATTCTAGGAGTAAGGTTTATGATCCCTAAAAGTAAGATAGATTGCAAATTCATTAAACATAAGGGCTTATAAATACAGTCCACTAAGCCCCAATATGGCGGGCAGGAAGCGTGTGCACATTTCTGGATGGAAGTGCACCACTCACCATATTGGTAAAGGAAAAGAAAATGGGCCTAACTACAAGATTGGTGAGCCTTGGGGTAGCCAGATCCCGACCTCCCTGACAACTCCCCTCCCCCCCCCCCCCCCCCAACCAACATCACCATTGATCGAGGAGCAAATATGCAGGCAAAGTTCAGAAAGATATAAACACAATAGAGTAGTGATAATTGGGACTTCAATTATCCTAATATAGACTGGGGAAAAACAGTGTAAAGGGCAAGGAAGGGGAAGAATTCCTGAAATGTGTACAGGAGAAGTTTCTTCATCAGTATGTTTCCAGCCCAATGAGGAAGGAAGCAGTGCTGGGGAATAAAATGGGGCAAGTGGAACATGTTTCAATGGGAGAGCATTTGGGAAACAGTGATCACAATATCATTAGGTTTAGAGTAGTTATGGAAAAGGACAAGGAACAATCAAATGTGAAGATACTCAACTGTAAGAGAGCTAATTTCAGTGAGTTGAGAAGGGATCTGGTGGATTGGAAACAAAGATTGGCAGGTAAAACAGTAAATGAGCAATGGGAGGTCTTCAAAGAGGAGATAGTTCTGGTACAGACTGGACACATTCCCACGAGGGGGGAAAAGAAGGACATCCAAAGCTAGCGCTCCCTGGATGCCCAAAGATATAGAGATTAAAATGAAACAGAAAAAGGTTTATTATAAATGTCAGGTTCATAATAGAGTAGAGAAACAAGCAGAATATAGAAAAGGGAAATAAGAGGGGCAAAAAGAGTCTATGAGAAAAGTTTAGCATTGTAACATAAAAGGGAACACTAAAGTCTTATATAAACATATAAAGAGTAAATGAATAGTCAAAGGAAGGGTGGGGCCGATTAGGGACAAAGAAGAAATCTTCTTGTGGAGGCAGAGGACATGGCTGAGGCACTAAATGAATGCTTTGCATATGTCATCACAAAAGAAGAGGATGCTGCCAATGTCACAGTAAAGGAGGGGGTAGAGAAAGTGGGTAGGATAAAAATAGATAGAGGAGAGTACTTAAAAGGTTTGCAGCGCTTAAAGTAGAAAAAACACCCGGTCCAGATGGAATGCATCTTAGGTTGCTGAGGGAAGTAAAGGTGGAAATAACGGAGGCTCTGGCCACAATCTTTCAATCCTCCTTGGATACGGGAGTGGTGCCAGAGGACTGGAGGGCTGCAAATGTTACACCCCTGTTCAAAAAAGGGGAGAAAGATAAACCTGGCAACTACAGGCCAGTCAGTCTAACAATGGTGATGGGGAAACCTTTAGAGATCATAATCAGGGACAAAATTAATTGGTACTTGGAAAATACGGGTTACTAAATGACAACCAGCACAGATTTGTAAAAGGCATATCATGCCTGTCAAACTTGATGGAGTTCTTCAATGAGATAATGGGGAGGGTTAATGAAGGAAATGCAGTTGATGTTGTGTATATGGACTTCCAAAAGGCAATTGATAAAGTGCCACATAATAGACTTGTTAGCAAAATAGAAGCCCATGGGATTAAAGGGGCAGTGGCAGTGTGGATACAAAATTGGCTAAGAATCAGAAAGCAGAGAGTAGTGGTGAACGGTTGTTTTTTGGACTGGAGGGAAGTTTACAGTAGTGTTCCCTACGGGTCGGCATTTTATCCACTGCTGTTTTTGATACATATTAATGATCTCAACTTGGACATAGGGGACATAATTTCAAAGTTTGCAGATGACACAAAACTTGGAAATGTAGTAAATAGTGAGGAAGATAGTAGCACACTTCAGGAGGATATGGACTGGTAAAATGGGCAGACACATGGCAGGTTAAATTTAATGCAGGGAAATGTGAAGTAATGCATTTTAGAAGTAAGAATGAGGAGAGGCAATATAAACTAAATGGTAAAATTTTAAAGGAGCTACAGAAACAAAGAGACTTGGGGGTGCACATACACAAATCTTTGAAATTGATAGGGCTGTTAAAACAGCATGTGGGATCCTGGGCTTTATAAATAGAGGCACATAGTACAAAAGCAAGGAAGTTATGGTAAACCTTTATAAATCATTGGTTAGGCCTCAGTATTGTGTCCAATTCTAGGCATCACACTTTAGGAAGGATGTCAAGGCCTTGGAGAGGGTGCAGAGCAGATTTACTAAAATGATACCAGGGATGAGGGACTTCAATTATGTGGAGAGAATGGAGAAGCTGGGATCATTCTCCTTAGAGCAGAGAAGCTTAAGGGGAGATTTAACAGAGGTGTTCAAAATGATGAAGGGTTTTGAGAGATTAAATAAGGAGAAACTGTTTCCACTGACAAGGTAATTGGCAAAAGAACCAGAAGAGAGATGAGGAGAATTTTTTTTACGCAGCGAGTTATTATGATCTGGAATGCACTGCCTGAAAAGATGGTGGAAGCAGTGCCAATAGTAACTTTTGAAAGGGAATTAGATAAATACTTGAAAAGGAGAAATTTGCAGGACTATGGGAAAGAGCAGGGGAGTGGGACTAATTGGATAGCTCTTTGAGAGAGCCAGCACAGGCACGATGGGCTCAATGGCCTCCTTCTGTGTTGTATCATTCTATGACTCTATATAGTGGAGAATGGAACACATTTCCAAATTTTGAACCCTGTTAAATTTTCCAGAAAGCAAACCATGTTGAATTGATTCTAATTATGAACAAAAACAGTTTTACGTCATAAGCTTCCACCAAGTATACATATAAACTCAGTTGTGATTTGCCCCAACTGACTGCTACAAGAATCACTGGGCTGGATTCTATCTCAGGTGTCAGAGGTGAAGGGACAGTGCATTAACCCGTTATTCCACACAATCCCTTTCTAATAGTTACTTTTCACTGATACTATGCACTGAATAGTATTTAATTTTTAGGCTACATATTCCACTTAATGACTTGTCTCGTTCAACAATAAACAAAACCTCCTGTCTTACCTGGCCTCCATGTCCCAGAATGTGCTGTCGTCACTGATCCAAGGGTTAGAAGGATCTTGTGGTGTCAGCAGAGGATCATACTCCAGGTACTGCTCGGCATAAGTGACCAAACTGAAAAGCAATGCATCAAACAGTGTGTTATACTGGCTGAATCCAGTTATATTGAGACTCCCTTTTTTAATGAAAAGTGCCAAAAGTCCCACCACTGGCATAGATAAACCCCAATGTAGGAAAACTCCTCTCATAATGATATTGTGGAGTAGGGTAATATTTTCCTCTAATGGGGATCCACTGCATTAGGGTTTACTTCATACTTTACATAAAATGGGTCAGTAGAACAAACAGCTACTATTCACTTTTATTCTATCTATAAAATGACAGAGTACATTACAATTCATTTTTAAAGGTACCAGAATTGAGAGGTTATAACTATCAGGAAAGACTGAACAGGATGCAGCTCTTTTCTCTCGAAAAGAGAAGGCCAAAGAGAAGGGTGACCCGATAGAGGCCTTTAAAATTATGAACGGTTTTAATAGGGTAGATGTAGAGAGGATGTTTCCACTTGTGGGGGAGTCCAAAACTAGAGAACAAGAGTGAAAAATTTACATGGCTACGGGGAAAGGGAAGGAGAGTGCGACTAATTGGATAGCTCTTTCAATGAGCCAGCACAGGCATGATGGGCCGAATGGCCTCCTTCTGTGCTGTATCCTTCTGAGATTCTATGATTTTAGAGGTCATAAATATAGGATAGTCACTAATAAATCCAATAAGGAATTCAGGAGAAATTTCTTACCCAGAAAGTGGTTACAATGTGGAACTTGCTATCACAAGGAGTAGTTGAGGCGAATAGCATAGATGCCTTTAAGGAGAAGCTGGATAAGTACATGAGAGAGAAAATAATAGAAGGATACGCTGATTGGGTGAGATGAAGTACGGTGGGAGAAGACTCATGTGGAGCATAAACACCACCATAAGCCAGTTGGGCCGAATGGCCTGTTTCTGTGCTGTAAATTCTATGTAAATCAATCAAAAATCCATTATCTAACAGCACAAAGACTCCCTAAAATGCTCTGCTGACAAAAGACCAAGGGGTGAAATTCCTCTATTAACAGAAAGACAGTTTTTCTGCATGATTAATGACACGTTAACAAAATCATGAGGACATGTAATCCTGTTATTTAAAAAAAATATATGATTTCATTGGATGGTTGTTAACTATGACGAAAAGCGGGCATTCTCCCATCTTTTTGTGGAATGGGGAATTTTGCGGCTCCTGCTTTGTTGTATTCAACAGGTTTCTGAATGAACGGCAATTTGAAAATGGAATCTCCTGTGGCATGGATCTCAGATAGTTAGAGGAAATGGCTTCTCTTTTAGCTGTGTCTGTTGTAACCAGTCAAAAGCGATCTGCGCGACTCATGCTACAGTAGTAGAAAGATTAAATAGCAGGCATTATAATGTTACCGATTGAAAGTAATAGACGCAAGCGTTGCAGTTACACCTTAAGTGTTACCGCTAGTTGTTACCAATGTCACAAGACTATAAAATAGGCCAGGCAAACAGGAAGTCTCAAGAATGATGCAAAAACAAGGTTTTGTACGAATCCCACTGTGTTTGGGATGAACTCTTCGAAACAGCCTGAGATACAGCTTTTGACCTGTGACCTGTGACGAGTAATAGTCAGACTTTGCACTGCTGAACTGGTTTTGTGTTAGTGCAGTTACTATAAATTTCAGTATCCCTGCCTCTCTTTTCTACATTGCATGTTTAGAAATGACAAAATATTAGCACCAAACCATTAGACATTAGTGGGTAGGACTTTCGATCGGCGAAGTCCACTTATGAATACTTAACGCAGTCATTCTACATTCCTGCGTGCATTATTTTTTTACATAGACTTTAACCTGTGATGCCAGCATGAAAAGAGTTGTGCTTTTTCCTTACTCCACTGCTATCAATTACAGTGCTTCCAACTGCTACCTGAGCTGATATCAGCTAACTCAGCAGTGCAGTCAGGGATTCGACCTGGCATCTTGCTAGTTTGTACGACTTTGAGACTGGGCAATGCATTTACTAATTTTATGCGCAAACAGCAGTCGCCTTACTTCCTACTCTCATCAGATTGTAAATTTAGAAATGGCAAGACAAGGGTAAACAACTTGATATAAATTACTATTTTTCACAAATGCTATGAATTGTTTTAATTCTGATTTATGCTCATGCTGAAAAAACCCCAGTAATTTAATTCTTACAGCTCTCTAGATAGCCCAGAACATGATACCCTTCAAAAGAATTAACTGACATACAAATAGCAATTACATTTTCACAGATGTGGCTGCATTTTTTTTTAAACAAGTAAAATATGCAGTTTGTAAAAGAAGAATGAGTATTTTGAGAGGGAACCAGTAATCACAGCTTTCACTAGATCCTGGAGACAATGGCTTTATTGGGTCAGCACTGCATTGCAATTTTTAAAATTTATTCTTGAGATGTGGGCAACACTGACAAGTGCAGTATTTTTGCCCATCGCTAGTTGCCTTGAGGGCACCAAGAGTCAACCACATGGTGTGGGACTGGTGTCGGAGATTAAGCCAGACTAGGTAGGAGTGGCAGGGGGTTGGGAACCTGAGCAGGGAGAGAGAGGAAAGCGTAACAGGAAGGGACAGAAGGTATGGAGTAATAGGTAAAGTGTTAAAAAAGGAAAAAGCAGGAACTAAGCGTCACAAAACAGATTTGAAAGTTCTTTATCTGAATGCACGTAGCATTCGTAATAAAATGGACGAGTTAACGGCACAAATAACTACGTATGGGTATGATCTTGTGGCCATTACAGAAACATGGCTGCAGGGTGACAACGACTGGGAATTAAATATGCCAGGGTATTTAACAATCAGGAAGGACAGGCAGGAAGGAAGGGGAGGTGGGGTGGCTATGTTAATAAAGGAAGGAATCACTGTAATACAGAGAAATGATATTGGGACAAAGCATCAAGATAATGAAACAGTTTGGGTGGAGATAAGGAATAATAAGGGAAAAAAAACATTAGTGGGCGTAGTATATAGGCCTCCTAATAGTTGCAACTCTGCTGGAAGAAGTATTAATCAGGAGATAGTCGGGGCATGTAATAAGGGAACAGCCATAATTATGGGGGATTTTAATTATCATATTAACTGGACAAATCAAATTGGGCAGAGCAGCCTTGAGGACGAGTTCATTGAGTGCATCAGGGATGGATTTCTTGAGCAGTATGTAACTGATCCTACAAGGGGGCAGGCAACCTTGGACCTGGTCCTGTGTAATGAGTCAGGATTAATTAATAATGTCCTAGTTAAGGATCCCCTTGGAACGAGCGACCACAACATGGTTGAATTCCATATCCAATTAGAGGGTGAGAAGGTTGATTCTCAAACAAGCGTACTGAGCTTGAATAAAGGAGACTATGATGGTATGAGAGCAGAATTGATTAAAGTGGACTGGGAAAATAGATTAAAGGGTAAGACGGTACATGAGCAGTGGTGTTCATTTAGGGAGTTATTTTACAACTTTCAAAATAAATATATTCCACTGAGGAAAAAAGGGTGTAAAAGAAATGACAGCCACCCGTGGCTAAGTAAAGAAATCAAGGATAGTATCCGACTAAAAACAAGGACATATAAGGTAGCCAAACTTAGTGGGAAGATAGAAGATTGGGAATTCTTCAAAAGACAGCAAAAAGTAACTAAAGGATTGATTAAGAAAGGGAAGTTAGATTATGAAAAGAAATTAGCAAAAAATATAAAAACAGATAGCAAGAGTTTCTATAGTTATATAAAAAGAAAAAGGGTGGCTAAGGCAAACATAGGTCCCTTAGAGGATGAGACCGGGAAATTAATGGTGGGAAACATGGAGATGGCAAAAATGCTGAACAAATATTTTGTTTCAGTCTTTACAGTAGAGGACACTAAGAATATCCCAACACTGGACAAACAGGGGACTCTCGGGGGGGAGGAGCTAAATACGATTAAAATCACTCAAGAGATGGTACTCAGTAAAATAATGGGACTCAAGGCGGATAAATCCCCTGGACCTGATGGCTTCCATCCTAGGGTCTTGAGGGAAGTGGCAGTAGGGATTGTGGATGCTTTGGTGATAGTTTTCCAAAATTCCCTGGACTCAGGAGAGGTCCCGGCAGATTGGAAAACTGCTAATGTAACACCGTTATTTAAAAAGGGTAGTAGGCAGAAGGCTGGAAATTATAGGCCAGTTAGCTTAACATCTGTGGTGGGTAAAATTTTGGAGTCTATTATTAAGGAGACAGTAACGGAACATTTAGATAAGCATAATTTAATAGGACAAAGTCAGCATGGCTTTATGAAGGGGAAGTCATGTCTGACAAATTTGCTTGAGTTCTTCGAGGATATAACGTACAGGGTGGATAAAGGGGAACCAGTGGACGTAGTGTATTTAGACTTCCAGAAGGCATTCGACAAGGTGCCACATAAAAGATTATTACTTAAGATAAAAAATCACGGGATTGGGGGTAATATTCTGGCATGGGTGGAGGATTGGTTATCAAACAGGAAGCAGAGAGTTGGGATAAATGGTTCATTTTCGGACTGGCAACCAGTAACCAGTGGTGTTCCACAGGGGTCGGTGCTGGGTCCCCAACTCTTTACAATCTATATTAACGATTTGGAGGAGGGGACCGAGTGCAACATATCAAAATTTGCAGATGATACAAAGATGGGAGGGAAAGTAGAGAGTGAGGAGGACATAAAAAACCTGCAAGGGGATATAGACAGGCTGGGTGAGTGGGCGGAGATTTGGCAGATGCAATATAATATTGGAAAATGTGAGGTTATGCACTTTGGCAGGAAAAATCAGAGAGCAAGTTATTTTCTTAATGGCGAGAGACTGGAAAGTACTGCAGTACAAAGGGATCTGGGGGTCCTAGTGCAAGAAAATCAAAAAGTTGGTATGCAGGTGCAGCAGGTGATCAAGAAAGCCAACGGAATGTTGGCTTTTATTGCTAGGGGGATAGAATATAAAAACAAGGAGGTATTGCTGCAGTTATATAAGGTATTGGTGAGACCGCACCTGGAATACTGCATACAGTTTTGGTCTCCATACTTAAGAAAATACATACTTGCTCTCGAGGCAGTACAAAGAAGGTTCACTCGGTTAATCCCGGGGATGAGGGGGCGGACATATGAGGAGAGGTTGAGTAGATTGGGACTCTACTCATTGGAGTTCAGAAGAATGAGAGGCGATCTTATCGAAACATATAAGATTGTGAAGGGTCTTGATCGGGTGGATGCAGTAAGGATGTTCCCAAAGATGGGTGAAACTAGAACTAGGGGGCATAATCTTAGAATAAGGGGCTGCTCTTTCAAAACTGAGATGAGGAGAAACTTCTTCACTCAGAGGGTGGTAGGTCTGTGGAATTTGCTGCCCCAGGAAGCTGTGGAAGCAACATCATTAGATAAATTTAAAGCAGAAATAGACAGTTTCCTAGAAGTAAAGGGAATTAGGGGTTATGGGGAGCGGGCAGGAAATTGGACATGAAGCTGAGTTCGGATTGGTCAATGCCCTGTGGGTGGCGGAGAGGGCCCAGGGGCTATGTGGCCGGGTCCTGCTCCGACTTCTTGTGTTCTTTAGAATTGTGGTTGGGATCAGATCAGCCATGATCTTATTGAATGGCGGAGCAGGCTCGAGGGGCCGATTGGCCTACTCCTGCTCCAATTTCTTATGTTCTTATGTTCTTATGTTCTTATGTTCTCTCCCTGAAGGACATTAGTGAACTATTTGGGTTTTTATGACAATGCAGTAGCTTCATGGTCATTTTTTCTGCTGAATGATTGAATTCAATTTCCCAACTTGCCATGGAGGGAGTTAACCTCACAACCTGTGGGTTGCTAGTCCACTACCACAATCACTAGACTAGTGATAGTAGTGATAAACACCCACTAATAGAGCTACCAGCAATCTAAGACTTACCTGTGAGCTATTAGGGATGGTGTAGCACTGCTGGAGATTTCAAATTGCAGTGAATGGGGCAAAAGATTTTGGGGAGAAGCAGTCTGTGCCCTCCACCCAATGAGGAGCTTTCCATAGTGGGATTGTGTTCCAAGTTAAATAAATAAGTTGTTTCAGATGTGTTGCCTTCTGATACAAAATGCCTGTTTTATTATTTTTTTAAATCACTAGTGACACACTTTAACCAGGAAATACAGAATGCATATTAAAAAATATTTTTAATAAAAATATTTTGTATACTGTATTTTTGTTTAGACGTATGTGCGGATAATTTATCTAATTATCTTACCTTCTCTACTCAATTGTTTTTAAAGCAAACCTGCCATGTATAATTCATTAAGAGTTAGAATCAGAAATGACAGTAAAGAAGGTGGCCATTTGTCCCTCTCTCCTCCCCTGAGCCTGTGCTCTTCAACTGGATCTATTTACTTGGATCCCATTCCCTGCCTTTTTCTGGGTTACCCAGGTTTAGTATTGCAACCTATTGGAATGAGCTCCAGGCCAACAAATAACAAGAGAAAAATGGAAGAAAGTTTGGGAGCAAACCCTCATGACCAACACTTATAGTAAAATGTGTGAGGGCCAACTCAAACACGTACACCGAATGCACCATTTCAGCAGAGCGAGCCTTTGGCCGAGTGGTAGCATCCCTGACTCTGAGTCCAAAGGTGCAGGGTTTAAACCCTGCCCCAGGCAGTCCCAGCGAGTGGAGACCAGAGCTCTAACTCTGAATTCTGGGTTAACATCCAATGGGATAGAGCATCCGGTAGGTGTGGGTAGCCCTTTCCCCTTCCCCCCCCCCCCATCGTACGGGTTGTGGGAGCCCATAAGCCTTTAAACCCTTGCACTGTATAGGATTAACCACCTACAAAGAAGGTCACAGCCATGGAAGGAGCCTGTCAGTCTGCAAATCCTTCTACTACTTACATAGAATGTACAGCACAGAAAAAGGCCATTAGGCCCAACTGGTCCATGCCGATGTTTATGCTCCACATGAGCCTCCTCCCGCTTCTCGTCATCTAATTGTATCAGCATAACCCTCTATTCCTTTCTCCCTCGTGTTTATCTCACTTCCCGATTTATGCCATTCACCTCAACTACTCCTTGTGGTAGCGAGTTCCACATTCTAACTACTCTTTGGGTAAAGAAGTTTCTCCTGAATTTCCTATTGGATTTATTGGTGTCTATCTTATATTTATGGCCCCTATTTCTGGTCTCCCCCACAAGTGGGAACATCTTCTCTACGTCTACGCTATCGAACCCTTTCATAATTTTAAAGACCTCTATTAGGTCACCCCTCAGCCATCTCTTTTCTAGAGAAAAGAATTCCTGCTCAAACTTTCCTGATAGTTATAACTTCTCAGTTCTGGTATCATTCTTCTCCAAGGGTGTGAAGATTTGAAAGCAACAACCAATTTCAGCTTTTTACAGAATTTTTACCAAATAAAAACCTTACCTTTCAGCTACCTTGGACATTTTTAAACAATGTCTGTCTAGCTGGATATTTAAAAAGGTTATCTGAAAACAGAAAGAAACATTGTTTAAGACATGTGTACGTGCATCAGTGGAGCTACACATTAGTCCAGTCAACATACACAACAAACCCTGAACACATCACACGCCGAGCATGTACACGCCACATCCAAAATGCATGCACCAAGTCACAATTCACAGTTTTTAGTGACATAATGAACCTGCTCAGTATCATATCACATATCACCCGCTGCCAAAGTATTCAGATTTGGGCTCCAAGTTCAAGTTGTGGTAATCTGTGATTTCGGCTGGCAGGTGAGCGAGATAACTAAACAAAGACTATTAGATTATTAAGCTTATTAACTAACCAGACTCACAATGGAATGTTATGCACGGAATAGAAGATCTTTCTCATCTTATGTTACATAGGAACATAGGAACAGGAATAGGCCGTTCAGCCCCTCGAGCCCGCTCTGCCATTTGATAAGATCATGGCTGATCTGTGATCTAACTCCATATACTTGCCTTTGGCCCATAACCCTTAATACCTTTGGTTGGCAAAAAGTTATTTATCTCAGATTTAAAATTAGCAATTGAGCTAGTATCAATTGCCGTTTGTGGAAGAGAGTTTGAAACTTCTACCACCCTTTGTGTGTAGAAATGTTTTCTAATCTCACTCCTGAAAGGTCTGGCTCTAATTTTTAGACTGTGCCCCCTAATCCTAGAATCCCCCACCATCGGAAATAGTTTCTCTCTATCCACCCTATCTGTTCCCCTTAATATCTTATAAACTTCGATCAGATCACCCCTTAACCTTCTAAACTCTAGGGAATACAACCCCAATTTGTGTAATCTCTCCTCGTAACTTAACCCTTGAAGTCCGGGTATCATTCTCGTAAACCTACGCTGCACTCCCTCCAAGGCCAATATGTCCTTCCGAAGGTACGGTGCCCAGAACTGCTCACAGTACTCCAGGTGCGGTCTAACCAGGGTTTTGTATAGCTGCAGCATAACTTCTGCCCCCTTGTACTCTAGTCCTCCAGATATAAAGGCCAGCATTCCATTAGCCTTATTGATTATTTTCTGCAACTGTTCATGACACTTCAATGATCGATGTACCTGAACCCCTAAGTCCCTTTGGACATCCACTGTTTTTAACTTTTTACCATTTAGAAAGTACCCTGTTCTATCCTTTTTTGGTCCAAAGTGGATGACCTCACATTTGCCTACATTGAATTCCATTTGCCACAATTTTGCCCATTCACCTAATCTATCAATATCGCTTTGTAATTTTATGTTTTCATCTACACTGCTTACAATGCCACCAATCTTTGTGTCATCGGCAAACTTAGATATGAGACTTTCTATGCCTTCATTTAAGTCGTTAATAAATATTGTGAATAATTGAGGCCCCAAGACAGATCCCTGCGGGACTCCACTAGTCACATCCTGCCAATATGAGTACCTACCCATTATCCCTACTCTCTGTCGCCTTTCGCTCAGCCAACTTCCTAACCAAGTCCGTACTTTTCCCTCGATTCCATGGGCTTCTATCTTAGCTAACAGTCTCTTATGTGGGACTTTATCAAATGCCTTCTGGAAGTCCATATAAATAACATCCATTGACATTCCCCTGTCCACTACTTTAGTCACCTCTTCAAAAAATTCAATCAGGTTTGTCAGGCACGACCTACCTTTCACAAATCCATGCTGGCTCTCTCGGATTAACTGAAAATTCTTGAGGTGTTCAGTCACCCTATCCTTAATTATAGACTCCAGCATTTTCCCCACAACAGATGTTAGGCTAACTGGTCTATAATTCCCTGGTTTCCCTCTCTCTCCTTTCTTAAAAAGCGGAGTGACATGTGCAATTTTCCAATCTAGAGGGACAGTTCCTGGATCTAGAGAACTTTGAAAGATTATAGTTACTGCATCTGCAATGTGCTCACCTACTTCCTTTAAAACCCTGGGATGGAAACCATCAGGTCCTGGGGATTTGTCACTCTTTAGTGCTATTATTTTCTTCATTACTGTTGCTTTACTTATGTTAATTTTATTGAGTTCCTGTCCCCGATTCAATATTAGTTTTCTTGGGATTTCTGGCTTGCTATCCTCTTTTTCTACTGTAAATACTGACACAAAATAATTATTCAACATGTCCGCCATTTCCCCATTGTCAATGACAATATCCCCACTTTCAGTTTTTAAGGGTCCAACACTGCTTCTGACCACCCTCTTTTTCCTAATATAACTATAAAAGTTCTTCGTATTGGTTTTGATATCCCTTGCAAGTTTCTTTTCATACTCTCTTTTTGTAGCTCTTACTATCTGTTTTGTGACCCTTTGTTGATCTTTGTATCTTTCCCATTTGCCAGGACCTGTGCCATTTTTTGCCTTTTTGTATGCCCTTTCCTTATGTCTTATACTGTCCTTTACCTCTTTAGTTGTCCACGGCTGTTTTTTTTGGCAAGTAGAGCTCTTGCCCCTCAGGGGTATAAACCGATTCTGTATCACGTTAAATGTTTCTTTAAACATTTCCCACTGATCATCACTCGTTTTACCCATTAACAGATTTGCCCAGTTTAATGTGGACAGTCTCTGTCTCATCCCATTGAAGTCGGCCTTACCCAAGTCTAGAATCTTTAGCAGCTGATTCACTTTTTTCCCTTTCAAACACTACATTGAACTCGATCATGTTATGATCGCTATTGGATAGATGTTCACGCACAGTTAAGCTGTTAACTAAATCTGGTTCATTACTCATTACTAAATCTAGTATGGCTTGCCCCCTTGTTGCCTCTAGGACATACTGCTGTAGAAAACTATCCCGGACACACTCAAGAAATTCACTACCTTCCTGACAGTTGCTAGTCTGCTTTCCCCAATCTATGTGAAGGTTAAAGTCCCCGATTAAGACCACTATGCCTTTCTTACACGCTTGTCTAATCTCTGCACGTATACAATCTAACACTTCAGAGCTGCTGCCAGGGGTCCTATACACAACTCCCACTATAGTCTTAGATCCTTTCCTATTTCTCAATTCGACCCATAAGGTCTCTGTTGGCTGCTTATCTCTCATTATATCCTCCTTTATCATTGAAGTGATTTAATCTCTAATCAGTAAGGCTACTCCTCCCCCTCTTCCATTTTCCCTATCTCTTCTGTAGACCTTATAACCTGGTATATTTAGTTCCCAATCCTGACTATCCTGCAGCCATGTCTCAGTAATAGCTATCATGTTATACCCTCCAATTTGAATTTGTTACCTGTTTCTTCAGATCTTCTTTTGCAGGTTTCTTAGCTGTTGGTACGTGTATATGTACAGGACTGTGCATCTGTGAATCTTCAGAAACCCCATACACTGACTGATATAAAAAAAAATTCTCAGTGTCAGAAATGCCCTGATTGATCCCTGTTTCATTTTCAAACTCTGCCACAAAACAAGTACTACATTGTCCAAACATAAGCCTGGAAATCAGTGACTTAAGATAGCATGAAATTAAAAAAAGGTCATTCGCCCCATAAAGCCTGCTCCTTATAAATGATACTTACATTTACATAGAGAGCTTATCACATCAAATCATCTCAACATGAGTCATGCAATGAATTACTTGTGAAGAGGAATGACTGTTAATTGTATCCATATGATTTATATCAATTAGTGTTAATTGTAATCAGGTGGTGTGTATCAACTGGTGCTCGCTTGTATCCATATATAAGAGCTTATCTAGGGTGTGGTGTGGGTAATGTGGAGCTCTGCGAATAAAGGCTTGGAAGCAACTGAAGACCAGGCTCTAGTATTCTATCCTTCACCACTGGGCTAGTCAATTTGTAACAGTGACAATCTTTATATGGCCAAATGCAGCAGCCATTGCGTGTCAGTAATGTCCCATAAATAGCAATGAGGTGACTGACCAGTTCACCTTTGTTTGTTTGTTGTTGGTTGAGGGAGGAATGTCAGGCATGACCTTGAGAAAATTCCCTGCTCCTCTTTGCATCGTGCCACAGGATCTTTTAAGATCCATCTGAATAAGAGGGTGGGAGTTCGGTACAACATCTCGCCTGAGGAACATCTCATCTGGGTAGCACCTCTGACAAAGTAGCACTCCCTCAATACTACATGGAGTGCCAGCCTAGAGTGTATAGTCAAGTCCTAGTGTGGGGCTGGAGCCCACAATCTTCTGCCACAGCTGAACAACTAAAAAAACCAATGTACATTCCATGTGCCAAATCCCTCTAGCTAAGATGGGGAGCCTGGCATGCAGGAATATTGTGGATGCAAAGTGGATGCACCATGTTGGCATGTCAATGTGCCACGTCACTGAAGGTGCCTACTTGTCCCATTTTATTCCTCATTCAAAGACCAGGGGTTATAAGCCCTGAATTGTGGTTATCTAATGACCATGCTCTGTTCTTTTTTAACTCCAACTGCTTAGAAATAGTGAGAGTCTCCTCTGCTCTTATATGACTGTTCTGCATTCTTATTCCCATTGTTTTCAGAGAATTTAATAAGATTTCCTATCTGTCTAGATTTAATTGTAGTCAGTGGCACTTTTTATTGTGAAACTGAATAACCCAAGGACCATCTATTTCTTAGAGAAATCTTCTCATTTCCTCCTTGGGTTGGTTTTTACCAGCTGCACAAACATGGAAAAGTCAGGACATTATTGCTTTTTGTTTTACAACTGAAAGGTATTTTTGTTGAATTCTTTGTAATAAAAAATTCAAAGTTTGGCATAGTAAGCCTTTTCCTAAGCCTCTTCCTCTCCCAAAGACATTGTCATCGCTGGGGTGCAGTTCACACAGGGGCTAGCCTCCATCACTTCGCCTAAATGGCCATTCTTCATGCTTGGACTTAGGTCGTGAGCTTTGTTAGGCTAGTCCACCATGGGGTAACCACGTGCCTAATCCTGCTGTCACCCGTTGTCCGCACACACAGGTACTTCCTATTGATGGTTACTGGAAAGCAACTAGCAGTGGGGACCCCAGCAGATTTTCCCCTCTCAAATCAGGGGGACGCTGAAGCAAATGTTAGTGCTAACTCAACACAGACTGGGGATTGAATGAGGACCTTCTATGTCAGTATGACTCAGCAGTATGCCAGGTAGTGCTTTTAGCAGCTGAGGTTAGACTCCATTCTTTAAAAAAAATGAGAACAAGTTTGCTGAGGAGAATTTACTGTATTGTTTGGCTATATAGTTCCAATTATTCCATTCACATTTTAATTACCAGAATGACAAGTTGCTGTCTGTTTTAATTAAATTTTTCATTCTTTTTCAGCATCGAGAGAGCACAATTTAAAGCACAAATTGATCTGTAGGTACCATGACAGTGATTTGTTTTGCTAAAATCCCATTAAATATTGAACATAATTCTTCTCTGGATGAATTATGGGGAGGTTGCATGTATGTACCTTCTTTACTTTGTTCGGGTTTTTCATCCTGCGACACTTCCTGATGTCCATCTCAGTGGTATTCACACAGCCAGGCTGCAGAGAGGATATTAAAAGAGGGTTTTAAAAAGAGACTGTGAGAATCGCAATGGATTATTAGCTTTTCCATTGCTGGTCACAGAGTTTGCTTTCCGTGTCTGAGGTGTGATACCATGGGTGCAGACCACTACCTCCCCCAATGGCCATCATTCATGTGTGAGGCTTGACAGTGAATGACAGCTGGTCATTTGACCCTGGAGGACATCACAGCTCACTCAACAGTTTCAGCACTAGTCACCAGGGGGTAAATTTTAATCGGGAGACAGGGAGAGGTTGGGCGGGGGGGGGGGGATTCCTGATGGGAAACCCGGAAGTACAGGTTTCCCGGAAGTCCTTACAATTTTGACGTAAGGACGTCTTTTTTTTTGTAGGTTTCCTGCCGGACAGGCCAGCCTAGATTGACAGGCTGGCTGTCAGTTGGGATGGTAGAACAGCCAGGGAGTGGATGCCAGCAGGTAAGTCTTAGAAAGGGAGGGGGGTGGGGCTCGGTCATCGGTGGGGGGTCGGGCTCGGGGGGTCATCGGGGTGGTCGGGGATAATCGGGGTCGGGGATCATCGGGGTCGGCTGATGGGGGGTCAGGGATTATCAGTGGGTCGGGGGTCATTGGAGGGTCGGAGATCGGGGGGGGGGGGGGGTCGATCACGTGTGTGGGATCACTGCAGGTAGGTTTGTTGAGCCTGGAAGAAGCACTCCTACTCCTCCTGGCCCACAAGCAGTGCAATAAAGGCACTTACCTGCTGATCCGGGCCTTCTCGCCTCCTCTTATGTGAAGTGAAGCAGAAGGCCCGGGAATCCCAGCCCTCAGGAGTTAAAAATAAAAAAGCTGTCAAAATGGAGGCCTGCAGCCTCTCAAAATGCCTTCACTGACCGATCCACCTCCTGAGAGCGGGTTGATCACCCGCCCCCCCGACCTGCCACTTAAAACTGGAAGTGGGTGGGTTGGTCAGGGTGATTTTCCCTTTCCTAAGCTAGGTGTGCTGAGGCCAGCTGTAGCACTCCAGTGGAGACCTCTTGTAATATACAATTAGAGGCGATCTCAATTGAAGTTTTCAAGATTATGAATGGAATTGACAATGTTGATCTGGATAAAATTGTTCACATTGGTGAAAAGTTCACATTCCTGCGGACACAAGTTAAACATTGGGAAATCAGAAGAAGCCATGTGGATCTTTTTCATCCAAAGCTTAATACAGCTGTGGTGTGGGTTACTGGGAAAGGTCACTGCAGCAGACAGTGTAAATTGATCCAAGACACAATTAGACAGGCTCCTGCACAGAGGGATATGGTGAGAACGTGATAGATGAGATTGATTGTTTGGACATAACACAAATACTAACGATGAAATGAGTATCTGCCTTATTTCTGTCTCTACTGCTTTTCAGAGGGCGCAATTCCAATTAAGGAAAGTAATCTTCTATACATTTTCATGAATATTTATCCAGACATTTTTGAATAAAATGATCTATAAAATATTAAGACAAATATTTGAATGTATAAAATTCTCCTTACTGGAAAGCAAGTAAATTTTTTTTAAAGGTTATGTTATCAATACTGCTTTGGCCATTGTGCCTTTGAACTTTCATCACTTGTTCTTACTAAGCTCCAAATATACCATCCTATGCTACTTTTTCTCCACCCAGCATCCCCCATGTTGAAATCAAGTATCATCATGCTGTCTCCTGTGGAACATAAATCAAGCGGGTTCTATAAAGTGCAGACAATCCATTTTGCCAGGTTACCAACCAGGCAAAAAATCATGAGCCACACATGCCTGAATTTCTGATTTGAGCTACTGCGGGTGAGGCTTCTTGTTGGAAAATGACCCCTTATAACTACACCAAACAAATAAGGGCTTATGGTAAAGTTTAATTATACTCACAACGGGTCGATGGACATCCCAAAATGCTCTTTCTTGACTGTCCAGGATCTTCCGTTCCGTTTTGTCCTTTTTCCTGTCAATTCTAAAAGAAAATGATATTAACTTCCAAAGGAAGCACTGTATTTACAGGATTGTTACTTTTCAGTTGTACCTAAATCATGCAAAAATAACAGTCTCTTAAGCTGCAATAGCGCCTCTTTTTTATAAGTGAAATGCTTCTCTATATGTGATGAGCAATGATAAGAAGTCTGCATGGCCTTAGAACATGTACCATGTAATCCACCCCCTTTCTGTGCTCTACAAAGAACCACCAATTCCATCGCTCTTCAGTCCTTTTCAACTGGCAGTCACCAAATTAGCTAATTTACTAAATCAGAGAAGAGAATCCCTCTTCCTTCTCGCAGCAGGGCTGCCAATTATTGCCAAGTCCAAAATTGAATAGGGGCAGAGTTGGCACAAGGCAGGGCAATGGGTAATGGCTTGAGTTCTGATGATTGCTTTGCTAATAATGAAAATTCATTGCAATCCTTAACTAATGATAAGACTACATTTAAAAAAAAAATATTGCTAGGCCGTTAAAACCAGACTTTTCAGTCCAAAATCAGATGGGTGGCAAGCCTGTGTTTCAACTTAGCTTCCAGGGAAGATTAATGCATTTTCTCTTTGATCCCTATTATGAACATACATACCAAATGGAGCTCCTCTACTCAAACACCATCTGTGGGAGAGTGGAATCTAGTGGTGGCTCCAATATGGAGCAAGGCCTAAAAATGGAGTTTAGAAGGATGTGAAGAGAGGAGATGTTGGGAATCCTGCTTACATTGAAAGCTTGGGTCTAGCCCTCATTAGAGAGCATAGTGTGGATTTTCCTCCTGTGTACTGCCATTGGCTACGCTGGAACTGAATATCAGGCGTGTTGTATAATGGTCGGCCAATGCGATTCCGCCTGTTTTGCGTCCCCGCCACGTCCAATTTCACCCCCGCAGGTTCAAAATGGAATTTCCCAAAGGTAATCACACTAAACAACTACATCAATCTTCTCTTTTAATACATACAGCATTACAACAAAACATTCTGCCTATGTTGGACTAATTAGGCTGCAATTGAAGACTATAAACAACCACTTTCCATGTCGTTGTGGATAAATTTAAATGCTGCAAAAATGTTTTGCACATTTGATTCCAATGGAATCTGAAATCAGGTATTTTAACCTGACACAATGGATACTGGGTCAGAAGAAAGAACGAACTTGCTTTATATCACGCCTTTCACAACCTCAGGATGTCCCAAAGTGCTTTACAGCCAACAAAATACTTTTGAAGTGTAGTCATTGTTGTAATGTAGGAAACGCAGCAGACAATTTGCGCACAGTAAGGCCCCACAAACAGCAATGAGATAAATGACCAATTAAACTGTTTTAGTGATGTTTCTTGAGAGATAAATATTGGTCAGGACACTGGGAAAACTCCTCTGCTCTTCTTCGAATAGTGTCGTAGGATCTTTTATGCTCGCTTGATAGAGTAGACGGGTTTAACATCTCATCCTAAAGATGGCATCTCTGACAGTGCAGCACTCCCTCAGTACTGCACTGGAGTGTCAGCTGAGAGTGCGTGCACATGTCTCTGGAGTGGGGCTCGAACTCACAACCTTCTGGCTCAGAAGTGAGAGTGCTACCACTGAACTAGCTTCCTAAAATTGTTATGCAATCATAACCTCAGTGCTAACAGTGGCTAAGATGCTGCTTGTGCCTGCATTATGTAAATTATTCAACTATGATTTGGATTGTGGTGGGGCATTGTCTCAATTAACTTTTCTCTTTCTCTCTCTTTAGATTCTCCTTGTGGCATGCAGCAATTTCTGGTTGAAAGGGCAGGTACTAGAAGGCATACAAAGTCTGCCTGGTGACTTCTCCTCTCTCTAAACAGTTGAAAGTGGGACACAGAGGACCCACCATGTAGAAGCAAAAATAATGTGCTTTTTTAACAAGGATAATTGTAGTAAGCCCAAAAATATCAAATCTCATTTCTGCTGCTTCTGCTGCAAAGGCAGGAATCCCTGTTATCTCATTTTTTATGACCTTGGGATAATGAGGAGAGGAGTTAAGCACCTGCCAATCTAGAGAGACTTGGAGCAAAAGAACAAATTAGACACTAATTGACTTCAGGACGTATTTAGAGCAATTCCCCACAGGGAATTTCTGAGCACAGGCCAGGTTAGTATTACAATCATGCTCCAGACCCAGATCATATATGAGCAGCACCATGGGAGATCAGCTCGCATATACATATACAAAAATGTCCCGTTAATTCCTAATGGTTTCTCATTTTATACATTGATAAAGTTGTTAGTTACGTACTTTACTTGGGCCTCTGCTTGCATAAAGATGAACTCCCACTTTCTTGCAAATGCTCTTTGCAACCTGGCCAAGTTTTCCTGCAGAATGAATAGTCTTGTGTTAAAACAGAAAACAGGTTTCTGTTTTTTATTACTGATATATGTTAGTGCAAGCACTGACTGGAATCCATGCTGTAGTTTTCAAAATGACTGTGTGGTATTACAATAGTACGCTGCTGATTATAAAATCGGTATACCTACGGCTTCATAATCTGCAAGTTCCAGTCTTGCTTTATTCTGCATTGTCCGCTTGCACAGGTAGATGGCTATGATTGTAAAAAAGATCAAATAATTAACTACACTGTTAAAATAACTAAACCTTTTCCTTTCTAAACATAATTTCAATTCAAAGTTTTTTCACTTCACCAATATCAATGACAAAAAGCACATCATGGCTGTTCTGCTCCTTCCCCATCCACTAGTACCAATGATAAGATACTGCAATTCATTTGTGAGATAGTTCAATTCCTGACAAACTGCATAAGTCTGCAAAATAACTTTATAGCACCTGACATCAAGTGTGTGACAATGTCAGAAGACTGGTTACCCCACTGAAAGTGAAGAGGATCCTGCACCATTTAAAGGGCTCAGATGTGATATGGCTCTGTGGCAGGAGACCCAGCTAAGAGTGCGGGAGGTGTGAGAATGCATAGGGAGTGGGTGGCATAAGGATTCGTTGCAGGATGCTAGAGTAGAATTGATTGTGATTCAAGTACAAAGATGTGCCCCTTCACTTTGGTTAAGTAGACCAAACATTCAGAGGCTGATGTTGTTCTGGCTATTTGTATAGGATAAATTGGAGTTGATGACTGTGCATGGACCAGAAGGGGTTAACCCAACACTTCATGTCTAAACAGAAGTCAGAATTGGTCAATATCCAAAGAGGCAATGTTTTCTGAGATTAAGTTCTGACTGGCTCTGGGTGAGGTGCCAGTTAGATCCTGAGAGGTTTCTGCATAGGCTACAAAAAACAGACAATCTGGTAGAATTGAGGAAGAAAATGAGCCCAGCAATGTCCAAATAGGGCAGTGTACTATTTCACCAGAATGTGAAATCTAGGATAGGTTCGATATGGGGATTGCTTGACCTTCAGTAGAATGATAGATGATGCTAGAACTGGGAACACCACTGTCTTCATGCACCTGCATGGATCCAATTGGAACTCGTGCAGCGGGATCCACTGACCAGCAGGTAACAGGTGGATATGCCGTACCTCCACACAATTCATGGGCTTCCTCCAAAAGAAATCCTCAACATATGTATTAGGGAAATCCCCAATCAATGCAGTCAGCAGATAAGTCAACCTTGACGGGGAAATTAATTTATTGTCATCAACTAACGACCAGGAAAGAAAGCTTAGAAATAGGGATGCTCACTAAAGAGCAGACTTCCTGAGGTTAAAGATGAGATATAGACAAGGCCTTGTTTCGGAAAAAGGTGAGGTATTTTGAAAGAGCAATGAAGCTACTGGTGCACCTGTTTGATAAGCTATCATGAAACGCTTGTTACTTAAAAGCGTTGGCTATGATTTCTCCCTACAGGGGAGACAAATGTAAGGAATCTTACAACATCAGGTTATAGTCCAACAATTTTATTTTAAAATCAGAAGCTTTCGGAGATTATCCCCTTCGTCAGGTGAGTGACGAAGGGGATAATCTCCGAAAGCTTGTGATTTTAAAATAAAATTGTTGGACTATAACCTGGTGTTGTAAAATTCCTTACATTTGTCCACCCCAGTCCGTCACCGGCATCTCCACATACAGGGGAGAGAAAATTGGATGGGACGGGCGGTGGGGTGGATGGGGGTTTATCGCTAGGTTACGATTGTGCAGTTCTTGGCAGCTGGCTAAAGAGGCCATTGGAAAGAGTCTGAAAGAGGTCACCCACAAATTGTCTTCTTGGCAGCAAAGACACAGGACCTGGGCAGGGTCTACAAAAATCTGAGGGAGATGTGAGGGAAGTACATGCTCTACATTGAAGGGTAAGTGGCTCAGAAGAAAGAAATTCAGTACTAGTCTGGCTCTCCCTCAGATGGGATGTTAATCCTCACAAACATGAGCAATTGTTTCTCAAATGTATTGTCCTGTTAAAGCAAATTTTTATCTGAAGAATGAGGTACATGATTGTGATTGGAAAAGCTGTCATGATTTATAGTTACTTTTAAAACAGAGCTACAGGCTTGGTTAGATTGACTTCTATAAATTTCCATGCATTTTAATGCAAAACAAAATAATTTCAAATACATTTATGTCTTATCTATGCAATGTGTCAACTTCTAAGGCCTGCAATGTAAAACACGAAAAAGAGTAACAGCTTTCTTAAGAGTGGAAGCTGCGATTTTGGTTAATATTTACGTTTTGGGGGACGGGTGGGTTTAATAGGGTACAGAAATGAATGGCACAAAAAAGGATCAAGATAGTTTAATTTATCATGCTATTAAACAAAAAAATAATAATTTGCGCTCAATAGCTTGTTTCTTTCAAGCAAAAAATTAGTTGAAGCTTAAAGGTCTGTCTTATAGTTTATAGCCAGGCCTACACATCCTCTCATTAATGAAGATAGCCCAAAATTTAATATTGAAAATGAGCAGCTTCAATTTTTTTCCTTACACGAGGTCACATAATCTGGAAGTAAATAGTAAGGGGTGAGATGGTGCCTGAGTGCAGTGCATTGGCCAGTGTGTTGCATGGTAAGGGGTGAGATGGTGCCTGAGTGCAGTGCATTGGCCAGTGTGTTGCATGGTAAGGGGTGAGATGGTGCCTGAGTGCAGTGCATTGGCCAGTGTGTTGCATGGTAAGGGGTGAGATGGTGCCTGAGTGCAGTGCATTGGCCAGTGTGTTGCATGGTAAGATTTGGGGCTGTGCTCATGAGAAACCTGCTCATGGAAAGCATTGTGAATCACAAGCTGTTGCAACATTTCAATTGCAGGA
Source organism: Heptranchias perlo (assembly GCF_035084215.1). Lineage (NCBI taxonomy): Eukaryota > Metazoa > Chordata > Chondrichthyes > Hexanchiformes > Hexanchidae > Heptranchias > Heptranchias perlo. Next base: position 15,959,410 of record NC_090334.1, read on the forward strand.
CCCTGCAATCTGGTCTGCCCATTTTGTTGGAGATTAAAATCGGCCAATATTCTCAATTTAATGGTCTAGAAATGGGGACAGTCTCTTGATGTCCGTCATGTAGTTACAGCAGTAGCCTTTGACATTTTTATTATATTCAAAAGGTTTCAACACCGCCGGCTCATTGAGAAACTGGTCTCTTAAGGTATACCTAGTAAGCTGTTCAACTAGATATGTGACATCTGCAGAGGATGTAGGCGTCAGGGCCTAGAAATTCAGCCCTTTTTCCAGGCGAAATGGGGCCTACTAGGTTCCCAATATGGCGGGCAGGTAGAGCGCGCACAGTTCCAACCGGAAGTGCGCTGTCCACCATAGGCGATCACACTGACGGCAGAGACACCTGCTGGTAACATTCTATGTCAAGAATAATATTAGAGTCCTGGACTTCTAGCAGGATCTGTTTCCCATCTTAGATCACCCCAGCACAATGTGGCATTAACTGGCATAAAGGCTACTACACTATTTAAAGGGATCATGCAGTACTTACAGGTTAGTTGCTGGCTTAATATTTCAGGCTACTGCTTGACTTCTAGGTGTTTTTTGGTGTGTTGTAGCTCTTGGGAATGTTCACTTTGTAGAGTGAGAGGTTTTGCTGGCGTAGCACGGCTGTTGCTCTTTGCCTCACAAATAATCCGCCTGCAGACATGGGTAGTCTTATAGGACTGCTTTTGGAACTGGAGAATGAGGGGGAGCAGCAAGGAAGAAACCACAGAGCAGGAGCAGTTCCCAGAACAGGGAGGAGGAAGCGGAGGAGCGGGGCAGGGAACAGGAGGCCATATCCACAGAGAATCTTCCAGGAGCACTTCCTACCTCAATTGTACAGAGGAGCAATGTGTGAGGAGCCTTTGCTTCACCAAGGAGGCTGTCACTGAGTTATGTCACCAGCTGCAGCCACAACTCGAGCCTCGAACCAGGCCTGTGACTGTCAAGATCGCCGTGGCTCTCAACTTTTATGCCATGGGCTCCTTTCAGGCTGAAACAGGTGACATCAGCAACATCTCCCAGCTCACAGTATACCGATGTATCACCGAGGCTCTCTAGAGCAGGAGGGAACACCTACATTTCCTTCCCTATTGACAGAGTGAAGCAGGACAAGAGAGCACTAGGTTTTACACACATTGCAGGCTTCCCCAGTGTCCAAGGTGCCATTGACTGCTCACACCTTGCCTTGCAAGTTCCCTGTCGCCAGCCTGGCATCTTCATCAATCGAAAGGGATTTCACTCCATCAACGTATAGCTGGTTTGCAAACACAGGCAGCACATCGTGGAGATCTGTGCCACCTATCCAGGCAGCAGTCATAACTCATTCACCCTGCTCCAGTCCTCCGCGCTGCCATTATTCTAACTAGGCCGACAAGTCACTGGTTGGCGATTGGGCGACAAGGGCTACCCCCTGCAGACATGGCTCATAACTCCTGTCAGGAACCTGGGCACAGCTGCAGAACAATGAGAGCCATGCTGGCACAAGGAACACGATCGAGCAAACAATTGGGGTGCTCAAGCAATGTTTCCACTGCCTGGACCGTTCCGGAGGAGCTTTGCAGTGCAGCCCTGAGCAGATTTGTGGTCATCTGCTGCATGCTCCACAACTTTGCCATCATGAGGGACCAGCCCTTACCACCACCTGGGCTGCAACAAGTACAGGAGGAGCAGCAGGAAAGGGAGGAGAGGCAGCGACCACTAGAGCTCCTATCTGCCCGAGCTCTGAGAGACAAGTTTATCCAGGACAGCTTCTTCATCTAAGTCGGCTCTCCCATTCATTAGTCACTAACAGTCCCACAATCCTTCCCACTCTTCTTACAACTACCACCTTCACTCCAGACATATGGGTCTTACCCTCACTTCACTACAAAGATAAACATCAACACCAAATCCAGAACAAAAAACAAATTTATCAAACAAATCATGTCAGCATTGTCCAAGCAAAACACTACTCGCCCTTCTACAAGCCCTTAGTGCCAGTTTTGTGTGATCTTTCTCCTATCCCGGCGCTCCTATAAAGTGCTTCCCCACTGGCTACAGCTTGGGAGGTGGAATGCTGCTGAGATTCCACTGAGGACACTTCAGATGTCTGTGGAGAACGAGCTCGAGCACCTCTGGGCCTAGAGGGCCTGGCTACAGACTGCAGCATCTCGACGTGGGCTGCAGCAGTCTGGACCGGCTATTTGAGTGGCTCCAGCAAGGGTGCTGGCGGAGTGCCCTTTCCATGGAGCCAAGGCCTCTCTCCTGGAGGGCTGCCTCAGCACTCCCAGGGGTTTGCTGGAGACTAGAGTGCAGCAGTGATGTGATGTCCTGGAAGCCCCTTCAAACAGTGGTCCCAAATCCAAGATGGCAGTCAGCTGAGCTTCCATGCCAGCAGCCTGTGGAATCTGTCATAAGACGCTCCAACATGGTGGGTTCCACTGCGGCGCTGACCACTCGGTCCATGCTAGACGGAATGGTCTCCGTGTTCTGTGCAAAGCTTTCAGACAAGTTGGAGCTGGACTCCTCCATCCTCCACAACATTGTGCGCAAACTTGGTTGTCTGGCAGGCTGCCCAGTGCACCTAGCATTTCCCGGTGTAGGTCCATGAGCCTTCTTGGGTGGCCTGGGCCCTCGAAGTCAGTGCCTGAGTCCTCGGCAGCAGAATTAGGATGCAACCTTGGTTTCCAGTGAGCTGAAATCTGTGGTGTCCTGTCCCCTGCCCTAACTCCTGTGCACTTGTGCCCAGTGAGTCATCACGTGCAGATCCATCCTCTAACTTAGCCTCCAAGGTCCGTGTGGTGTCAGTATCTGAGATGATGCTTGTAACAGTCAGATCGAGTGACGGTGCCTCTTCTGCTATACACTGCACGCCTCTTCCTCCACTGGCTGAGGGGCGTTGGCATTCTCAGCAGCTGATATGAAAGAGATAAGGGTTAGATTGTGGTGTGAGGGAGAGCAGAGAGAAAGAAGTGAGTGTTGAAAGCTTCTGCAGGCTGTCATGCAGAGTGTGGGGTTGAGGGAGAACTGAGAAAAGACTAAGAGGATTAGGTGTAAGGAAACCCTCAGCTGCATCTACTCCAGTGTCACCAGTGGACACGGCCTCTGCTCTGCCATGATGGATAAGATGTGCTCTTCAAAGGGGGAGAAGGTGTGCAGGCACCCGGCTGATCTCCGGTGGCAGCCTGTTACCTGGTGTTGTGTGCGACCTTCTCCTGCAAGAAAGAGGGAAGTGTGTTAGCGAGAGTCTCATAAGGCGTTTGGAGAGTGTGGCTGTCTTGGTGGAACAGCTGATAGTCTGTGTGTGTGAGAGGTGAGTTGTGAGTTGTGGAAAAGTGGGGGTTGTAATAGTGGCGAGTGTGTGAGGTTGAGGAGAACGCGGTTTAGTGAAGTGTGCTGTAGTGATTGCTGGGCAGTGCAGGGTGAGGGCAGTGTTGTGAGCGCTGTCAGTGTTATAATTAATAAAGCTGTGAGCCGTGCAGCTGTGATCAGGAAGTATCAGAGCAATCTTCCGACTGTAACAACTCCAGTTAGATCACTGAATTTTTTCCTGCATTGCCGCCATGTCCTTAGTGCAATGTTCCTGGTATTGATGTGCTCAGCAATCTCTTCCCACTCCTGAGTAGATGCCTGGAGGGCTTCCAGTCCCCCCAGTATGCATGCAGCCAATGAACAGCGCAGGTAGCACTGGCTGCACACACGGATCATTAGAATTAGCAGGCAGCACGAATATTGCGTGCTGCCTGTATTGCCATTGACTGGCATGGGCAGTGAGCGTCATGCCTCCTGCATTCCAGTCTCTGGGTGTGATATGATTTCTAGGCCCTAGATCTTGATCAACAGGGAGGACCTTTCAAATTTCAGTTGTTAAGATAGTCAATAGGGGAATTCAAGTGTCACATTGTCAGTCTTCAAATTTGGCAAAAATACTTTTGCGACATTGCACCTTTTTTGAAAATAGTTCTTTTTCATTTCCGTGACCTCGAAAATTCTAAACTATCACACAGGTGAGTGGTGGTCTTGTGCGCTTGAGATTAAGGTACATTATTGGTACAGAACAGAGGGGGTTTTAAGTTTCATTTAAACTGTGACTGTAAGCTAAAAATGTTGTGTAAATCTGGAATCAAGGCCCGAGCTGACTCTGGAGTGAAGCGGACTGAGACATCCTGGGGAAGGAAATCGCACTTTGCTTTGCTCTGGAGTTAGGTCAGGCCCTGACTCTGGATTTACACTATAATATTAAATGTCCATGTGAACCAAAACCGCTTTACACCGATGCTACAGTATTATGTAAATGTAATCTTATTTTGCATCAAATGGTGCTATAGCCAACTTAGGAGTGCTTGACATTGACATTACCTGCACAAAATATCAAAGTGTTCCGTTTCCCAATTCTAACATCCCCCATCTTATTGGGCACAAAATTCACCAATAATGTCTTTTTTAAAGAAAATCATGTCTTAATAACGTTAAAGTCGGCCTGTTCTTTATGCGAGGGTATTAGGTCCAAACAATACAAATTAATTATCGACTGTATCATCACTGATATTGATAGGAAGTTACTGGAAGCCAAATAATATTAAAAATCACAATTATAACAATAATTGCTGAATTATCTACGAACCTCCTCATTCCTACTTTGTTAAATTTCCATCAGACTGACCTGAGCTTAAATTGTATTAAACATTGACCTTAGAGAATACATTTTTGGTGACTTGTGGAGTGAAGTCTCACTTGCTGGGACTGTGGGTCGACGAATTCGAGCAGAAGTTAACATTTCCAGTTTGTGATGATTCTGATTTTCTGGTTATTAATTTCATTTCAATAACTGGAAAATTTGGATTGCTGTGAATCAGGTGAGCTGACCTTCCAACCCATTCCTCTGATCTGTGCTCCTATCAATTGATTTTCTGCGCTGCGGAAGCAGTCTCCAAAAATATATCCGATGATTAATTGTTATCAAATAGAAAGAATGAATGATTATTCGTGCACCTTGGCACACAGAAAACCATCAAACTCAATTCATGAAGACCTGGAACTATTGGGAGGGGGCGGTATGTTGCACTGTATTTGCACTTTTTTCCAGCAGAAAGGAAACAAACTGGCAAAGCAAACTGTACAAGATGAATGACTTGATTAATATTTTTCCTGGCTGAACAATGGAATATAATGTAACTGCGCTATTTTCATTCTGTTTCTGCTTGCGTAGCTGGCCGTTCAATGTACATGGAATTATCTGACTGACGTGTTAATTTTTTGCAGCACTGAAGTAAATGAAATGAGAGACGCACTTACCATAGTCTGTGTTTTCTGGCTCCCAGCAGTTCGATGGCCAAAAGTATGGAGCCTATAATGAAGATTTATTTGTTACTGCAATTAATCTGACGACATTAAAGACACACGGGTAGATACACACAGCTCACTCCTCCCTTCGATGGGGCTAAGTCTACAGAATAGTGGAGAATAGCTTTTCTTTTGAGTTTGTTGTTGCTTCAGGTAACTATTTACATCGCACTATAGTTCTGATATCCATAGGAAACAAATGCCAGGAAGTACAAAATAGACAAGCTTCAACTGTGTTAGACTACTGAGTTTTCAGTGCTTGGTTTATTTTTCACTTTAGGTCAGATCTATCCAGTCGTAGTGAGAGAATCACCTGCAATGGCTTCTCTTCCCACTCCTGCACCATTACCTCTGGAGTCCCCCCAGGATCTAATCTTGGCCCCCCCTCCTATCTCTCATCTACATGCTGCCCCTCAGTGACATCATCCGAAAACACGACGTCAGGTTCCACATGTACGCTGATGCCACCCAGCTCCACCTCACCACCGCCTCTCTCGACCCCTCCACTACCTTTAATTTGCCACGCTGCTCGTCCGACATCCAGTAATGGTATATGTTAAAGGCTCCATATAAACGCAAGTTGTTGTGGTTGTTGTTGAATATCATTTTTGTGGTTTGTGTCAACTGAATTATTAGATGGGGTTGCGGGCTTATAACTCATTTCCATGTTTTTTTTAATGACATTTGACCTCTAGTTTGTGCTGACGGATCAGCAGTGAAGCGGGGGAGGTGCTAAAATTGACCTCAGCAGCAGTTTGTCAGAGAAAGATGGGAGTATGGATCGCTGAGCCAGACACAGACACCAGCGCACCAGACACAATGCACTGCTGGTTTTCTGTTCCGTGCTCCCATCAAGAAATACTCTGTACTAGGAGTGTGGCCTTACTTCATTTTTAAAAATTTATTCGTTCATGGGATGTGGGCGTCGCTGGCGAGGCCGGCATTTATTGCCCATCCCTAATTGCCCATGAACCGCTGCAGTCCGTGTGTTGAAGGTTCTCCCACAGTGCTGTTAGGAAGGGAGTTCCAGGATTTTGACCCAGCGACGATGAAGGAACGGCGATATATTTCCAAGTCGGGATGGTGTGTGACTTGGAGGGGAACGTGCAGGTGGTGTTGTTCCCATGTGCCTGCTGCTCTAGTCCTTCTAGGTGGTAGAGGTCGCGGGTTTGGGAGGTGCTGTCGAAGAAGCCTTGGCGAGTTGCTGCAGTGCATCCTGTGGATGGCACACACTGCAGCCACTGTGCGCCGGTGGTGAAGGGAGTGAATGTTTAGGGTGGTGGATGGGGTGCCAATCAAGCGGGCTGCTTTGTCCTGGATGGTGTTGAGCTTCTTGAGTGTTGTTGGAGCTGCACTCATCCAGGCAAGTGAAGAGTATTCCATCCTTTCATATGACCTTTAGCTAAAACAAGGCACTGGAACTTTTAAAATGGAAGCCCTGGCTTGTGTTTCTGCTAAGATTTCCCCTGTCCTTTTGTCTTCTAAGGCTTCGCTATTGACCATCCCCCACCATGGCAGGAGAGGGTCTGGGCAGGGTGGGGGAGTACGGTTATAAAGTGAAATGCGCGGAACACGACCCCAACCCGCTAAGCACGTGTCCGTTGCCTTTTTTACGGCGGTGGGTATCCCGTCTGAGTAACCCGCTGTGGAGAGGTGGGGCGCTTAATTAACATATTTAAATCGGGCTCCCACAGTGGAATTGGGAGCCCAAATTGAAATTCACTGCTGCTGTGTGGGTTTGCCAGGGGTCAGAAAACCTGGCAGTGAAAGGGAGGCGGGAGCTGCCGCCTCCACCAGGCAAGTCCCTCTTTCATCACTCCTTGTGGGCCAAAGGAGCAGGAATGCTCCCTCCAACCCCCTCAAGGAAGCCTTTGGCCTCCCCCAGCCCTGATTGCTGATCTTCCCCAACTCCCGATCGCAGGCCTCTCCCCCCTCCCAATTGCCAGGGACTGTCCCCAAGAGTCCCCAGCTGCGGCCTCCTGCTGCTGGTGTTCCATCCCGCCCACCGGCCAGGCTGTCCATTTGGCCGGCTGCCAGGCAGGAGGCAGAGCTACAAGATGTGAATGAGGTCCTGCCGTTAAGTTCGGCAGGGCCTCCACATCCCCGGCCTTGCTGTGTTCTTCGGCCGTTTTCAGCCTCCCCCACACCCTCACTGTAAATATCGGGGTCAGAGTTTCTGAGGTTCAAGAAAATACGCAGTACTATCGTGGGAAGATTGCTGTAGCAAGGATTCGACACAGACACCAGGGGCTAAATGGTCTCCTTCTGTGCTATAAATGTATATATTATAAGTCACTATATATTACATTGCAACAGGAATCCTCTCCTGAAGTGAAACTTTGGATTCATTTTAATCTGTGGAAAATCAAGCAGGCTGTAGAATATGATGCACTGGACATTGTGCCAAGTTCCTGATGTGTGCTCCCGTTGTGCACAGTCCTGTGTTGGGAGCGCCAATTTGTAAAATTTACCCCTTTCTATTGATGTATATCTACATAACTCACTCACTATACTGGGAAATACTTATTCTCCATATGGCAATACATACAAAATATGAAGAAGAAATGTGAGCACTCATGCATTGGGAATGTATGGACTGAGGTAGCAACATACACAATTTACACAGGGAAAAGTATAGACTCGTACAGCAACACCTATAATCTATATAGGGAAATGTATAGCAACACCTCTCCAAATCTTCACTGGGTTGAAATCAGGACTCTTTGCACAGTCTTCTATTCTAACTCATTCTTTCCCAGATCTCAAAACTGTGGAACCCCTCACCTCCCTCAATCTGTCCTTCCTCCTACAACCCGCAGGATTTTAAAACCCAAGTTTGGCATCCGCTAATCCCAAATTCCGATTAACCTTGTTTTTCCTTTTTGCTCTTCTCAACCTTGGCCAGCACTGTAGGCCTTGGCACTTCACCTTAGTTACTGAATTAAAAATAAACACACTCTCTGGCGAATGCATTAACTGCTTATCTGTTTGAGGTCAGCTAACTCAGTAAAGGCTGAAGATCCAATCTGGACTTGTATGATATTGAATGATGCAGATACCCACTAAGCCATATGGGAGTTTTCTCTCATGATCTTTAATAGCCTTTATTTAGTGTGAGACTGAGCTGAGCATGAGCTGTGGTCTCCAGTGTTAATGGAGCCATCTAATGTTTCAAGTCAATTCCCAGTTGTAGAATTGAAGGAAAGAAAATCTGCCAACCAGCAAAAGCCCAAATATTTTATGCAGTCTTGTAGCTTACATCAACTGCCAATAAAGTAACTGCACTTCACAATGTTACTCATATATATTACTTAAAAGCAAAGGACTTAAGAACTATTTACTACAATACAAGGTTTTTGGTCAATAATCATTGTGGAAATGTGCCTCTCTGATGAATACAGTTTCTGTTAAGAGCACATTTTATGGGAATTTTCCTCTTTGCTCCCTCTGTTTAAGGGGGGGGGGGGAAAGGTTTGCTATTGACCCTGCCAAAGTCCGTGAAGTTAAGAGGGAGATCCCTTAATTTCCATGGCAGTGACAGGTGCCTGCACCACAAGGGAGGCGTCTAGAGCTCCCCCAGCACACTGTAAAGGCCAGAAAGTCCACATGAAGGGTGGTCTGCCAGTGGGGGAGAGGGTACCATGCCCTCCCCTGAAAACACCCAGAAATTGCCTCAGCAGTCCACTGTATGAGGCCGAGAACGCTTTTCAAATAAAAAAATCCAATCCTCTACAGAGGTCCCAGACATGGCAAGAGCTTGGACCCTTAATGGCTTGATCTCACCAGCAGCTGTTCCCGCTCCCACCAACTGAAAGGCCAAGGATGCAGGAACTCTAACGTTTGCCACTGGCCTTGTCGGGGGCAGGTCGAATGGAATTTCCAGTGTATCCGGCTCCTATCCTATTTCCCTGTTGTCCGGGTGGACTCCCACCGAAGTTATGGTGGAAGAACACTGGAATAGCTGCGGATTTCCGGGGCCACAGTATTAAACACACTTTGACAAGTGAACCCTTCAGTTCAAGGTAACTTAGGCAAAGGGGCTCTCTGATTCTGGAAAAGGAGGTACGGTCACTCACCTGAAACCTGTAAAATGTCCCATCATCCTTCAGTGTCAGCACATGGTCTGAGATAGGAAACAGGTATCCTTGAGCAGCGATGAGGCTCCCTAGGTGTATTGCTTCGCCTGTGAATAGGAAAAAAGGAAATATAATTTGAATAATATTCCTATTATCATAGATTCCATTTAAACCGTCTTTCTCCTGCCCCCCCTCCCCCACTTGTTTGCTTTTAGGGTTCCTTGTTGCTGCATCCCACTGTTATGCTTCTTCCTTCAACAAAGTCTGTTATGATTATTGCCGAATGTCCCTCACCAGTGCAATTTAGTAAAATACTCAAAGTTGCAGATCAATATGTGTACTCCAATTGGCAGAATGTGACTAGTGGCGTCCCCCAGGGATCTGTACAGAAGCCTCAACTTTTCATTACATTTATAAATGACTTGGATGAAGTAACAGAGAGTCGTATATCCAAGCTTGCTGATGACATTAAGACAGATGGCACAGTAAATAATGTAGATGGAAGCAGAAAGTTGCAATGTGATATTGATAGATTAAGTGAGTGGGCAAAACTGTGGCAGATGGAGTTAAATGTGGAGAAATGTGAGGTCATCCACTTTGGACTTAAGAAAGATAGATCAGAGTATTTTCTAAATGGTGAGAAGCTAGGGACCGTGGAGGAGCAGAGGGATTTAGGGGTCCAAGTACAGAAATCACTAAAAACTAGAGGACAGGTACAAAAAATAATTTAAAAGGCTAATGGAATGTTGGCCTTTATCTCAAGAGGGCTGGAATACAAAGGGGTGGAAGTTATGTTACAGTTATATAAAGCTCTGGTTAGACCCCATCTGGAGTGCTGTGTTCAGTTTTGGGCACCGTACCACAGGAAGGATATATTGGCCTTGGAGGGGGAGCAGCGCAGATTCACCAGAATGATACCGGGGGGGGGGGGGGGGGGGGGGCTAAAAGGGTTAAATTATAAGGACAGGTTGCATAGAATAGGCTCGTACCTCCTTGAGTACAACAACAACAACTTGCATTTATATAGCTCCATTAATGCAATAAAATGTCCCAAGGCCCTTCACAGGAGCATTAGCAAACAAAATTTGACACCGAGCCACATAAGGAGGTATTAGGACAGTTGATCAAAGCAAAGAGGTAGGTTTTAAGAAGCATCTTAAAGGAGGAGAGGTAGAGAGGCGGAGACGCGTAAGGAGGCAATTCCAGAGCTTAGGACCAAGGCAGCTGAAGGCACGGCCGCCAATGGTGGAGCGATGAATATCGGGGATGCGCAAGAGGCCAGTATTGGAAGAGCGCAGAGATCTAGGTGGTTTATGGGGCTGGAGGAGGTTACAGAGATAGGGAGGGGTGAGGCCATGGAAGGATTTGAAAATAAGGATAAGAATTTTAAAATCGAGGTGTTGCTGACTTGGTGCGAGTTAGGATACGGGCAGCAGAGTTTTGGATGAGCTCAAGATGATTAAGAGGTGATCTAATTGAGGTGTTTAAGATGATTAAAGGATTTGATAGGGTTGATAGAGAGAAGCTACTTCCTCTGCTGGGGAGTCCAGAACAAGGGGGCATAACCTTAAAATTAGAGCTAGGCCATTCAGGGATGATATCAAGAAACACTTCTATCATAAAGGATAGTGGAAATCTGGAACTCTCTCCCCAAAAAGCTGTTGAGGCTAGTTCAATTAAAAATTTCAAAACTGAGATTGATAGATTTTTGTTAGGCAATGGTATTAAGGATTATGGAACCAAGGCGGACAGATGGAGTTAAAATACAGATCAGCCATGATCTAACTGAATGGCGGAACAGGCTCAGGATATGGAATGCTCTACTCCTGTTCCTGTGTTCTTATGATATTCTAGATATGTGAGGTTTTGATGAGAACAATTCTTCCTAAGCACAAGAGCAAATTTTGTGTAATTTTCCTATTTGTTTCCTCTCTGTTTGAAGATTACATTGACTGGCTGTGAGGGGACTTCAATCCAAACTGTCAGTCTTTTATTAACAAACCGAAGTGATGGGCCAAGGCCCATAGTCTGGATACCACCAAGGTTGAAAGGAGTAGAAAAGATGAATTATTCAGGAGGCGACTATTAAGTGATATAAATTTGTTTTTAAAAGGTTTGTGCAGGAGGAAGTGAAGTCTAAGGTGAGTAAGGAATTCCACAGTTATGAGGTGCTAAGAGTTTAGAAGAATGAGAGGTGATCTCGTCGAAACATATAAAATTCTAACAGGACTAGACAGATTAGATACAGGGAGGATGTTCCCGATGAATGGGGAATCCAGAACCAGGGGTCACAGTCTCAGGATACGGGGTATGCCATTTAGAACCGAGATGAGGAGAAATTTCTTCACTCAGAGGGTGGTGAACCTGTGGAATTATCTACCACAAAAGGCAGTGGAGGCCAAGTCATTAAATATATTCAAAAAGGAGATAGATATATTTCTTAATGTTAAAGTGATCAAGGGAAATGGGGAAAAAGTGGGAACAGGGTACTGAGTTAGACGATCAGCCATGATCACTTTGAATGATGAAGCAGGCCCGAAGGGCCGAATGGCCTACTCTTGCTCCTATTTTCTATGTTTCTATGATTCTATGAATAACTTAGAATACAAAACTATGTGATGAGTCTTGACTCAATTTAGTGGGGATGTAAAGTGAAGTTAGAATAGGGCAGTGTATTCGAAACTTAGAATGAGAAAGAGAAGAACGAGAAAAAGAAGAAACTTTGACCATAGCTGTATCCACAAAATAGAAAAAAACAAGAAGGTTGAGATCGGTAGGGATAGATTGGAGGCACGAAGTAAGGGAGTAATCACCTATTAAACCAGAAGATTTTTCCTTCATCCTGTCCAGAAGTGTGAGGATACAATTCCACACCAACTTTAGCCTCATAGGAAAGCTGATGTGTAAACAGGTACTGATCAACACTGGAGCACATGCTTTCAGGAGCTATGTTCATTTCTTATCCACCCCACTATATATCCCCAAAAGTAAAATATGTAACATATTGAACACCTAAATGATTCAACAATTTTCAAAATTAAACAACACCACCAATAAACTCATCCATGCCATCTTCCAATGGCTTTCACCCACACAGGAACCAGCTTCTCCATTTCAGACATTCAGAGTTTCTCATATATAATAACGTGTGGTAATGCTGGGTCAGTGTGAATCAGTGTATTGTCCAACTCACCATACACCACTATGGAAGATCGGCCAGGAGGTACAAAAAATTGCTCGTATCCCGAGTCTGACTCTTGGGATGCCCCAATTATAACCTCCTTTTAGCCTGAAAGCCTTTCATTTATGGATACTTTGATTCCTGTTTTCCAGCCAATCTTTTATCAAGCAAAAGTACTTTACATCCTCTTCCATGTCTGCTTACCTTAACCATTCATTTGTGATGTGGAACCTTGTTAAAGGCTTTCAAAATATCTAAGTATATAATAATAACTGCATTTCCCTTGTCCACCCTAACAGTAATGTTTCTGAAAACTCCAGAAGGTTGGCTAAACACAACACCCTCTTTCCAGGCCCCTTGCTGATGATCCTTTAACAAGTTATCCTTTTTCTAAATCTGGCACCCACTTGATCTCTCAAAATTGTCTCAAAGACTTTCCCTGCCACACATGCTTCATTCACTGGCCTGCTGTTTCCGGCTATGTCTCTTGACAAGTTCAAGAATATATCCAACAGTTAGCAAACCTACAAAAATCTAACTTAAGGGTTCACTCATTTCAGCTCCCATCTCCTTATTTTCCTCTTTTTTTGTGTAAATTTTGTACTCATCAAGCTGAGGGATGTCAGTGCTAGGGAATGGAACACTTTGGTCCCGATATTTACGGGAGGCGGGAAGGGTGCGGGGGAAATCCAGCAAGGCCGGGGGTGCGGAGGACCGGCCGAATTTAACTGCAGGACCTCATTATAATCTTTTTCTTCCGTTTCCCGCCTGGCAGCCGGCCAAATTGACAGACTGGCCGGCTGCCGGGCGGGAAAAGCAGTGGAAAGAAGCCGCAGACGGGGTCCCTCGAGGATGGTCCCCGACAATCATGCTCGCGGGGCAAGTTACAAATCAGGGGTTGGGAGCGGGGAGGGAGGTCACCCATTTCAGCAGAAGCTAGAGAAAGGCCGCGATCGGCAGAAGGGAGGCCAAAGGCGTCCTTCAGGGGCCAGCGGGAGAGGCGGGGGGAGAGCACTGCTGCTCCTCTTGGCCCACAAGGAGTGGTATAAAAAGGACTTACCTTTTGGAGCTGGCAGCTCGCGCCTCCCTCCTGCTGCCGGGTTTTCTGAGCCCTGGAAACCCGGCTGGCAGCAGTTAAATTTAAATCAGGCTCCCAATTGCACTGTATGAGCCTGATTTAAATATGTCAATGAGGTGTCCCGCTGCCGTAAAAACAGCAACTGGGGTGTAGGCGTTGGGTTGGGGGTGCGTTCCCTGTTTTTTAGGGTTTAACGCCCTCACCCCAACCTCCTCCCACCCATCGTGGGGGCGTTAACATCGAGACAGTTCTGTTTAAGCACTTAGTGTCAAGCATCATTTTTACCCTCAGTAATTGATGTAAAATGTGAATAAGAACTAAAAGATTAGCCTCTCACAGGCCAGGTATGGCACAGTTAGATATAGCATGGCTCGATGCTCAATTCAGTCTGCCCCAACGATGTGCTGCAGCACCAGTCTCAGAAGAGCGCCCCCTACTGCACCAGAATTAAATTTTCTAGTTCCACATCAGCCAGTCTGTGCCGTCTCTGAGTGAGGTTGTCAATTTAGTGCCAAATGAAGGGCAGTTTTGTGATGTGGGCCTATGGCCACTGGATTGAGAGTGCCCAAACCATTATACACGGAACCTGTACAGCCACCAGTTACAAGAACATTTCATTCCAAACCCTGCATTGGATTTGAACGCAGGTCCTAGAAGTGAGAGGCTTGTGTTGCAAGCAAGATTTACAAGGATGATACTAGAACTGAGAGATTATGACTATCAGGAAAGACTGAACAGGTTGGGGCTCAGAGAAGGCTGAGAGGTGACCTGATAGAGGTCTTTAAGATTATGGAAGGGTTTGATAGGGTAAACGAAGAGAAGATGTTTCCACTTGTGGGGGAGACCAGAACTAGGGGCCGTAAATATAAGATAGTCACTAATAAATCCAATAGGGAGTTCAGGAGAAACATCTTTACTCAGATAGTGGTGAGAATGTGGACTTGCTACCACATGGAGTGGTTGAGGCGAATAGCGTAGATGCATTTAAGGGGATGCTAGATAAGTACACGAGCGAAGAAGCAATAGAAGGATATATTGATAGGGTTAGATGAAGTAAGGTGGGAGAAGGCTCCTGTGGACATAAACACCGGCATGGACCTGTTGGGCCGAATGCCCAGTTTCTGTGCTGTAAATACTATGTAATATGTAATATATATATATCTTTTAACGTCTAATCTTTTTGCAACCATATCATTTGCTATTTGCATTCTGTCTAGATCTTTTCACTTGTCTTTTTATGTGAAGGCATAGGAACAGAAGCAGGCCATTCAGCCCCTCAAGCCTATTCCACTATTCAATTAGATCATGGCTGACCTGTAGCTCAACTCCATTTACCCACCTTTGCTCGCTATCCCTTTATACCGTTATCTAACAAAAATCTATCGATCTCAGTCTTAAAAATTTTAATTGACCCCCAGCATCTATAGACTTTTGAGGGAGAGTTCCAGAAAAACCACTACCCTTTTTGTGAAAAAATGCTTCCTGATTTCACTCTTGAAAGACCTAGCTCTAATTTTAAGATTATGCCCCCTTGTTCTAGATTCTCGCACCAGGGGAAATAGTTTCTCTGTATCGACCCAGTCGAATCCCTTTATCATTTTAAACACCTTGATTAGGCCACCCCTCAATCTTCTAAATTTACGGGAATACAAGCCATGTTTATAGAAGAATAAAGAAAGAAAGACTTGCATTTCTAAAGTGCCTTTCATGACCTCGGGACATCTCAAAGCGCATTACAACCATTGAAGTACTTTTGAAGTGTAGTCACTGTTGTTCGTTTATGCAACCTGCCCTCATAATTTAACCCTTTAAGCCCTGGTATAATTCTGGTGAATCTGCGCTGTGCCCCTTCCTACGCTAATATATCTTTCCTGAAGTTCGGTGCCCAAAACTGAATGCAGTTCTCCAGATGGGGTCTGACCAAGACTCTGTGCAACTGAAGCATCCCTTCCTCACTTTTGTATTCCAACCTCCATGAGATAAAGGCCAACATTTCATTAATCTTTTTCATCACTTTTTGTACTTGCTTTTAGCGATTTGTGTACATGGACACCTAAGTCCTTTTGCTCCTCCAATGCTCCAAGTTTCTCACCATTAAGAAAATAATTAAGAAAAGACAGCTGTTAAGCAACTATTTAATGAAACTGCCATTGCTGTGTCTCTGGATTCAAGCTTCCCACTATCACTTTTTAATGGATTAATCATTTCTCTCACACTTTTTTGCTGGGGATATATTTGAAAATCCATTAGTTATTAGAATCATAGAATCATAGAAGGTTACAGCAAGGAAGGAGGCCATTCGGCCCATTGAGTCCGCGCCGGCCCTATGCATGAGCAATCCAGCTAGTCTTACTGTCCTGTCCTATCCCCATAGCCCTGCACATTTTTTTGTTTCAAGTACTTATCCAGTTCCCTTTTGAAGGCCATGATTGACTCTGCTTCCACCACTCCCTCGGGCAGTGCTTTCCAGATCCTAACCACTCACTGTGTAAAAAAGTTTTTCCTCATCTCAACTTTGGTTCTTTTGCCAATCACCTTATATCTACATCCTCTGGTTCTTAACCCTTCTGCCAATGGGAACAGTTTCTCTGTATCTACTCTGTCTAGACCCTTCATGATTTTGAATACCTCCATCCAATCTCCTCTCAACCTTCTCTGTTTCAAGGAGAACAATCCCAGCTTCTCCAGTCTATCCACGTAATTTAAGTCCCTCATCCCTGGAATCATTCTAGTAAATCTCCTCTGCACCCTCTATAAGGCCTTCCCATCCTTCCTAAAGTGCGGTGCCCAGAACTGGACACAATACTCCAGTTGTGGCCGAACCAGTGTTTAATAAAGGTTCATCATGACGTCCTTGCTTTTGTACTCTATGTCTCTAATTATAAAGCCCACGACTCCATATGCTTTTTTAGCCGCTTTCTCAACCTGCCCTGCCACCTTTAACAATTTATTAACTGAGATATTCTCAGAAATCTTTCTGTCTATGGGTCACTTGTCTTCTCCTATTGTGTTTTTTTCACCAGGTCTAGCTTGTCTTTATAATTCGCCCAATCCTGCTTACCCTTCAATCATTTAACATTCACTAAAGCACTGTCAAGTTAGCACTGTTATCACAGATTTGACTTGGTTGGTAAAAGCATTTGCAGGATAAACTGTGCAAAGCAGATTGTAAACATAGAATGCTGTCTTTTCAGGCCACGTAATTAAATTCATAATTGTCATTCTTTCTTTACCTTGATCTTCAATGTTCAGGCTCTTCATCAACCACTGTACAATGTCAGCACCTGAAATGGAAAGATAATGCAAAACAAATGATTGAACTGAGAGCCCGATGCAAGTGCATTGTCATTAACAAATCTATCAAAGCTGCTCATCTAGGAGCTTTGATGAAAATTCTTTTTATAGTGAGACTAAGAATAGACCAAGTTCCAAATTAGAAAGTAACACCTTCATAATTAAAATCAAAACCAAACACGTCTGTTCTATTATTAAACCCATGGTCACTGCAGGACTATGGTAATCTCATGAGGGGAGTACAAACAAACGCAGTGTTACTTACTGCTTTAGAAGCTTGTTTTGAATCAACTCCCATGGCTTAATGTTGAGCCACTAAGAAAATGGCAGGATGGGAAAAATTGGAGGCTTCACAGGATATTTTTCACATTTTTGTACTAAAAAATACTGACCTGGACAATGACTGTTAGGGAAATAGTTTTGGCAGGGGTACTTACTGTCTACACAGAAAATATGTTTTTAAATGTATTTCCAAATAAAACCATTGCCCTCAGTGGGACAGTCATGTTTTTAGAATTTTGACAATTTGACCTAGGAGGGATTTGGAATTAATTTATATTAAGATGTTGCTATTAACTTAAATTCAGCTCATAAGGGATTCAATCCACACAACACAATCTGCTTCTGGAATATGGATTAGATCCAGGCGAAGTGGCTAGAGAAACATTATTTCTTGCATACCATGTCAGCTTGAAACAATGGAGTTCATTAAGACATTCCAGTGCCATTCACACCTAATATGTTGCAATGGTTTCACTCATTTAAGAACAGTTGAAAATATTATGTAGGTGAGGTATAGGAGATCTTTGATTTGAAATGGCATTATAAACAAAAGATACTGGATGGCTGATCTATCTGGTAGTAATCCAATTCAGGGGTTCAGTATCCTCGGATCTGCTCCAACTTCGCCATCGTAACTTTTCCGGAAGAGCGGCAGAAACCCAATTGACGATTTGCCTTCAGGTGAAGAGATGGCGGTGGAGTGGGGGCAGATCAGAGGAAATTCATGGCCATAATATTCCACTCAAGTGAATCTCTAGCAGCTAAACTCCTACACTGGATTGGTGTCTGTATTTCACCCAAGAGTCACCCAGTATGGTTACTAATTTATAAACAACTAAGTGAAAAATCTTGTGTTTCCGGTGGCTACGGATTTGATGTTGGATTGAATGGTAGTTGGGTCATTTGATAGAAGGTGTGATTCTGTGCTTTCAGTAAGAGGCGGTGACTGTAGGTTTTAGGGGCAATAGTAGAAAATTACTAAATAAGGATAAACTGACATGAGCAGAAAGCAACATAGATAAATGTAAGTGTATACAGACAGCTTTCTGCACATATTTCTGATGACACAGGAAGAGACATTTTGAGTATTCAGGCTGGGTGAGATAACAACAACAACTTGCATTTATATAACACTTTTAACGTAATAAAACATCTTCACAGGAGCATTATCAAACATAATTTGACACCGAGCCACATAACCAGAAACCACAAACCGCGACAAATAGCCACATATTAGGGCAGGGGACCAAAAGCATGGTCAAAGAGGTAGGTTTTAAGCTGCATCTTAAAGGAGGAGAAAAAGGTGGAGAGACTGCGAGGCTTAGTAAGGGAATTCCAGAGCTTAGGGCCTAAACAGCTGAAGGCGATGAAAATCGGGGATGCACAAGAGGCCTTAATTGGAGGAACGCAGAGGTGTTGGAGGGTTGTAGGGCTGGAAGAGGTTACAGAGATAGGGAGGGGCGAGGCCACGGAAGGATGTTAAATTCGTGGCGTTGCTGAACCGGGGCCCATTGTAGGACAGCGAGCACAGGGGTGATGGGTGAACAGGACTTGGTGCGAGTTAGGATTCGGGCAGTGGAGTTTTGGATCAGCTCAAGTTTACAGAGGATGGAAGATGGAAGACCAGCCAGGAGAGCATTGGAATAGTTGAGTCTGGAGGTAACAAAAGCATGGATGAGAGTTTCAGCAGCAGGTGGATTGAGGCAGGGGCAGAGACTGGTGATATTACTGAGGTAGAAATAGGCGGCCTTGGTGATGGAGAGGATATAGGGTTGGAAGCTCAGCTCAGGGTCAAATAGGACACCGAGGTTGCGAATGGTCTGGTTGAGCCTCAGACGGTGGCCAGAGAGAGGGATGGTGTCGGTGGCTAGGGAATGGAGTTTGTGGCGGGGACCGAAGAAAATAGCTTCGGTCTTCCCAATATCTAATTGGAAGAAATTCCTGCTGGATGTCGGACAAGCAGTGTGACAAATCATAGACAGTGGTGGGGTCGAGAGAGGTGCAGGTGAGGTAGAGCTGGGTGTCATCAGGGTACATGTGGAATCTGATGTTGTGTTTTCAGATGATATCACCAAGGGGCAGCATGTAGATGAGAAATAGGAGGGGGCCAAGGATAGATCCTTGGAGGACTCCTGAGGTAACGGTGCGGGAGCAGGTAGAGAAGCCATTGCAGTAGATTCTCTGACTACGACTGGATAAATAAGAATGGAACCAGGCGAGCACAGTCCCACCCAGCTGGACGACGGAGGAGAGGCGTGGAAGGAGGATGGTGTGGTCAAACGTGTCAAAGGCTGCAGACAGGTTGAGAAGGATGAGGAGGGGTAGTTTACCACGGTCACAGTCACATTGGATGTCATTTGTGGCATTGATTAGGGAAAGGAAGGTTGAAGATGGGATGGTAGTTTGCAAAGACAGATGGGTCAAGGGTGGGTTTTTTGAGGAGGTGGGTGATGACGGCAGATTTGAAAGGGAGGGGGACAGTACCTGAGGAGAGGGAACCATTTACAATATCAGCTAATGTGGCCCAGAAAGGGAAGTTGGGTGGTCAGTAGTTTAGTGGGAATAGGGTCGAGGGGGCAGGAGATGGGCCTCATTGGCAAGATGAGCTCAAAGAGGGCATAAAGGGAGGTAGTAGAGAAACTAGAGAAGTATGGAAGTTCAGGACTAGGGAAGGGGGTAAGAAATCAGTTACCTAGGCAACTGTGACAATTTTATAGTTAACCATTTCACAAGCAAAAGTAAGCATGAATAATAGAATAGATCAGATTATAACATATGATCTTAATATTATAAGAACTAACATAATAAACAGAAGGAAAGCTACTATAGATCAGCAGAATGCTTAACTGAGACTTTGTTGGTGAAGGGGGTAAAGTCAGACAATTGAAGTGCTGTCCGGGAAAGACAGGCTCCAGCCATGGCGTAGTGAAATAGAGAAACCTTGAGGAGATAAGGGATGAGGCCTAATGTCTGTACTGCCGAACTGGACAAACTGGTTTCTACCATTTTTCAGAAAGACAATAGCACATGGTGCCATGGTTACATCATATCCTGTGACCAAAGTAGATGTGTTGTAGAAGGGATATAAAGGTTGGCTTATTCTAGTGCCCTGGGGTCAACTTGAAGTTAAGACATTGGCGATCAACCTCAGGACGCCCAAGGTTCCATCCAGCAGACTGGCTACATGTAATTATGTGGATGTGTATCACCTATGTTGGGGGTGGGGAGGTGTCAGAACCCAGCAATGATGAGGGAGGGAAAGATTGGAGCTTGTTGAGGGGGTGGGAGGGTGGTGGGTGGGGGTCGCTGACCGCAGCAGTGAGGAGAGGCCGCGATTGGCAGAGGGGAGGCTGAAGGTTTGCTTGAGGGGCTGGGGAGATCACTCCAGCTCCTTCTGGCCCACAAGGAGTGCTCTAAAAAAGCACTAACCTACTTGATCCGACTGCTCTCGCCTCCCTTTCACTGCTGGGAAACCCAGCCAGTGCCAGTAACTGCACTGTGGGAGCCTGATTTAAATATGTTAATGACATGTCCCGCCTCTCCAAGACAGGCCACACGCACGGCATGAAACCTGCCTCCCATAAAAATGGTGGCAGGCGCGTACTCGACGGGTTTGGGACGCGTTCCCCGTTTTAAAATTCCACCTCCCCCCCACCAACCCTCTCCCACCCATCGTGGGGGAGTTAACATAGACCCCGATGATACTGTTAAGCCATTGCCATGTGCAATGGAACATTAGAGGCTGGACCTGCAACTTGCCCATATGGTGACTGCAGAGGGCCAAATCTCAGCTGAGTTGTCAAGGGGTAGCAAATAGCAGAGAGGTACATTTTTTTAAAATTTGCTCTCAGAATGTGGGCGATGCTGGCAAAGCCACATTTTTATTGCTGATTCCCAATTGCCTTGAGAAGGTGATGATTGGTGACGGATCCTCTCTTTCAACCACTGCAGTCTTTACGCTGAAGGTGCTCCCACAATAGTGATAGGCAGGGAATTCTAGGACGATGAAGGAATGGCAGTAAATGTCCAAGTTAGAGTGGTGTGAGACTTGGAGAGAAATTTGCAGATGATGGTGTTCTCAAGATCTTGCTGCTCTTGTCCTTCTTGCTGATAGAAGTTGCAGGACAAGGAGGTGTTGTCCAAGTAAGTTTGCCAAGTTGCTGCACTGCATCCTGTAGATTGTACATCCTGCAGCCACAGTGCGTTGGTAGTGGAGGGGTGGATATCCACTCCCTTCCCCATACTCTCCCATCACCCTCCTACCCCCATTTCCTCTCACCCCCACCTGGGTCTAATTATCCCCCATCCTCTAACCCTGCTTGACTTAAATATAGGGGGCATGATTAAGAAGTTTACAGATGATACAAAAATTGGCCGTGTGGTTGATAGTGAGGAGGAAAGCTGTAGACTGCAGGAAGATATCAGTGGACTGGTCAGGTGGGCAGAAAAGTGGCAAATGGAATCCAATCCGGAGAAGTGTGAGGTAATGCATTTGGGGGAGGGCAAACAAGGCAAGGGAATACACAATAAATGGGAGGACACAGAGAAGTGTAAAGGAACAGAGGGGCCTTGGAGTGCATGTCCACAGATCCCTGAAGGTAGCAGGACAGGTAGAGAAGGTGGTTAAGAAAGCATATGGGATACTTGCCTTTATTAGCCGAGGCATAGAAAATGAGAGCAGGGAGGTTATGCTGGAACTGTATAAAACGCTAGTTAGGCCACAACTTGAGTACTGCGTACAGTTCTGGTCACCACATTACAGGAAAGATGTGATTGCACTAGAGAGGGCACAGAGGAGATTTACGAGGGTGTTGCCAGGATTGGAGAATTTTAGCTATGAGGAAAGATGGGATAGGCTGGGGTTGTTTTCTTTGGAACAGAGGAGGCTGAGGGGAGATTTAATTGATGTGTAAAAAATTATGAGGGGCCTAGATAGAGTGGATAAGGAGGACCTATTTCCCTTAGCAGAGAGGTCAATAATCAGGGGGCATAGACTTAAAGTGATTGATAGAAGGATTAGAGGGGAGTTAAGGAGAAATTTTTTTCACTCAGAGAGTGGTGGGGTTCTGGAACTCATTGCCTGAAAGGGTGGTAGAGGCAGAAACCCTCATTGCATTTAAAAAGTACTTGGAAACGCACTTGAAGTGCCGTAACCTACAAGGCTACGGATCAAGAGCTGGAAAGTGGGATTAGGCTGGATAGCTCTTTTTCAGCTAGCACAGACACGATGGGCCAAATGGCCTTTTTCTGTACTGTAAATTTCTATTTCTATAATTCTATGATTCTATGATGCACCTCCTATCTTTAAAGAGACACACCCTTACATTCTATTTCACATGGTAAAATGTTTACTCCTTGTAAAACAGTGTATTCTCTGTCTTATCGTGAGAAATGTTATGGGGCATTCACTAGTCAGATATTAAAAACAGAACATCAAGCACATACAGACACCAAACTTAGATTTAATGTTCGGTGCCTCTGAGCTGCAGCCTGAAACGAACAAACACATTCCAATCTATAAAATTCCCTGACCAAACAACAACTAAACTCTGACTGACCTCAGCTTGTGGTTACTCAACAAGTTCGGCTGTGGCCTTAAAGAGACGCAGTTAGATCGTAGCAGAGTAATACATGGGTGAGGGACGTGATTTTCATCTTATCACCGCCCTATTTTTCAGTGAGAATGAACAATAGTGGGAAAAATACATACAGCTCTGAACCCGCCTACTGGCCTTGAAATAAATGTAGGAGCCTCATTAAAATATTTAAATCATGGTTCTATGCCATATTTAAAATGCTGATGTAAATTTGGGCTTCCACTGGGCGGAGTGGGGCAGAGCACTGAGCAGCTGAACCAGCAGTCCTTAAAGGAGCGCTGTAGCCCGCTCCAAGATAAGTTACAGCCTGCTTTACCAAGGACTTTTCAACTTTGCCCTCTAGCTTTTCTTCACTAAACAGCTGCATTTTGTTATTTAAGTGATGTGTTCTGGTACAGAAAAGGCCATCCACTTTTCCACTGCTCCTACAGCTGCTAGCTGTTCAACGCATGCAAGAGCTGCCAACACACAGCTGAATATATGGGACAGCAGCATATGGCCGAGAACAGCAGCAACAACACTGGGACTGGAACAGGAGCAACAGCACTGGGACTGGAACAGGAGCAACAACACTGGGACTGGAACAGCAGCAACAACACTGGGACTGGAACAGGAGCAATAACACTGGGACTGGAACAGGAGCAACAACACTGGGTCTGGAACAGGAGCAACAGGAGCAACAGCACTGGGTCTGGAAGAGGAGCAACAGCAGCAACAGCACTGGGTCTGGAACAGGAGCAATAACTCTGGGACTGGAACAGGAGCAATAACACTGGGACTGGAACAGGAGCAACAGGAGCAACAGCACTGGGTCTGGAAGAGGAGCAATAACACTGGGACTGGAACAGAAGCAACAGCACTGGGTCTGGAACAGGAGCAACAGGAGCAACAGCACTGGGTCTGGAACAGGAGCAACAGCACTGGGTCTGGAACAGAAGCAATAACACTGGGTCTGGAAGAGGAGCAATAACACTGGGACTGGAACAGAAGCAACAGCACTGGGTCTGGAACAGGAGCAACAGGAGCAACAGCACTGGGTCTGGAACAGGAGCAACAGCACTGGGTCTGGAACAGAAGCAATAACACTGGGTCTGGAACAGGAGCAACAGCACTGGGCCCAGAACAGGAGCATCAGCACTGGGTCTGGAACAGGAGCATCAGCACTGGGTCTGGAACAGGAGCAACAGCACTGGGTCTAGAACAGGAGCATCAGCATTGGGTCTGGAACAGGAGCAACAGCACTGGGTCTAGAACAGGAGCGTCAGCACTGGGTCTGGAACAGGAGCATCAGCACTGGGTCTGGAACAGGAGCAACAGCACTGGGTCTAGAACAGGAGCATCAGCACTGGGTCTGGAACAGGAGCATCAGCACTGGGCCCAGAACAGGAGCATCAGCACTGGGTCTGGAACAGGAGCATCAGCACTGGGTCTGGAACAGAAGCATCAGCACTGGGCCCAGAACAGGAGCATCAGCACTGGGTCTGGAACGGGAGCAACAGCACTGGGTCTAGAACAGGAGCATCAGCACTGAGTTTGGAACAGGAGCATCAGCACTGGGTCTGGAACAGGAGCATCAGCACTGGGTCTGGAACAGGAGCATCAGCACTGGGCCCAGAACAGGAGCATCAGCACTGGGTCTGGAACAGGAGCATCAGCACTGGGTCTGGAACAGGAGCATCAGCACTGGGCCCAGAACAGGAGCAACAGCACTGGGTCTGGAACAGGAGCAACAGCACTGGGTCTAGAACAGGAGCATCAGCATTGGGTCTGGAACAGGAGCAACAGCACTGGTTCTAGAACAGGAGCATCAGTGTTGGGTCTGGAACAGGAGCAACAGCACTGGGTCTAGAACAGGAGCATCAGCACTGGGTCTGGAACAGGAGCATCAGCACTGGGTCTGGAACAGGAGCATCAGCACTGGGCCCAGAACAGGAGCATCAGCACTGGGTCTGGAACAGGAGCAACAGCACTGGGTCTGGAACAGGAGCATCAGCACTGGGACTAGAACAGGAGCATCAGCACTGGGACTAGAACAGGAGCAACAGCACTGGGTCTGGAACAGGAGCAACAGCACTGGGTCTGGAACAGGAGCAACAGCACTGGGTCTGGAACAGGAGCAACAGCACTGGGCCCAGAACAGGAGCATCAGCACTGGGTCTGGAACAGGAGCATCAGCACTGGGTCTGGAACAGGAGCAACAGCACTGGGCCCAAAACAGGAGCATCAGCACTGGGTCTGGAACAGGAGCATCAGCACTGGGTCTGGAACAGGAGCAACAGCACTGGGTCTGGAACAGGAGCAACAGCACTGGGTCTGGAACAGGAGCAACAGCACTGGGCCCAGAACAGGAGCATCAGCACTGGGTCTGGAACAGGAGCATCAGCACTGGGTCTGGAACAGGAGCAACAGCACTGGGTCTGGAACAGAAGCATCAGCACTGGGCCCAGAACAGGAGCAACAGCACTGGGTCTAGATCAGGAGCATCAGCATTGGGTCTGGAACAGGAGCAACAGCACTGGGTCTGGAACAGGAGCATCAGTGTTGGGTCTGGAACAGGAGCAACAACACTGGGTCTAGAACAGGAGCATCAGCACTGGGTCTGGAACAGGAGCATCAGCACTGGGTCTAGAACAGGAGCATCAGCACTGGGCCCAGAACAGGAGCATCAGCACTGGGTCTGGAACGGGAGCAACAGCACTGGGTCTGGAACAGGAGCAACAAGACTGGGTCTAGAGCAGGAGCATCAGCATTGGGTCTGGAACAGGAGCAACAGCACTGGGTCTAGAACAGGAGCATCAGCACTGGGTCTGGAACAGGAGCATCAGCACTGGGTCTGGAACAGGAGCATCAGCACTGGGCCCAGAACAGGAGCATCAGCACTGGGTCTGGAACAGGAGCATCAGCACTGGGTCTGGAACAGGAGCATCAGCACTGGGCCCAGAAGAGGAGCAACAGCACTGGGTCTAGAACAGGAGCATCAGCATTGGGTCTGGAACAGGAGCAACAGCACTGGGTCTAGAACAGGAGCATCAGTGTTGGGTCTGGAACAGGAGCAACAACACTGGGTCTAGAACAGGAGCATCAGCACTGGGTCTGGAACAGGAGCATCAGCACTGGGTCTAGAACAGGAGCATCAGCACTGGGCCCAGAACAGGAGCATCAGCACTGGGTCTGGAACAGGAGCAACAGCACTGGGTCTGGAACAGGAGCATCCGCACTGGGACTAGAACAGGAGCATCAGCACTGGGACTAGAACAGGAGCAACAACACTGGGTCTGGAACAGGAGCAACAGGAGCAACAGCACTGGGTCTGGAAGAGGAGCAACAGCAGCAACAGCACTGGGTCTGGAACAGGAGCAATAACTCTGGGACTGGAACAGGAGCAATAACACTGGGACTGGAACAGGAGCAACAGGAGCAACAGCACTGGGTCTGGAAGAGGAGCAATAACACTGGGACTGGAACAGAAGCAACAGCACTGGGTCTGGAACAGGAGCAACAGGAGCAACAGCACTGGGTCTGGAACAGGAGCAACAGCACTGGGTCTGGAACAGAAGCAATAACACTGGGTCTGGAACAGGAGCAACAGCACTGGGCCCAGAACAGGAGCATCAGCACTGGGTCTGGAACAGGAGCATCAGCACTGGGTCTGGAACAGGAGCAACAGCACTGGGTCTAGAACAGGAGCATCAGCATTGGGTCTGGAACAGGAGCATCAGCACTGGGTCTGGAACAGGAGCAACAGCACTGGGTCTAGAACAGGAGCATCAGCACTGGGTCTGGAACAGGAGCATCAGCACTGGGCCCAGAACAGGAGCATCAGCACTGGGTCTGGAACAGGAGCATCAGCACTAGGTCTGGAACAGAAGCATCAGCACTGGGCCCAGAACAGGAGCATCAGCACTGGGTCTGGAACGGGAGCAACAGCACTGGGTCTAGAACAGGAGCATCAGCACTGAGTCTGGAACAGGAGCATCAGCACTGGGTCTGGAACAGGAGCATCAGCACTGGGTCTGGAACAGGAGCATCAGCACTGGGCCCAGAACAGGAGCATCAGCACTGGGTCTGGAACGGGAGCAACAGCACTGGTTCTGGAACAGGAGCAACAAGACTGGGTCTAGAGCAGGAGCATCAGCATTGGGTCTGGAACAGGAGCAACAGCACTGGGTCTAGAACAGGAGCATCAGCACTGGGTCTGGAACAGGAGCATCAGCACTGGGTCTGGAACAGGAGCATCAGCACTGGGCCCAGAACAGGAGCATCAGCACTGGGTCTGGAACAGGAGCATCAGCACTGGGTCTGGAACAGGAGCATCAGCACTGGGCCCAGAAGAGGAGCAACAGCACTGGGTCTAGAACAGGAGCATCAGCATTGGGTCTGGAACAGGAGCAACAGCACTGGGTCTAGAACAGGAGCATCAGTGTTGGGTCTGGAACAGGAGCAACAACACTGGGTCTAGAACAGGAGCATCAGCACTGGGTCTGGAACAGGAGCATCAGCACTGGGTCTAGAACAGGAGCATCAGCACTGGGCCCAGAACAGGAGCATCAGCACTGGGTCTGGAACAGGAGCAACAGCACTGGGTCTGGAACAGGAGCATCCGCACTGGGACTAGAACAGGAGCATCAGCACTGGGACTAGAACAGGAGCAACAACACTGGGTCTGGAACAGGAGCAACAGCACTGGGTCTGGAAGAGGAGCAACAGCAGCAACAGCACTGGGTCTGGAACAGGAGCAATAACTCTGGGACTGGAACAGGAGCAATAACACTGGGACTGGAACAGGAGCAACAGGAGCAACAGCACTGGGTCTGGAAGAGGAGCAATAACACTGGGACTGGAACAGAAGCAACAGCACTGGGTCTGGAACAGGAGCAACAGGAGCAACAGCACTGGGTCTGGAACAGGAGCAACAGCACTGGGTCTGGAACAGAAGCAATAACACTGGGTCTGGAACAGGAGCAACAGCACTGGGCCCAGAACAGGAGCATCAGCACTGGGTCTGGAACAGGAGCATCAGCACTGGGTCTGGAACAGGAGCAACAGCACTGGGTCTAGAACAGGAGCATCAGCATTGGGTCTGGAACAGGAGCAACAGCACTGGGTCTAGAACAGGAGCGTCAGCACTGGGTCTGGAACAGGAGCATCAGCACTGGGTCTGGAACAGGAGCAACAGCACTGGGTCTAGAACAGGAGCATCAGCACTGGGTCTGGAACAGGAGCATCAGCACTGGGCCCAGAACAGGAGCATCAGCACTGGGTCTGGAACAGGAGCATCAGCACTAGGTCTGGAACAGAAGCATCAGCACTGGGCCCAGAACAGGAGCATCAGCACTGGGTCTGGAACGGGAGCAACAGCACTGGGTCTAGAACAGGAGCATCAGCACTGAGTCTGGAACAGGAGCATCAGCACTGGGTCTGGAACAGGAGCATCAGCACTGGGTCTGGAACAGGAGCATCAGCACTGGGCCCAGAACAGGAGCATCAGCACTGGGTCTGGAACAGGAGCATCAGCACTGGGTCTGGAACAGGAGCATCAGCACTGGGCCCAGAACAGGAGCAACAGCACTGGGTCTGGAACAGGAGCAACAGCACTGGGTCTAGAACAGGAGCATCAGCATTGGGTCTGGAACAGGAGCAACAGCACTGGGTCTAGAACAGGAGCATCAGTGTTGGGTCTGGAACAGGAGCAACAGCACTGGGTCTAGAACAGGAGCATCAGCACTGGGTCTGGAACAGGAGCATCAGCACTGGGTCTGGAACAGGAGCATCAGCACTGGGCCCAGAACAGGAGCATCAGCACTGGGTCTGGAACAGGAGCAACAGCACTGGGTCTGGAACAGGAGCATCAGCACTGGGACTAGAACAGGAGCATCAGCACTGGGACTAGAACAGGAGCAACAGCACTGGGTCTGGAACAGGAGCAACAGCACTGGGTCTGGAACAGGAGCAACAGCACTGGGTCTGGAACAGGAGCAACAGCACTGGGCCCAGAACAGGAGCATCAGCACTGGGTCTGGAACAGGAGCATCAGCACTGGGTCTGGAACAGGAGCAACAGCACTGGGCCCAAAACAGGAGCATCAGCACTGGGTCTGGAACAGGAGCATCAGCACTGGGTCTGGAACAGGAGCAACAGCACTGGGTCTGGAACAGGAGCAACAGCACTGGGTCTGGAACAGGAGCAACAGCACTGGGTCTGGAACAGGAGCAACAGCACTGGGCCCAGAACAGGAGCATCAGCACTGGGTCTGGAACAGGAGCATCAGCACTGGGTCTGGAACAGGAGCAACAGCACTGGGTCTAGAACAGGAGCGTCAGCCCTGGGTCTGGAACAGGAGCATCAGCACTGGGTCTGGAACAGGAGCAACAGCACTGGGTCTAGAACAGGAGCATCAGCACTGGGTCTGGAACAGGAGCATCAGCATTGGGTCTGGAACAGGAGCAACAGCACTGGGTCTAGAACAGGAGCATCAGTGTTGGGTCTGGAACAGGAGCAACAACACTGGGTCTAGAACAGGAGCATCAGCACTGGGTCAGGAACAGGAGCATCAGCACTGGGTCTAGAACAGGAGCATCAGCACTGGGCCCAGAACAGGAGCATCAGCACTGGGTCTGGAACAGGAGCAACAAGACTGGGTCTAGAGCAGGAGCATCAGCATTGGGTCTGGAACAGGAGCAACAGCACTGGGTCTAGAACAGGAGCATCAGCACTGGGTCTGGAACAGGAGCATCAGCACTGGGTCTGGAACAGGAGCATCAGCACTGGGCCCAGAACAGGAGCATCAGCACTGGGTCTGGAACAGGAGCATCAGCACTGGGTCTGGAACAGGAGCATCAGCACTGGGCCCAGAAGAGGAGCAACAGCACTGGGTCTAGAACAGGAGCATCAGCATTGGGTCTGGAACAGGAGCAACAGCACTGGGTCTAGAACAGGAGCATCAGTGTTGGGTCTGGAACAGGAGCATCAGCACTGGGTCTGGAACAGGAGCATCAGCACTGGGTCTGGAACAGGAGCATCAGCACTGGGTCTAGAACAGGAGCATCAGCACTGGGCCCAGAACAGGAGCATCAGCACTGGGTCTGGAACAGGAGCAACAGCACTGGGTCTGGAACAGGAGCATCCGCACTGGGACTAGAACAGGAGCATCAGCACTGGGACTAGAACAGGAGCAACAGCACTGGGTCTGGAACAGGAGCAACAGCACTGGGTCTGGAACAGGAGCAACAGCACTGGGTCTGGAACAGGAGCAACAGCACTGGGTCTGGAACAGGAGCATCAGCACTGGGTCTGGAACAGGAGCAACAGCACTGGGTCTGGAACAGGAGCAACAGCACTGGGTCTGGAACAGGAGCAACAGCACTGGGTCTGGAACAGGAGCAACAGCAACTGTCAAAACTCCTGTCAAATTGGGACCAGAGACTTCCTAACACAATGGGTGTGAGGTGTTTGTAACTTATGAAGACAACCTAACGAAACCTTACTGTCCAACCTTTAGAGAAAACAACTTAATTAAACATATTAACCACCTTTCAACTAAGTGCCTTTTCCACTCTAAACTTGTTGTTCCCCACACAGGTTGATTTAAAAACCCAACATTAAAAGTAATTCTTTTTCCAAGTCCTATCTATGGAAAAATGGTCCAAAAATCTGAAATTTGATCGTGGAACTGCAATGCCCTTTACTCTTTACTATTCCTTGATAATGTTTTAGTGTCTTCAAGCAGGAAATTTGAAAACAAAATGACCAAACTATCTTTTCACTCACTTAAAAAACAACTGGACATTGTATACACCTTTTGGTTTTGATAGTAAGTTTGGTTGGGGTATGAAAGGTATGGGAACAAGACCTGCACCTGGCTGAGAAAGCATTGGCCGTGGTAGGGAAGGTGAGAAAGACAGAATGAAGGGTTTGGGCTGGAGGGGTGACCTCACTGGTGCTCCTTACATAATAACTGACGGGTGAAGGGTTGTGTTCCTCAATGTAAGGAATGTCCATGCTTCAGAAAAGCACACTAACAATCATTGTGAGTGAGACAATGGACCTTGGGGTAGATTAGAAACAGGCCCATATTCAAAAAGGATGACAAAACAAACACTGGCATATACAGACCCATTAGTATTACTCCAACAACAACATCTTGGATTTATGTAGAGCCTTTAACGTCCCAAGGCGCTTCACAGCAGCATTGTCAAACAAAATTCGACACCGAGCGTAATCAGACAATAATTGACACTGAGCCAAAGCAGGAGATTACTAGGACAGGTGATCAAAAACTTGGTCAAAGAGGTAAGCTTTAAGGAGCAACGTAAAGGGTGAGAGAGACCACCCCACCCCGATGGTGGATCCTCCCTCAATGGTGAACCCTTCCCCGATGGTGGATCCTCCCTCAATGGTGAACCCTTCCCCGATGGTGGATCCTCCCTCAATGGTGAACCCTTCCCCGATGGTGGATCCTCCCTCGATGGTGGATCCTCCCTCGATGGTGGATCCTCCCTCGATGGTGGACCCTTCCCCGATGGTGGACCCTCCCTCGATGGTGGATCCTCCCTCGATGGTGGATCCTCCCTCGATGGTGGACCCTTCCCCGATGGTGGACCCTTCCCCGATGGTGGATCCTTCCCCGATGGTGGATCCTCCCTCGATGGTGGACCCTTCCCCGATGGTGGACCCTTCCCCGATGGTGGATCCTCCCTCGATGGTGGATCCTTCCCCGATGGTGGATCCTTCCCCGATGGTGGATCCTTCCCCGATGGTGGACCCTCCCTCGATGGTGGATCCTTCCCCGATGGTGGATCCTTCCCCGATGGTGGACCCTCCCTCGATGGTGGACCCTTCCCCGATGGTGGATCCTCCCTCGATGGTGGACCCTTCCCCGATGGTGGATCCTTCCCCGATGGTGGACCCTCCCTCGATGGTGGATCCTCCCTCGATGGTGGACCCTTCCCCGATGGTGGACCCTTCCCCGATGGTGGATCCTCCCTCGATGGTGGACCCTTCCCCGATGGTGGACCCTTCCCCGATGGTGGATCCTTCCCCGATGGTGGACCCTCCCTCGATGGTGGATCCTTCCCCGATGGTGGATCCTCCCTCGATGGTGGATCCTCCCTCGATGGTGGATCCTTCCCCGATGGTGGACCCTCCCTCGATGGTGGATCCTCCCTCGATGGTGGACCCTCCCTCGATGGTGGATCCTTCCCCGATGGTGGATCCTTCCCCGATGGCGGACCCCCCCACCCTATAGTGGACTGCTCCCAATAGTGGATCCCTTTGATGGTGAACTATCCGCCCCCCCCACCCCGATCTTCTCCAAGGCCTACCCAATGCTGTCCACCCCCCAGCTCCCCCGATTTCTTCCACGGACCACAATCCCTCCCTCCTCTTTGATTTACGGCTCCTTTCCCTCCTGATAGGCAGCCAGCCTGTCAATTGGCTGCCTGCCACGCGGGAAACCCAGAAGCACAAATATTTACCGTCAGTTGAGTTGTGATCACAGATTGCGAAGCACTCGTTTGGCTTCCAGTGAACCGTGAATATCTACCCACGTGAATATCTACCCATGCACTGGGTTCTCGGCTCTGAGCTATAATCATGCCCACGGGGTCTGAGTTATGAGAAACTTGGGTTTTTCAGCCTGGAAAGGAGGTGTCTGAGAGATTACCTTATATAAGACAGTAATTGATAATCAAAAGGTTAATCTGCAATAGTACTTCAAATTAAACATTGCGAATAGAAAAAGGGAACACAGATTCAAACTAGTGAAAGGTAAATTTACACTTGGAATGGACTTGAGGCAGAGTGATGGAGGTAGAAATCCTGCAATTATTTCAGAAACAATTAAACACAGCAACGGGGGGAGTGTAGGGTTGTTCTGGTTGGATGAGTGACCTTCCTCTTCCATAAGTATCATGTGATCTTATGAACAACAACAGTATTAGGCACTGTCAAATCAATGATAGCACTGGCTGGATTCAGAGTAAAGCTCCCTCACTTTGTTCCAACAACAAAAAAAAAAGCAAACAAAGTACAGGGGTTCGTTTTTAGCGGAATAGAATTTAAAAGCAGAGAAGTTATGTTTAATTTGTCTCAAACCTTGGTTAGGCCACACTTACAGTACTGTGCATAGTTCTGGTCTTCATATTATAAAAAGGATATAGAAGTACTGGAGAAGGTGCAAAAAAGATTCACATGGATGATAGCAGAACTGAGAGGATATACCTATCAGGAAAGATTGAACAAGCTGGGGCTCTTTTCTCTAGAAAATAGAATGCTGAGGGGCGACCTAATAGAGGTCTTTAAAATTATGATGGGGTTTGATAGGGTAGACGTAGAGAAGATGTTTCCACTTGTGGGGGAGACCAAAACTAGGAGCCATAAATATAAGATAGTCACCAATAAATCCAATAGGGAATTCAGGAGAAACCTCTTTACCCAAAGAGTGGTAAGAACGTGGAACTCGCTACCACATGGAGTGGTTGAGGCGAATAGCATTGATGCATTTAAAGGGAAGCTAGATAAGTATATGAGGGAGAAAGGAATAGAAGGATATGCTGATAGGGTTAGCTGAAGAGGAGGCTCGTGTGGAGCAGAAATGCTGGCATAGACCAGTTGGGCCGAATGGCCTGTTTCTGTGCTGTAGATTCTGTGTAATTCTATGTAACATACCTTGACACCATCACATACCTCTACTGCACCGGAGAATTTCCATTCCCACAAAAGTCATCCTCTCTGAGTTAAGTTGTCAATTTAGTACTGAATGCTTTGGGTTATGAGTTTATACCCACTAGGGACTGAATTCTAACTCCTGAAACTCACTTCACTTACAGCTGTCAGAGAGAGACTTTCATCCCATCACTCTGGGTTGGATTGGAGTCTAGAGGTGAAACGACATTGTTCTAAACCACTGAGTTGGGCTATCCAATTTTATTCTCTTTAATAAAAGAGCAGAGCATAGTTTTACATCAATTAGTATTTTGAGATTTTCTACCAAGAGACCTGTTTCATGTGACAAACAAAATTGATCAGTTTTAATTTACCCAGCAGGATCCTGATGAGTTACAGTATGTCCTCACTGGGACTATGTCTCGTCCTACGTGCATATTCAGGATTCCTCTGTTCACTATTGATTAGCACTGTGTGATTGTCAGATTAATTTCCTCAACAAATTGGACAACATTTTTCTGCGGACAATCTGCTTGTCAGTTGGAAGAGCATGTTTTAGACTGAGAACCAGTCAGTTCTTGATGCGCAATTTCCTGTGCCTTACACAGCAGCATATTGTAATCACAGTACAATGTGGACACGTACACCTGCATTTTGTTAATGCTCTTTTATTCTAAGACACGAGAACCTCAAACAGCCTTGCACAAGAAGCATTTTTGAAAATTATTTTAAATTTGAGTTTAAGAGCAAAAAAAAAATTGGTTAGAACCAAATACTTTCATTCATATTAATGATGGCACTCAGGTTCAGCCACTTTATCTACTCCATCATGTTCCCATCTACCAGCATCCTCCTCCACTTGACTGTGGACTTCCAGTATTTTCTGTTTATGTGTCAGATTTCCAGCATTTGCGGTTTTTTCTTTTTATTTGCTCTGTTTGATTTGCTGCCACTTCTCTTCCAGGAATATCAGCCTTAAAGAAGTTTGTTTCTTCGCTTTGTTATGACTCACCTTTATTGTTATCTCTTTCCCTTGTCTGTCACTATGGGGTCAATATTAAACCCCCTCACAGCAAGCGAGAGGAGGTCGGGTGGGGGATTAAAAATAAAAAAATCGGGGAACGCGTCCGAAGAAGCAGGACACTTCATCTTCATATTTAAATCAGGCTCCTAGCAGCCAGATGCAGGAGGTAAGTGCTTTTTAGAGTATTCCTTGTGAGCCAGGAGGAGCAGGAGTGCTTCCCCCGGCCCCTCAGAAAACCTTCCCTTTCCCCCTCCCACCTCCTCCAACCCTCGATCTCCACCTGCCCCGCCTCCCACCCCCCCGCCCCCCCCCCACCGATCCCAATCCCTGATCTCACCCTCCCTCCTTCCCAATTGCTGGGCTCTCCCCACTCCCCCCCACCTCCCGCCACGAAGCCCCGATCGCGAGCTCCGATTGCCGGGGACCGTCCCCACCATCCTTCTGCTGCTGGCTTACTGGATTGACAGGCTGACCGGCTGCCAGGCAGGAAACGGGATTTAAAAATTAGATGAGGTCCTATCATTAAATTCGGCAGGACCTCCGCATCCCCACGATTTACGTCTTTCCCCCCTGCCACCGCGCCCCCCCCGCTTCCTCCCTGCCTCCCTGTAAATATCGGGGCCTATGTGTTTGCCAAGACCTGCTTTTACAGTGACATCTCTTTTCTCAGCACCTACCTCCAGGTCTAAGTTATTCAACATGGACTCTGGCTGGATTCTCACCTGTTGTTTTCCGAATCCACCCCCAATCACCGATACCTTACACTCTTCTGATTGCGTCTCTCAGTGTTTTATGCAATCCATCTTTTCTATTATAAGCCACTGCTTGCACGCTCTCAACCTCTCTTCAGCAGCACCGATTTAATTTGTATCTTAGCTATTCTGGTCTTCAGTTCCACTTCATCCTTTGTTTCATCACAATTCTTGGATGTCAGCTTATCCCTGATCCCTTTTTCATTTCACTTTCATCTGATTCTATCGCTCCTCCTAAACTCACTGCTTGTCAGGATTTCCCCATTCCTTTTGACTTTCCCGTTTATAGTTCTGAATGGTCTGTGTGTAGCAAGGGCCTTAGCTTAATCCCCCTCCACCCCTTCTCTCCGACAATGAATTAGAAGCTCAAAATGATGTTGGGGTATTCTGCTGTTTTTGCCTCCATTTTTGGCCAGGAGGGTCCCT
Source organism: Heptranchias perlo (assembly GCF_035084215.1). Classification (NCBI taxonomy): domain Eukaryota; kingdom Metazoa; phylum Chordata; class Chondrichthyes; order Hexanchiformes; family Hexanchidae; genus Heptranchias; species Heptranchias perlo. Next base: position 15,995,125 of record NC_090334.1, read on the forward strand.
CTTGTCTCATGAATCTGATTCCTTCTCCAATCTGAAAACGCACAATAGGTCAATCAACATCTGTGGAGAGCGCTGTCAGTCAATGTTTCAGGTTTTAAAGATCTGACCAAGGGTATGAAAATGTTGGCGGTCTCTTCTTTTGACAGATGCTGATTGGTCTGCTGTCCAGCTTTTTCTGTTTTTGTTTCAGATTTCCAGTATTTGCTTGTTATTCCCTTCTATCTCCAGCCTTCTCAATTCTTCTAGAATGCTTTCTTGGTCTCATGCTTTCTCTTAATCGTATCATCAACAGCTACCACTGTGACATTAGGTATCTCAGTTTCTCTACTCTCCTTATTCACTTTAATCTAAAACATTCGGAATTTGTAGCACTCCATTCTCTTCGTTCGAACCCAGACCTCGTCTTCAAATCTGCTGATTAAGGAGGGGCTGTTGCATTACGCTGGAAGGACCTCTTCGTGGCTTTGACTGAACATTAACTCTGAAACTTCCTCTACCTCCCTCCCATTAACCTTATCAGCATATCCTTCTATTCCTTTCTCCCTCGTGTGTTTATCTAGCTTCCCCTTAAATGCAACAATGCTAATCATCTCAACTACTCCTTGTGGTAGCAAGTTGCACATTCTAACCACTCTCTGGGTAAAGAAGTTTCTCCTGTATTCCCCAGTGGATTAATTAGTGACTATCTTATATTTATGGCCCCTAGTTCTGGTCTCCCCCGCAAGTGGAAACATCTTCTCTACATCTACCCTATCAAACCCTTTCATAATCGTAAAGACCTCGATCAGGTCAACCCTCAGTCTTCTCTTTTCTAGAGAAAAGAGCCCCAGCCTGTTCAATCTTTCCTGATAAGTATAACTTCTCAATTCTGGTATCATCCTAGTAAATCTTTTTTGCACCTTCTCCAGTGCCTCTATATCTTTATTATAATATGGCGACCAGAACTGTTCACAGTACTCCAAGGTTCTATACAAGTTTAACATAACTTCTCTGCTTTTCAAATCTATCCCTCTAGAAATGAAGCCCAGTGCTTTGCTTTTTTATATGGCCTTATTAACCTGCGTCGCTACTTTTAGTGATTTGTGTATCTGTACCCCGAGATCCCTCTGCTCCTCTACCCCATTTAGACTCTTATTATCCAAGCAATATGTGGTCTCCTTATTCTTCCTACCAAAATGTACCAGCTCACACTTATCTATATTGAAATTCATTTGCAAATTACACACACGTTCTGGAAGTTTATTAATGACTTCTTGTATTTTGTTGCAGTCCTCCTCGTTATTAACTATACCCCCCATTTTGGTGTCATCCACAAATTTTGAAATTGTAGTTCCGATTCCCGTGCCCAAATTGTTTATGTTAATCATCGGTCCCAGTACCGATCCTTGTGTGAAATACTACTTCCGGCCTTTTGCCAGTCTGAGTAACTACATTTAACCCCTACTCTCTATTTTCTGTTTTGTAGCTAGTTTGCTCTCCGTTCTGCTACTTGTCCCCTGACTCCATAAGGTCTGACTTTAGTCATGAGTCTATTACCCCATTACCAACACCACAGCATTGTTTCCCAGACTGTTACCAATCTCATCTCTTCCAGAGGTTGTTCCCCATTGCCCCCGATCTTGTAGTTCCCAATCCAGCACATCCAGTTCCTATCCCCAGGGTACACAAACAGGACTGTTTCAGTAGACCAACTGCCTCCTTTTTTTTCTTTTTAATTTGCACAATTAAGGGGCAGGCCTATCTTCTAATCTCTAATTCTGAGGAAAATTTTACACCCAGAACATTTAATTTCTGTTTACAGATGCTGATGGACGTGCTGTGAATTTTCAGCATTTTCTGTTTCATTTCAGATTTCCATCATATTCAGTGCTTTTCTTTTTCTTGTTTCATAATACTTTCTTATCTCCATTATTGAAAATCTTTGTTTTTCCTCAAGCTTAAACCTAAATAGTGAGAGATGTGGGGTTAAAAACCCCTTGAACAAATGACATTTGAAAGAAAGGATTCCTTTTAAAAACATTACGTTTGAAAAACTGCAAACACAATAATGTCGACAGAATTGGTTTAAAAGCAAATCCTGAATTTTGGAATCACAAGCTTTTCAACACATCAGGGGGTAAAGTAAGAAAAGGCAACGTGTTGCATACATCAAAGGTTGTTTGCAACAAGCTATAAATTGGGAAAGCAATAATAGGAAATAACATGGTGTGAAGAAGCATGAGGCCTCTCATATCGTTCTGGTAATCTGTTCAAAGAACTGGGATTTGTAAAACATCGAGTGGTGTTGGATCCAGCATATGATATACCATGAAAGCAAATGGTGTAAGAGGAGGAAATGAAAGGGGCCATATGAAACAGGATGTACAAGGTCATAAAAGATTTGAAACCATTGACAGATAAGAATTGGAGACCAAATTGTTTGAGACACAGAGGTAAGAAGGGCCTCCGCGTTCCAGTCACATGAGATCATTGCACCTAGTTTCAGTTGACTTAACTGTCAATCATTGGGGTATACTAATGATCAAAGCCTAAACTGTCAATCACTGAGGTACGTTAATGATCAAAGCCTAGCAACAGGAAGGTAATTGGACAAAAAGATGACACTCCCCCAATCCTACGTCTCACTGGCCAAAACCATATAAAACAAGACCTCATGGTAAAAGCAGTCCCTTTACCACACTGCAGATGAACATTGTGCAAGAAGAAGAGGACCTCAAGTGTTGAAGAACTGATCACTCTTCAGGCCTTGATGAAAAATCTTTGGATTAAGGTTATATGTATTAACAATTTGCCTGATACGTGTGTGAATTGTTAAATCATTAAATAATAACATTGCAAATTATAATGGGTGAAGTGAGGTCATATGTATGGTTTGATTTTGCTTCATGAATGCTCGTATGAATTATAACATCATTAAATAATTACTTTTGATGAACAAAACTACCATGAGTGGGGACTTTCTTTGCTTAACTCTTCATCCAGGTTGAAAAATCATTGGAAAATTAGAGGTTCTCTACAGAGGAGAAAAATCTCTCCTGCTCTCTAGAGTTTGAGATTAATTTGTTTAAAAAAAATTCTAAAAGGGGAATATTCCACACTCTAACACGAGTGGTTTTGGAACTCATTTCATACAAAATATTAACCTTTCTAATAGTAAAATTCCACTCACGGTAAAATAAATGTTCATTGTTACCTAAGCCATGTTTATTGTATCAGCTGATTAAAGAGAGTCAACATGGATTTGTGAAGGATAGGTCATGTTTAACTAATCTAGTTTAATTTTTTTGAGGAGGTTACTAGCAGGGTGGATGGGGAATGGCTATGAATGTTGTCTAGATGGGCTTTCAAAAGGCATTTGATAAGATTCCTCACAAGATATTATTAGCGAAAATGAGAGTGCACGGAATTGGAGGTAATCATAGAAACATAGAAAATAGGAGCGGGAGTTGGCCATTCGGCCCTTCGACATGGGTCTTGAGACATGGGTCTGTAATTTGTTGGGAAGTAACACAGAGGATGGAACCTCATCAAATGCCTTCTGGAAGTCCATATAGACAACATCCACAGACACTCTCCTGTCCACCTTGTTAATGACGTCCTCCTTATTATACCAGAACATATTAGACAATTATATATTATTACATATTATACATATATTGTATGTTTCTTGATAGTAGCACCAGATTTATTCAGTAGAGGACTGTTATCAGTTCTGCATTGCCAACATCTTCAAATCCTAAATTGCAATCGTCTTCGTTGCCCAACTTTAAAAAGGATCAGAAATGTAAAAAAAAAAATTGACCAGAAAATGTTAAGGACAATAAATGTCAGGCAATAAGTTTCAAAGAGCAATTCAATCTCAGGGGTGCTGCAGATGTTCAGAAACCATTTTGAGATTCACGCTTGCAATTTTTGACAGAGCTGCTTGATTTAGTTCCTGCTTCACAACTCGCTGCCAGCTGTCCAGAATTCTCTCCTGCCAGACAACGTCTGCAGATTCTCTTATTGCACACACAAGTTCTTGTCACAAGTGGGTTTATTACAACAAAGTCACTAACAGTGCTTTATTATTGATCTCCTTTTTAAATTAGAATGCTGGAGTCCATCACCACCACCCAGCTGGGTCCCAGCCTTTATTCTGTTAAATCTGGTGTCTATAGATCGACAGTAAACGAAGACAAAGTCAGGCACTGAGGTCTCAGAATCTGACTTGAAAGACTACCATCAAAGACCTTTTGGTCTCCCCTGTGAAAAGAAGCTGACAAGCCGCAACTGCTTATAAACCAACACAAACCCCTCGATTATCATATTAATAGGAGAAAAACAAGCATCTGGCAATTCAGAATCTGTTCGTTTCTGTAAATGACCCAAACTGAATAGCTTCAAAACTTAGCAGTTCAGAGAATCTCTGCGGAAAAGATTGCCAACTACTTATAATTGCTTTTTGTCCAGCAAATCATTGTTGTGCCACAATATTTGGCTTCCAACTACCATGAACAACACGTGGAAAATCACTGCATTTCCAACAGCTCTTCCCAGATTTTATTTATTTCAACATACTGCTAAGACGTGGTTAATTGATTCATCAAATTCAGAGACTACCAGATTACAACTCCATGCTTTAACTTAAGTTTATCAACACTTTAAATTTTCAGACTGATGTGCTACAATTCAGTCATAGAATCATAGAAATTTACTGCACAGAAGGAGGCCATTTGGCCCATCGTGTCTGTGCTGGCTGAAAAAGAGCCATGGAGCCTTATCCCACTTTCCAGCTCTTGGTCCGTAGCCTTGTAGGTTGCGGCATTTCAAGTGCATAACTAAGTACTTTTTAAATGCAATGAGGGTTTCTGCCTCTGCCACCCTTTCAAGCAGTGAGTTCCAGACCCCCACCACCCTCTGGGTGAAAAAAATTCTCTTCAACTCCTCTCTAATCCTTCTACCAATCACTTTAAATCTATGCCCCCTTATTATTGACCTCTCTGCTAAGGGGAATAGGTCCTTCCTATCCACTCTATCTAGGCCCCTCATAATTTTATATACCTCAATTAAATCACTCCTCAGCCTCCTCTGTTCCAAAGAAAACAACCCCAGCCTATCCAATTCAGTGTTCTCAATTGACACGCACTGACCCAAAGTGAATAAAACCTTCCTGCAGCCGTAATTAATAAGACTAATCACATTTAGACCCAATGCTGCATTGTACTTTGAGTCACTCAATGACAATGTGGGAGTCAGAACACGGAACAGGCATTTATTTCAGTTATCTAAAAAAGGATCTACAAACATTATCTACGTATGTAAACTAGGCAAAATTAGCATAAATAACAAAGAGCTAAAATAGCCACTAATATTCCCTTAAATTTTCATCATGATGTGACTTTCACGTCTTAGATTATTAGGGAGTATCCATTTTATGATCAGCCCAATTTGGGTGTGTATATTGGGTTTGATTTGCACAGCTCATGAGTATTCTGTCTGCTGTATTTGCATCAAAATTATTACTTGCAGTTCTTAAAGGTGAGAACTTACGGTTCATGAATTTTTTATTGAAAAAAAAGGATGAGAGGCAGGTGGACAGCAATGAGAGTTAAATCTAAGGGTGAAGGACGTCCGGTCTTCACTCCGCTCAGATTCCAGCCTGAGCTGTGCTGCATAGGAAGGAATTGAATGAAGTCTGCGGTGGATCCCTTCTTTGGGAGAGGGTTGGAAAAATTGGACAAGAGAGATCCCCCACTTTCTCCTAGTGACTAAGGGGGGGCATTGGTGGCTGAATGACCTCCCTTGTGACAGCAGAGGTGTCTAGCCCAAACTGATAAAGGTACTGACATAAATGACCAGACTCTTCCTTCCCCCCCCAACCCAATTCCCATACTTTTGCCTTACTGAGGGAAAGTGAAATCCATAAATCAAAACACCTCTCATCTCAAAACACCTCTCCTTTCAAATATTTCCCAGCACAATTAAAATAAATGAGTTACAGGGACTGTAGCAGACTACAGGAGTACTATGTTGCAATAGGCTTCTGTTGGGACCAATTGGCTCCGATATTACCAGGGAGGCGGGATGGCAGCCGGGGGGGGGGGCGGGGGGAGGCGACTAGGCGGGTGGGTAACCCGCCCAGTGAAATCGGTACGTTCCCCACGCGATTGCGGGTAAATTGAAGGCACTTACCGTGGCTTCCGGGTTTCCTGTCGTCAACCTGCGCAGCGGGTGGACTGCGCACCCGCACCACAGGCTGTCAGCTGGAGGAGCCCTATTTAAAGGGGGCAGTCCTCCACTGCTGCTCCTGCAGCAAACTACCAAAAGTACATCGAAGGGCAGCAGCACATTTGCAAGGTGCTGGAATAAGTGCCAGGTGCACTCTCCACAATCGCGCAGAGGATGGAGGAGTCCAACTCCTGCATGAGTGGAATGGTGGCACAGGTACGGGAGGGAATCTCTGAGATACTGTTACAGGGACGTGAGGGCATCTCTGAGATAATGTCACAGGTAAGTGCGGGAATGTCTGCGATGGAGGGAAGGCTAACCTCCATCGAGCTTCAAGCACGGCTCACCAATGAGTCTATTGAGGCCCTGACAACGGCCCTTCGGACTCAGGGTGAGAAACTTCCTGCCACCTTAAACAGGCAGGCAGATACACTAGCACTGGCCTTACAAGGCTTCACACATGTCCTCCAAACTGTCGTCCAACAGGGTGGTTGGAGTGATGTGGGCCTGGCCCAGGGGAGGGATGATGGCGAAAGGGGACATGGAAGTGGGGACGCCACTCAAAACGTTCCCACATCTCACCCATTCTCAATCAGTATCTGCAATGCTGCCTCTTCTCCAGGTGGTCAAGTCTGCCCCTGCACAGGTGCAGGTGGAGCAGTCTTTGGAGGGGCCCTCACGGGCATCAAAACCCAGAGGACGTAGGCCCAAAGCATCTAATCGGTCAGGGCATGAACAAGAGCAAACTGCCACTACCTCTGCTGCAGCCACAGGGGAAGCACCACGTAGAAGTAGTCGGAAGCGTAAGGCGAAGGTTTTGTAAGCACAAAGGGGATTCACAAGGGTGTTTGACGGTTTGTCATGTTTTTTATTTATATTTGATTTTTGTTGATGGCGCATTAAATTTTATCATTGTCATAACTACTGCCACGTCTTGGCCATTCTTGACTGGCTTCAGTAATAAGTCCCTTTCATGAGGTTCACCATGAACATCCACACTTGATGCCCCCCATTGGGTCACTCTACAGTGGGTGTATGTGTAGTTGCAGGACTGTTTTGTGCAGGGTGCGGGGGAGGGGGAGGGGACTGGTGTGGCCGCTCCTCTGTCCAGGTGGTGAGGACTGGACTCTTCACACTGTCTGATGTTAGGAGAACTGTTCACATATCAGTGACTCCCTGGCCTCACGAGCAGCCAGGTGAGCGGCTGTTCTGCCCATGGGTTGCTCCTCCTCCTCCTCCTCAATATGGGTGGTAGATGTGGATGGGGCCTCCTCCAGCGGCACTCCTCTCTGTTATGCCATGTTGTGCAGGGCACAACAGATGACTATAATGTGTCCCACTTTGTCTGGTATGTATTGAAGGGCTCCCCCAGAATGATCAAGGCACCTGAAGCACATCTTGAGCAGCCCTATAGCACGCTCAATTGTAGACCTACTAGCGATGTGGCTATCATTATATCGACGCTGTTGCTCGGTGATGAGGTTCCTCAGAGGTGTCATGAGCCACGTGTGCAGGGGATATCCCTTGTCCCCGAGGAGCCTGCCCTTGTGGGTGTTCGGTGCATGGAAGAGGGGCGGGATGTTGGACTCCCAGAGGATGAAGGAATCATGGCAGCTGCCAGGGCATCTGGCGCACACGTGAAGGAATCTCTTGTGGTGGTCACAAATGAGCTGAGTGTTGATGGAGTGATAGCCCTTCCTGTTGATGAACAGTCCTGGCTCGTGTGGAGATGCTCGTATTGCTATATGGGTACAATCGATTACACCCTGCACCCGTGGGAAGCCAGCCACAGAGTGGAATCCCACTGCCCTCTCCGTCTGGCTGAGGTCATCCATGGGGAAGTTGATATAGTGCGAGGCCCTGCGAAACAAGCCATCGGTGACCTGCCTTATGCACTGGTGTGCAGACGGCAAAGAGACCCCGGCGATGTCCCCGGTGGCACCCTGGAACGATCCGGAGGTGAAAAAGTGGTGACTTTGACAGCGACAGGTAGGGAAGATGTTGCTTGGGCCAGCCGGGAGCAGCTCAGCATGAAGGAGGCTGCAGATGTCTGCGACTACCTGGCGACTGATTCTGAGCCTCCGTATGCACTGCTCCTCAGAGAGGTCCAGGAAGCTGAGCCTCCTGCGACATCGCTCTCTCTGCTGTTGCCCTCCCTGCTCTTGTGCAGGTGCCTGTGGTGCAGCACTGTGTTGTGGAGCTCCACGTGGTGGAGATGGACGGAGTGCCTGGCGAGGCTGGTGATGTTGCTCGTCCTCGGATGAAGTGATAAATGCAGCCATGGCGCCCCCCCCATCCTGACGGTGTGAGTTTGAGGGGGTCCGCAAAGTAGATAAATGTGTTTGCACAGCAGATTTTAGGGTGTAAATTAATAATTTTGAGTGGAAAGACAAAGGTGTTGCAGCCAAAACTTTGTCTGAAGTGACAGAGTGACCTGCTCAATAAATGAGGTTTCCCCCCAACTGTCAAATAATCCTTTGCATCTCCCACTGGCTGCTGGCTGAAACACATCTGCTCCAACAGGGAGTGTTTCCCACAGCACGGGAAACACGCTGAGGATCCTTCAAAATTGCACCCCTGCCAAAATCTCCACTCAATGAGGTCTGTCAAGTACCTCAACTAGCTAAATAACTATGTAAAGCAGCATCCCGCCGGCTTTAATTGCCGGTGGGAGTCCCACATGCGGGAGCTGCGCGCACCCGAACACGCTCTGGGATTCTGCCATTTTCGTTGCCCCCCCGGCCCCAACGCACCCACTTGGCCATCCAAAAACCGGCCCCTTTGTGTTTGTTATTAATGGTTTTCGTTATTAATGTTCACAAGTGTTAAGAGCTATATTGCTAAAGAAAGAGGTTTTAATGAAATATATTGAGTAAACTGGCAGAGACAGCCATACACACACATTGGCCACACAATCCCACAGCCAAGATAATTTAATAAGTTGTTGCTCATCCTTATTGAAAGACAGAGTGAGTATAATTTGTTCCCCTCATCAATTTTCTCCTCTCTCCTCCTCTCCTGAAGACCTTGACTCTTTGCTCAGTTACGGTTCCACAGGCATTCATCAATCTTCAATATCTCACTCAAGTATCTATGCTTCATGTGTGAGCACAGACAGTGAGAGTTGGCAGGCAGTGGAGGGAATCATAGTCAAGCCTGATCCTATCTTCACTTGATGGCTACAAATGCATACTTCCAGCAGAGGTTGTTGGATCAACTAGAACTGGGAGTGGGAACCCTGGATGATTGTCCTCTCCCTGTTAAAAGGACACCAACTGCAGCCCCTACAGCCTACATGACTGAGATCAGCCAACTCAGCCCAGATTAGGGATCAAACCTGGCAGTGTCTCAGTCTGTATATCTTAGCCATCAGAGGAATACTTGTATTTTTTTCTGGGGGGTGGGGCGCGGGGAGAGAGGGTCAGCTGGGTAACTGATATGTGTGCAGCTCATCACCATGTTTAAATGTCTCTAAATTATGTCAATGAGAAATTTACACAGGTAGAGTTTCTGTTTGATGAATATGGAGTGCACACTCTTTCCCCATAGGGACACACCTCGCTTATCCAAATCCAGAGAGCTTAGGTGCAAGTTGGCAGAGCTGAGGCTTAGGGACACCCCCCCAGGTGAGCATAGGGGTACTGCAAGAGTCTAACCAGCTAAAACCACTCACTTTATCAGCACAGAGCACTGGTAAGCTTCCCACTGTTTGTCCAACCAGGGCAACTTTGCCCATTAGGACATTGGCTTGCAAGGTTATCTGGAAGTGGGTGGGAAGAATCTCAGCCCCTAGCAACAGGTCTATCTCTTCATTAATGGTCCAGGCTGGTAAGTCAGTCTCCAACAGCACTGCAGACCCACCGTGTACTGGATTACCAAGTCCGACAGGGAGGCCGGATTTAGTATTGAATTTCTATTCGCATGTCATCTTGGAGCCACTTTGACCCCATCGAGGGCCACTGCTGGCGGGCAGGAGGCCCGACATTGATGTCTTCGCTGATGAAAATTGGCGCTCGCGGGCCTCTTGGTTGTGGCAAGTGCCGATTCTGGGAACAAAGACAGGCCCAGCCCAAAATCGACCCCATTGTGTGAGAGCGAGCGAGAGGTACATCATTGGAGTTATTTTCACCATGCCGCTGTGACATCCACAGTACACCAGGGCAACCCCTGTCACATGATAATGTGGCAGGACGTTCTAGTTCCCATGGGGAAATCCTGGGGTAGATTTTCATTTCACCACCTGCGTAGTAATCTGGAGGAGTGGATTGTTCGCCCTTTCTGAAACCCCTTTATAGAAATCAACGGAATGAAAATGGGGCAGGTTCCATAAAGGGCGGACGATATGTTCCATCAGATTACCGGCCAGGTAGTGAAGGTAATCCTCCCTCAGTGCAAGACAGGCGCTTTATGGGAGTTGTAGTTTATAACCTGCTGCTGTGGAACCACAATACTCAGAATGTACTATGACCCAGGAAGGAAAAGTTTACAAAAGTTTACAACTGAGAGGTGCGTGCAATGGAATAATATTCTTTTTTACATAGTTTAAGCTACCAAAATAAATTCTGCATTAACAGTACTGTTTGAGATTAGTTTACTTTGAACTGAGAGTGACTAATGCTTACTTTAGGATTAGAGAGCGATATTTATGAGCTGGGTTGATGCAGACTTTGCACATTGAATCAGTCAGTTGGGCCTAGACCACATTAAATGACTATTTATTCAGGTGCGGATCATTGTAACTGGACAGTAGGATAAAGCTCCTCTGGCAGTGCTTCAGCAATAGGTTGTGGAAAGCAAGAGGGAGAAAATATATACCTTGTAGAGTCATGTAAATAACTCAGGAAGAGGAACGGGTTGAGAAAGGAGGAGGGGAAATAAACAAATAAATAAAGTACTTGCATTTTAAACAAATACTACAAAACCACAGTGGGAGATTGGAAAAAAATAAATAACTGTAAATAAGAGGTTTTGTGGAAGGAAGAACAAAGTTACATAGAATTACATAGAATGTACAGCACAGAAACAGGCCATTCAGCCCAGCAGGTCCATGCTGGTGTTTATGCTCCACATGAGCTTCCTCCCTCCAGACTTCATCTAACCCTATCTGCATATCCTTCTATTCCTTTCTCCCTCATGTGTTTATCTAGCTTCCCCTTAAATGCATCTATGCTAGTTGCCACAACCACTCCACGTGGTAGCAAGTTCCACATTCTAACCACTCTCTGGGTAAAGAAGTTTCTCCTGAATTCTCAATTGGATTTATTAGCGATTATCTTATATTTATGGCCCCTAGTTCTGGTCTCCCCTGCAAGTGGAAACATCTTCTCTACATCTACTCTATCAAACCCTTTCATAATCTTAAAATCCCCTATCAGGTCCACCCCTCAGTCTTCTCTTTTCTAGAGGAGACAGCCCCAGCCTGCTTAATCTTTCCCGATAGGTATAACCTCTCAGTTCTGATATTATCCTAGTATATTTTTTTTGCACCTTCTCCAGTGCCTCGATATCCTTTTTATAATATGGAGACCAGTACTCCAAGTGCAGTCTAACCAAGGTTCGATACAAGTTTAACATAACTTCTCTGCTTTTCAATTCTATCCCCCTAGAAATTAAGCCCAGTGCTTTGTTTGATTTTTTTATGGCCTTATTAACCTGCATTGCTACTTTTAGTGATTTGTGTATCTGTACCCCGAGATCTCTTTGCTCTTCTACTCCATTTAGACTCTTATTATCCAAGCAGTATGTGGCCTCCTTATTCTTCCTACCAAAATGTACCACCTCACACTATCTATATTGAAATTCATTTGACAATTACACACCCATTCTGCAAGTTTATTAATGTCTTCCTGTATTCTGTCGCAGTCCTCCTTACTAACATCTGGGGACTTGTGCCAAAATTGGGAGAGCTGTCCCACAGACTAGTCAAGTAACAGCCTGACATAGCCAGACTCACAGAATCATACCTTTCAGCTAACGTCCCAGACTCTTCCATCACCATCCCAGAGTATGTCCTGTCCCACCGGCAGGACAGACCCACCAGAGGTGGTGGTACAGTGGTATACAGTCAGGAGGGAGTGGCCCTGGGAGTCCTCAACATTGACTCTGGACCCCATGAAATTTCATGGCATCAGGTCAAACATGGGCAAGGAAGCCTCCTGCTGATTACCACCTACCGTCCTCCCTCAGCTGATGAATCAGTCTTCCTCCATGTTGAGCACCACTTGGAGGAAGCACTGAGGGTAGCAAGGGCACAAAATGTACTCTGGGTGGGGGACTTCAATGTCCATCACCAAGAGTTTTTTTTTATATTCGTTCACGGGATGTGGGCGTCGCTGGCAAGGCCGGCATTTATTGCCCATCCCTAATTGCCCTCGAGAAGGTGGTGGTAAGCCGCCTTCTTGAACCGCTGCAGTCCGTGTGGTGACGGTTCTCCCACAGTGCTGTTAGGAAGGGAGTTCCAGGATTTTGACCCAGCGACAATGAAGGAACGGCGATATATTTCCAAGTCGGGATGGTGTGTGACTTGGAGGGGGCTCGGTAGCACCACTACTGACCGAGCTGGCCGAGTCCTGAAGGACATAGCTGCTAGACTGGGCCTGCGGCAGGTGGTGAGCGAACCAACACGAGGGAAAAACTTACTTGACCTCGTCCTCACCAATCTACCTGTCGCAAATGCATCTGTCCATGACAGTATTGGTAGGAGTGACCACCGCACAGTCCTCGTGGAGATGAAGTCCCGTCTTCGCACTGAGGACACCATCCAACGTGTTGTGTGGCACTACCACCGTGCTAAATGGGATAGATTCAGAGCAGATCTAGCAGCTCAAAACTGGGCATCCATGAGGCGCTGTGGGCCATCAGCAGCAGCAGAATTGTATTCCAGCACAATCTGTAACCTCATGGCCTGGCATATTCCTCACTCTACCATTACCAACAAGCCAGGGGATCAACCCTGGTTCAATGAGGAGTGCAGAAGAGCATGCCAAGAGCAGCAGCAGGTGTACCTAAAAATGAGGTGCCAACCTGGTGAAGCTACAACTCAGGACTACATGCATGCTAAACAGCGGAAGCAACATGCTATAGACAGAGCTAAGCGATTCCACAACCAACGGATCAGATCAAAGCTCTGCAGTCCTGCCACATCCAGTCGAGAATGATGGTGAACAAGTAAACAACTAACGGGAGGAGGAGGCTCTGTAAACATTCCCATCCTCAATGATGGCGGAGTCCAGCACGTGAGTGCAAAAGACAAGGCTGAAGCGTTTGCAACCATCTTCAGCCAGAAGTGTCGAGTGGATGATCCATCTCGGCCTCCTCCCGATATCCCCACCATCACGGAAGCCAATCTTCAGCCAATTCGATTCACTCCACGTGATATCAAGAAACGGCTGAGTGCACTGGATACAGCAAAGGCTATGGGCCCCGACAACATCCCAGCTGTAGTGCTGAAGACTTGTGCTCCAGAACTAGCTGTGCCTCTAGCCAAGCTGTTCCAGTACAGCTACAACACTGGCATCTACCCGACAATGTGGAAAATTGCCCAGGTATGTCCTGTCCACAAAAAGTAGGACAAATCCAATCCGGCCAATTACCGCCCCATCAGTCTACTCTCAATCATCAGCAAAGTGATGGAAGGTGTCATCAACAGTGCTATCAAGCGGCACTTACTCACCAATAACCTGCTCACCGATGCTCAGTTTGGGTTCCGCCAGGACCACTCGGCTCTGGACCTCATTACAGCCTTGGTCCAAACATGGACAAAAGAGCTGAATTCCAGAGGTGAGGTGAGAGTGACTGCCCTTGACATCAAGGCAGCATTTGACCGAGTGTGGCACCAAGGAGCCCTAGTAAAATTGAAGTCAATGGGAATCAGGGGGAAAACTCTCCAGTGGCTGGAGTCATACCTAGCACAAAGGAAGATGGTAGTGGTTGTTGGAGGCCAATCATCTCAGCCCCAGGACATTGCCGCAGGAGTTCCTCAGGGCAGTGTCCTCGGCCCAGCTGCTTCACCAATGACCTTCCCTCCATCATAAGGTCAGAAATGGGGATGTTCGCTGATGACTACACAGTGTTCAGTTCCATTCGCAACCCCTCAAATAATGAAGCAGTCCGAGCCCGCATGCAGCAAGACCTGGACAACATCCAGGCTTGGGCTCATAAGTGGCAAGTAACATTCGCGCCAGATAAGTGACAGGCAATGATCATCTCCAACAAGAGTGAGTCTAACCACCTCCCCTTGACATTCAACAGCATTACCATCGCCGAATCCCCCACCATCAACATCCTGGGGGTCAACATTGACCAGAAACTTAACTGGACCAGCCATATAAATACTGTGGCTACGAGAGCAGGTCAGAGGCTGGGTATTCTGCGGTGAGTGACTCACCTCCTGACTCCCCAAAGCCTTTCCACCATCTACAAGGCACAAGTCAGGAGTGTGATGGAATACTCTCCACTTGCCTGGATGAGTGCAGCTCCAACAACACTCAGGAAGCTCGACACTATCCAGGACAAAGCAGCCCGCTTGATTGGCACCCCATCCACCACCCTAAACATTCACTCCCTTCACCACCGGTGCACTGTGGCTGCAGTGTGTACCATCCACAGGATGCACTGCAGCAACTCGCCAAGGCTTCTTCGACAGCACCTCCCAAACCCGCGACCTCTACCACCTAGAAGGACAAGAGCAGCAGGCACATGGGAACAACACCACCTGCACGTTCCCCTCCAAGTCACACACCATCCTGACTTGGAAATATATCGCAGTTCCTTCATTGTCGCTGGGTCAAAATCCTGGAACTCCCTTCCTAACAGCACTGTGGGAGAACAGTCACCACACGGACTGCAGCGGTTCAAGAAGGCAGCTCACCACCACCTTCTCGAGGGCAATTAGGGCTGGGCAATAAATGCTGGCCTCGTCTGCGACGCCCAAATCCCGTGAACGAATTTTTAAAAAAGTCCTCTTCGGTATTAACTATATCCCACAATTTGGTGTCTTTCGCAAATTTTGAAATTGTACTTGCGATTCCCGAGTCCAAATCGTTTATGTAAATGGTGAACAACAGTGGTCCCAGCATCGATCCTTGTGGAACCCCATTTCCCACCTTTTGCCAGTCTGAGTAACTACCTTTAACCCCTACTCTCTCTTTTCTGTTTTGTAGCCAGTTTGCTATTCATTCCGCTACTTGTCTCCTGACTCCACATGCTCTGACCTTAATCATGAGTACTATGCGGTACCTTATCGAAAGCCTTTTGAAAATCCAAGTTATTTTCATCTTGAGCAAATTTTGCCAATCGTATTACAGACATATCTGTGGGGGCCCTTTCTTTTAGTATCAGTAAGGTAACATATTTGCCTTGAGTCAGTCACGCGGTGTATTTGTCATATTAGAGTGCTGGGACTTGCAAGTAGGATCCAGTAAACATCAAAAACTGCATTCCAAGTCCTAGATTATCTGTGGCCAATGCCACACGAGATCTACTGGCATTTTAAAAATTAAATTTATGTTATGCATAAACTAATTTACAGAAATATTTCATTCATATTTGTTGATCTGTCATGACATTGTTCATGGATAAAAAAAAATAATTAAAAGTTGGCCTTTTTCTCTTCATGTAAGAGTGCTTGTCTCCCACTCTGATTCTTTGTGTTCATAGAATCATAGAATGGTTACAGGACAGAAGGAGGCCATTCGGCCCACTGAGCATGTGCCGGCTCTTTGTAACAGCAATCCAGTTCGTCCCAATCCCCCGCTCTTTCGCCGTAGCCCGGCAAATTTTTTCCCTTCAAGTACATATCTAATTCCTTTTTGAAAGCCACGATTGAATCTGCTTACCCCACCCTTTCAGGCAACGCATTCCAGATCATAACTACTCGCTACGTAAAAAAGTAGCCAAAATTTTGCCAATCACCTTAAATCTGAGTCCTCTGGTTCTTGACCCTTCCACCAATGGGAACAAATTCTCTTTACTTACTTTATCTAAACCCTTCATGATTTTGAACACTTCTATCAAATCTCCACTTAACCTTCTCTGTTCTAAGGAGAACAACCCCAGCTTCTCCAGTCTATCCACTTAACTGAAGTCCCTCATCCCTGGAACCATTCTAGTAAATCTTTTCTGCACCTTCCACAAGACTTTTACATCCTTCCTAAAGTGCGGTGCCCAGAATTGGACACAATACTCCAGTTGTGGCCGAACCAGTGTTTTATAAAGGTTCAACATAACTTCCTTGCTTTTATACTCTATGCCTCTATTTATAAAGCCCAGGATCCCGTAAGCTTTTTTAAGAGTTGTGCACATATACTCCCAGGTCTCTCTGTTCCTGCACACCCTTTAGAATTGTACTATTTAGTTATTATTGCCTCTCCTCATTCTTTCTGCCAAAATGTGTCACTTCCCACTCCTCTGTGTTAAATTTCACCTGCCATGTGTCTGCCTCTCATTCCACCAGTCTGTCTATGTCCTCTTGAAGTCTGTCACTAACCTCCTCACCGTTTACTACATTTCCAAGTTTTGTATCATCTGTAAATTTTGAAATTGTGCCCTGCACACCCAAGTCCAAGTCATTTATGCATCAAGAAAAGCAGTGGTCCTAGTACCGACCCCTGGGGAACACCACTGTATACCTTCCTCCAGTCCGAAAAACAACCATTCACCACTACTCTCTGTTTCCTGTTGCTTAGCCAATTTTGTATCCATGCTGCCACTGCCCCTTTTATTCCATGGGCTTCAATTTTGCTGACAAGCCTATCTTGTGGCACTTTATCAAACGCCTTTTGAAAGTCCATATGCACCACATCAGCCGCATTGCCCTCATCAGCCCTCTCTGTTACCTCATCAAAAAACTAAATCAAGTTAGTTAAACACGATTTGCCTTTAACAAATCCGTGCTGGCTTTCCTTTATTAATTCACACTTACCCAAGTGACTATTAATTTTGTCCCGGGTAATAGTTTCTAAAAGTTTCCCCACCACCGAGGTTAAACTGACTGGCCTGTAGTTGCTGGGTTTATCCTTACACCCTTTTTTGAACAAGGGTGTAACATTTGCAATTCTCCAGTCCTCTGGCACCATCTCCATATCTAAGGATTGGAAGATTATGGTCAGTACCTCTGCAATTTCCACCCTTACTTCCTTCAGCAGCCTACGATGCACCCCATCCGGACCAGGTGACTTATCTGCTTTAAGTACAGCCAGCCTTTCTAGTACCACCTCTTTATCAATTTTTAGCCCATCCACTATCTCAACTACCTTTGTGTCTCTCTATCTTTCTGTTTGTCTCCCATTCTGATTCTTTGTGCTCAAGTCTCTTTATCTTTCTGTTTGTTTGTAATTCTGTTTCATTGGCCTAAAAATCTGATCGCACCTGGAAACAGTGGGCAGGGGCTGTGAGTATTGACTCAGGCAGCACCTAATATTCGTGCTGCCTTCTGATTATAATTGCTCAGGTGTGCATCCAGCGCTACATGCGCTACTGATTGGCTGCACGGCTATTGGGCGTGATGCCACTTAAAGGCAGCCAGCACCTCTTAAAGGGGAGGTGCATTCTGGATGCAGAGAATAAGGAAGCTAGTGCTGAAGAAATGACTGAAGGAGGTGTTGAGCAGGCTCCAGGATTCTAAGATGCTGCACTGGAGGCCCTTGTGCAGGCAGTGGAGAGGACAACAACACCAACACCACCAACTTGCATTTATATAGAGCCTTTAACATAGTAAAATGTCCCAAGGTGCTTCACAAGAGCGATTTTCAAACAAAATTTGATACCAAGCCGCATAAAGAGAAATTAGGACAGGTGACCAAAAGCTTGGTCAAAGAGGTAGGTTTTAAGGAGTGTCTTAAAGGAGGAAAGAGAGATAGAGTGGCGGAGAGGTTTACAGAGGAAATTCCAGAGCTTAGGGCCTAGGCAGCTGAAGGCACGGTCGCCACCAGTGGAGCGATTAAAATCGGGGATGCGCAAGAGGCCAGAATTGGAGGAACGCAGAGATCGCGGAGGGTTGTAGGGCTGGAGGAGGTTACAGGGAGCAGGGAGCGGTGAGGTCATGGAGGGATTTGAAAACAATGGACGAGGGACATCCTCCTCACTCCAGGGGCAGGAAGCTCTCCAGGTATCTAATTTGCCGGTAGTGGGAAGAAATCGGCGAGCAGGTCAATGCCAGGAGCATTGCATCCAGGACATGGCTGGAATGCCGCATGAAATTTAATGATCTAGCTAGAGATATTAAGGTAAAAAGACTGTTCTCTGCTCACCGGGCAAAGTGCACAGGAGGCAGAGCAGGAGAATAGGATGCCACAAATGCCAGCTTACCGGAGGGCGAGGTCGCATACAAGTTCTGCTGCAGAGGACTCAAATGCTGACTTCGAGGACCCAGGTTATCCAAGAAGGCTCATGGACATACATCGGGAAATGCTTGGTGCACAGGACAGCCTGCCAGAGAACTTGCACACAATGTCGCAGAGCATGGAGGAGTCCAGCTCCAACTTGTCTCAAGGCTTCATGCAAAGCCAGGAGACCATTCGGTCCAACATGGCCAGATCCATCATCACCACAGTGCATCGCATCATGATGGAGCCTATGCTGACAGTTCCGACAGCACAGAATGCTGCCATGGAAGCTAAGACGGGTACATTGGCAGCTCACATTGCAGGCATGGAAGCTCACAGGGTTAATATGGCAGTTCATACTGCTGGCATGGAAGCTCGGTCGCCTGCCATCATGGTTTTCAGGGATCTGTTGAAAGGAGCTTCCAGAGCGTCACATCACTCCAGCACTCTGATCCCCAGCAGAGCCCTAGGTGTGCTGAGGGGCCGTCCTAGGAGCATTGGCTCCATGGGAGAGGCATCTGCTGTCCTCTCAGGATAACAGTATGCCTGCTTCCCGCCAGTGCCCTAGCTGGAGTCACTGAGCCAGCCGGCCCAGACTACCCTAGCCCAGGCCAAGATGCTACAGTTTGTAACCGGGCCCTCTAGGCCCGAGGTCATCCTCCACGGCCATCTGAAGTGTCCTTAATGGAAGCCCAGCAGCCTTCCACCTCCCAAGCTGCAGCCAGTGGGGAAATACTTTGTTAGAGCACTAGGATAGGGAAATAAGCACATAAGACAGGCACTAAGGGCTTGCAGAAGGGTGAGTAGTGGGATTTTCTGTCAATGCTGACATGATTTGAGAATATTTGTTGGATAAATTTGTTTCCTGTTCTGGATTTGGTGTTGATATTTGTAGTGAAGTGAGGGTAAGACCCATATGTCCGGAGTGAAGGAGGACAATCGGATGGTGGTTGTAAGGACAGTGATAACGATTGTGGGACTGTTGGTGTATTGGGGAATGGGAGGGATGGGTCAGGTGAAGCTCCCCTCGATGAGCTGGTCTTTGAGAGCTCTGGCAGGTATGGGCTCTGATGGTCACTGCCTCTTCTCCTCCCCTTCCTTCTCCTTCTCTTCCTCCTCCTCCTCCTCCTGCACTTTTTGCTGCCCAGGCGGTGGTAAGGGCTGGTCCCTCATGATGGTGAAGTTATGCAGCATGCAGCAGATGACCACAAATCTGGATACCCGCCCAGGGCTGTACTGCAAAGCTCCTCCCAAACAGTCCAGGCAGCGGAAGGGTAGGTTGAGCACACCGATCATTTGTTCGATGATGTTTCTTGTGCCCGCTTGGCTCTAATAGGTTAGCTCTGAAATTGTGCCTGGTTTCTTGACTGTAGTCATGTCTGTAGGGGATAACCCTTGTCATCCAATAGCCAGCCTGTAACTTGGCAGCCTGGTCGTAATAAAGGCAACACAGTGGACTGGAGCAGAATGAGAGTCATGACTGCTGCCGGGATACCAGGCACAGACCTGCATGATGCACTGCCTGTGGTTCCAAACCAGCTGCATGTTGAGGGAGTGGAATCCCTTTCGATTGATAAAGATGCCAGGCTGGTGATGGGGAGCACACAAGGCAAGGTGGGTACAGTCAATGGCACTCTGCACTCTGGGGAAGCCTGCAATGCGGGAAAAGCCTAGTGTTCTCTCATCCTGCTTCGCTCTGTCAATAAGGAAGGAGATGTCAGTATTTTTCCTGGCGTAGAGAGCCTCGGTCACCTCCCTGATACATCAGTGGAGTGTGAAGTGGGAGATGCTGTTGATGACAGCTGTTGCAACCTGAAAGGAGTTTGTGGCATAAAAGTTGAGGCCCACGATGACCTTGACAGCCACAGGCAGTGCTTTCCATGCCCAGGTGTGAGGCTCGAGTTGTGGGTGTAGAGTGGCGTAGCTCAGTGACAGCCTCCTTGGTAAAGCGATGGCATCTCATCCATTGCTCCTCAGTAAAGCTGATGTAGGAGTGCTCACTGAAGACCCACTGTGGGTGTGGCCTCCTGTGTAGGGCTCTCATCCTCCTCCCTCTTTTGGCACTACTCCTGCTCTATGGTGTCTTCCTTTACATAGAATTATATAGTATTTACAGCACAGAAACAGGCCATTCGGCCCAACTGGTCTATGCCAGTGTTTATGCCTCCTTCTACTTTACTACATCTAACCCTATCAGCATATCCTTCTATTCCTTTCTCCCTCATGTGTTTATCTAGCTTCCCCATAAATGCGTCTATGCTAGTCACTGTTAACTACTCCTTGTGGTAGCAAGTTCCACATTCTAACCACTGGGTAAAGAAATTTCTCCTGAATTTCTCATTGGATTTATTGGCGACTATCTTATATTTATGTCTCCTAGTTTTGGTCTTTCCCCACATGTGGAAACATCTTCTCTATGTTTAACCTATCAAACCCCTTCACAATTTTAAAGACCTCTATCAGGTCACCTCTCAGTCTTTTCTCTGTTCAGTCTTTCCTGATAGTTGTAACCTTTCAGTCTGGTGTCATCCTTGCATCCTTTTTTGCACTTTTTCCAGTGCTTCTAAATCCCTTTTATAACATGGAGACCAGAACTGTACACAATATTCCAAGTTTGATCTAACTAAGCTTTAATGTAAGTTTATCAGAACCTCACTGCTTTTGAATTCTATTCCTCCAGAAATGAACCCTGGTGCTTTGTTTGTATTTTTATAGCATTTTGTGTATCTGTACCCCGAGACCCCTTTGCTCCACCATCCCATTTAGACTCTTATTTTCCAAGAAGTATGTGGCCTCCTTATTTCTCCAACTAAAATGCACCAACTCGCACTAATCTATATTGAAATACATTTGCCATTTACACGTCCATTCTGCAAGTTTGTTAAGGTCTTTTTGTATTTTGTTGCAGTCTTCCTTAGTATTAACCACACGCCCGATTTGATGTTGTCCGCAAATTTTGATATTATACTTACGATTCCCGAGTCCAAATCATATATGTGAATGGTGAACAGCCATGGTCCCAGAACCGATCCCTGTGGAACTCCACTTCCCAGCTTCTGCCACTCTGATGCAATCCATCTGGATCAGGGGTCTTATCCTCTCTAAGTTTGATTAGTTTATCAATTATCTCCCCCCTTTCTATCTTAAATGTCTTGATATCTTTTTTGATCTCTTCTTCTAATGTCGTGTCCATCCAGTTAGTCTCCCTGGTAAATACTGAGGCAAAGTAATCATTCAGTATTTCTGCCATTTCATTGTCATTACCTGTGAGTTGATTGTGTGTATCCCTTCGTGGCTCTATACCTATCCTGATTTTTCTTTTGTTATTAATGTGTCAATAGAATACTTCACTATTTCTTTTGTAGTTCTTCTTTCCTTTCCTAATTGTTAATTTGACTTCTTCCCTAACCTCTTCATATTCCCTTTTGTCATCCTCTCCTTTATTGTCTATGTACTTTGTGTATGCCTTTATCTTTAGTTTCAATTTTGCCGCTCCTCCCCCTCATCCTCCAGTGCTGAAGACAGCCCGATGAGACCAAAACCAGTGCAAGACCAGAAAAATCTTTCTCTGTGCAGACAAAGTGAACTTTCCAGAGTGATGCAATACACCATACAATGTCCAGAAGTTAAACAGTCCCCGGAAATGATAAAGCAGCATCTAGCCTGTAACACTGCATGATCCCTTCAAATAGAGCTGGTGAGGGGCCCTTCCTGCTGATTAGTGCCACATTGTGCTGTGCGAGGTCAGCATGAGGCGAGTGGAGCACTGGGGTGATCGAAAAACAAGAACGGGTGTTGTTAGAAGCAGAAGATGCTATTCCCTCTTTCTTGGAATATGTGCTAGTTTTGTCTTATGTAAGTTTGTTCCCAAGTTGGGAGACTTTGAAGGTGAAATTGGACTCAAGCAGGAGAGCAAAGTGGACGACAGTGACTTGACTGACATTTTACACCCAACAAAATTTTGTTTTCCATTGACTTCAGTGGCGAGGTGTAAAACGGGCGAGGTGTAAAACGGGCGAGGTGAAAAATGGGCGGGGAGTTAATCGAGTGAGGTGTAAACCGGGCGGGGTGTTAATCGAGTGAGGTGTAAAACGGGCGGGGTGTTAATCGAGTGAGGTGTAAAACGGGCGGGGTGTTAATCGAGTGAGGTGTAAACCGGGCGGGGTGTTAATCGAGTGAGGTGTAAACCGGGCGGGGTGTTAATCGAGTGAGGTGTAAAACGGGCGGGGAGTTAATCGAGTGAGGTGTAAACCGGGCGGGGTGTTAATCGAGTGAGGTGTAAAACGGGCGGGGAGTTAATCGAGTGAGGTGTAAAATGGGCGGGGTGTTAATCGAGTGAGGTGTAAAACGGGCGGGGTGTTAATCAGGTGCGGTGTAAAACGGGCGGGGAGTTAATCGAGTGAGGTGTAAAACGGGCGGGGAGTTAATCGAGTGAGGTGTAAAACGGGTGGGGTGTTAATCGAGTGAGGTGTAAAACGGGCGGGGTGTTAATCAGGTGCGGTGTAAAACGGGCGGGGAGGTAATCGAGTGAGGTGTAAAACGGGCGGGGTGTTAATCAGGTGCGGTGTAAAACGGGCGGGGAGTTAATCGAGTGAGGTGTAAAATGGGCGGGGAGTTAATCGAGTGAGGTGTAAAACGGGCGGGGTGTTAATCGAGTGAGGTGTAAAACGGGCGGGGTGTTAATCGAGTGAGGTGTAAAACGGGCGGGGTGTAAAACGGGCGGGGAGTTAATCGAGTGAGGTGTAAAACGGGCGGGGTGTTAATCGAGTGAGGTGTAAAACGGGCGGGGTGTTAATCGAGTGAGGTGTAAAACGGGCGGGGAGTTAATCGAGTGAGGTGTAAAACGGACGAGGAGTTAATCGAGTGAGGTGTAAAACGGGCGGGGTGTTAATCGAGTGAGGTGTAAAACGGGCGTGGAATTAATCGGGTGCGGTGTAAAACGGGCGGGGAGTTAATCAGGTGCGGTGTAAAACGGGCGGGGAGTTAATCGAGTGAGGTGTAAAACGGGCGGGGTGTTAATCGAGTGAGGTGTAAAACGGGCGGGGTGTTAATCAGGTGCGGTGTAAAACGGGCGGGGAGTTAATCGAGTGAGGTGTAAAACGGGCGGGGTGTTAATCGAGTGAGGTGTAAAACGGGCGGGGTGTTAATCGAGTGAGGTGTAAAACGGGCGGGGAGTTAATCGAGTGAGGTGTAAAACGGACGAGGAGTTAATCGAGTGAGGTGTAAAACGGGCGTGGAATTAATCGGGTGCGGTGTAAAACGGGCGGGGTGTTAATCAAATGAGGTGTAAAACGGGCGGGGTGTTAATCAAATGAGGTGTAAAACGGGCCCTGGTGCAAAACGGGCAGGGTGTAAAACGGGACCGGGTGTAAAACGGGCGGGGTTTAAAAGGGGCGGGGAGTTAATCGAGTGAGTTGTAAAACAGGTGGTGAGTTAATCGAATGCCGTGTAAAACGGGTGTGGAGTTAATCGAGTGAGGTGTAAAACGGGCGTGGAGTTAATCGGGTGAGGTGTAAAACGGGTGGGGTGTTAATCGAATGAGGTGTAAAACGGGCGGGTTGTAAAATGGGTCCGGGTGTAAAAACGGGCGAGGTGTAAAACGGGCGGGGTGTAAAAGGGGCGGGGAGTTAATCGAGTGAGGTGTAAAATGGGTGGTGTGTAAAATGGGCGGGGTGTTAATCGAGTGAGGTGTAAAACGGGTGGGGAGTTAATCGAGTGAGGTGTAAAACGGGCGGGGTGTTAATCGAGTGAGGTGTAAAACGGGCGTGGAGTTAATCGAGTGAGGTGTAAAATGGGCGGGGAGTTAATCGAGTGAGGTGTAAAATGGGCGGGGAGTTAATCGAGTGAGGTGTAAAACGGGCGGGGAGTTAATCGAGTGAGGTGTAAAACGGGCGGGGTGTTAATCGAGTGAGGTGTAAAACGGGCGGGGTGTTAATCGAGTGAGGTGTAAAACGGGCGGGGTGTTAATCGAGTGAGGTGTAAAACGGGCGGGGTGTTAATCGAGTGAGGTGTAAAACGGGCGGGGTGTTAATCGAGTGCGGTGTAAAATGGGCATGGAGTTAATCGGGTGAGGTGTAAAACGGGCGGGGAGTTAATCGAGTGAGGTGTAAAACGGGTGGGGAGTTAATCGAGTGAGGTGTAGAACGGGCCCGGGTGTAAAATGCGCAGGGTGTAAAACGGGACCGGGTGTAAAACGGGCGGGGTGTAAAACGGGCGGGGTGTTAATCGAGTGAGGTGTAAAACGGGCGGGGTGTTAATCGAGTGAGGTGTAAAACGGGCGGGGTGTAAAACGGGCGGGGAGTTAATCGAGTGAGCTGTAAAACGGGCGGGGAGTTAATCGAGTGAGGTGTAAAACGGGCGGGGAGTTAATCGAGTGAGGTGTAAAACGGGCGGGGTGTTAATCGAGTGAGGTGTAAAACGGGCGGGGTGTTAATCGAGTGAGGTGTAAAACGGGCGGGGAGTTAATCGAGTGAGGTGTAAAACGGGCGGGGAGTTAATCGAATGAGGTGTAAAACGGGCGGGGAGTTAATCGAGTGAGGTGTAAAACGGGCGGGGAGTTAATCGAGTGAGGTGTAAAACGGGCGGGGAGTTAATCGAGTGAGGTGTAAAACGGGCGGGGTGTTAATCGAATGAGGTGTAAAACGGGCGGGGAGTTAATCGAGTGAGGTGTAAAACGGGCGGGGTGTTAATCGTGTGAGGTGTAAAACGGGCGGGGAGTTAATCGAGTGAGGTGTAAAATGGGCGGGGAGTTAATCGAGTGCGGTGTAAAATGGGCGGGGAGTTAATCGAGTGAGGTGTAAAACGGGCGGGGTGTTAATCGAGTGAGGTGTAAAACGGGCGGGGTGTTAATCGAATGAGGTGTAAAACGGGCGGGGAGTTAATCGAGTGAGGTGTAAAACGGGCGGGGTTTTAATCGAGTGAGGTGTAAAACGGGCGGGGTGTTAATCGAGTGAGGTGTAAAACGGGCGGGGTGTAAAACGGGCGGGGAGTTAATCAGGTGCGGTGTAAAACGGGCGGGGTGTTAATCGAGTGCGGTGTAAAATGGGCGGGGAGTTAATCGAGTGCGGTGTAAAACGGGCGTGGAGTTAATCGAGTGAGGTGTAAAACGGGCGGGGTGTTAATCGAGTGAGGTGTAAAACGGGCGGGGTGTTAATCGAGTGAGGTGTAAAACGGGCGGGGTGTTAATCGAATGAGGTGTAAAACGGGCGGGGAGTTAATCGAGTGAGGTGTAAAACGGGCGGGGTTTTAATCGAGTGAGGTGTAAAACGGGCGGGGTGTAAAACGGGCGGGGAGTTAATCGAGTGAGGTGTAAAACGGGCGGGGTGTTAATCGAGTGAGGTGTAAAACGGGCGGGGTGTAAAACGGGCGGGGAGTTAATCAAGTGCGGTGTAAAACGGGCGAGGAGTTAATCGAGTGAGGTGTAAAACGGGTGCGGTGTAAAACGGGTGGGGAGTTAATCGAGTGAGGTGTAAAACGGGCGGGGAGTTAATCGAGTGAGGTGTAAAACGGGCGGGGAGTTAATCGAGTGAGGTGTAAAACGGGCGGGGTGTTAATCGAGTGAGGTGTAAAACGGGCGGGGTGTTAATCGAGTGAGGTGTAAAACGGGCGGGGAGTTAATCGAGTGAGGTGTAAAACGGGCGGGGAGTTAATCGAGTGAGGTGTAAAACGGGCGGGGTGTTAATCAAGTGCGGTGTAAAATGGGCGAGGAGTTAATCGAGTGAGGTGTAAAACGGGCGGGGTGTAAAACGGGCGGGGAGTTAATCGAGTGAGGTGTAAAACGGGTGGGGTGTTAATCGGGTGAGGTGTAAAACGGGCGGGGAGTTAATCGAGTGAGGTGTAAAACGGGCGGGGAGTTAATCGAGTGAGGTGTAAAACGGGCGGGGAGTTAATCGACTGAGGTGTAAAACGGGCGGGGAGTTAATCGAGTGAGGTGTAAAACGGGCGGGGAGTTAATCGAGTGAGGTGTAAAACGGGCGGGGAGTTAATCCAGTGAGGTGTAAAACGGGCGGGGAGTTAATCGAGTGAGGTGTAAAACGGGCGGGGAGTTAATCGAGTGAGGTGTAAAACGGGCGGGGAGTTAATCGAGTGAGATGTAAAATGGTCGGGGTGTTATTCGAGTGAGGTGTAAAACGGGCGGGGTGTAAAACTTGAGGGGAGTTAACCGAGTGCGTTGTATAATGGGCGGGGTGCTAACCGAGTGAGGTGTAAAACGGGCAGGGAGTTAATCGAGTGAGGTGTAAAACGGGTGGGGAGTTAATCGAGTGAGGTGTAAAACGGGCGGGGAGTTAATCGAGTGAGGTGTAAAACGGGCGGGGTGTAAAACGGGCGGGGAGTTAATCGAGTGAGGTGTAAAACGGGCGGGGTGTTAATCGAATGAGGTGTAAAACGGGCGGGGAGTTAATCGAGTGAGGTGTAAAACGGGCGGGGTTTTAATCGAGTGAGGTGTAAAACGGGCGGGTTGTAAAACGGGCGGGGAGTTAATCGAGTGAGATGTAAAATGGGCGGGGAGTTAATCAGGTGCGGTGTAAAACGGGCGGGGTGTTAATCGAGTGCGGTGTAAAATGGGCGGGGTGTTAATCGAGTGAGGTGTAAAACGGGCGGGGAGTTAATCGAGTGCGGTGTAAAATGGGCAGGGTGTTAATCGAGTGAGGTGTAAAACGGGCGGGGAGTTAATCGAGTGAGGTGTAAAACGGGCGGGGTGTTATTCGAGTGCGGTGTAAAATGGGCGGGGTGTTAATCGAGTGAGGTGTAAAACGGGCGGGGAGTTAATCGAGTGAGGTGTAAAACGGGCGGGGTGTAAAACGGGCGGGGAGTTAATCAGGTGCGGTGTAAAACGGGCGGGGTGTTAATCGAGTGAGGTGTAAAACGGGCGGGGTGTTAATCGAGTGCGGTGTAAAATGGGCGGGGTGTTAATCGAGTGAGGTGTAAAACGGGCGGGGAGTTAATCGAGTGAGGTGTAAAACGGGCGGGGTGTAAAACGGGCGGGGAGTTAATCGAGTGAGGTGTAAAACGGGCGGGGTGTTAATCGAGTGCGGTGTAAAACGGGCGTGGAGTTAATCGAGTGAGGTGTAAAACGGGCGGGGTGTTAATCGAGTGAGGTGTAAAACGGGCGGGGTGTTAATCGAGTGCGGTGTAAAACGGGCGTGGAGTTAATCGAGTGAGGTGTAAAACGGGCGGGGTGTTAATCGAGTGAGGTGTAAAACGGGCGGGGTGTTAATCGAGTGCGGTGTAAAATGGGCGGGGTGTTAATCGAGTGAGGTGTAAAACGGGCGGGGTGTTAATCGAATGAGGTGTAAAACGGGCGGGGAGTTAATCGAGTGAGGTGTAAAACGGGCGGGGTGTAAAACGGGCGGGGAGTTAATCGAGTGAGGTGTAAAACGGGCGGGGTGTTAATCGAGTGAGGTGTAAAACGGGCGAGGAGTTAATCGAGTGAGGTGTAAAACGGGCGGGGTGTAAAACGGGCGGGGAGTTAATCGGGTGCGGTGTAAAACGGGTGGGGAGTTAATCGAGTGAGGTGTAAAACGGGCGGGGAGTTAATCGAGTGAGGTGTAAAACGGGCGGGGAGTTAATCGAGTGAGGTGTAAAACGGGCGGGGTGTAAAACGGGCGGGGAGTTAATCGAGTGAGGTGTAAAACGGGTGGGGTGTTAATCGGGTGAGGTGTAAAACGGGCGGGGAGTTAATCGAGTGAGGTGTAAAACGGGCGGGGAGTTAATCGAGTGAGGTGTAAAACGGGCGGGGAGTTAATCGACTGAGGTGTAAAACGGGCGGGGAGTTAATCGAGTGAGGTGTAAAACGGGCGGGGAGTTAATCGAGTGAGGTGTAAACCGGGCGGGGTGTTAATCGAGTGAGGTGTAAAACGGGCGGGGTGTTAATCGAGTGAGGTGTAAAACGGGCTGGGTGTTAATCGAGTGAGGTGTAAACCGGGCGGGGTGTTAATCGAGTGAGGTGTAAACCGGGCGGGGTGTTAATCGAGTGAGGTGTAAAACGGGCGGGGAGTTAATCGAGTGAGGTGTAAACCGGGCGGGGTGTTAATCGAGTGAGGTGTAAAACGGGCGGGGAGTTAATCGAGTGAGGTGTAAAACGGGCGGGGAGTTAATCGAGTGAGGTGTAAAACGGGCGGGGTGTTAATCAGGTGCGGTGTAAAACGGGCGGGGAGTTAATCGAGTGAGGTGTAAAACGGGCGGGGAGTTAATCGAGTGAGGTGTAAAACGGGCGGGGTGTTAATCAGGTGCGGTGTAAAACGGGCGGGGAGGTAATCGAGTGAGGTGTAAAACGGGCGGGGTGTTAATCCGGTGCGGTGTAAAACGGGCGGGGAGTTAATCGAGTGAGGTGTAAAATGGGCGGGGAGTTAATCGAGTGAGGTGTAAAACGGGCGGGGTGTTAATCGAGTGAGGTGTAAAACGGGCGTGGAGTTAATCGAGTGAGGTGTAAAACGGACGAGGAGTTAATCGAGTGAGGTGTAAAACGGGCGGGGTGTTAATCGAGTGAGGTGTAAAACGGGCGTGGAATTAATCGGGTGCGGTGTAAAACGGGCGGGGAGTTAATCAGGTGCGGTGTAAAACGGGCGGGGAGTTAATCGAGTGAGGTGTAAAACGGGCGGGGTGTTAATCGAGTGAGGTGTAAAACGGGCGGGGTGTTAATCAGGTGCGGTGTAAAACGGGCGGGGTGTTAATCGAGTGAGGTGTAAAACGGGCGGGGTGTTAATCGAGTGAGGTGTAAAACGGGCGGGGTGTTAATCAAATGAGGTGTAAAACGGGCCCTGGTGCAAAACGGGCAGGGTGTAAAACGGGACCGGGTGTAAAACGGGCGGGGTTTAAAAGGGGCGGGGAGTTAATCGAGTGAGTTGTAAAACAGGTGGTGAGTTAATCGAATGCCGTGTAAAACGGGTGTGGAGTTAATCGAGTGAGGTGTAAAACGGGCGTGGAGTTAATCGGGTGAGGTGTAAAACGGGTGGGGTGTTAATCGAATGAGGTGTAAAACGGGCGGGTTGTAAAATGGGTCCGGGTGTAAAAACGGGCGAGGTGTAAAACGGGCGGGGTGTAAAAGGGGCGGGGAGTTAATCGAGTGAGGTGTAAAATGGGTGGTGTGTAAAATGGGCGGGGTGTTAATCGAGTGAGGTGTAAAACGGGTGGGGAGTTAATCGAGTGAGGTGTAAAACGGGCGGGGTGTTAATCGAGTGAGGTGTAAAACGGGCGTGGAGTTAATCGAGTGAGGTGTAAAATGGGCGGGGAGTTAATCGAGTGAGGTGTAAAATGGGCGGGGAGTTAATCGAGTGAGGTGTAAAACGGGCGGGGAGTTAATCGAGTGAGGTGTAAAACGGGCGGGGTGTTAATCGAGTGAGGTGTAAAACGGGCGGGGTGTTAATCGAGTGAGGTGTAAAACGGGCGGGGTGTTAATCGAGTGAGGTGTAAAACAGGCGGGGTGTAAAACGGGCGGGGAGTTAATCGAGTGAGGTGTAAAACGGGCGGGGTGTAAAACGGGCGGGGAGTTAATCGAGTGAGGTGTAAAACGGGCGGGGTGTTAATCGAGTGAGGTGTAAAACGGGCGAGGAGTTAATCGAGTGAGGTGTAAAACGGGCGGGGTGTAAAACGGGCGGGGAGTTAATCGGGTGCGGTGTAAAACGGGTGGGGAGTTAATCGAGTGAGGTGTAAAACGGGCGGGGAGTTAATCGAGTGAGGTGTAAAACGGGCGGGGAGTTAATCGAGTGAGGTGTAAAACGGGCGGGGTGTAAAACGGGCGGGGAGTTAATCGAGTGAGGTGTAAAACGGGTGGGGTGTTAATCGGGTGAGGTGTAAAACGGGCGGGGAGTTAATCGAGTGAGGTGTAAAACGGGCGGGGAGTTAATCGAGTGAGGTGTAAAACGGGCGGGGAGTTAATCGACTGAGGTGTAAAACGGGCGGGGAGTTAATCGAGTGAGGTGTAAAACGGGCGGGGAGTTAATCGAGTGAGGTGTAAACCGGGCGGGGTGTTAATCGAGTGAGGTGTAAAACGGGCGGGGTGTTAATCGAGTGAGGTGTAAAACGGGCTGGGTGTTAATCGAGTGAGGTGTAAACCGGGCGGGGTGTTAATCGAGTGAGGTGTAAACCGGGCGGGGTGTTAATCGAGTGAGGTGTAAAACGGGCGGGGAGTTAATCGAGTGAGGTGTAAACCGGGCGGGGTGTTAATCGAGTGAGGTGTAAAACGGGCGGGGAGTTAATCGAGTGAGGTGTAAAACGGGCGGGGAGTTAATCGAGTGAGGTGTAAAACGGGCGGGGTGTTAATCAGGTGCGGTGTAAAACGGGCGGGGAGTTAATCGAGTGAGGTGTAAAACGGGCGGGGAGTTAATCGAGTGAGGTGTAAAACGGGCGGGGTGTTAATCAGGTGCGGTGTAAAACGGGCGGGGAGGTAATCGAGTGAGGTGTAAAACGGGCGGGGTGTTAATCCGGTGCGGTGTAAAACGGGCGGGGAGTTAATCGAGTGAGGTGTAAAATGGGCGGGGAGTTAATCGAGTGAGGTGTAAAACGGGCGGGGTGTTAATCGAGTGAGGTGTAAAACGGGCGTGGAGTTAATCGAGTGAGGTGTAAAACGGACGAGGAGTTAATCGAGTGAGGTGTAAAACGGGCGGGGTGTTAATCGAGTGAGGTGTAAAACGGGCGTGGAATTAATCGGGTGCGGTGTAAAACGGGCGGGGAGTTAATCAGGTGCGGTGTAAAACGGGCGGGGAGTTAATCGAGTGAGGTGTAAAACGGGCGGGGTGTTAATCGAGTGAGGTGTAAAACGGGCGGGGTGTTAATCAGGTGCGGTGTAAAACGGGCGGGGTGTTAATCGAGTGAGGTGTAAAACGGGCGGGGTGTTAATCGAGTGAGGTGTAAAACGGGCGGGGTGTTAATCAAATGAGGTGTAAAACGGGCAGGGTGTAAAACGGGACCGGGTGTAAAACGGGCGGGGTTTAAAAGGGGCGGGGAGTTAATCGAGTGAGTTGTAAAACAGGTGGTGAGTTAATCGAATGCCGTGTAAAACGGGTGTGGAGTTAATCGAGTGAGGTGTAAAACGGGCGTGGAGTTAATCGGGTGAGGTGTAAAACGGGTGGGGTGTTAATCGAATGAGGTGTAAAACGGGCGGGTTGTAAAATGGGTCCGGGTGTAAAAACGGGCGAGGTGTAAAACGGGCGGGGTGTAAAAGGGGCGGGGAGTTAATCGAGTGAGGTGTAAAATGGGTGGTGTGTAAAATGGGCGGGGTGTTAATCGAGTGAGGTGTAAAACGGGTGGGGAGTTAATCGAGTGAGGTGTAAAACGGGCGGGGTGTTAATCGAGTGAGGTGTAAAACGGGCGTGGAGTTAATCGAGTGAGGTGTAAAATGGGCGGGGAGTTAATCGAGTGAGGTGTAAAATGGGCGGGGAGTTAATCGAGTGAGGTGTAAAACGGGCGGGGAGTTAATCGAGTGAGGTGTAAAACGGGCGGGGTGTTAATCGAGTGAGGTGTAAAACGGGCGGGGTGTTAATCGAGTGAGGTGTAAAACGGGCGGGGTGTTAATCGAGTGAGGTGTAAAACGGGCGGGGTGTTAATCGAGTGAGGTGTAAAACGGGCGGGGTGTTAATCGAGTGCGGTGTAAAATGGGCATGGAGTTAATCGGGTGAGGTGTAAAACGGGCGGGGAGTTAATCGAGTGAGGTGTAAAACGGGTGGGGAGTTAATCGAGTGAGGTGTAGAACGGGCCCGGGTGTAAAATGCGCAGGGTGTAAAACGGGACCGGGTGTAAAACGGGCGGGGTGTAAAACGGGCGGGGTGTTAATCGAGTGAGGTGTAAAACGGGCGGGGTGTTAATCGAGTGAGGTGTAAAACGGGCGGGGTGTAAAACGGGCGGGGAGTTAATCGAGTGAGCTGTAAAACGGGCGGGGAGTTAATCGAGTGAGGTGTAAAACGGGCGGGGAGTTAATCGAGTGAGGTGTAAAACGGGCGGGGTGTTAATCGAGTGAGGTGTAAAACGGGCGGGGTGTTAATCGAGTGAGGTGTAAAACGGGCGGGGAGTTAATCGAGTGAGGTGTAAAACGGGCGGGGAGTTAATCGAATGAGGTGTAAAACGGGCGGGGAGTTAATCGAGTGAGGTGTAAAACGGGCGGGGAGTTAATCGAGTGAGGTGTAAAACGGGCGGGGAGTTAATCGAGTGAGGTGTAAAACGGGCGGGGTGTTAATCGAATGAGGTGTAAAACGGGCGGGGAGTTAATCGAGTGAGGTGTAAAACGGGCGGGGTGTTAATCGTGTGAGGTGTAAAACGGGCGGGGAGTTAATCGAGTGAGGTGTAAAATGGGCGGGGAGTTAATCGAGTGCGGTGTAAAATGGGCGGGGAGTTAATCGAGTGAGGTGTAAAACGGGCGGGGTGTTAATCGAATGAGGTGTAAAACGGGCGGGGAGTTAATCGAGTGAGGTGTAAAACGGGCGGGGTGTTAATCGAGTGAGGTGTAAAACGGGCGGGGTGTTAATCGAATGAGGTGTAAAACGGGCGGGGAGTTAATCGAGTGAGGTGTAAAACGGGCGGGGTTTTAATCGAGTGAGGTGTAAAACGGGCGGGGTGTTAATCGAGTGAGGTGTAAAATGGGCGGGGTGTAAAACGGGCGGGGAGTTAATCAGGTGCGGTGTAAAACGGGCGGGGTGTTAATCGAGTGCGGTGTAAAATGGGCGGGGAGTTAATCGAGTGCGGTGTAAAACGGGCGTGGAGTTAATCGAGTGAGGTGTAAAACGGGCGGGGTGTTAATCGAGTGAGGTGTAAAACGGGCGGGGTGTTAATCGAGTGCGGTGTAAAATGGGAGGGGTGTTAATCGAGTGAGGTGTAAAACGGGCGGGGTGTTAATCGAGTGAGGTGTAAAACGGGCGGGGAGTTAATCGAGTGAGGTGTAAAACGGGCGGGGTTTTAATCGAGTGAGGTGTAAAACGGGCGGGGTGTAAAACGGGCGGGGAGTTAATCGAGTGAGGTGTAAAACGGGCGGGGTGTTAATCGAGTGAGGTGTAAAACGGGCGGGGTGTAAAACGGGCGGGGAGTTAATCAAGTGCGGTGTAAAACGGGCGAGGAGTTAATCGAGTGAGGTGTAAAACGGGTGCGGTGTAAAACGGGTGGGGAGTTAATCGAGTGAGGTGTAAAACGGGCGGGGAGTTAATCGAGTGAGGTGTAAAACGGGCGGGGAGTTAATCGAGTGAGGTGTAAAACGGGCGGGGTGTTAATCGAGTGAGGTGTAAAACGGGCGGGGTGTTAATCGAGTGAGGTGTAAAACGGGCGGGGAGTTAATCGAGTGAGGTGTAAAACGGGCGGGGAGTTAATCGAGTGAGGTGTAAAACGGGCGGGGTGTTAATCAAGTGCGGTGTAAAATGGGCGAGGAGTTAATCGAGTGAGGTGTAAAACGGGCGGGGTGTAAAACGGGCGGGGAGTTAATCGAGTGAGGTGTAAAACGGGTGGGGTGTTAATCGGGTGAGGTGTAAAACGGGCGGGGAGTTAATCGAGTGAGGTGTAAAACGGGCGGGGAGTTAATCGAGTGAGGTGTAAAACGGGCGGGGAGTTAATCGACTGAGGTGTAAAACGGGCGGGGAGTTAATCGAGTGAGGTGTAAAACGGGCGGGGAGTTAATCGAGTGAGGTGTAAAACGGGCGGGGAGTTAATCCAGTGAGGTGTAAAACGGGCGGGGAGTTAATCGAGTGAGGTGTAAAACGGGCGGGGAGTTAATCGAGTGAGGTGTAAAACGGGCGGGGAGTTAATCGAGTGAGATGTAAAATGGTCGGGGTGTTATTCGAGTGAGGTGTAAAACGGGCGGGGTGTAAAACTTGAGGGGAGTTAACCGAGTGCGTTGTATAATGGGCGGGGTGCTAACCGAGTGAGGTGTAAAACGGGCAGGGAGTTAATCGAGTGAGGTGTAAAACGGGTGGGGAGTTAATCGAGTGAGGTGTAAAACGGGCGGGGAGTTAATCGAGTGAGGTGTAAAACGGGCGGGGTGTAAAACGGGCGGGGAGTTAATCGAGTGAGGTGTAAAACGGGCGGGGAGTTAATCGAGTGAGGTGTAAAACGGGCGGGGTTTTAATCGAGTGAGGTGTAAAACGGGCGGGTTGTAAAACGGGCGGGGAGTTAATCGAGTGAGATGTAAAATGGGCGGGGAGTTAATCAGGTGCGGTGTAAAACGGGCGGGGTGTTAATCGAGTGCGGTGTAAAATGGGCGGGGTGTTAATCGAGTGAGGTGTAAAACGGGCGGGGAGTTAATCGAGTGAGGTGTAAAACGGGCGGGGTGTAAAACGGGCGGGGAGTTAATCAGGTGCGGTGTAAAACGGGCGGGGTGTTAATCGAGTGAGGTGTAAAACGGGCGGGGTGTTAATCGAGTGAGGTGTAAAACGGGCGGGGAGTTAATCGAGTGAGGTGTAAAACGGGCGGGGTGTAAAACGGGCGGGGAGTTAATCAGGTGCGGTGTAAAACGGGCGGGGTGTTAATCGAGTGAGGTGTAAAACGGGCGGGGTGTTAATCGAGTGCGGTGTAAAATGGGCGGGGTGTTAATCGAGTGAGGTGTAAAACGGGCGGGGAGTTAATCGAGTGAGGTGTAAAACGGGCGGGGTGTAAAACGGGCGGGGAGTTAATCAGGTGCGGTGTAAAACGGGCGGGGTGTTAATCGAGTGAGGTGTAAAACGGGCGGGGTGTTAATCGAGTGCGGTGTAAAATGGGCGGGGTGTTAATCGAGTGAGGTGTAAAACGGGCGGGGAGTTAATCGAGTGAGGTGTAAAACGGGTGGGGTGTAAAACGGGCGGGGAGTTAATCGAGTGCGGTGTAAAACGGGCGGGGTGTTAATCGAGTGCGGTGTAAAACGGGCGTGGAGTTAATCGAGTGAGGTGTAAAACGGGCGGGGTGTTAATCGAGTGAGGTGTAAAACGGGCGGGGTGTTAATCGAGTGCGGTGTAAAACGGGCGTGGAGTTAATCGAGTGAGGTGTAAAACGGGCGGGGTGTTAATCGAGTGAGGTGTAAAACGGGCGGGGTGTTAATCGAGTGCGGTGTAAAATGGGCGGGGTGTTAATCGAGTGAGGTGTAAAACGGGCGGGGTGTTAATCGAATGAGGTGTAAAACGGGCGGGGAGTTAATCGAGTGAGGTGTAAAACGGGCGGGGTGTAAAACGGGCGGGGAGTTAATCAGGTGCGGTGTAAAACGGGCGGGGTGTTAATCGAGTGAGGTGTAAAACGGGCGGGGTGTTAATCGAGTGCGGTGTAAAATGGGCGGGGTGTTAATCGAGTGAGGTGTAAAACGGGCGCGGAGTTAATCGAGTGAGGTGTAAAACGGGCGGGGTGTAAAACGGGCGGGGAGTTAATCGAGTGCGGTGTAAAACGGGCGGGGTGTTAATCGAGTGCGGTGTAAAACGGGCGTGGAGTTAATCGAGTGAGGTGTAAAACGGGCGGGGTGTTAATCGAGTGAGGTGTAAAACGGGCGGGGTGTTAATCGAGTGCGGTGTAAAACGGGCGTGGAGTTAATCGAGTGAGGTGTAAAACGGGCGGGGTGTTAATCGAGTGAGGTGTAAAACGGGCGGGGTGTTAATCGAGTGCGGTGTAAAATGGGCGGGGTGTTAATCGAGTGAGGTGTAAAACGGGCGGGGTGTTAATCGAATGAGGTGTAAAACGGGCGGGGAGTTAATCGAGTGAGGTGTAAAACGGGCGGGGTTTTAATCGAGTGAGGTGTAAAACAGGCGGGGTGTAAAACGGGCGGGGAGTTAATCGAGTGAGGTGTAAAACGGGCGGGGTGTAAAACGGGCGGGGAGTTAATCGAGTGAGGTGTAAAACGGGCGGGGTGTTAATCGAGTGAGGTGTAAAACGGGCGAGGAGTTAATCGAGTGAGGTGTAAAACGGGCGGGGTGTAAAACGGGCGGGGAGTTAATCGGGTGCGGTGTAAAACGGGTGGGGAGTTAATCGAGTGAGGTGTAAAACGGGCGGGGAGTTAATCGAGTGAGGTGTAAAACGGGCGGGGAGTTAATCGAGTGAGGTGTAAAACGGGCGGGGTGTAAAACGGGCGGGGAGTTAATCGAGTGAGGTGTAAAACGGGTGGGGTGTTAATCGGGTGAGGTGTAAAACGGGCGGGGAGTTAATCGAGTGAGGTGTAAAACGGGCGGGGAGTTAATCGAGTGAGGTGTAAAACGGGCGGGGAGTTAATCGACTGAGGTGTAAAACGGGCGGGGAGTTAATCGAGTGAGGTGTAAAACGGGCGGGGAGTTAATCGAGTGAGGTGTAAAACGGGCGGGGAGTTAATCCAGTGAGGTGTAAAACGGGCGGGGAGTTAATCGAGTGAGGTGTAAAACGGGCGGGGAGTTAATCGAGTGAGGTGTAAAACGGGCGGGGAGTTAATCGAGTGAGATGTAAAATGGTCGGGGTGTTATTCGAGTGAGGTGTAAAACAGGCGGGGAGTTAATCGAGTGAGGTGTAAAACGGGCGGGGTGTAAAACTTGAGGGGAGTTAATCGAGTGCGGTGTATAATGGGCGGGGTGTTAATCGAGTGAGGTGTAAAACGGGCGGGGAGTTAATCGAGTGAGGTGTAAAACAGGCGGGGAGTTAATCGAGTGAGGTGTAAAACGGGCGGGGTGTAAAACTTGAGGGGAGTTAATCGAGTGCGGTGTATAATGGGCGGGGTGTTCATCGAGTGAGGTGTAAAACGGGCGGGGAGTTAATCGAGTGAGGTGTAAAACGGGCGGGGTGTTATTCGAGTGAGGTGTAAAATGGGCGGGGTGTTATTCGAGTGAGGTGTAAAACGGGCGGGATGTTAATCGAGTGAGGTGTAAAACGGGCGGGGTGTTAATCGAGTGAGGTGTAAAACGGGCGGGGAGTTAATCGAGTGAGATGTAAAATGGTCGGGGTGTTATTCGAGTGAGGTGTAAAACGGGCGGGGTGTAAAACTTGAGGGGAGTTAATCGAGTGCGGTGTATAATGGGCGGGGTGCTAACCGAGTGAGGTGTAAAACGGGCGGGGTGTTAATCGAGTGAGGTGTAATACGCGCGGGGAGTTAATCGAGTGAGGTGTAAAACGGGTGGGGAGTTCATCGAGTGAGGTGTAAAACGGGCGGGGAGTTAATCGAGTGAGGTGTAAAACGGGCGGGGTGTAAAACGGGCGGGGAGTTAATCGAGTGAGGTGTAAAACGGGCGGGGAGTTAATCGAGTGAGGTGTAAAACGGGCGGGGAGTTAATCGAGTGAGGTGTAAAACGGGCGGGGTGTAAAACGGGCGGGGAGTTAATCGAGTGAGGTGTAAAACGGGTGGGGAGTTAATCGGGTGAGGTGTAAAACGGGAGGGGATTAATCGAGTGAGGTGTAAAACGGGCGGGGAGTTAATCGAGTGAGGTGTAAAACGGGCGGGGTGTAAAACTTGAGGGGAGTTAATCGAGTGCGGTGTATAATGGGCGGGGTGTTAATCGAGTGAGGTGTAAAACGGGCGGGGAGTTAATCGAGTGAGGTGTAAAACGGGCGGGGTGTTATTCGAGTGAGGTGTAAAACGGGCGGGGTGTTATTCGAGTGAGGTGTAAAACGGGCGGGATGTTAATCGAGTGAGGTGTAAAACGGGCGGGGTGTAAAACGGGCGGGGTGTAAAACTTGAGGGGAGTTAATCGAGTGAGGTGTAATACGGGCGGGGAGTTAATCGAGTGATGTGTAAAACGGGCGGGGAGTTAATCGAGTGAGGTGTAAAACGGGCGGGGAGTTAATCGAGTGAGGTGTAAAACGGGTGGGGAGTTAATCGAGTGAGGTGTAAAACGGGCGGGGTGTTATTCGAGTGAGGTGTAAAACGGGCGGGATGTTAATCGAGTGAGGTGTAAAACGGGAGGGGTGTAAAACTTGAGGGGAGTTAATCGAGTGAGGTGTAATACGGGCGGGGAGTTAATCGAGTGATGTGTAAAACGGGCGGGGAGTTAATCGAGTGAGGTGTAAAACGGGCGGGGAGTTAATCGAGTGAGGTGTAAAACGGGCGGGGAGTTAATCGAGTGAGGTGTAAAACGGGCGGGGAGTTAATCGAGTGAGGTGTAAAA
The DNA here is from genome assembly GCF_035084215.1 of Heptranchias perlo. NCBI lineage: Eukaryota > Metazoa > Chordata > Chondrichthyes > Hexanchiformes > Hexanchidae > Heptranchias > Heptranchias perlo. The sequence goes on from NC_090334.1 coordinate 16,033,652, forward strand.
CGGGCGGGGTGTTAATCAAGTGCGGTGTAAAATGGGCGAGGAGTTAATCGAGTGAGGTGTAAAACGGGCGGGGTGTTAATCGGGTGAGGTGTAAAATGGGCGGGGAGTTAATCGAGTGAGGTGTAAAACGGGCGGGGAGTTAATCGAGTGAGGTGTAAAACGGGCGGGGAGTTAATCGAGTGAGGTGTAAAACGGGCGGGGAGTTAATCGAGTGAGGTGTAAAACGGGCGGGATGTTAATCGAATGAGGTGTAAAACGGGCGTGGTGTTAATCGAGTGAGGTGTAAAACGGGCGGGGAGTTAATCGAGTGAGGTGTAAAATGGGCGAGGAGTTAATCGAGTGAGGTGTAAAACGGGCGGGTTGCAAAACGGGCGGGGAGTTAATCGAGTGAGGTGTAAAACGGGTGGGGTGTTAATCGGGTGAGGTGTAAAACGGGCGGGGAGTTAATCGAGTGATGTGTAAAACGGGTGGGGAGTTAATCGAGTGAGGTGTAAAACGGGCGGGGAGTTAATCGACTGAGGTGTAAAACGGGCGGGGAGTTAATCGAGTGAGGTGTAAAACGGGCGGGGAGTTAATCGAGTGAGGTGTAAAACGGGCGGGGAGTTAATCGAGTGCGGTGTAAAATGGGCGGGGAGTTAATCGAGTGCGGTGTAAAATGGGCGGGGAGTTAATCGAGTGAGGTGTAAAACGGGCGGGGAGTTCATCAAGTGAGGTGTAAAACGGGCGGGGAGTTAATCGAGTGAGGTGTAAAACGGGCGGGGAGTTAATCGAGTGAGATGTAAAATGGTCGGGGTGTTATTCGAGTGAGGTGTAAAACGGGCGGGGTGTAAAACTTGAGGGGAGTTAATCGAGTGCGGTGTATAATGGGCGGGGTGCTAACCGAGTGAGGTGTAAAACGGGCGGGGTGTTAATCGAGTGAGGTGTAATACGGGCGGGGAGTTAATCGAGTGAGGTGTAAAACGGGTGGGGAGTTCATCGAGTGAGGTGTAAAACGGGCGGGGAGTTAATCGAGTGAGGTGTAAAACGGGCGGGGAGTTAATCGAGTGAGGTGTAAAACGGGCGGGGTGTAAAACGGGCGGGGAGTTAATCGAGTGAGGTGTAAAACGGGTGGGGAGTTAATCGGGTGCGGTGTAAAACGGGAGGGGATTAATCGAGTGAGGTGTAAAACGGGCGGGGAGTTAATCGAGTGAGGTGTAAAACGGGCGGGGTGTAAAACTTGAGGGGAGTTAATCGAGTGAGGTGTAAAACGGGCGGGGAGTTAATCGAGTGAGGTGTAAAACGGGCGGGGTGTAATTCGAGTGAGGTGTAAAACGGGCGGGGTGTTATTCGAGTGAGGTGTAAAACGGGCGGGATGTTAATCGAGTGAGGTGTAAAACGGGCGGGGTGTAAAACGGGCGGGGTGTAAAACTTGAGGGGAGTTAATCGAGTGAGGTGTAATACGGGCGGGGAGTTAATCGAGTGATGTGTAAAACGGGCGGGGAGTTAATCGAGTGAGGTGTAAAACGGGCGGGGAGTTCATCGAGTGAGGTGTAAAACGGGTGGGGAGTTAATCGAGTGAGGTGTAAAACGGGCGGGGTGTTATTCGAGTGATGTGTAAAACGGGCGGGGTGTAAAACGGGTGGGGTGTAAAACTTGAGGGGAGTTAATCGAGTGAGGTGTAATACGGGCGGGGAGTTAATCGAGTGATGTGTAAAACGGGCGGGGAGTTAATCGAGCGCGGTGTAAAACGGGCGGGGAGTTAATCGAGTGAGGTGTAAAACGGGCGGGGAGTTAATCGAGTGAGGTGTAAAACGGGCGGGGAGTTAATCGAGTGAGGTGTAAAACGGGCGGGGAGTTAATCGAGTGAGGTGTAAAACGGACGGGGTGTAAAACGGGCGGGGAGTTAATCGAGTGAGGTGTAAAACGGGCGGGGTGTTAATCGAGTGAGGTGTAAAACGGGTGGGGTGTTAATCGGGTGAGGTGTAAAACGGGCGGGGAGTTAATCGAGTGAGGTGTAAAACGGGTGGGGAGTTAATCGAGTGAGGTGTAAAACGGGCGGGGAGTTAATCGACTGAGGTGTAAAACGGGCGGGGAGTTAATCGAGTGAGGTGTAAAACGGGCGGGGAGTTAATCGAGTGAGGTGTAAAACGGGCGGGGAGTTAATCGAGTGAGGTGTAAAACGGGCGGTGAGTTAATCGAGTGAGGTGTAAAACGGGCGGGGAGTTAATCGAGTGAGGTGTAAAACGGGCGGGGAGTTAATCGAGTGAGATGTAAAATGGTCGGGGTGTTATTCGAGTGAGGTGTAAAACGGGCGGGGTGTAAAACTTGAGGGGAGTTAATCGAGTGCGGTGTATAATGGGCGGGGTGCTAACCGAGTGAGGTGTAAAACGGGCGGGGTGTTAATCGAGTGAGGTGTAATACGGGCGGGGAGTTAATCGAGTGAGGTGTAAAACGGGTGGGGAGTTAATCGAGTGAGGTGTAAAACGGGCGGGGAGTTAATCGAGTGAGGTGTAAAACGGGCGGGGAGTTAATCGAGTGAGGTGTAAAACGGGCGGGGTGTAAAACGGGCGGGGAGTTAATCGAGTGAGGTGTAAAACGGGTGGGGAGTTAATCGAGTGAGGTGTAAAACGGGCGGGGAGTTAATCGAGTGAGGTGTAAAACGGGCGGGGTGTAAAACGGGCGGGGAGTTAATCGAGTGAGGTGTAAAACGGGTGGGGAGTTAATCGGGTGCGGTGTAAAACGGGAGGGGATTAATCGAGTGAGGTGTAAAACGGGCGGGGAGTTAATCGAGTGAGGTGTAAAACAGGCGGGGTGTTAATCGAGTGAGGTGTAAACGGGCGGGGTGTAAAACTTGAGCGGAGTTAATCGAGTGCGATGTATAATGGGCGGGGTGTTAATCGAGTGAGGTGTAAAACGGGCGGGGAGTTAATCGAGTGAGGTGTAAAACGGGCGGGGTGTTATTCGAGTGAGGTGTAAAACGGGCGGGATGTTAATCGAGTGAGGTGTAAAACGGGCGGGGTGTAAAACGGGCGGGGTGTAAAACTTGAGGGGAGTTAATCGAGTGAGGTGTAATACGGGCGGGGAGTTAATCGAGTGAGGTGTAAAACGGGCGGGGTGTTATTCGAGTGAGGTGTAAAACGGGCGGGGAGTTAATCGAGTGAGGTGTAAAACGGGCGGGGAGTTAATCGAGTGAGGTGTAAAACGGGCGGGGTGTTAATCGAGTGAGGTGTAAAACGGGCGGGGAGTTAATCGAGTGCGGTGTAAACCGGGCGGGGTGTTAATCGAGTGAGGTGTAAAACGGGCGGGGAGTTAATCGAGTGAGGTGTAAAACGGACGAGGAGTTAATCGAGTGAGGTGTAAAACGGGCGGGGTGTTAATCGGGTGCGGTGTAAAACGGGTGGGGAGTTAATCGAGTGAGGTGTAAAACGGGCGGGGTGTTAATCGAGTGAGGTGTAAAACGGGCGGGGAGTTAATCGAGTGAGGTGTAAAACGGGCGGGGAGTTAATCGAGTGAGGTGTAAAACGGACGGGGTGTAAAACGGGCGGGGAGTTAATCGAGTGAGGTGTAAAACGGGCGGGGAGTTAATCGAGTGAGGTGTAAAACGGGCGGGGTGTTAATCGAGTGAGGTGTAAAACGGGCGGGGTGTTAATCGAGTGAGGAATAAAACGGGTGGGGAGTTAATCGAGTGCGGAGTAAAATGGGCGGGGAGTTAATCGGGTGAAGTGTAAAACGGGCGGGGAGTTAATCGAGTGAGGTGTAAAACGGGCGGGGTGTTAATCGAGTGAGGTGTAAAACGGGCGGGGAGTTAATCGAGTGAGGTGTAAAACGGGCGGGGTGTTAATCGAGTGAGGTGTAATACGGGCGGGGAGTTAATCGAGTGAGGTGTAAAACGGGTGGGGAGTTAATCGAGTGAGGTGTAAAACGGGCGGGGAGTTAATCGAGTGAGGTGTAAAACGGGCGGGGAGTTAATCGAGTGAGGTGTAAAACGGGCGGGGTGTTAATCGGGTGAGGTGTAAAACGGGCGGGGAGTTAATCGAGTGAGGTGTAAAACGGGTGGGGAGTTAATCGAGTGAGGTGTAAAACGGGCGGGGAGTTAATCGAGTGAGGTGTAAAACGGGCGGGGTGTAAAACGGGCGGGGAGTTAATCGAGTGAGGTGTAAAACGGGTGGGGAGTTAATCGGGTGCGGTGTAAAACGGGAGGGGATTAATCGAGTGAGGTGTAAAACGGGCGGGGAGTTAATCGAGTGAGGTGTAAAACAGGCGGGGTGTTAATCGAGTGAGGTGTAAACGGGCGGGGTGTAAAACTTGAGGGGAGTTAATCGAGTGCGATGTATAATGGGCGGGGTGTTAATCGAGTGAGGTGTAAAACGGGCGGGGAGTTAATCGAGTGAGGTGTAAAACGGGCGGGGTGTTATTCGAGTGAGGTGTAAAACGGGCGGGATGTTAATCGAGTGAGGTGTAAAACGGGCGGGGTGTAAAACGGGCGGGGTGTAAAACTTGAGGGGAGTTAATCGAGTGAGGTGTAATACGGGCGGGGAGTTAATCGAGTGAGGTGTAATACGGGCGGGGAGTTAATCGAGTGATGTGTAAAACGGGCGGGGAGTTAATCGAGTGAGGTGTAAAACGGGCGGGGAGTTAATCGAGTGAGATGTAAAACGGGTGGGGAGTTAATCGAGTGAGGTGTAAAACGGGCGGGGTGTTATTCGAGTGAGGTGTAAAACGGGCGGGGAGTTAATCGAGTGAGGTGTAAAACGGGCGGGGAGTTAATCGAGTGAGGTGTAAAACGGGCGGGGTGTTAATCGAGTGAGGTGTAATACGGGCGGGGAGTTAATCGAGTGAGGTGTAAAACGGGTGGGGAGTTAATCGAGTGAGGTGTAAAACGGGCGGGGAGTTAATCGAGTGAGGTGTAAAACGGGCGGGGAGTTAATCGAGTGAGGTGTAAAACGGGCGGGGTGTTAATCGGGTGAGGTGTAAAACGGGCGGGGAGTTAATCGAGTGAGGTGTAAAACGGGTGGGGAGTTAATCGAGTGAGGTGTAAAACGGGCGGGGAGTTAATCGAGTGAGGTGTAAAACGGGCGGGGTGTAAAACGGGCGGGGAGTTAATCGAGTGAGGTGTAAAACGGGTGGGGAGTTAATCGGGTGCGGTGTAAAACGGGAGGGGATTAATCGAGTGAGGTGTAAAACGGGCGGGGAGTTAATCGAGTGAGGTGTAAAACAGGCGGGGTGTTAATCGAGTGAGGTGTAAACGGGCGGGGTGTAAAACTTGAGGGGAGTTAATCGAGTGCGATGTATAATGGGCGGGGTGTTAATCGAGTGAGGTGTAAAACGGGCGGGGAGTTAATCGAGTGAGGTGTAAAACGGGCGGGGTGTTATTCGAGTGAGGTGTAAAACGGGCGGGATGTTAATCGAGTGAGGTGTAAAACGGGCGGGGTGTAAAACGGGCGGGGTGTAAAACTTGAGGGGAGTTAATCGAGTGAGGTGTAATACGGGCGGGGAGTTAATCGAGTGAGGTGTAATACGGGCGGGGAGTTAATCGAGTGATGTGTAAAACGGGCGGGGAGTTAATCGAGTGAGGTGTAAAACGGGCGGGGAGTTAATCGAGTGAGGTGTAAAACGGGTGGGGAGTTAATCGAGTGAGGTGTAAAACGGGCGGGGTGTTATTCGAGTGAGGTGTAAAACGGGCGGGGAGTTAATCGAGTGAGGTGTAATACGGGCGGGGAGTTAATCGAGTGATGTGTAAAACGGGCGGGGAGTTAATCGAGTGAGGTGTAAAACGGGCGGGGTGTTAATCGAGTGAGGTGTAAAACGGGCGGGGAGTTAATCGAGTGAGGTGTAAACCGGGCGGGGTGTTAATCGAGTGAGGTGTAAAACGGGCGGGGAGTTAATCGAGTGAGGTGTAAAACGGGTGGGGAGTTAATCGAGTGAGGTGTAAAACGGGCGATGTGTTATTCGAGTGAGGTGTAAAACGGGCGGGGAGTTAATCGAGTGAGGTGTAAAACGGGCGGGGAGTTAATCGAGTGAGGTGTAAAACGGGCGGGGTGTTAATCGAGTGAGGTGTAAAACGGGCGGGGAGTTAATCGAGTGCGGTGTAAACCGGGCGGGGTGTTAATCGAGTGAGGTGTAAAACGGGCGGGGAGTTAATCGGGTGCGGTGTAAAACGGGCGGGGAGTTAATCGAGTGAGGTGTAAACCGGGCGGGGTGTTAATCGAGTGAGGTGTAAAACGGGCGGGGAGTTAATCGAGTGAGGTGTAAAACGGGTGGGGAGTTAATCGAGTGAGGTGTAAAACGGGCGATGTGTTATTCGAGTGAGGTGTAAAACGGGCGGGGAGTTAATCGAGTGAGGTGTAAAACGGGCGGGGAGTTAATCGAGTGAGGTGTAAAACGGGCGGGGTGTTAATCGAGTGAGGTGTAAAACGGGCGGGGAGTTAATCGAGTGCGGTGTAAACCGGGCGGGGTGTTAATCGAGTGAGGTGTAAAACGGGCGGGGAGTTAATCGGGTGCGGTGTAAAACGGGTGGGGAGTTAATCGGGTGCGGTGTAAAACGGGTGGGGAGTTAATCGAGTGAGGTGTAAAACGGGCGGGGTGTTAATCGAGTGAGGTGTAAAACGGGCGGGGAGTTAATCGAGTGAGGTGTAAAACGGGCGGGGAGTTGATCGAGTGAGGTGTAAAACGGACGGGGTGTAAAACGGGCGGGGAGTTAATCGAGTGAGGTGTAAAACGGGCGGGGAGTTAATCGAGTGAGGTGTAAAACGGGCGGGGTGTTAATCGAGTGAGGTGTAAAACGGGCGGGGTGTTAATCGAGTGAGGTGTAAAACGGGTGGGGAGTTAATCGAGTGCGGAGTAAAATGGGCGGGGAGTTAATCGGGTGAAGTGTAAAACGGGCGGGGAGTTAATCGAGTGCGGTGTAAAACGGGCGGGGTGTAAAACGGGCGGGGTGTAAAACGGGCGGGGTGTTAATGGGCTGATGATTTACTATCGCTCATTTTGCACTACCGTCAAAGAACAATTCTCCCCCTTTTTGTCTTTATGTTGTACAAGTTTGGGTCTTCAACTGAGGTTTTTATTTGCTTGTTTATTTTGAAGGGGTTAGCAGTCCCAATCATCCTTGTTCCATCTTTTTATTCAACTACCAATTAATAGATTCTGTCAGCCATCAATTTTAACTATATTTTTATTTTGCGCATCGAAACAAAAGAAAATTAAAACATTTCTTTTGTCAATCACTCGAAAGGTCCCAGCACAGCTATTATCACTTTTTTGAGTCCTGGTGCTGTTTGCGTTTAATTGAAAATAATTATGTAATCAGCCAGCTCTACCGTGAATATCATATCATTCCCTAATGGTTTCAGTAAGTCATGTTTCTAATGATTTTTTTTCAGTTTTGCAATCATTTAACCATTACTATTATCAATGGGTTTCCTATTGGGAATGGCCCTAGTGGATGCATTCGAAGGGGAAGATGGATGAGGGACACCAGGTTTCATAAGGTGTGTTCAGTGCTCGCCTATTGGTTTCCTCACACTTGCATCGACACGCAGAGGTGAACATAGTTCACTCTGGCAGACAATTACTCTGGGGGCTCCTATTTCCAAAAGAAGCTGGGATAGCAGATCTGACTAAGATACGTGAATATTTGACTAGCAGCAACACTCTATTCACTCTTGGAAGCACTCCAATCTCAGCATCTCATGTTCTCAATGGCACCGCCCAAGAGAAGGTATGCCAAGTTATACCATGCTTGACTGCACCGGCCCAATATGCCACCAGCCACATCTACAGACCTTGGCACACCTACTGGCAGGGACTGTGACGCACTATCTTCACAGGGTCTGGGTCATTGAAGGGCTGAGTTGCAGAGCCGTTTCGTCTGTTGCAAGGGCACCTGCAGCTAGCATGCAGCACACAACTGGCACATCCAATGACAGCAACATGTGGTCTGAATCTTGGCTCCACCTTCTTACACATTATCCAAACACATTAACTCAGATATTTTGTACTATTATGTACCTATAGGATCAATATACTTACATATTTTTAAATGGAAGATAATAGCCTCTTACTCTTACAGATAATAATGTCTTAAATACATTGGGCTGTGTATAACCTGCTTTTTAGGTACTACGCAGCCTCCTAAGGTCCCAAAATGGCATCCGGAATGCGCGCACATGCTCCTAGCGTGACGTGCGCCGGACGCCATCTTGGAAAAGGCGATTGCGCACACACAGGTAACGAACTCCGGCAGCATGTAAAGTAAGGAGAATATGCGTGTGCAACGCTGATTTAAAGGGATAGATACAATTTTGGCATTCAACACTCCAGCCAATGCATTGTCTTGACCACGAACTGCTGAACATGTCTTAGACGGCCTGGGGCACACCCCACCGGCGCTATTTAAAGGGACCTTGCAGGATTTACAGGTTAGTTGCTGGATTATTGCTTTTGGCTGCTGATTCATTTGTACATGTTTTTGGAGCTTTCCTAGACTTGAATACTAGAACTCGGGGACATAGCCTAACATTTAGAGCCAGGACGTGCAGGAGTGAAGTTAGGAAATGTTTCTACATGGAAAGAGTGGGAGAAGTTTGGAACTCTCTTCTGAAAATGGCAGTTGATGCTAGCTCTATTGTGAATTTTAAATCTGAGATTGATAGATTTTTGTTAACCAAAGATATTAAGGGATATGTGGATGAGGTAGGTATATGGAGTTAGGTCACAGATCAACCATGATCTCATTGAATGGCGGAACAGGCTCGAGGGGCTAAATGCCACTTGCTGCCTCCTGTTATGCGCCACCTTCTCCTGCGAGAAAGCAGGACGTGTGTCGGTGAGTGTCCTGCAGGATGTTTGGGTGATATGCCTGCCATGGTTGAATAGCTGCTAGCGTGTGTGACCTGTGAGTTGTGGGTGTGCAGCTTGCAACAGTGGTAATGTGTGAGGGTGAGAGGAAGCATCTGATTGGAAGAGTTGAGTACTGATTGAAAGAGTTTGTTGGTAGTTGGGTGATATGGCGGTGGGGGGGTGTAGTGCATGGAGCAGTGGGTGCGGCTAGTGGTGCAGTTGGTAGGAGACGCCACTTGACAGTTGACCTCACTCACCTTGACCACCCGTGTCAAAGCAATGAACTTCTTCCTGCACTGCATCCATATTCGTGGTGCTATGTGCCTGGCATTGACTTTGCTCCCTACTGCCTCCCACTGCCTCTTGAGCATATGTCTGGAGGGTGTCTTGCCCCCTCTGTGGATATAGGATGCCCCTCTTTCTGTCCACCTCTTGCACCAAGGCCTCTAGTGCATCATCAGAGAACCTTGGTGCATGCACTCTCACAGGTCTGGTACAAACTCAGAGCTGCAGACTGGTGAGGTCTGGCGTGCAGATTGGAGGATGTGGGATTTAGTAGTGCGCAACCTTTATTCAATGTTTTAACATAACTCATCAGTTTGTAAACATAAGGACGGGACCTGCATCTGTGTTTAACGTGTACGATGTCTGATCTCTGCTCAGACTCCGTTTGGACCCGTATCTTAGTTTTTGCACATAAGAGGTGCAGGCTGCCTTTAAGAGATGCGAGCCACTCACGCGATATCGGCCCCCCTGCTGGTGCGAAGTCATTGAACAATGCAGCTAGACCTAGCTGCTTGCGCTGGAATCAGGTAAGTGAGCAGGCAGTACGAATCTCACCTGCTGCCTGCATCGGAACGACTGGGTGTGGGTTAATCGCGCATCGTGACCCTGTGGAAAACTATAAGTTTTGCCTTACTAAATTGACTTTCTAATACACTTAAACCATAAAGCTGACCATATTAATGTAGAAATACTGAACCATAAAAGAAGCAAAGCATGATGGAATAAGTTGACCATGTTAGCTGACCAGCTGAATACAATAGAACGCTTATGTTCGGTTCCCAGCAAAGACACACAGAAGAGCTATTGTCTGCTTATGAGATAACTGTCTGACTAGCAGAAATGAATGACCATATAGCCTTGAGACTGAGTACAAAACTGATAATAAAGACACTTTCTTAGGGGAAAGCCACTTTCCCCTAGACATTGTCTCGTGATGTTGAACAGGCATGGGAACCTAGAGGTTGGGTTCCCTATTTTTGATTGACTAATCACTTGACCACTGAGAGTGTACATGTACGTCCATATTCTATGATGGACAGACATTACTAATTCAACCGTATAAAAGTTAACCATTTCATCTGCTCAGCGAAGAGGTGGTTCCAACCATTGCTTGGACACAGCTTCCAACTTGTACAAGTTTCTTAATAAATTCTTACTTGTCTGAATTAAGTGTTTGGAGTTAATGCATTGTGTATAATAGGTAATTAAGTTTTCGACAACCCCTACACCCGGATTCAGGGGTTAGTGAATTTAACCCCCATAGTCTAGTGCAGAATTAAGTCTGGGATTCCTGCTTCTCTCCAGATTACTCTAAATGGGACAGGATACAGGTCAGTGGGATGCTCTTCACGAAAATGGTGAACCAAACAAGTTGACAGGATTTATTTTCTGCTGGAATCTATTTTTTGTGTTATTTCTCAGAATTGGTAAAGCTGTAATTGATTTGGAACTTACCTGTTAGCAGACCTGACCCAATAACGCTAATTAAGGCATTGGAATAATTTTGTCTTTCCCTCCTTTTCCAATTTCAGATCTCTCCATGCCATCCACTATTATAAAGTGGTTTCATGGCCTCTACCAATGCTGCCCTGTAATTGGTGTCTCCAAGGTACCAGAGAGCAGAGTTAGAAACATAGGAACATAGGAACAGGAGTAGGCCATTCAGCCCTTCGAGCCCGCTCCGCCATTTGATAAGATCATGGCTGATCTGTGATCTAACTCCATATACCTGCCTTTGGCCCATATCCCTTAATACCTTTGGTTGCCAAAAAGCTATCTATCTCAGATTTAAATTTAGCAATTGAGCTAGTATCAATTGCCGTTTGCAGAAGAGAGTTCCAAACTTCTACCACACTTTTGTGTGTAGAAATGTTTTCTAATCTCACTCCTGAAAGATTTGGCTCTAATTTTTAGACTGTGCCCCCTACTCCTAGAATCCCCAACCAGCAGAAATAGTTTCTTTCTATCCACCCTATCTGTTCCCCTTAATATCTTATAAACTTCAATCAGATCACCCCTTAACCTTCTAAACTCTGGAGAATACAACCCCAATTTGTGTAATCTCTCCTCGTAACTTAATCCTTGAAGTCCGGGTATCATTCTAGTAAACCTACACTGCACTCCCTCCAAGGCCAATATGTCCTTCCGAAGGTGCGGTGCCCAGAACTGCTCACAGTACTCCAGGTGCGGTCTAACCAGGGTTTTGTATAGCTGCAGCATAACTTCTGCCCCCTTGTACTCTAGTCCTCTAGATATAAAGGCCAGCATTCCATTAGCCTTATTGATTATTTTCGGCACTTGTTCATAAAACTTCAATGATCGATGTACCTGAACCCCTAAGACCCTTTGGACATCCACGGTTTTTAACTTTTTACCATTTAGAAAGTACCCTGTTCTATCCTTTTTTGATCCAAAGTGGATGACCTCACATTTGTCTACACTGAATTCCATTTGCCACAGATTTGCCCATTCACCTAATCTATCAATACCCCTTTTTAATTTTATGTTTTCATCTTTTTTTTATTTATTCGTTCATGGGATGCGGGCGTTGCTGGCGAGGCCGGCATTTATTGCCCATCCCTAATTGCCCTTGAGAAGGTGGTGGTGAGCCGCCTTCTTGAACCGCTGCAGTCCGTGTGGTGAAGGTTCTCCCACAGTGCTGTTAGGAAGGAAGTTCCAGGATTTTGACCCAGCGATGATGAAGGAACGGCGATATATTTCCATGTCGGGATGGTGTGTGACTTGGAGGGGAATGTGCAGGTGGTGTTGTTCCCATGTGCCTGCTGCTCTTGTCCTTCTAGGTGGTAGAGGTCGCGGGTTTGGGAAGTGCTGTCGAAGAAGCCTTGGCGAGTTGCTGCAGTGCATCCTGTGGATGGTACACACTGCAGCCACTGTGCGCCAGTGGTGAAGGGAGAGAATGTTTAGGGTGGTGGATGGGGTGCCAATAAGTGGGCTGCTTTGTCCTGGATGGTGTCGAGCTTCTTGAATGTTGTTGGAGCTGCACTCATCCAGGCAAGTGCAGAGTATTCCATCACACACCTGACTTGTGCCTTGTAGATGGTGGAAAGGCTTTGGGGAGTCAGGAGGTGAGTCACTCGCTGCAGAATACCCAGCCTCTGACCTGCTCTCGTAGCCACGGTATTTATATGGGTGGTCCAGTTAAGTTTCTGGTCAATGGTGACCCCCAAGATGTTGGGGCTAGGACACTGCCCTGAAGAACTCCTGCAGCAATGTCCTGGGGCTGAGATGATTGGCCTCCAACAACCACTACCATCTTCCTTGTGCTAGGTATGACTCCAGCCACTGGAGAGTTTTCCCTCTGATTCCCATTGACTTCAATTTTACTCGGGCTCCTTGGTGCCACACTCGGTCAAATGCTGCCTTGATATCAAGGGCAGTCACTCTCACCTCACCTCTGGAATTCAGCTCTTTTGTCCACATTTGGAACAAGGCTGTTATGAGGTCTGGAGCCGAGTGGTCCTGGCGGAATCCTAACTGAGCACCGGTGAGCAGGTTATTGGTGAGTAAGTGCCGCTTGATAGCACTGTCGACGACACCTTCCATCACTTTGCTGATGATTGAGAGTAGACTGATGGGGCAGTAATTGGCCGGATTGGATTTGTCCTGCTTTTTGTGGACAGGACATACCTGGGCAATTTTCCACATTGTCGGGTAAATGCCAGTGTTGTAGCTGTACTGGAACAGCTTGGCTAGAGACGCAGCTAGTTCTGGAACACAAGTCTTCGGCAGTACAGCCGGGATGTTGTCGGGGCCCATAGCCTTTGCTGTATCCAGTGCACTCAGCCATTTCTTGATATCACGTGGAGTGAATCGAATTGGCTGAAGACTGGCTTCTGTGATGGTGGGGATATCGGGAGGAGGTTGAGATGGATCATCCACTCGGCACTTCTGGCTTACAATGCCACCAATCTTTGTGTCGTCGGCAAACTTAGATATGAGACTTTCTATGCCTTCATCTAAGTCGTTAATAAATATTGTGAATAATTGAGGCCCCAAGACAGATCCCTGCGGGACTCCACTAGTCACATCCTGCCAATGTGTGTACCTACCCATTATCCCTACTCTCTGTCGCCTTTTGCTCAGCCAACATCCTAACCAAGTCGGTACTTTTCCCTCGATTCCATGGGCTTCTATCTTAGCTAACAGTCTCTTATGTGGGACTTTATCAAATGCCTTCTGGAAGTCCATATAAATAACATCCATTGACATTCCCCTGTCCATTACTTTAGTCACCTCTTCAAAAACTCAATCAGGTTTGTCAGGCACGACCTACCTTTCACAAATCCATACTGGCTCTCTCGGATTAACTGAAAATTCTCGAGGTGTTCATTCACCCTATCCTTAATTATAGAGTCCAGCATTTTCCCCACAACAGATGTTAGGCTAACTGGTCTATAATTCCCTGGTTTCCCTCTCTCTCCTTTCTTAAAAAGCGGAGTGACATGTGCAATTTTCCAATCTCGAGTTAATAGCTGCTCTGAGTTTCTTTTTTAACTGTGTTAACTAGGGTTTGCCAACTCTGCTTGGACATATTCCTGGAGGTATCATCACATGACCCTCCCACCTCCAAACGTCCCACCCCCACGCTCCTGCCTTCGGTCACCCGACGTGTCCATCCTCACAGTGTCCCGCTTTCCCACAGCCAATTGGAAAATGACAGACTCTTTGTTGCCTGATTGGATGATTCTTGACTGTCAGTCAAACAGCCTTTTCCCCTTCTCCAATATTTGTGTAACTAATGAACAAAAGTGTTCAGAGTAAACAGGAAAAAAAACATTTTTTTTAACACCTCTATGATTTTTCTCCAGAGTTACTGGAAGCAGTACCCAGGAGACCAATCTTTAATTCCTGGAGACTCCAAGACAATCCTGGAGGGTTGGCAACCCTAGTGGTTTCAGATCCTGGTCTGCACTCAGAGCTTCCCTCTACTGGAAGCGCTGAGATCAGGAACTCATTGTGTGGGAATTAAAATGGTCTTTTCGCACTGAAGGGCTCTTCCCTTCTTAGATTTATGCCATCCATTCTGTCCACTTCTCCTCTCTTTCAATGCCAACGCGTAGCTGGTTCATTTGTGGCCATCATTCCATTTGCAGTTCTGCCCTCATTTTGCTGAAGATTTGTGTTTTGTCTCTTCAATGTCCAAGTGTTCCAATTCAATCCTCCTGTCTCTATCTATTCTTCACAATTAGTGTTTTCACTGTGTTCAAGTAGTTGGCAGCAACTACCCACCCTTTCTGGGATAGTAGTTAAAAAAGTAATGGCTCCCACAATTCCTGGTAGTTGGAAGTAAACTATTGGTCCCAGTTGGACAATACAGGCCATTAGAGTAATGGTTTACATCTTCTCATTTTCACACAGCATTAAAAAAAAATTATTCTATTTTCATACAGTAACATGAAATATTGGCCATTTGGTATGTTTGTTGCATCTTTATATGATTTTGATATTTATCAGTTATACAATGGAACTTCTCAGTTGAATCATATTTCATCACTTGGATTATGTTCAATTTCATCCCATCTGTCATGTTATTTGATACTCAGACTCATTAACTGCCTTCTCAGGGGTAACGCAAGGCCTGACATGCACAGAGTGAGAATTAGACAAATGTGCTTTTCCCTTTTGTTGGCAGTTTTAATTTACTAGTGTAATTACAGGAACACTCCAAGAAGTTGCTCAAAGATCTGAAAAATTGGATGCGGCCTGCAAATGCTTACAATTTTTATATTGAACAAACATTCACTGATCAGGTTCCAGCACAAATCAGAACTTATAACTCCTCCCACTCAGGGGCGGTGAAAGCAGTGACAAAAAAGCAGAAAAAAAACACTAGTAGGGCAGATGGGATTTTTGACTTGGCTGTTGTCCTATTGTTCACTTAACTCCAAGTTACCCCACAGTTCTAGTGGTGTTCAATGGCTTTGCCTCCCCCTCCCTTGTTCCTCAGCAAGCCACAGCATATCTATAAATTTAGCTTTTCTTCGACCCCAGCTTTTTGTTTAAATCCACAGTTTTTTTTTCTCCTCTCACCTCCTAAAGTCATTGATTTCCTGCAGGGACACAGTTCCACAGCAGCTGGTTGTCCTCTGGTACCTTACCTACGAGTCATGAGCTTTGTGCGCTAGCCGTCTGATCAAGGGGCTTCGTAGTGAGCCCAATCCATACCTCACACAATGTCCACAATATTGTATTTGTAGTGGAGATTGCTGGATGTCAATCAGCAGTGGGAATCCGAGCTGACTTTCCCCTCCATAAACCAGAATTACTGAGGCCAATTGGAGCATCCCCATCAATGTCCTGATAAAGATCTGCTAAAGAATGCATGATATGGTACAAAAGGAAAAACTAAAGGTTGTGGCTTGACACTTAAAAATGGTGACCCCCAACCTTCTAGTAAAAGTAGGGCAACTCTCCTGGTAAAGTGGGCACCCACATGAAAGAAGCATTAATGTGCATGATTTGGCACAAATGTTGAAACTACAAATTGAGCTTGGCAGTTAAAAGGGGTGACAACCTCTTCTTCCCTTTAAAACAGAAAACTCTTGGTGAAGCAGATGAAGCCCTTCTTTAAGAAACCCACCTAACAGATAATAAGGCCAAAAGAAATAATTGAGGGTTGGTGGGGAAGGCAATGCATTCTACATTCAGTTCCAGGTTAGTGGGGTCGAATTCCGTTCACAGAAAGGTTCCAAGAAGTGGACAAATTTGATGAAGGATGGTGACTGTTTAAATTGGAATAGATTGTGTAGGGGAGTGAAATTAGATATGAGCGGGGATGCAAATCAGGCGGTATCGCATCGATCGCTCGTTAGATGCCCCGCCTGATATTGTCTTCAATAGAATGGAATATCCGGCTTGTCGTATAACGGGCGGCAAAAGCAATTCTGCCTGTTTTGCGTCCCTGCCGATGTTCAATTTCACCCCTAATATGTCCTACTCATGAACCATCAGATGCTACCTGTTAAATTGCTTGAATGGGAAGGTGGCTCATTGGTTCTCAGTGGAATTCTGTTCTCTGGTCGTCGACGGGTATTTGCCAAGTGAAAAATCAAACAGGGAGGACTCTGGGGCCTTGTGGAGTTGATGAGGGAGATGGATCTGGTGGATCAAACATCCGACAGGGAATGATTGTAACGTACTTTGATCTGTATAATACTGTACATACTGCAAGGTGTACTTTTGCTGGCTTCTAAGCCTCTAATGACAACACAAAGTGATAGATTATAAATAATACATCCGATCTTGGCTCTATAGGCAGAATTAAATATTTTAGCCCAATCTAAAGAATCCCCTTGGTGGTAATTCAGCACAAGATTATTACCACGCAGTACATTAAGAAACATTAAGGAATTTTTTATATTCAGTGATACCCTAGATATAGAGTGCATTATCTTACTGGAAGCTGACAGAGCAATTTGTGGAGATCAATTACAGAAAATGCTGCAAATATACAGCAGGTCCATCACATCGGTGAAGAGAAACGGTAGGTTAACATTTTGGTTAATATTTGGTTAATATCTGAGTTACAACTGAGCTCTGGAAAAGTGTTATACCCAAAACATTAACCTGCCATTTCTCCTTCCAGATGCTGACCAACCTTCTGCATCACTCCAGCATTTTCTGCTTTGTTTCAGATTTCCAACGTTTGCAGTTTTTTTCTTTTTATTTGAAAGGATCAATTTGTTAGGCCTTGTTAGGTCTAGGGTTGCCAACCCTCCAGGATTGTCCTGGAGTCTCCAGGAATTAAAGATTAATCTCCAGCATCCTGGGAGAAAAATCATAGGGGCATTAAAAAAAATTGTGTCAAATTGGTCATTTTCTTTGAACACTGCTTGACTGGGCAGGCAGTTGGAGGTAGGAAGTCATATGATGAAACCTCCAGGAATACACCCAACCAGAGTTGGCAACCCTAGTTAGGGCATATGTGAAGAAACAAAGATAAAGAAGATACTAAAGAAATTCAATAAGAATATGTGGAGGCAGAGGGTGTGGATGAGGCACTAAATTAATACTTTTTAACAATCTTCACGAGAGGATGCTGCCAATGTATCCATAAAAGAGGAGGTAGTAGCGATATTGAATAGGATAAAAATAGATAAAGAGGAGGTACTTAAAAAATTGGCAGTACTCAAAGTAAAAAAGTCCAGATGGGATGCATCCTTGGTTACTGAGGGAAGTAAGGGTGGAAATTACGGAGGCTCTGGCCACAATCTTCCAATCCTCCTTAGATATGGGGATGGTGTCAGAGGACTGGAGGATTGCAAATGTTACACCCCCTGTTCAAAAAAAGGGGAGAGGGATAAACCTGGCCATTACAGGCCAGACGCCTAACGTCGGTGATGGGGAAACTTTTAGAGACAATAATACGGAACAAAATTAATTGGCACTTGGAAAAGTATGGGCTAATAAATGAAAGTCAGCACGGATTTTTTAAAGGAAAATTGTGATTGAGTTCTTTGATGAAATAACGGAGAGGGTTGATGAGGGTAGAGTGGTTGATGTTATGTATATGAACTTTGAAAAGGCATTTGATAAAGTAGTACATAATAGACTTGTTAGCAAACTTAAAGCCCTTGGGATTAAAGGGACAGTGACAGCGTGGATACAAAATTGGCTAAGGGATAGAAAGCAGAGAGTCGTGGTGAACGGTTATTTTTCAGACCGGAAGGAAGTAAACAGTGGTGTAATCCAGGGGGCAGTATTAGGACCACCGCTCTTTTTGATAAATATTAATGACCTAGTCTTCGGTATACAGGGTGTAATTTCAAAGTTTGCAGATGACACAAAACTTGGAAATGTAGTAAACAATGTAGAGGATAGTAACAGACTTCAGGAGGACATAGACAGACTGGTGAAATGGGCAGATATATAGCTGATGAAATCTAATGCAAAGAAGTGTGAAATTAAACACTTTGGTAGGAAGAATGAGGAGAGGCAATATAAACTAAATGATACCATTTTAAAGGGTGTGCAGGAACAGAGAGACCTGGGGGGGGGCACATACACAAATCACTGAAGGTGACAGGACAAGTTGAGAAGGCTGTTAAAAAAGCATATGGGATCCTGGGCTTGATTAATAGAGGCATAGAATACAAAAGCAAGGACGTTATGCTAAACCTTTATAAAACACTGGTTAGGCCTCAGCTGGAGTATTGTGTTCAATTGTATTCAATTCTGGGCACCACACTTTAGGAAGGATGTGAAGGCCTCAGAGAGGGTGCAGAAGAGATTTACTAGAATGGTGCCAGGGATGAGGACTTCAGTTATGAGGAGAGACTGGAAAAGCTGGGATTGATCTCCTTAGAACAGAGAAGTTTAAGGGGAGATTTGATAGAGGTGTTCAAAATCATGAACGGTTTTGATAGAGTAAATAAGGAGAAACTGTTTCCAGAGGCGACATGAGGAAACAATAATGACTACACTTCAAAAGTAATCCATTGCCTTGGAATGTCCTCAAAATGTGAAAAATGCTAAAGAAATACAACTTTTTTCACCCCATTGTATTAATTTTTGATAGTGTGTAAAGAAAATCACTCTTAATGTCACCTTAATTGTTATAGTTGTTAAACGGTAAGTGGAAAAGGCAACGAGGGTACCTGCATTTCATTATATGGTAGGAATCATTGCAGTGCAAGACCACAAAAGTATAAGGGAATTAAATGAGTGAATCTGGGCACGGGCATCACAGTGTGCAATTAGCCCGTTCCCAGTGGTACCGACACAGTCAGCACGTTAGATTGGTGCTGCAACTTCATTCACCTGATCGATGTGCAGCATCGAGCCCGAGCTACGTTTGTCTCTCCATTTTCTCCGTTCCCTCCACTTCTCACCAGCAGGGGGGACCCAAATCTCGAAAGAGTTGCTCGCACCTCTTAAAGGCACATTGCACCTCTTATTTGCAAAAAATAAGCTAAGGGTCCACAAGGAGACTGAACAGAGATCAGACATCGCACGCGTACAATACAGATGCAGGTCCCATCCCTATGTTTACAAACTGATGATTTATGGTAAAACATTGAATAAAGGTTGCGCACTACTAAATCTTACATCCTCCAATCTGCACACCAGACCTCACCAATCTGCCGTACTGAGATTGTACCAGGCCTGTGAGAGACCGTATAACAAGGTTCTTTGATGATGCACTAGCGGCCTTGATGCAAGAGGAGGACAGAAGGAGGGGCATCCTATATCCGCAGGGGGGCAAACGGCCCTCCAGACATATGCTCAAGAGGCAGTGGGAGGCAGTAGGGGATGAAGTCAATGCCAGGCGCACAGCATCACGAACATGGATGCAGCACACACCGATCAACAAACTTTTTCAATCAGTACTCAACTCTCCCAATCAGATGCCTCACACATTACCACTGTTGCAAGTCCTGGTTCTAAATGTCAGGCTATGTCCCCTACAAGTCACAGGTCACACACACTGGCAGCTATTTAACTATGACAGGCATATCACCCAAACATCCTGCAGGACACTCACTGACACACGTCCTGCTTTCTCGCAGGAGAAGGTGGCGCATAACAGAAGGCAGCAAGTGGCATTTAGCCCCTCGAGCCTGTTCCGCCATTCAATAAGATCATGGCTGATCTGTGACCTAACTCCATATACCCGCCTTAGCCCCATATCCATAAATACCCTTGGTTAACAAACATCTATCAATCTCAGACTTAAAATTAACAATTGAGCTAGCATCATCTACCGTATATGGAAGAACGTTCCCTTTGCGTATAGAAGCGTTTCCTAACTTCACTCCTGCAAGTCCTGGCTCTAATTTTTAGACTATGTCCCCTAGTCCTAGTGTTCAAGTATAGGAGACCTCCAAAAACAGGTCCAAATGCATCAGCAGCCAGAAGCAATAATCCAGCAACAAACCTGTAAATCTTGCATGGCCCCTTTAAATAGCGCTGGTGGTGGGGGGGAGGTGTCCTCCAGGCCGTCTAGAACTTGTTTAGCTGGCCGTGGTTAAGACAGCGCATTGGCTGCAGTGTTAAGTGCCAAAATGTTGTCTATGCCTTTAAATCAGCATTGCACACTGATCTAATGCATATTCTCTACATGTTACGTGCTGCCGGCGTTCATTATCTGCGCCTGTGCACACCCCTTTACCAAGATGGCGTCCGGCGCACGTCACGCTAGAAGCGTGCATGCGCATCCTGGACGCCATTTTGGAATTTCAGGAGGCCACATAGCGCCGAAACAACAGGCGCTACACGGCCGAATTTCTTGCCCTAAGTGTTTTACAAGGCCTGCATAACTGGTGAACCGAGTTAGAGTCCACCAGTAAATGGATGATTTGTTTGAATTATGCAAAACCTGTTTTCATCAAATATGAGATCTCTTAAAAAAAAGGTAGAAGCAAAAATGTGAATGATGTTTTAACGCTTGATCCTTGTTGCATCTGTGCTGCCACTTCTGTCTGGAGAGAATCAGTTATCATGTTAAAAACACCCTTCAGGGAGATGAAGTATTAATTTCATGGACCATTTTTGTTCCAAATACTCATTCCTTTAAATCAAGAACTTCAGAGCTGGTGTGAATATTTAGCTCTGGGACACAGAGAAAAAACTATTAAATTCCCTATTGATTTTGGTACTAATCACAATGTTATTACATTGTGTGATAAATTTTCTACCATATATTGAGAATGTCTTTTCAATAGAACAGAGCTTTTCATAACAGCAATTGCATAAGATCAAATATTTCACTGCTGACAATGAATCCCAAGCACCAAAGAACTCAGCTCAATAACTCTAACTACAACTGCTTTGAGCTCACATCTCACTGTCTTGTGTTTCATATTCTCAAATAAACCAACCTGAAATCCTGCATGAAATATTAATCCAATGGGATCTCATTAGTGAGAAAAATTGTACACCCTGTAGCATTTTGCAGGATGTTGTAAGACAGTTTTAAAATCCTACAGCAGCTTTGGCAACAGTTTGTGGATAAAAATTACATAGAATTATATAGGATGTACAGCACAGAAACAGGCCATTTGGCCCAACAGGTCCATACTGGTGTTTATGCTCCACACAAGCTGCCTCCCACCCCTCTTCATCTAAATCTATCAGCATAACCTTTTGTCCCTTTCCCCCTCACGTTTATCTAGATTCCCCTTAAATCTAGATTCCCCTTAAATGCATCTTTGCTATTTGCCTCAACTACTCTTTGTGGGAGCGAGTTCCACATTCTAACCACTCTCTGGGTAAAGAAGTTTCTCCTGTATTCCCTATTGGATTTATTAGTGACTATCTTATATTTATGGTCCCAAGTTTTGATCTCCCCCACAAGTGCAAACACCTTCTCTATGACTAATCTATCAAACCCTTTCTGAAAGTCGTCTATCGGGTCACCCCTCAGCTTTCTCTTTTCTAGAGAAAAGAGCCCCAGCCAGTTCAATCTTTCCTGACAGTTATAACCTCTCAGTTCTGGTATCATCCTTGTAAATCATTTTTGCACCTCCTCCAATGCCTCTGTATCCTTTTTATAATATGGAGACCAGATCTGTGCACAGTACTCCAAGTGTGGCCTAACCAAGGTTCTATACAAGTTCTCTGCTTTTCAATTCTATCCCTTTAGAAATGCATTCCAGTGCTTTGTTTGCTTTTCTTTATGGACTTTTTACCCGCATCGCTACTTTTAGTGATTTGTGTATCTGTACCCCTAGATCCCTTTGCTCCTCTACCCCATTTAGACTCTTATTATCCAAGCAGTATGTGACCTCCTTATTCTTCCTACCAAAATGCACAACCTTACACTTATCTATATTGAAATTGATTTACCAATTACATGCCCATTCTGCAAGTTTATTAATGTCTTCTTGTATTTTATTGCAGTATTAACTACACCCCGAATTTGGTGTCATCCACAAATTTTGAAAGTGTACTTCCGATTCCCAAGTCCAAATAGTTTATGCTGAAATTCAAATAAATGGATCCCATGTTTAATAGTTTAACATGCTTAACTAGAGCTAGGGGGCAGTCTCAGGATACAGGGTCGGCTATTTAAGACTGAGATGAGAAGGAATTTCTTTGCTCAGAGGGTTGTTAATTTTTGGAATTCTCTACCAAAAGGCTGTGGATGCTGAGTCGTTGAGTATATTCAAGGCTGAGATAGATAGAGTTTTGAACTCTAGGGGAACCAAGGGATGGGGAGCAGGTGGGAAAATGGAGTTGAGGTCAAAGATCAGCCATGATCTTATTGAATGGTGGAGTAGGCTCGAGGGGCTGTATGGCCTGCTCCTGCTCCTATTCCTTATGTTCTTATGTTCTTAATCTCTTCAGTGTTCAGTTGTTATGTTTTCTCCATTGTTTTGGCTGGATGAATGCTAACCAGTAATGGCTCCACCTTCTTGCTTTATAAACAAGCTCTTCCATTTGAAAAAAAAAGGAATAAAAATGACTCAAGATAATAAAGCACAGAGAAGGAGAGAAAACAGAAAATCCATATGGACAGAAGATTCTTGGCAGCTGATCCTTTACTGTTCTCTATTAATTGTGAATTAACTAAGACATGAAAGAGGTGAAATTCAACTTCAGCAGGTGCAAAACAGGCAGCAGCAAATTGGCCACCTGTTATGCACCTGCCCTAGTTTCCTTTTCATTGAAGCTCTCTGTATTGCTAATAATGTCTTTTGAGGAACCTTATCAAATGCCTTCTGGAAGTCCACACAGACACCACCCAGAGACACTCCCCTATCCACCGTGCTAGTTACCTTCTTAAAAATTCAATTAGATTAGTTAAATATGATTTACCCATCACAAATCCACGCTGACTCTCTTTGGTGAGCTGTTACTTGTCCAAGTGTTCAGTCACTCTTTCTCTGATAATAGACTCCAGTATCTTCCCCACAATTGATGTTAAACTGACAGGTCTGTAGACTGTAGAGAGCTTTGGAAAATTCTGACTGACGCTTCTACGATTTCCTCACCTATCATAGTATCATAGTAGATACAGCACAGGAGGAGGCCATTCAGTCCATCGTGCCCATGCTGGCTCTTTGAGAGAGCTATCCAATTAGCCCCATTCACGTGCTCTTTCCCCATAGTCCTGTAATTTTTTCCCCTTCAGGTATTTATCTAATTCTGTTTTGAACGTTATTATTGAATCTGCTTCCACCACCCTTTCAGACAGTGCATTCCAGATCATAACAACTTGCTGCATAAAAAATGTTTCCTCATGTGACCTCTGGTTCTTTTGCCAAACACCTTAAATCTGTGTCCTCTGGTTACCGACTCTTCTGCCACTGGAAACAGTTTCTCCTTATCTACTCTATCAAAACCGTTCATGATCTTAAATTCCTCTATCAAATCTCCCCTTAACCCTCTCTGTTCTAAGGAGAACAACCTCAGCTTCTCCAGTCTCTCCATACAACTGAAGTCCCTCATCACTGGTACCATTCTAGTAAATCTCTTCCACACCTTCTCTAAGGCCTTGACATCCTTCCGAATGTGTGTTGCCCAGAATTGAACACAATACTCCAGCTGAGGCCTAACCAGTGTTTTATAAAGGTTTCGCATAACTTCCTTGCTTTTGTACTCTATGCCTCTATTAATAAATGTAAACAATTTTACAACACCAAGTTATAGTCCAGCAATTTTATTTTAAATTCACAAGCTTTCGGAGATTTTCTCCTTCCTCAGGCAAATGTTTCAAGAGCTCCTTGAAGCCTACGCATTTATACATATTGAACAATACATGGTGTTTACAGACTGCCCCTGCAACTGCCCGTTGCCAAGGCAATCACCGTGTTCAGACAGAGAGGTGTCACCTGCAGAACCCCCGAATACACATTCAACAAAAAAACAAACAGGGAAAAAAAACAGAGAAAAAAAACAGAGAGAGGCAGAAACATCCGGAAGGCAGAGAGAGCCAGCAAATGACCCATTATATTAAAAACAGATAACATTTGTTCGCTGGTGGGGTAACGTGTAGCGTGACATGAACCCAAGATCCCGGTTGAGGCCGTCCTCATGGGTGCGGAACTTGGCTATCAATTTCTGCTCGACGATTTTGCGTTGTCGTGTGTCTCGAAGGCCGCCTTGGAGTACGCTTACCCGAAGGTCGGTGGATGAATGTCCATGACTGCTGAAGTGTTCCCCGACTGGGAGGGAACCCTCCTGTTTGGCGATTGTTGCGCGGTGTCCGTTCATCCGTTGTCGCAGCGTCTGCATGGTCTCGCCAATGTACCATGCTCTGGGGCATCCTTTCCTGCAACGTATGAGGTAGACAACGTTGGCCGAGTCACAGGAGTATGAACCATGCACCTGGTGGGTGGTGTCCTCTCGTGTGATGGTGGTATCTGTGTCGATGATCTGGCATGTCTTGCAGAGGTTACCGTGGCAGGGTTGTGTGGCGTCGTGGACGCTGTTCTCTTGAAAGCTAGGTAGTTTGCTGCGAACGATGGTCTGTTTGAGGTTGGGTGGCTGTTTAAAGGCGAGTAGTGGAGGTGTGGGGATGGCCATAGCGAGGTGTTTGTCCTCATTGATGACATGTTGAAGGCTGCGGAGAACATGGCGTAGTTTCTCCGCTCCGGGGAAGTACTGGACGACAAAGGGTACTCTGTTGGTTGCGTCCCGTGTTGGTCTCCTGAGGAGGTCTATGCGATTTTTTGCTGTGGCCCGTCGCAACTGTCGATCGATGAGTCGAGCGTCATATCCCGTTCTTACTAGGGCGTCTTTCAGCGTCTGTAGGTGTCCATCGCGTTCCTCCTCGTCTGAGCAGACCCTGTGTATTCGCAGGGCCTGTCCATAGGGGATGGCCTCTTTGACGTGGTTAGGGTGGAAGCTGGAAAAGTGGAGCATCGTGAGGTTGTCCGTGGGCTTGCGGTAGAGTGAGGTGCTGAGGTGCCCGTCTTTGATGGAGATTCGTGTGTCCAAGAAAGAAACTGATTCTGAGGAGTAGTCCATGGTGAGCTTGATGGTGGGATGGAACTTGTTGATGTTATCGTGTAGTCTCTTTAGTGATTCCTTGCCGTGGGTCCATAGAAAGAAAATGTCGTCGATGTATCTGGTGTATAGTGTTGGTTGGAGGTCTTGTGCAGTGAAGAAGTCCTGCTCGAACTTGTGCATGAAAATGTTGGCGTATTGGGGTGCGAATTTGGTCCCCATGGCTGTTCCGTGTGTTTGGGTAAAGAACTGGTTATCGAAGGTGAAGACATTGTGATCCAGGATGAAGCGGATGAGTTGTAGGATGGCTTCCGGAGATTGGCTGTTGTTGGTGTTGAGTATTGATGCTGTCGCAGCGATGCCGTCATCGTGGGGGATACTGGTGTATAGTGCCGAGACGTCCATCGTGGTGAGAAGTGTTCCTGGTTCAACTGGTCCGTGGGTACTGAGTTTTTGTAGGAAGTCTGTAGTGTCACCACAGAAGCTGGGGGTTCCCTGTACGATGGGTTTCAGGATGCCCTCGATGTATCCAGAGAGGTTCTCACACAGGGTTCCGTTGCCTGATACGATGGGACGTCCGGGTGTGTTGGCTTTGTGTATCTTTGGGAGGCAGTAGAAGTCTCCCACGCGGGGATTACGTGGGATGAGAATGCGTAGGATGCTTTGAAGGTCTGGATCGAAGGTCTTGATCAGTTTGTTGAGCTGGTGGGTGTGTTCTTTGGTCGGATCTGCGGGTAACCGTCTGTAGTGTTCCTGGTTGTCCAGTTGTCGGTATGCTTCTTTGCAATAGT
Source organism: Heptranchias perlo (assembly GCF_035084215.1). Lineage (NCBI taxonomy): Eukaryota > Metazoa > Chordata > Chondrichthyes > Hexanchiformes > Hexanchidae > Heptranchias > Heptranchias perlo. Next base: position 16,059,457 of record NC_090334.1, read on the forward strand.
CTGTTCTGTTCTGTATGACTATGGCTCCTCCTTTGTCCGCTGGTTTGATGACGATGTTGCGGTTGGTCTTGAGAGCGTTGATGGCGTTGCGTTGTGCTCGGGTGACATTCTGGACTGTCTTCTGAGTGCGGCTGATGAATCTGGCATTGACGCATTTCCTGACAGCTTGAGCATACATGTCCAGCTGAGGGCAGCGACCCTCCGGAGGAGTCCAGTTTGACTCTTTCCTCTTCGGTTGCTGTACCGCGGATCCCTCTGTCTGCTGTTCCGGATCGTCGATTGTCTCATTGGGTTCGCTGCTGAAATCTTGGGGTTTGTGGTAGAATTCCCGGAGCCTCATTCTCCTGATGAATTCCTCTGTGTCCGCCGCGAGACTAGTGGGGTCCATTTTGGTAGTGGGGCAGAAATTGAGCCCTCGGCTGAGAACTTCGATTTCGTCTGGTTGAAGGGTGTGGTCGGATAAATTGACAATAGACTTCCCTGTGGTTGCAACCGTGGTACCAGGGGAAGCTTGGTCATTGCTGGTGGTGATGCCGAGTTTCTCAAGCTTCCTGCTCTTGGTTTTCATGTAGGCAGCGTAGTTCCGTTGCCTCGTCTGTTTGGCGGTATAACGTAGCTGGTCTGCTGTGTCCTGAGTACAGGTTGAGAGTATGGACTCTATCTTGGTTTCGAGGTTGTGGCGTCTGCTGTAGAGTTGGTGTATGAGAAGGTTGCGGAGTGTGCGAGAGGTACGGCGGCAGAGTCTCTCAGCGTAATCCGAGTTGTATGTGGACTTGAGTGGGTTCGTGATCTGGAGTCCTTTCGGGATCTTGTCTGCTTTCTTGCAGCTCTGTAAAAACTTGATGTCTGTGTCTAAATGCGCGATCTTCTTGGATATCCTTTCCACTGTGAGCCGGCAAGTACTGTGAGTACTCCAAGGCGGCCTTCGAGACACACGACAACGCAAAATCGTCGAGCAGAAATTGATAGCCAAGTTCCGCACCCATGAGGACGGCCTCAACCGGGATCTTGGGTTCATGTCACGCTGCACGTTACCCCACCAGCGAACAAATGTTATCTGTTTTTAATATAATGGGTCATTTGCTGGCTCTCTCTGCCTTCCGGATGTTTCTGCCTCTCTCTGTGTTTTTTTTTCTCTGTTTTTTTTCCCTGTTTGTTTTTTTGTTGAATGTGTATTCGGGGGTTCTGCAGGTGACACCTCTCTGTCTGAACACGGTGATTGCCTTGGCAACGGGCAGTTGCAGGGGCAGTCTGTAAACACCATGTATTGTTCAATATGTATAAATGCGTAGGCTTCAAGGAGCTCTTGAAACATTTGCCTGAGGAAGGAGAAAATCTCCGAAAGCTTGTGAATTTAAAATAAAATTGCTGGACTATAACTTGGTGTTGTAAAATTGTTTACAATTGTCAACCCCAGTCCATCACCGGCATCTCCACATCTATTAATAAAGCCCAAGATCCCATATGCTTTTTTAACAGTCTTCTCAACTTGTCCTGCCACCTTCAAAGATTTGTATATGTGCAACCCCAGGTCTCTCTGTTCTTGAACCCGCTTTAAAATTGTACCATTTAGTTTTCTACCTATTTCTTTTATTACCCTGGAGTGGAAACCATCAGGTTCTGGAGATTTGTCTATCTTAAGTCCCATTCATTTCTCCATTACCATTCTTTTACTTATATTAAATCCACTAAGTTTTTAGGTTCCCTTGTACAGCTGGTCCTCTCCTTCCACTGTGAAAATGGGTAGAAAGTACTCATTGAAAAAAGTCTGCTATTTCCTTAATATCGATTATAGTCTCAGCTGCATCCGTATTTAATGGGCCCATATTGCCCTTTGCCACTCTCTTTCTTATTATATTTATAAAGCTTTGCTGTTAGGTTTGATATCCCTTCCAAATGTTTTCATATTCCCTTTTTGCATCTCTTAATAATTTCTTTGTATCCCTTTGTTCCCTCTTGTAGCTCACTTTTCCTTCCACTTGCTTAAGCTGTTTTATTTTAGATTTCCAGCATCTGCAGTATTTTGCTTTTTTATGGTCAATATTTGCAAGATGGTCCCTTACCGTTGGATTGTTAACCAATTCTGGTTTGTTACTCATCACCAAATCCAATACGGCCTATTCCCTTGTCGGTTCTAAAATATTGCGGGCCAGAAATTGCTGCAATGTCGAGTTTGGCAGCGAGCGACGTTAACTGGACTTTAATGGTGTTTTAAGGCATTAGCTGTGGCTCAGTGGTAGCTCTTTCTCCTCTGAGGCAGAAGGCTGTGGGTTCATAGTACCACTCTAGAGTTTCAAGTGCAGTACTGAGGGAATGCTGCACTGTCAGTGGTGCCCCTTTCGGATGAGACGTTAAACCGAGACCCCGTCTGCCCTCTCAGGCGGGAGTAAAAGATCCCATGGCACTATTTTGAAGAAGAGCATGGGAGTTCTCCCCCATGTCCTGGACAATATTTATTACTCAATAAACATCACTAAAACAGAGTATCTGGTCATTATTGTTGTTTGTGGGACCTTGCTGTGCGTAAATTGGCTGCTGTGTTTCCTACATTACAACAGTGACTGCACTTCAAAAGTGTTTCATTGGCTGTAAAGTGCTTTGAGATGTCCTGAGGTCATGAAAAGCGCGATATAATTGCAAGTCTTTCTTTTATGTGCACCACTGATAGCACAGACTATATTTGTGCCTCAAATTGCAGGAACGTCGATCTGAAAACGGCGCAGTGATGTCAATGTCGCATTTGAGACCTCGTGAACGTCATGTCCAATGGCTTATCTCCCTGACCAACGAAAGAGAAGGATAGAGAAAGAAAGAAAATGGAGAAGGAAATACAGTGATAGAAAAGAGGGAAAGAAAGAGAGTGGATTAAAAGAGAGAGAAAAAAGAGACAGAAAGGAAAAGTAAGAAAAAATTTAAAAGAACAAGCAGAAGAAGGGACACTGTAACCCAGTTGTGTTTCAGAATTATTTTATTGGTCCTTGAGAAGTTAATGAGTGAATGACAGGGTAGGTGTGTGAAATGTACAAACATTCTTGACCCATGAAGTATAGAACCAAAGGCCCCGTCCATCATGATCAGGAACTGTGGAACACCGAGTGAGTATAGCATTGCACTGCTTTTGAGTGTTGAAATAGCTTTGTGTTCTGAAAATTATTGCCTTACGTGTATGGATAGCAAGACTGGTGCAAAAAGACTACCAAAACAGATAAAAAGATCTCCACAGCTTCACTGGTCCTTTTATGGGCCTTCAAGGTTGAGTGTTATGTGAGGACCATAAATCACATTTTTAACAGGGTCCACTACGACATTGATTACCAGCCCTAAATGGCTACGGTGGGAATAATTCGTCATAACACTGTAAATCCAGCAATTTCATAATCGCCATTAAGTTCAATGGGGAGCCTCACAGTGAGAAGGGACTTTTATCGGCTTTGAAAAGGCTAACAGAGGAGCAGTGCAAATCGTCCAGTAATTTGCAAAGGATCGGAACTCATGGCATATCTCTTTTACTCTACAAACTGCTGGATTTTTAATGAATTAATAATGACGTATGCCCTTAGTACACCAATGGCCCAGAACTTGTACCATTGTAATGGCTCACCTACATTGTAGGGCCAGTTTTATGGAAAAGGTTCGAAAAAATTATGGCGTAACTGACTCATTCCATTACTTTCGCCACACCATAATTTCCTGGGATTTTTGTGCCGCTCTACAGAGTCCCTCACCAAAACACTTGAAAATTAATTATAATAGCTCTGCCCCCTTTTAAAACCAATGACGATTGTGAATTTGCTGGATTAACACTACTTTGATCGTCGCTGCCAGTTAGACTGTTACAGAATGGCACTGGCGGGTTCAGTATACTTGGTATAATCACAGGAATAGGAAAAACCATGCACATTTTGGTTATGAAATGTAGAATATTAATAATGGAAATAAATCTATATTTGAATTAATTGGCTCAAATGTTAAACCCCTACTTTTTGATCCATTGAATGTATTAAAAAAAAACTGCTTAAAATAGTCAGGTATCTTCCAGAGCAGCAGATCTGACAAAACATCCTCCTGTGTGGGCCGTACTTTTCAATATCTGACATCTCATGTTCGAAACAGCACATTCGGGATATCACGGGTATGAGTAATATCACTTTTACTTCTCTAATTACTATCAGTAGCCCAGTAAAATGCCCAAAGTCTTCTATTGAAATTCATAACCATTTTACCACCCCCTCCCAATTTTACAGATTAACAACACATTTCACTTAGTAAACCTGTCCGTTGCAGTGAGGGAGTGGCTGATTAGGTGAATCCGATTTAAACCCATGGCAAAGAGCCATGTGCTGTGCTTGTCGTTGAACATAGAGTTACATAGAACGTACAGCACAGGAACAGGTCATTCGGCCCAACCGGTCCATGCCGGTGAGCCTCCTCCCTCCATACTTCATCTAACCCTATCTGCATATCCTTCTACTCCTTTCTCCCTCGTGTGTATCTAGCTTCCCCTTCAATACATCTATGCCAGTTGCCTCAACTACTCCTTGTGGTAGCAAGTTCCACATTCTAACCGCTCTCTGGGTGAAGAAGTTACAATTGCATTAGTTCAGCTCCATTCAGTTTCTGCCATTGATCAACACCGCGTATTTATATATCCCCCCACGACATCACTACTATCAGGAGGCCTGTAGACAACTCCTATTGGAGTCCTATTAGACACTCAATGAGTCCGTTGCACGTGAGCTACTTTCGGTACCAGTCTTATGGTGCTGCATGTAACGGGTGGTATCAATGATTTGATGAATAAAAAATGTTAGTCAGCCTTCTTGGTATTTCCTAGTCTTCGATCTTGTAATAAGGGTAAGGATAAATGGCTATCCCATAAACCAAACACCAAATTTCACAAGAAAAATTAGATAACCAATAACCTAACCCCCCCCCTCCCCACCTCTCCACCCCCCTCTCCTCCTTTGAGGCCCTCCTTAAAACCCACCTCTTTGATCACACTTTTGGTCGCTCCTCCTAATACCTCCTTCTTTGTATTGGCATCCATTTCTGTCTGATTCTGCCTCTACAAAGGGTCTCGGGACATTTTTATACATTAAAAGTACTACATAAATGCAAGTTGTTGTCATCTCCTTATCATCTACATTGCCTACATCTCATTGCCACCTCCACTCAGCCTTTCATCCAACACCTTTATCACTTTACGGCATGATTTTTCCACTGGCCTTTTTTCCCACCCCCCCAGATCCCGCCTACATCCATTCCAATTTATCCAGAACTCCACTACCTCTATCCTATCCTGCATTGGATGCCACTCACCTATTGCCCCTTCCTTCATCAACTGTCATTGGCTCCTCATTTCCCAGCTCATTGACTTTAAAATCCTTATCTTCATTTTTGTATCCTCCGAGGCCCACCTCCATCCTACCTCCGTCATCCCCAGCTATACATGACAGCTGTATTCATGTGACTTTGGTCTACTGTATGTCCCCCGTCCCCCCTCCCCTCAGTAAAGGTGGTCGAGCCTTCAACCATCACACTCCTGCGCTCTAGAATTCTCTCTCTAAAATCCACCATCAAAAGGCTCCTCAAACCTGTACCTCATTCACCTCCCTTAACTTTTCACCCAGTTCATGGTTTTTGCCTTTTTTCTCCTGTGAAGCTCCTTGGGGGATTTTCAAAGTTAAAGGCACTATATAAGTGCAATCTGTTGTTGATGAAATCCTATTCTTAATGTGCAGAAACACTTTTGTGCAGTTCAGTGGCACTAATCAACCCAAAGCCTATTTCACCTGATGTTACAGCAATCTGCTTTGGCTCCAATGATTGATGGGAGAACTGTGCAAAGGTGAACAACCTGTGCTCTCTGCTCACCAATTATCCACCCCTCCGAAAATCCCCAGAGGCCTGTTGTTACTGGCACAGTGAAAATACAATATTCCATCTGATCCACTGCTATACCTGAAGACCCGTTAGATTTAAATAATCTTTTTGCCACTGCTCCAAGTGTAAATTATTATCGAATCTGTCAACAATATGCTCAAGCTGTTTTTTTGCTGCTTTGTGCACAATGCAACCTGCAAAGAATGTTCTGGGGAGGCTCGAACAAGTTATTTTTGTGAGCCTCAATAAAACTACTGTAGCTGAATGTAATATGCATGTTAGTTTAGGTTCTATGTTTATAGATGGCTGTCTCACGCAGCAGGATTATTGTGGCAATTACACTCTTCCCATGCTGACTTTAGAAGCAGTACGACACTTGAAATTCATATGGGTTGATGGTGCATTGACATCAAATTCACATCCCCTCAGCTTGATCATTGAGCCAGATTATAAATGGTCTGCTCTCCCAGCTGACACTCTCTGTTTGTCCTATTCCCTGTAGCTGATCAGTAACTCAGAGCTCGGGGAATCACAGGTGTGAGCTTACATTCTATCACACAAATGTTTTTATTTTTCTAACATTTACTCAAATGTAGAATGTATGTTTTAAATCTTCTCTTAAAAATATTCTTGTTAATCACCCAATTGCTCACTTGTTAAGTGCACTATCCAGTGTCAAACTGAGCCATTTGGATTGGGACGGTCCCAGGTCTGAGTCTCCACTTTGTGCTGTGTTAACTGATTTTAGCTACTGCATTAATTGGCTGCTACAACTGGCCTCAATGATTTCGGCAGGAAAAGTAGCCACAGCTCCTGCTCCTGCTGATCGTCCAACGACCCCTCCTGGAAAGTGCACGAGTGGACAAGAAGTGAGGACACAATTGAGAATTGTGATGCCTCCCACATTTAAATAGTTTATTGACACTCATTGACTAGGTTCACACAGGAAGAGTCTTGTACTGGAAGGTGGCTGGTGCCTGTGAGCACCCCAGAAACTGCCTGAAAAGGAGAAGCTGAAAACATTGTGGGATATGTAAATAATTAAAAAGGACCCAATAGTCTTGTTTTCACTCATCAATTAATATCGACTGTTTAACAACTATGTCTGAATTAACTAACGCTGATTCCTCCAGTGGCATCATTTCTTTCTGTATGTCCCAATCTTAACTGCGAATTGGAAGACATTATTCTCCAGAACAATTCTGCCTATTTCACTGTGTTCGCACAGCCAGTAAGAATTTACATCCATTTGACCAACATGTCACAGTAGTCTGTGCTAAGGATGAGTACGGACCCTAAAATAAATAGGAATTGGACCAGGTCTAATTTATTGGGAATGAGTGGAAGAGAAATCAGAACTTGTGCCATTTTGAATTTAGATACATCAATCTGATGTTGGCATGGATGATTTTAAATATATTTAAATCACTCAGCTGGAAAGAGAGGGGAATAGAGAGAGTTCTTTTTTTCAAAAAAGAATTGTTCTAAAATTAGTTTTTTTTCCTAGTCTGTGCTGAATAAGCCGATCTCAGATGGAGCAGTAATGGAGGGTACTTGCCTCTACTATTGGCTACAATGTCCCTGGACTATGGAGGGGAGAGAAACATCAGCCAGAGTTCTTACTCTTGATCACTGTCCAGTGCTCTCTGCTGCTGGAAAGTCTGCATGCGGACACAAGGCAAAAATAGGATCAGATTGGCTGTGATGCTCCCCATGGATCAACAGCTTGCCAACATTCACTTGGCTGATATAACAGGATGGTGAGGTGCTAGGGGGCGCAGACACTCGTGGAACCATAACCCCATCATCAGGACAAGTGGGGATGGGACGAAGGAAGGGGAAAAACTCATAAATGTTAGTGCCTACCAATTAAACAGATGAAGGACTACAGAGACCACACTCTCAAACAGCACAAAATTCTTCGAATAATCATTGTAAGAAGTATATATTTTAAAATTGATGAGTGGGTTCACAGAATTCCATTTCAAAATGCATTGAAGGCTCTTATGTCAGGCTCTGGCAGTGGCAAAATCAATTATAAAAGTGTTAACATTTAACTGCACTACCTGTTGCACCTGTAGGTGGTGCTGTGATTGGGTTTCTCAATGTTAAATGTCACGTAACATTAGCTGCTAAAACACCAGCAATACAATTGTATATTACAAGTTAATGATTGAGCCTGCATGCAGTTGCAGGCTCTGGGCACTGAGTGACACTGTGGACCAGCCTAAGCTTTTGAGCCTCTGTTGTCTTAGCCAGCAAGTAAAAAAGGTATCAAAGTGTAAAAGTTAAAACCTGGTGCCAGGGTTAAGGACATCTCCTGGAGAAGAACTTAGAGTGGGAGGGGGAGGATCCAGTTGACGTGGTCCACATAGGTACCAACGACATAGGTAGGACTAAGAAAAAGGTTCTGCTGAGAGTTTGAGCAGTTAGGGACTAAATTAAAAAGCAGAACCACAAAGGTAATAATCTTTGGAGCCACAAGCAAATTGGCATAGAGTAAATAAGATCAGGGAGATGAATGCGTGGCTCAAAGATTGGTGTGGGAGAAGTGAGTTTCATTTCGTGGGGCACTAGCACCAGTACTGGGGAAAGAGAGAGCTGTTCCATTGGGATGGACTACACCTGAACCATGCTGGGACCAGAGTTCTAGCAAATCGAATAACTAGGGAGGTAGATGGGGCTTTAAACTAAATAAGGGGGGGTGGGGAGGGTCCCGGTTGAGAGAAATCTAGGATGCTAAAGAGAAAAGACAGAGAAGCAGTGCAGGAAAGTGACTGGGGTAAGGATAACCAGATTGTGTCAGGAAGGGATAGAGCGTACAAACAAGAGTGCACTAACAAATAGGGTCCAGGTAAGAAAAAATGGTAATAAGACAAATAGGGCCATAGTACAAAAAAATGTTAAGATGTCTAAAAATGTTAAAAAGACAAATCTAAAGGCACTGTATCTGAATGCACGAAGCATTCGTAATAAGCTAGACGAATTAACAGCGCAAATAAATGTAAACGGATACGATATAATTGCGATTACGGAGACATGACTGCAGGGTGACCAAGGCTAGGAGTTGAATATCCAAGGGTATTCGATATTTAGGAAGGACAGGCAAAAAGGAAAAGGAGGTGGGGTGGGGTTGTTAGTAAAGGATGAAATCAGAGCAATAATGAGAAAGGATATTGGCCCAGAAAATCAAGATGTGGAATCAGTCTGGGTGGAGTTAAGATGCACCAAGGGACAGAAAACACTGGTGGGAGTTGTCTACAAACAGTAGTGGTAATGTAGGGGATGGGATCAAACAGGAAATTAGAGATGCATGTAACAAGGGTACCACAGTAATCATGGGTGACTTTAATCTACATATAGACTGGCCATACCAAATTAGCAATAATATTGTGGAGGATGAATTCCTGGAGTGTGTATGAGATTTTTTTTAGATCAGTACGTTGAGGAGCCAACTAGGGAACAGGCTATCCTAGATTGGGTATTGTGCAATGAGAAGGGGTTAATTAATAATCTTGTTGTGCGGGGTCCTTTAGGGAAGAGTGACCATAACATGATAGAATTCTTCATTAAGATGGAAAGTGAAGTAATCCAATCCGAAACTAGGGTCCTAAATCTAAACAAAGGAAACTACGAAGGTATGAGGAGTGAGTTGGCTATGATAGATTGGGAAGCTTCATTAAAAGGCATGACGGTGGATAGGCAATGGCTAATATTGAAGGAACGAATGCATGAATTACAACAATTATACATTCCTTTCTGGCGCAAAAACACAAAAGGAAAAGCGGCCCAACCATGGCTATCAAAAGAAATTAAGGATATTATTAGATCCAAAGAGGAGTCATATAAAATTGCCAGGAAAAGTAATAAGCCCGAGGATTGGGAGCAGTTTAGAATTCAGCAAAAAAGGACCAAGAGATTGATTAAGAGGGGGAAAATAGAATATGAGAGTAAACTTGCAAGGAACATAAAAATGGACTGTAAAAGCTTCTACAAGTATGTAAAAAGAAAAAGATTAGTGAAGACAAATGTAGGTCCCTTACAATCAGAAACCAGAGAATTGATAATGAGGAACAGGGAAATGGCAGAGCAATTAAACAAATACTCTGGTTCTGTCTTCACAGGTGAGGATACAAATAACTTTCCAGAAATGCTAGGGAACCAAGGGACTAGTGAAAAAGAGGAATTAAAGGAAATTAGTATTAGTAAAAAAATAGTGCTGGAGAAATTAATGGGACTGAAAGCCGATAAATCCCCAGGGCCTGATAATCTGCAACCCAGAGTACTAAAAGAGGTAACCATGGAAATAGTGGATGCATTAGGTGTCATTTTCTAAAATTCTATAGATTATGGAACAGTTCCTGCAGATTGGAGGGTGGCAAATGTAACCCCACTATTTAAAAAAGGAGGGAGAAAAAAAACAGAGAACTACAGACCGGTTAGCTTAACATCAGTAGTGGGGAAAATGCTAGAGTCTATTATAAAGGATGTGATAACAGAACCCTTAGAAAATATCAACGGGATTAGACAAAGTCAACATAGATTTATGAAAGGGAAGTCATGTTTGACAAACCTACTGGAGTTTTTTGAGGATGTAACTGGTAGAATAGATAAGGGAGAACCAGTGGATGTGGTTTATTTGGATTTTCAGAAGACCTTTGCTAAAGTCCCACATAAGAGGTTAGTGTGCAAAATTAAAGCACATGGGATTGGGGGTAATTATACTGGCATTGATTAAAAATTGGTTAACAGACAGGAAACAGAGAGTAGGAATAAATGGGTCTTTTTCGGGGTGGCAGGCAGTGACTAGTGGGGTACCGCAGGGATCAGTGCTTGGGCCCCAACCATTCACAATATATATCAATGATTTGGATGAGGGAACCAAATGTAATATTTCCAAGTTTGCTGACGACACAAAACTAGGTGGGATTGTGAGTTGTGAGGAGGATGCAAAGAGGCTTCAAGGCGATTTAGACAAGTTGAGTGAGTGGGCAAATACATGGCAGATGCAGTATAATGTGGATAAATGTGAAGTTATCCACTTCGGAAGGAAAAACAGAAAGGCAGAGTATTATTTAAATAGTGATAGATTCAGAAATGTTGATGTACAAAGGGACCTGGGTGTCCTTGTACACCAGTCACTGAAAGCAAACATGCAGGTGCAGCAAGCAGTTAGGAAGGCAAATTGTATTTTGGCCTTCATTGCAAGAGGATTTAAGTACAGGAACAAGGATGTCTTACTGCAGTTATACAAGGTCTTGGTGAGACCACACCTGGAGTATTGTGTGCAGTTTTGGTCTCCTTACCTAAGAAAGGATATACTTGCCATAGAGGGAGTGCAGCGAAGGTTCACCAGACTGATTCCTGGGATGGCAGGACTGTCGTATGAGGAGAGATTGGGTCGACTCGGCCTGTATTCACTCGAGTTCAGAAGAATGAGAGGGGATCGCATTGAAACATATAAAATTCTGACATGGCTAGACAGACTGGATGCAGGGAGGATGTTTGCCCTGGCTGGGGGGCCTAGAACAAGGGGTCACAGTCTCAGGGTACAGGGTAGGACATTTAGGACTGAGATGAGGAGAAATTTCTTCACTCAGAGGGTGGTGAACCTGTGGAATTCTCTACCACAGAAGGCTGTGGAGGCCAAGTCACTGAATATATTTAAGAAGGAGTCGATAGATTTCTAGACACAAAAGGCATCAAGGGGTATGGAGAGAAAGTGGGAATATGGTATTGAGATAGAGGATCAGCCATGATCATATTGAATGGCGGAGCAGGCTTGAAGGGCCGAATGGCCTACTCCTGCTCCTATTTTCTATGTTTCTGTGTTTCTATTTTTGAAGTGTCTGAGCGGAGCATATAGCACGGGAGAAGTGGTTGAGTGGAACACTGTAAAACAAAGGCAGGGAAAAATCTGAAAAAGTAATGTCAGAGCAGAGAGAGGAGCTAAGTGTTTAATTTATTATATACTTAAGCTAAGTGATAAATTAATTAATCAGATCTAAGGGGATAAAATCAAAATTAACTAAATAGAGGATACTAACATTGAAGGTTTCCGAATTTCATTAAATTAAAATCTGGTATTTAAAAATCATAAATAGGAGTTAAGGAAATAATACAATAAAGAAGTTAATAAACAAAAAACACAGCTAATTAGCTGCAAAATAATCTGAAATCAAACTAGATCCATCTACTAAATATAATCTAGATCTCAAGTAATTGTATTATATCTAGAACTAAATTAATACAAATGAATAAATAAATAAATAAAAAACTAGAAATGGCCCAACAAAAGAGGAATCACTGCTAGATCTAGTAATGGGAAATGAACCGAAGCAGATAAGAGGTCAGTGTACGGGAACATCTAGGCAATAGCGATCATAACATAATAAGTTTTAAAATAATGATTGAGAAAGACATTAGTAAAACAAAGGCCAAAGTAATTGATGGAAAAAAAGCTAATTTTGAGATGATGAGAATGGAACTAGGGAATGTAAACTGGGGGAAAAAATGACAAACAAAGACATAGAACAGCAGTGGGAAATATTTAAAACAGTGATCAATAGAGTTCAGGAGAAATAAAGAGGCCACATATTCCTTGGATAATAAAAGGTTAAATGGGGTAGAGGAGCAAAAGGATTTCAGGGTACAGATACACAAATCACTGAAAGTAGTGATACAGGTTAATAAGGCCAAAAAAAGGCAAACCAAGCACTGGTATTCATTTCTAGAGAGATAGAATTGAAAAGCAGAGAAGTTATGCTAAACTTGTAATAGAACCTTGGTTAGACCACACTTGGAGTACAGTGCATAGTTCTAATCTCCATATTATAAAAAGGACATAGAGGCATTGGAGAAGGTGCAAAAAAGATTCACAAGGATGATACCAGAATTGAGAGGATATACTTATCAGGAAAGACTAAACAGACTGGCGCTCTTTTCTCTCAAAAATAGAAGGCTGAGGGGTGACCTAATAGAGGTCTTTAAGATAATGTAAGGATTTGATAGGGTAGATGTAGAGAAAATATTTCCACTTGTCGGGGAGTTCAAAACTAGAGGTCATAAATATAGGATAGTCACTAATAAATCCAATAGGGAATTCAGGAGAAACTTCTTTACCTAAAGAGTGGTGAGAATGTGGAACATGCTACCACAAGGAGTAGTTGAGGCAAATAAAATAGATACATTTAAGGGGAAGCTAGATAACCACATGAGGGAGAAAGGAATAGAAGGGCATGCTGATAGGGGTAGATGAAGTAGGGAGGGTGGAGGCTTGTGTGGAGCATAAACGCCGCATAGACCAGTTCGACCGAATGGCCTTTTTCTGTGCTATAGACTCAATTTAACTCAATGTAATTTTTTTTCCTGATAGTACAACTGAGATCAGAACCAAGTTCACAAGCCCATATACTGGCATTCAGTGGCTCAACAAGTGCATGGCCTGAAGTATTTTTTACTATGACTAATGACATCAGAGTTAAATAGACTCCAGTGTCTAATGAAGTTTTGTGACAACATTTAAAACAGAGTGTCCCAGAATATATATTGCCTCTCTCCCTACACCTCTCATCATTCAATTTATGCTCTTTGCCTACCTCAGATGTCCTCGCTGAAATCAGAAAGTGGAAATGAAAACATTTAATGCTCTCTAACTAGCTCGTAACATTCAAATCTTGTTGTCAGTAAGCAGGCAATAGTATCTGCTTGATAACACTTTTCTGTGTAATAACATACGAAAAGCCAGAGTTGAAAAAAGGCCATTCAGCCGATTGAAGCTGAGCCCTGTAGTGTCCTAACTCTCCCTTTATAGCATCCAACAGGATTTTGAACAACCCCAATATGTCTGCCTCTATTGGCAAATCACTCCAAAAATGTATCACTTTAACCTGATATATTTCAAATTTATCTTTCACTAATTTCTATTTATGTCTTATCCCTACCTTCCTAGCTTATTTTGAAGCGATAATTTCAGTTTATGTTCACTGTGCCATGTACTAGATTATATACTTTGATAACTGCTTTCTTTATAGGTTATATAGCTTAAACTTTTATAATCTTTGCCCACAATTCATCATCATTACACTTCCGATCTTTCATATTGGTCTTTCTCTGTCCTTTCTAATGTAAACAGAGTATAATAGATTATCCACACTCCATTTATCCATTGTCCTGATTACTGACCAGGGTTTTTGTGGGCCAAAGTTTTGCATGAGATGTTGGCTCAGTCGATAGCCCACTAACAGAAATCTTTTGAAAGAATAATGTCGACAAACAATACTTGTATTGTATTTGTCTTCATTCCTATGCCTAGTGTATTGCTGTATCATACACATGAGACAAAAAAATAGGGACTCTCAGTTACCTGCCAATTCTCATTATTCACTGGAAAGAGGAGTGGTCCCTCCATTAGGACAGCTATCTTTCTTTCGGTGTGGTGACCAAAACTAAACACAGTGTTCTAAGTGTAAACTTACCAGTTCTCACTTGTACCTTCTGCAGCATAATTTCTGTAGGCTTGTGTTCTACAGGTCAGCATACTTAGCCACCTATTCTACACTGTAACACTGCCTGTGGTGTCAATAGATAACAAAATAAAGACTACACTTTTGAATATAGGCTTCTACTTACTTCAGTAGCCTGTGTCCTTGGGGCTATCCCCTAGCCAACAATGCTCTCCCACCAAACACCACCGGAAATAGATTAACTCTTCATTCATTCATCTTGCAGATTTGCTCCTCCATCTCCTTCCCACTATTTGATGGTCTATAGAATACATCACCAAATATATAGGAGAGGCAATATAAACTAAATGGTACAATTTTAAAGAGGGTGCAGGAACAGACAGACCTGGGAGTTCACATACACAAATCTTTGAAGGTGAAAGGAGATGTTGAGAAGGCCGTTAAAAAATCGTACGGGATCCTTGGCTCTATAAACAGAGGCATAGAGTACAAAAGCAAAGAAGTTATGCTAAACCTTTATAAATCATTGGTTAGGCCCCAGCTGTAATACTGTGTCCAATTCTGAGCAATACACTTTAGGAAAGATGTCAAAGCCTTAGAGAAGGTGCAGAGGAGATTTACTAGAATGGAGAAGGGATGAGGGACTTCAGTTATGTGGAGAGATTAGAGAAGCTGGGATGGTTCTCCTTAGAGCAGAGAAGGTTAAGGGAAGATTTAATAGAGGTGTTCAAAACTATGAAGGGTTTTGATAGAGTAAATAAGGAGAAACATGATGAGGATGGAGAGGATAGGATGTTTTTGGAGCTGAAGAGACACAAGAGAAGGAAATTTCAGAACTGCAATAACCACAGCAGTAAGAATATAATAAGGTCAAATAAGGATGTGAGTGATATTGTCAGGAGACAACCTTGAGCAGGAGGAGGTGGACCAGATCAAAGGGCATCAAATTGTGTCTGCCAACCTGCCTAGATATTCAGTAATACAGAGGGAGTCAAAGTAGCAGGAGATGATAAAAAACAAACTTTAAAATGAGGCATGGGAACTAAATATAATTCAGTACTTATCACTTTTTATGCCAGGGGCTCCTATTAGACAATAAATTAACTTTTACTTTCTTGGAGTTTAATTTGAGAACAGGACACAATAAATTTAGTTCTCTTCCAGCAACAGGACTGTGCTCATCTCCCACTGAAATCATAGAATCATGAAATCCATAGAAAGTTACAGCACAGAAGGAAGCCATTCAGCCCATTGTGTCCATGCTGACCGAGAAAGAGCTATCCAGCTTAATCCCACTTTCCAGCACTTGGTCCATAGCCCAATTGGTTACGGCACTTCAAGTGCACATCCAAGTACTTTTTAAATGAGTTGAGGGTTTCTGTCTCTACCACCCTTTCAGACAGTGAGTTCCAGACCCCCACCACCCTCGGGGTGAAAAAAATTCTCCTCAGCTCCCCTCTAATACTTCTACCAATTACTTTAACTCTATGCCCCCTGGTCACTGACCCCTCTGCTAAGGTAAATAGGTCCTCCCTATCCACTCTATCTAGTCCTGTAATAATTTTACATAACTTAGTTAAATCTCCCCTCAACCTCCTTGTTCCATGTAGCCTGAAATAACAGTGAGATCCCATATGAACCCTGTACACATTAGACACTAGGTTACTTGGTTAATGACTGAATGTGAAGCCTCTAACCTAATACGCTGGTCATTGATTTCACTTTCAGCTGTATTGTACTTTGTGCCCTCAAAGGACCTCAAGTCAATGCTGTGCAAGACATTCAATTTCAAGGCCTAAAAGATCTGTCAATCATACACTGCACAGTATTAGCAATCTTTTCATGTTATGAATACTGAATTATTCAAACTTTACAAAATCCTCACTGCATTATCTTTCTTCTAAGTGAAGGACGAAAAAAAAGCATGACTTTAAAAAAGTGACAAGTTCCAAATTAATATAACAGCAACTTGCATTTATAAGGTAGAAAAATGTCCCAAGGCACTTCACAGAGTCGTAATCGGACAAAAATAGATGCCGTGCCAAAGGAGATAGTAGGAGGGGTGATTAAAAACTTGGTCAAAAAGATGGGTTTTAGGGAGGGTCTTAAAGAAGAAGAGGGAGGTAGAGAGGCAGAGCAGTTTAGGGAAGGAATTCCGGAGTGTGGGGCCTAGACTGCTAAAGGCACGGCAGTAATGGTGGAGCGACAGGAGGGATTGATGCACAAAAGCCAGAGTCAGAGAAATGGAGAGTTCAGGGATGGGGTTCTAGCATTGCAGGGGGTTACAGAAATCGGGAGAGACGAGCCTACCAAGAGATTTAAATACAAGAATGAGAATTTTAAATTTGAGGTGTTGGGGGACCAGAAGCTAATGTTGGTTAGCAAGAACAGGGATGGTGGGTGAGCAGGACTTGGAGTGGGGTAAGATACAGGCAGCAGGGTTTTAGATAAGCTGAAGTTTATGGAGGGTGGAAGACGGGAGGCCGGTCAAGGCACCATTGCAATAGTCGAGGCTGAAGGTGATAGAGGAATGGATGAGGGTTTCAGCAGTGGATGGGCTGAGGCAGGGGTGGAGGCAGGAGATGTTACAGAAGTGGAAGTCATCTGTGTTTGCGATGGAGAGAAGCGTGAGGGTTGGAAACTCAGCTGAATAGGTTGCGAACAGTCTTGTTCAGCCTGAGACGGGGGCCGGGAAGGGGAATGGAATCAGTGGCAAGGACATGGAGTTTGTGGTGGGGCCCAAGGTGATGGCTTTGGTCTTACCAATATTTAGCTAGAGAAAATTGTGGCTCATCCAAGACTGCAGGTCAGGCAAGCAGTCTGAGAGGCAGTGGAAAGGTCAAAGCAGGTGGTGGAGAGGTAGAGCTGGGTGTTGTCAGCATACCTGTGGGACCGACCTCATGTCTGTAGATGATGTTGCCAATGAGTAGCATGTAGATGAGGAAGAGGAGGGAGCCAGGCATAGATCCTCGAGAGACTCCAGCATGGGATGGGAAGAGAAGATACTGCCGCAGATGCTCTGGGTTCCGATTGGATAGATAAGAGTGGAACCAAGCCAGGGAGGTCTCACTGAGATGGGACCATGGAGGAAAGATATTGGAGGAGAATGGTGTGGTCGGCTATGTCGAAAGCCGCAGAGAGATTGAGGAAGGATATTGTATTTAAACTTCCAAAACAGGTTTTTATTAGGCGGCATCCCTTCATAACAAAACAACCTTATATACAAATGCAAAAATTTGAATATCCAGCATGTTCTAAATCATCAATATCTTTGGCTTTCAATGACATTGGAAATACTGTAGCTGATGTCACTAAGGTACCAAAAAAAGGCTGACAATCAGTCAGGTTTACAAGTGTATTACTTAGAGTACAATAATGCATGAAACGAAAATATCCCTTCAAATCCACTCTTTTTACAGATCATGTACAATCTGCTGTATCATGGATTCTGCTCCAACATTAGGGAAAGTTCTGCATGAATACTCCCCGCTCCCCGGCAGGTAATGAGGCAAAGCTCCAAATATTGAACCATCGCTACTTTTCTACCATTCAACCCTGGCCTACTGCCCTCTACAGACAACAATTGCTGCAACCCCCATCTCCAGAGGTACAATGCATTTCCATAGTGTATTCAATCGTCTCAGTCCATCCCTATCTGTCCAATCATCAAACTTGTTCCCAACCAGTGCCCCAAAATTTCACAGGCCCATTTATACCAATGTTAGGCCCCTGAGCTGAGACTTGCACCCACTGTAAACTTTGGGGTTAGCCAATTTTAAATATCCACTGGTGGATCAGTAACACAACTCCCATATAAAATGGGAGTGATGCACTGGGCAAGGAGGAGGGGAGCCTTTAAAAAGCTAAGAACGGCTGAAGATTGCAGCAGCAGGTTGGGGGAACAGCAGGTTAAGTAGGAGAGCAATTACTTGCATGCAGATCTTTACTTCCTTCACTTTAACAGTGATACCAGCAGGTCTCCTACCTTGGGAGACATCCCTCAATTGCCCATGAGAGGCAGCGGACCGGGGAGGGCAATGTTAACATTAGAGAGCTGACCCCCTACCAGGAACAGGCCATGGATCTGCTGGGGAAGCACTCCACTTTAGCCATGGGAGATGGCAAGGTCAAGGCAAAATGCTGGCTCCAGGTTAGTGGGTTCACACTTACAAAGTCATCATGATACCCCTGTGAAGCAGCAGACAGCAACAAGCTTCCACACCCCTTTCTGTCTCCTTATGTTTGCCCCTTCTTAGTTTATGCCCTCCTTTCCTGCAGATCCATCACAACAATTGGGGGAAGAGGATAATAAAGAGGAGGGTGATGACGATCATGATAAGAAGGAGGAGCAGGAAGGAAGAAAATTATTCCTCTTGGAATATAATGAGGACGATGATGACAAGGCTGCACAGGAGTGTCAGGAGCAAGACCCTGCCCAATGGCTCTCTGCCACAACCCCTCGATCTCACCATTTGCAGTGCTTGCTGTCTCACTGTCATGTACCGGGGGGGAATCAGATAGTGCCAGTGAGGATATAGAACTGGGTGATTACTAAAGCACGAGATAGCCGGAGTAGGCAGTGGGTGAGGATGGGCCACCTTCCCAGCAGAGGCCAAGGAGAAGGCTGCCCATGACTTCAGAGTCAGGGACCCAGATCTCATGGATACTCGCCTGAAAAGAAGTATTTGTCTCTGAGGTCAGTCTCTGAGGATGTGCAGCAACTGACTGATGTGATTCTGAAGTCGATAGCTCTCATTTATGGCAACATCTGGGAAGCTTTTGCTTCATGCAGGAACCAATAGATTGTGTGGCAGCTTCACTGGAATCTGGAATTGCCCCCTACTTCAGAAACAGCCTGGAACCAGTTGGTGACTGCTCCTCCATGGAAGCACAGACTGCAGTTCTGCTGGGGATAGAGGATAGGTTCCACAGCACCCTGCTCTGCCTTTCAGGCCATGGGAACTGGGATGTACGCTGATGTCTCTCAGAGCTTTCAGGATCTTATAGCCACCATTAGACCAACCAGCCCACTGATTAGTGGGGCCACAGATCCAGGGTCCAGTAGAATGGCAAAGGCTGGAGGGTAACTTGCATTAGGCTGTTGGTTCTCAGCACATCAGCATACGCCAGGCATCCAGCCTTCCCCTCAGAGCACCACAGGGGTAGCACATAGGAGGTGAAACCAGACTGCTCGGGCACAAGCTCCAGAGATGTAGCCAACAGTAGTTCCTTCCCAGGAGCAAGTTGCCAGGAGAGGAGGTTAACAACACAAAAAATCTTTTTGGCTGGAGGACAATGACATCAGCAAGGGGTCCCAGATCACCCTGGTTCACAGACAAATGTGTATATGTGCTTTCTCATGAAGTTTGTACAGATCTGCAGGCAAGTAGCTCAGCGGCAGTGACAGGCAGGGTAATCAGTGCCAACTCAACAACTCAGTACCAGATTAGGCTTAATGAACGTACCAAGGCAGGCAAGATAAGAGGGGCTATCAACCTTCCAAGAATGCATGTACTAAGCATGACAGCCACTTACAACGTCCTTCCTTCAAACATTTTCGAATTGCTTACTATCAATATCCTGGGTATAGTAAGGTGCCCTTATACTCCCAGCCCTCAGCTGGAAGCCAGCCTTCACTCATTGCCTTACATGCAACCGCCCCATGAAAACTCACATGTAAAAATCCCATCCCTAGACGATAGTTGAGTTTGAAGGCCATTTTAAGCTGGAGTCTGCCAAAGCCAACCTGTTTAAAAACCTGCATCAGTCTAAATGAATTATTCAAGTGTTTGACATTGTTTATTAATAACACACTTTCAATATATCGTTAATAGCCTCAACATAAATAAAGTTGACAATTTAGGAATACAACACATTATACTTTAATTCCTCTTATCAGTGTGCTGTCAGTAAAGAATGCCTTTCCTTAGCCGAGTCACATCAAATCGAGCTCTGTTTCATCAAGTGCTGTAAATTCTGTCACTCTACTTCATATTGTTTATAGAAACAGATGTTGCAGAACTTTACACGGGCAGTGATGACGCACATTAACGCACAGCTGTGGCGTCACAGACAAGAAGGCACAAAATAATACCAGAAATAGTAGAGAACCAAGGGTCTAATGAGAGTGAGGAACTTAAAGTAATTAATATTAGTAAAGAAAAAGTACTGTAGAAATTAATGGGACTAAAAGCCGACAAATACCTTGGACCTGATGGTCTACATCCTAGGGTTTTAAAAGAGGTGGCTACAGAGATAGTGGATGCATTGATTGTGATCTTCCAAAATTCCCTAGATTCTAGGATGGTCCCAGTGGATTGGAAGGTAACAAATGTAACCCCGCCATTCAAGAAAGGAGGGAGAGAGAAAACGGAACTACAGGCCAGTTAGCCTAACATTGGTGGTCGGGAAAATGCTGGAATCTATTATTAAGGACATGGTAACAGGGCACTTAGAAAATCATAATATGATTAGGCAGAGTCAATATGGTTTTATGAAAGGGAAATCGTGTTTGACAAATCTATTAGTTTTTTGAGGATGTGACTCGCAGGGTAGATAAAGGGGAACCAGTGGATGTCGTATATTTGGATTTTCAAAAGAGATTCAATAAGATGCCAAATTGAGGATTGGTTAACGGACAGAAACAGAGAGTAGAAATAAACAGGTCATTCTCGAGTTGGCAGGTTGTAACTAATGAGGTGTCGCAAGGATCAGTGCTGGGGCCTCAGCTATTTACAATCTATATTAATGACTTAAATGAAGGGACAAAGTGTAATGTATCCAAGTTTGCTGATGATACAAAGCTAGGTGGGAAATTAAGCTGTGAGGAGGACACAAAGAGTCTGCAAATGGATATAGACAGGTTAAGTGAGTGGGCAAGAAGGTGGCAGATGGAGTATAATGTGGGGAAATGTGAGGTCATTCACTTTGGTAGGAAGAGTAGAAAAACAGAATATTTTTTAAATGGTGAGAAACTATTAAATGTTGGTGTTCAGAGGGATTTGGGTGTCCTTGTAAACGAAACACAGACAGTTAACATGCAGGTACAGCAAGCAATTAGGAAGGCAAATAGTATGTTAGTCTTTGTGGCAAGAGGGTTGGAGTCTAAGAGTAAGGAAGTCTTGCTGCAATTATATAGGGCTCTGGTGAGACCACATCTGGAGTACTGTGTACAGTTTTGGTCTCCTTACCTAAGGAAGGATATTCTTGTCTTAGAGGCGGTGCAACAAAGGTTCACTAGATTGATTCCTGGGATGAGAGGGTTGTCCTATGAGGAGAGGTTGAGTAGAATGGGCCTTTACTCTCTGGAGTTTAGAAGAATGAGAGGTTATTTCATTGAAACATTGAAAATTCTGAGGGGGCTTGACAGGGTAGATGCTGAGAGGCTGTTTCCCCTATCTGGAGAATCTAGAACCAGGGGGCATAGTCTCAGGATAAGGGGTTGGCCATTTAGGACTGAGATGAGGAGAAATTTCTTCACTCAGAGGGTTGCAAATCTTTGGAATTCTCTACTCCAGATGACTGTGGATGCTCAGTCATTGAGTATATTCAAGACTGAGATCAATAGATATTTGGCCTGTAAGGAAATCAAGGAATGTGGGGACCAGGTGGGAAAGTGGAGTTGAGATTGAAGATCAGTTGTGATCCTATTGAATGGCGGAGCATGCTCGAGGGGACGTATGGCCTACTCCTTTCCTATTTCTTATTTTCTTATGTCCAATTTTCTTATCTTCCATTTTTTTCTTGCTCATGTTAATTTTTCTCCCTCCTTCTGACACAATACATTATGTCCCTCGCTTGGGAAGGGGTAGGTCATGCAATCCGCTTCTAGGTCCTTGATCCTGAAGCATGCAACACAACTCTGCCAACAGGTTCGTTACATTATCGTATGCTCCTGTAAATACTGTGGAAGCAAAGCTAAAAGAGCACTAGTACATAAACCAATGTAACATTACAATAATACAAAATCTGCAACAAAAACATGAATAGGCACAAGGTTAATTCATTTCAATGTCACTGGGTGGCGCCATTGTTGCTGTGAGACATTTAGGCCACAGTTCCACAGCTGCTTGTTTTGCTGGGCAGATTTTAGTCTGGTTTTATGGCTGGTTACAAAATTTGGGCTCTGAAATTCCTGGGCCTGGCTAATTGCTGCTGAAGTATAGGCCAGGTGGAGGGGCAGAAGTTTGTGCAGGACTTGGTTCCGCCACATGTACGTCCACAACCCCCCCCTTTAAAACAAAGCAAAATTCAGATGGAAATCGGGCAGAAGCTCCTTACATCATCCTCCCTCCCATGCTGACTTCAGACTGGTGGGATGACATCACCCGCCAAATATCCTGCCAGTTCCACCTCCAGTGTTTCCAATGCAAAGTATTCCTGCATGATGCAGTGTACTTGTGTAGCATCCCGAGTGGAAGTGTGGTCCAAAATGGCAGTTTCCCAATGGCAATTGTAAAATCATTCTTTATTTCCACAAATCTCACCAATCGTCAGCTGGAAAGGCCGGCACCTCCGATGGAGCATCAAGGTGCTGCTCTGAAATTCCTAGCCTCCCTGTGGGGTGACCATCCAGCGAACTCTGAGAATGGCACATGAAGAACTCCAAGGCTGGGGCAGACTGGCAGCTGGAACCTCTGACCCCCTGCACTTCTGTTGGCAGAGTGGGGCTCTAGGAATTTTGGGCTCCTTGTCTTCTCTAAGCAAACATGAAGGGTGGACCTTTAACATCGGAGAAGAGAAGTGTAAGCACTGCGTGCGTGAGGGGAGGGGGGCACCACCTCCCCGGCACCGTGCACTACATGATGCAGGGTAAGATCTGGATTCCCAGCCACCATAGCTCTCCAGGTACTTCCCAAGCACAGGTGGAGTGTCTGCAGTGAGTCAATACAGGGTCTGAAGCAAACCACATAGTGCTTGGCTTGGGAGCAGATCACCTCCTTCCCTTCACATATAATCTCTGATACCGGCAACAATACTTACTGATTATGGTGATTATAGGTAGGGTTGCCAACTCTGGTTGGATGTATTCCTGGAGATTTAATCACATGACTGCCCACCGCCAACCGCCCCGCCCAGTCAAGCAGCCTTCCCATCTCTAATATTTTTATAACTAATAAACCAGACTTCAAAGAAAATTTTAAAAAACACACGATTTTTTTAATGTCCTATGATTTGTCTCCCGGGTTGGTTGCAGCAGTGTCCGTAAGACAAATTTTTAGCTCCACATGGGTGGATCATTAAAGAAACTGAAAACTGAGGCAGATGCATCCCACAGTGTGTATGGATGAAATGGAAGTGAGGGAACTGCGACAGGAGAAGGGATGAGAGATTGATCTGCACAGGAAATATTTACGGCGTGACTCTCAAAATTCCAAACGCAACTTTTGCTCAACACTCCTACTAAGATCAACTTTGATGACCTATAACCCGGAAGGAGACAATGTCATTGCAGTTTTCAAGATGGCAATCTTAGGGCAACACAAGATGATGATCAGTTAAGAAAATTACTTGGAAGAGTGAACGAGGGAAATTTTCAACTTCGCTGCCTGGGTGTTTATCTGTTAGAGCAGATTGTCCACCTGTTGGAGAACCTGCTCAATTTTCATTCATTGATTTCACTTATTTTGAGTCCTGGATTTGATTTCCCATTGATCAGTAGGAGGGCAGACTGGATGGTATCACTTCGATCCTGCAGACACTGAGGGATGTTAGCCTGAAGCTCTCCAAAGCTACTTTCCATTGCTCTCTCCAAATGCCTGAAGGCCAGTGGTCAAAGCATCCACTTTGGATGCACTGATTGGAGGCTGTTCTACAATGGGCAAATGATCCACTCCCCCGGGTTACTGCACAGACAGCAAAGTTGGAAATGACCCCCTATATTTCCAATAGAGTTAGCCAGTACTATTGCTATACTGTCTTGCTGATGATTCATGGAGTATTGCCTTCAAGAAAAGTTTCATGTCACTACATCATGTTTTTTTAAATTAATTAATGGAATGTGGGCATCGCTGGTAAGGCCGGCATTTATTGCCCATCCCTAATTGCCCTTCAGAAGGTGGTGGTGAGCCGCCTTCTTGAACCACTGCAGTCCGTGTGGTGAAAGTTCACCCACAGTGCTGTTAGGTCGGGAGTTCCAGGATTTTGACCCTGGGGCGATGAAGGAACGGCGATATATTTCCAAGTCAGGATGTTGTGTGACTTGGAGGGGAACGTGCAGGTGGTGATGTTCCCATG
The DNA here is from genome assembly GCF_035084215.1 of Heptranchias perlo. NCBI lineage: Eukaryota > Metazoa > Chordata > Chondrichthyes > Hexanchiformes > Hexanchidae > Heptranchias > Heptranchias perlo. The sequence goes on from NC_090334.1 coordinate 16,084,041, forward strand.
TGCCTGCTGCCCTTCTCCTTCTAGGTGGTAGAGGTCGTGGGTTTGGGAGGTGCTGTTGAAAAAGCCTTGGTGAGTTGTAATGCATGTAATGGCAAATAAATGAAAAATAGTTTGGAAACTTTTTTTCCATGATGACTGAATAGAGTATTTCACAAATTCACAAACATGTCCTTCATTACTTTTTCTAATTACACCAGTCGAATTCTTCTGCCTGGAGAAATTGCTGATAATTAACTGCTTGAACAGACTAGAACACATTCAGTGCAAAGAAAATTGGTTTCTTCATCATTAGAGCTCAACATATGTACCAGGGAGGGACAAGATTCTACAAGGTGCATACATAAGGGAGAAGGGAATAGAGGGATGTGGGAGCGCCAAAGAGGTAATTAGAGTGGGAGGAGGCTTGTGTGCAGGATAAACACTGGCATACACCAGTTGGGCCGAATGGTCTGTTTCCAGAACACCTATTACACAAAGATCTTGCTCATGAGCAAAGGGAAAAATGTACCCAGTGCACTATTCTGCCAATTCTACAGCCATTGTGTAACTTTACTTTGCAGGGTATTATGTTACCACAGAATATTGAACCACCACATAGGATTATATAGAATTTACTGCACAGAAACAGGCCATTCGGCCCAACTGGTCCATGCCGGTGTTTATGCTGCACAGGAGCCTCCTCCCACTCTACTTCATCTAACCCTATCAGCATAGCCTTCTATTCCTTTTCTCTCTCATGTGTTTATCTAGCCTCCCCTTAAATGCATCTATGTTATTCGTCTCAACTACTCCTTGTGGTAGCAAATTCCACACTGTCACTGCTCTCTGGGTAAAGAAGTTTCTCCTGAATTCCCTATTGGATTTATTAGTGACTATCTTATATTTATGACCTGTAGTTTTGGACTCCCCCACAAATGAAAACATCTACCCTATCAAACCTCTCCATAATCTTGAAGACCTCTATTAGGTCACCCCTCAGCCTTCTTTTCTCTAGAGGAAGCAGCCCCAGTCTGTTCAATGTTTCCTGATAGTTATAACCTCTCAGTTCTGGTATCATTAATGTAAATCTTTTTTGCACCTTCTCCAATGTGTCTATACCCTTTTTGAAATATGGAGACCAGAACTGTTCACAATACTCCAAGTGTGGTCTGACCAAGGTTCTTTACCAGTTTAACATAATCTCTCTGCTTTTCAATTCTATTGCTCTGGAAATGAACCCCAGTGCTTTGCTTGAATCTTTTATGGCCTTGTTAGCCCGTGTCGCTACTTTTAATTATTTGTGCTCCACCCCCTTTAGACTCTTATTTTCCAAGAAGAATGTGGTCTCCTTATTCCTTCTATCATGGAGTAACGGACTGTGGTTTAAACTCCCATCTCCATTCAGAACCCAGTGCGAGACTGTAGGGAAGTATCTAATAGTGACACCTCCCTATAGGTTAAGGAGAGAAAAATCAGGGCAACAGGCCATTTCTATGTTGCTCTTGCACCTTTTAGGGGATGGCTCCAGAGCAGCATTGGCAGAAATCTGAGAGCAGGCCGTCTGCTCGTTCTCCTTTCTGCAAGAGGTGCATGGCCTGGGGAAACCACAGGGGTAACACTGCAAGAAGAAGAATCATTCTGCAACGCTGTCTACAATGAGGACCATTTGTGAGAATTTTACAAATCTTATGAAAGTTTATGTTCACCAGAAATACTGAGCATGAACAATATGGAAATAATGACAACCTCCTTAGAATTAAAGCCTTTATATTATTCTACACAATACTGTAAAACACGTCTTCAGTTTTGAGAACTCAGACACCTACAACTAAGGTGCACATATTTGGGACATGGTTGCATACCTGAAAATAGATACAACGCTGTTGAATTACCATGGAAACCAGATGCAATCCCAAAAGGACTTCAGGAAGGAGGAGGATAAGGAGGAGGAGGATGAGGACTTCCATTGAATTTCTTCATAACACAGCAGCACAAAACACAGGATTATGAATAATCATTTACCAGTTTTTTTCTTTCTTGCTAGTTTTCTTCATCAAATTCCCCCTCCCCCCCCCACCAATCCCTACCCCCCTAGAGGATCCTGACACCTTGCTGGACTGTGGTTCTGTGGCACCCTATGGTACCTCCTCCATGTGGCCATGTATCATGCGTGTGTCTGGGCAGTGAATATCAGCAGTCGATTTGATTGCAGGCAGCATCACAGAGCAGAGTGTTTTTTATCCTCACCCAACATCTACACATATTCACATCCAAAAAGGGGTCGCTGGATAGCAGTCCAGGCAGGAACCATGGCTAATGTTTTTCTTCTACGCCCAGGAACACTGAAGCCAATTGTAGTGTCCTTACCATCAAACCTGCTAAGATTAGCCAACTCAGCAGAGACCAGGAATCACACCTGGAAACTACCTGCTCTCTATGGCTCAACAGCTCCCTTGATAAACGTGTTTCACTAATACTGGAGCAGTCACTATAGTCAAATTCAACCAGTCTAAGGAGCTGTGCAGCTGCGTCATTGATTAAGATGACAACTAGTTTAATGATAGCTTGCTTTATATTCAGAAACCTTGGTGAAGGGCCATGGCCAAGGCTCAGATTTGTGGATTTCACAGGAAAATGGGCAGACAATGGGAATGCAATCCTCGAAACACTGACAGGAATCTTGGAATCCCATGTAATAAAAATGGCATTTGATGCTTTTAGTCACTGTGAACTAATAACCCCGGCCATGGTCTATAGTGCAGAATCCACTAGGGCTGAATAGAATAGGAGAGAACCCATGGCAAATCTAGAAGTAGTGAATGAGTTTTAAAAGCCTGTAGATTGTACGAGGAAGGGAAAGCCAAGAGAGTTGAGTCGTTTTGCAGTGATGAGGTCCTGGGAAAGAATGAATCAGAGTAGGAAATGATATGATTAGTCCATTTCGGCACAGTGAGGATGGACTGGGGCCACAAAAATACTCCGCTGGCTGCCAGTCCAGGTGAAGCTCACCCCTCCAGGAACACCTCCCACCTCCCAGGCTCTGACTGTCAGAGCCAGCTGGTTTCCCGCCCTCGCCAACCCAGCGATCTACCTCGAGCGTTAGTCTAACGCAAGCAGTTTGCTGGCTGCAGAGAATGAGGCACAGGTCACAAAATGGCTCAGGTCTCATGGTGGTGAGAATGGGCAGCGGGCGCACTCCGCCTGCCCAACTCCTATTGCACGCCTAAAATCAAATTGTCCCTATTAGTGAGGGCGAGGGGTGGAAAATTGTGCGTAGGTGAAATGTGAAGGGATGCAGATAATTAAAGGGTGATGAATAGGGTCACATAGATTCTTACAGCTTTGCAAAAGGCATCTGAAGCCATTGGCAGCCTTAGCCGAGGCTGAAGGGAGAGAGGGCAAAGTGAAAGGCAATAACTGGAGGGAAAGGAAATCCAAGGTGCAAGCATGAGTCTGTAGGCAAGTGATGGAGCAGCCCCCAGCAGCTGATCCTCTGTTTGATGGCTGCTGAAATGGAGTTGTGATTTGCATGAAGTGGTCTCATATACCAGTTCACAGAACCATTCTCATAGGTCAGCGTTGCAGCAGGCCTGCTGGAGGCAAACTCAAAGCCACCTGACTGGTACTGTCACTTCAATTAGATTACCTCCCAACCTTCTAAATTGAAGGGACTACAAGCCAAGATTATGAACCTGTCGTCATAATTAACCTTTTAAGTCCTGGTATCATTCTAGTGAATCTGTGCTGCAACCCTCCAAGGCCAAAATATCCTTCCTGAGGTTCGGTGCCCAAAACTGAACCCAGTATTCCAATATTCCAATGTTCTGTACATCTGTAATATAACTTCCACCTCTTTGTATTCTTGCACCCTTCAGATAAAGGCCAACATTCCATTAGCCTTATTGATTATTTTTTGTATCTGTGCACTACATCCTAGTGATTTGTGTACATGGACACCTATATCCCTTTGCTCCTCCACAGCTCCTAGTTTCTCGCCATTATGAAAAAAATCTGATTTATCTTTATTGGATCCAAAGTGGATGACCTCACACTTCCCCATGTTGAACTTCATCTGCTGCAGTTTTGTCCACTCACTTAATCTATCTATGTCCCTTTGTAACTTCCTGCTCCCATCAGCACAACTTACTGTACCTCCTAACTTAGTGTCATGGATATATACCTCTCTGTTCCTTCATCCAAGTAATTGATACTTATGGTGAAAAGCTGAGACCCTCGTACAGATCCCTGGGGAACACCATTAGTCACATCTCGCCAATCAGAGGACGTTCCCTTTATCTCTACTCTCTGTCTCCTACCTCCAACTAACTACCTACTGGGACAAAGAGTTGACTTGTAAACCAGATTTCTTTCCTTGTTCCTGTAAGTTAAAGAATAACAGATTACTGAATGAGCTGTGGTGTTTAGTACCAAGGGTCGGAGGAAAGATTCATATGTCATAGTGTCTGGTAACCCAGTGATCTGACTGAGGTAATAAAAGGTTATGCTCTGGTCAGTGGAGTGGATTTAGAATGATTTCTGTTGGATTTTGTCCACCAGTGAGCCAGCTTTATTTTTGTTAATAGAGATTTGTAACTTTCTTTAGCAAAAAACATTTTGCTCGATGATTACATTGAGGAGATTGAGTCAGTATGGAACTCTCCCAACACAAAAACAGCACAAGAATGAGAGGGTGCAGTTTAAATGTCACACTATCTGGATTGAAATGTGTTTTTCCAGGCTTTCCTCTTACACTCCTATTGTTGGTTAGTGAGACATCTTGAGGACATGAAAGGTGTTATATTAACTCAAGCTTTTCTTTCTTAATAGGAGTTTGCGATAATTCATTTTATGGAAAAATATAAATATCCTGGAAAAAAGATAAATATTTGCATTTATATAGCACCTTATCATGTCATTGAAATGACTTACAGCACTTCTCATACAAATTACTTTTGGGGTGTTGTTATATAGGCAAATGTGGCAGTTAATTTACACCAATAATATCCCAAAGTCCTGCATGCAGCACACAATCCCTGTAAATGTAACACTTACTTCCTATAGCACTTTCCTGTTACACCATTTCCATCATGCCAAAACCAGCCTATTTATTATATTTACATATCATTGAATCCTCTTAGGGTTTGTCTCCTTTTCAAGTGGCATTGTGGTCTGTAAGAGTCAGGCCTCGGGTCCAACCCACGGTCATTCTGCTTCTCACTGCTCCCTCTTGCCACCTCTCTCATTGCCCAGAGTTAGAGGAGATCTGTTCCTCCTCAGCACTCCCGCCTTTCAATGCTCCCATCCCAAGTCCGGCACCTGACCTTTTCATTCACCCTATTCATATAAGGGGTAATTATGTGATCCGATGGGGAGTGGTGCTTACGGCAATGGATGGACACTCATGGGCTGCACGTCAATCATTGTCTGAGATGTGCTGCCTGTGACCACCACTCCTCGCTTAGAGCGAGAATCAGAGGATCATGCCTATAATTTGACCCCAAAATGGCACAAATGCCTTCATAATACTTTTGTAATAAAAATACAATTTCATTTATTAAATCACTGTAAATTACACGCCGTGATAATATATTGCACATTATGTAGCACAAAACAGCATATCCTCGAACTCACTGCATGTAATGCCATGGAGGATCAGCTAATGCGATGGAAGGATTTAAGAATAAAATCTAAGCTGACACTCCAGTGAAGTACTGAGGGAATGCTGCACTGTCGGAGGTGCCGTCTTTTGGAAGAAGGGCAGGGGAGTTCTCCCCAGTGTCCTGGCAAATATTTATCCCTTAACCAACATCACTAAAACAGATTATCTGGTAACCTATCTCCATTTCTGTTTGTGGGATCTTGCTGTGTGCAAACTGGCTGCCGCATTTCCTACATTACAACAGTGACAGCGCTTCAAAAAATTATGTTATTGGCTGTAAAGTGCTTTGGGACATCATGAGGTCATGAAAGACGCTATAAAAATGCAAGTCTTTCTTTCTTTTATATACCTATAATATAGATCTATATAGATATCTATATTAAATTCTTATGTATAGCATGCATGTACTTGTACTTCCAGGAATTTCCATCATCCCTACCTATCTACACATGATTACCATATATAGTTACCTTTAGGTCATGAAAGATAAGTGGGAGTCGCTAATCTCAACATCAAGGCAGTATTTGACTGAATATGGCAACAGGAGTCCTAGCAAAACTGTCAATGGGGGTCAATGGCAAAACCCTCCAGTGGCTGAAGTCATACCTGATGCACAGCAAGATGGTCGTGGTGTCAGACGCTAATCAGCCCCAAGATATTGCTGCTGGAGTTCCTCAGGGCAGCATCCTTCGCCCAACTATCGTCAGCCTATACATCAATGACCTTCCCTCTGTCATAAGAGCAGGAGTGGGCTTGTTTGCTGATGATTCTACAAAGGGTAGTGGAAATCCGGAACTCTCTCCCTTAAAAGGCGGTGGATGCTGGAGGACAACTGAAATTTTCTAGACTGAGATCGATAGATTTTTGTTCGGTAAGGGTATCAAGGGATATGGAACATAGGCGGATAAATAGAGTTGATGTCTAGATCAGCCATGATCCAATTGAATGGCAGAGCAGGCTTGAGGGGCTGAATGGCCTACTCCTGTTCCTATGTACAGTGTTCAGCTCCATTCACAACACCCCTGATAATGATGTACTGAAGCAACTCTTCAAGCTAAACTCATCAGCACCTCCCAGCCCCACAAACTCTACCACCAAGAAGGATAAGAGCAGCAACATCATGGGAACACCATCACTTGCACACACCATCTTGACTTATACATACACCACCATTCCTTCATGGTCGCTGGGTCTAAATCCTGGAATTTCCTCCCTAATACTATCATGGCAGCACAAATACCACAAGAACTGCAGTGGTTCATGGAGAAGGCACCACCTTCAAAGGGCAATGAGGAATGAGCAATCAATGCAGCCTTGGCAGCTTTGCTCACATCCCAAGAACAAATTTTAAAAATCCTAACTCCCAATTTGCTCCTCCAAGGGAGGTGGACACTGTTAGGTGTACATAATCCCTTGATGGTTTTGAGTTCTGGTGAATCTATACAGGTGTATAATTCACCTTTTACTTACTTTTTGTCACACTGTCACCTGCACTGCCATTCTGTTTCCTTCTAATTTGAAAGGACTGACTGTCCCATCAGCTCCAAGGAGGCAACATAAAGTACAATGTGTGCATAGTTGCATTTGGAAGCTCAACTCTGTCAACCCCTTCGCTGCAGCACCCCTATAATTTGGTGCTTTCCACTTGACAAATGGAGCCTGTACAGTAGCAGCACGGCTAGTATGTCAGGGAACGAGGCACAGCCCCAATTTTTTAAAGCCCTGATTCTTAAATCAGCTCTCCTCATAGAAAAGCACCACAAATCTGTTAAATCTGCCTAATCCTGTGAATGTCTACTGTACATGTGGTGCTTGGCTCGTGGCATCAATTTATTCCATGCAATAAGCACATTTAAATGCTACATCGTTAAGAAAAGGTGCTTTCCCATAAAATATGGGGCTAACTTTCAGCGGCTGCAAGTGAAAAATAAATCTACTGACAGGCCAAGCATCCAAGTGGAAAATTCAGCCGAGAGGTGTCGTTAAATATACCAGGCAACCTGATATTGTAGCAGGTTATAGTTTAATGGTTTCTAATATCAAAGTCTTTTAAGCGCAGCCTGGAACATAGATAACCTGCTGTGTTGTGAAATTGAATAAAAGGGTTCTGAAGAGGAAATATTTCTGTGTTGGGAACCTGTTGCTCATTAGTGTTTCTCTCAATGACCAATAGCAGTCAGAGCCTAGAATAAAGAGACTCTTGAGGAATGCAAGACTATCACTGTTTCCAGTAGTTGAGGGATGAAGGACAAGGAGCCATCAAAGCAGGTGATTATAAAACTCGACTTGTGACATCCCTGAGCCAACGTGATGTTTGGAATCTGCAGAGAGATATTGTTAATCTCGCTTGCAAGAGGGAAGGATGAATTTCTCTGTGATTTGTGACTTGGCACAGTTTCAATCTGAACATTAAAACGTAGATTGAAGAATTCTCCTATCTTGCACTTGTGATTAGAGTGGCTCACTCTAAGTGCGGGCGACTGTGATGATCCTTTAGTCTTACATTCTTTCGCTTTACCTTCATTCTTTCTGTCCCAATTTTGTAAGTTATCTTCCTCTACTTCTATTTACTCTGACAAATTGTCTACACCCAAGACATAACCCTGTCTTTTCTCTTTTCAGATGCTGATAGACCAACTCTGCATTCCTACTATTTTATGTTTCTATATTCTCTACGTATTTGCAGCTGTTATGTATATCCAGTTGAAAAGTTGAAGTAGGCTGTACGATTTCGACAAGCACTAGTTTTTTTTTGCTCACTGCAATAGAACCATAGAACCACAGAAAAGATACAGCACAGAAGGGGGCCATTCGGCCCATCGTGTCCACGCCGGCTCGAAGAACAACCAGGTGTCCATTCTAATCCCACCTTCCAGCACCCTGTCCGTAGCTGGAATAGTTTCCATCACTTCAGAAGACGCACCCTTGTTGTAGTAACGTTGTTTTACTTTTCTTGTCTTATTTTTGTCTCTTGACTTTTTACCTTTTTGTGTTAACTTTGTGTTAACAGGTGTAAATCGTGCAAAAACGTAACTAGTGGAGCTTCTGGTAATACAACATCTTCCACAATCCTTATTTTGATCACTACAGGTTGAATCAGCAACAGGGCAAGCAGCCGGCACCTGGGCTCTGCCACTGTCTCTCATGAGCTGACTAATAAGTGCAAGAGAATTGGATCTTTTTCTTTATTTGTTTCCCAGCGTCCTCTTCTACTACATGGCCTCAGCCTGGCATCTTCTGTTGGTAATGCCAGACTAAGGCTGGGTGAATTCACTGTGAGAATTATGGAAGACATTATGGGGACAATTTTCAAGCCCTTGCTGCTGGGAGAGCACCTTGCCCGCTGGCAGCGCCAGCTAGAAACTTGGGCACATGTAGTAAAATGGAGGGGAATGCATGTCCGAATTTCCGATTTGCGATGTCGGTAGGCAAGGCTCCCTGCTGGCAGTATGGAGGCGTACAGTTACCCCTCTAGTGACAAAGCATCCTACGTCCCAGAGTTTTGGTGCAGCAATGCACAGGGTCACCAAGCTGCTTTCCACAGTCCTCATCCGAACAATGAAATGATTGCTGTTACTGCAATAAGCCTTGCATGGAAACGGCAGGTGGAAATATCAGTGAAGGGAACTTATGGCCTCATAATATTCACACAGTCTCAAATTATAGCATGCCATTGAGCATAGACGCATGCCAAAAGCTAAGCCACTTCAATAACTCTGAGGCTCCCTATGTAGAACTGAACCTTACAGAGGAAGAAGTTTCCAAGCTCATAGAAATACATAGAAGTTACAAAACGGAAAGAGGCCCTTTGGCCCAACCAGTCCGTGTCGCCATTTCCTCCATGCAAGTAAATAGTTCTAACCACATTTACCTTCTATGTTCTCGTATCCCTTCAACCCCTTTTCGTTCATTCACCTATCAAATCTAATCTTGAATGCTGATATAGTTTCTGCCCAACCACTATTCCTGGAAGTGAATTCTACATTGACAGCAACAACTTTCATTTATATAGCTCCTTTGACGTAATAAAACGTCCCAAGGCGCTTCACAGGAGCGATTATCAAACAAAATATGACACCGAGCCACATAAGGAGATATTAGGACAGGTGACCAAAAGTTTGGTCAAAGAGGTAGGTTTTAAGAAGCATCTTAAAGGAGGAGAGAGAGGTGGAGAGGTGTAGATGTTTAGGAAAGGAATTCCAGAGCTTAGGGCCTAGGCAGCTGAAGGCACGGCCGCCAATGGTGGAGTGAAGAAAATTAGGGATACGTAAGATGCCAGAAACCTCAAAAATCTCTGTGTAACGACGTCTCTTCTGCTCTTTGTTCTAAATATCTTACATTTAATCTTGTAACTATGGCCCCTCGTTCTTGACCTCTAACCTACTGGAAATAGTGATGCAAAGCTCACTCTATTTGGGACCAGAACAACTCCTATTGCAGCAGTGTGTCATTTATCAATTAGTGCAGTAGGAAGTGGATTGAGACTACAAAACTCATTTTCATCTAGGAGAGTACTGAATTTGAACAAAGGTCCACATACTGAAAAGCTAGTGTCTAACCCACTATGCCGCCTAACTCCCACCTAGTTTGATCCCCAATCTGTGCTGAGTTAGCTAATCTCACCTGGGCTGGCAGTAGGGACACCAGAATTAGACTCAGACTTAGGTTTAGGGAGGAATGGGGAAGAATCTGGCAGGGCTCTTGTGTGGATGTCAGGTTAGAACAGCATTTGACCAAGTCATGATGGTTTTCATGGTCAAATAGCCTGCCCACATTTACCGTCTAGTCTCACAGCTGAAGAATGGCCATTTGTTCGGGATAATGGAAGGAACTTAGGGACATAGGAACAGGGCTTCAGCTGATAGTGGAATCATTCCTCAACAAGTGCAATTGTCTTCAGGAGTGGGAGAGAGATGGGCATATTCAAACTCCTAAGCCATTCATCAGAAATAAGCTATTGGATATACTCAATATAACGTTTTCCTATCAGCTTATTCAAGCCGCAAATCACATTAAATTCCACAACAGTTGTTAAGTTTGTTTATGTGATGAGAACATGCTGCTATTTGATAACGACATGACAGGCAGCACTGTGCCTGTGTTAACACTCAGCAAAAGTCTGTTCTGTGTATGAGCCTATAAGCCTAACAGGAATTATACAATAAAACTGATATAATGGTTCAAGGACATGACTTTCTAACGTGGCATTGGATTGAGAAATGAACTACCGATAGATTTAATGGGGTATAAAAACATAATCATTCATCAGCGTGCAGCTCAGGCTGAATATTACAGTTCTATTAAGATTACAGTATCTAAATGTAACTTCAATAGAAATTGTATTGGTTAATGTTTCACAACACCAAACATTTCAACCAACTTGTTTTAGATAAAGTAATTCATCAGCAGAGGACAGAAATAGCTTTTAAGTTATAGTAATAGTTGATGTCCCATGCCATTTCTCACAGACAGAATTAAAACATGTCCCTTTCTTCCAATAACTGTGGGGGTGATTTTAGCCCCTAAGAACGGGTGGGTTTGTTGTGGGTGGAAGATAAAAATCTTAGGATTTCCCAGTGCGACCGCAACCCAGCTCCAACGTGCCCACTTCCAGGTTTAACCCAGGCGTGTTTGGATTCGCGCGTCTGCACACATCCGAAACCCGGAAGTTGCGTCCTCACTTAACGCTGGTGGGCGCATTGTTAAAGGGGCAATTTACTTCATTGAAATAGTTGAGGTACCTAATTTCTCTTGGATTCTAAAGCTGAATCTAACCTCACCTGCATGGGTTTCGCATGGCTTCTCAATCTCACCAGTGAAACGGACGCAAGATTCGTGCAGAAGTTGATTTGGGCCTTTAAACCTGTGATTAAAAACGCGAGCATTGCAGCTGGTCTCTCACTTCTCTCAGGCAAACTTCTTATGTTGAGACTGAGAGTTCTTTATTGAGACTGAGAGTTCTTTATTGAGACAGCTTTAGGAAGACTTTGGAGCCTCTTAAACTGACAAGATCTGAATGGGGGCGCAATCGATGGAGTCCAGAGGATGTCTGAGAAGGGGGAAAATGAACATCCATTTAAGCCTCGTCATGCTGTGTTGGGATCTGCTGGTGCACAAGACAGAGGTGCACAACAAACACCTGGAGAAGAGCAGAGAGGGGACCAATGGAGGGGCCAGCGTCGCATGAGGCACTACCCACTTGAGAGGGTAAACAGGCAGAGGCCGAGCTTCCTGGACCTCTCTGAGGAGCAGCACCTACGCAGACTCAGATTGAGGCGGCAGGTGGTCGCAGATACCTGCAGCCTCCTTCAGGAAGAGCTGCTCCCCTCTGGACCTGGTGGCCATGCATTGCCCGTCGCAGTAAAAGAAACGATTGCCCTCAATTTCTTCACCGCCGGATCCTTCTACCACTACCGGTGACATCTCCAGGGCGTGTATAAGGCAGGTGATGGATGGCTTGTTTGCCAGGGCTACGTCAACTTCCCCCGCAATGACATCAGCCAGACTGAGCGGGCAGTGGGATTCACTTCTCTGAAAGGCTTCCCACAGGTGCAGGGCGCAATCGATTGCACACATGTGGCAATCCAAGAACCTCCACATGAGCCAGGAGTCTTCATAAACCAAAAGGGCTATCACTCAATCAATGCACAGCTAGTTTGCGATCACCAGAAGAGATTTCTGCAGGTGTGTACCAGGTTCCCTGGCAGCTGCCATGATGCATTCATTTTGCACCAGTCCAACATTCCAGACCTGTTCCAGGCAGGAGACTTAAGGACTGGCTCGTTGGAGACAAGGGATGCCCGCTACAAACGTGGCTCATGACATCTGTGAGAAACCCTACCAACGAGGCAGAGCAGCAGTACAACAAGAGCCACTTCACCACCAGATGTGTCATTGAGCAAGCCATAGCCATGTGGAAGATGAGCTTCAGGTGCCTGGATAGGTCTGGGGTAGCCTTCAGTACTCACCAGCAAGGGTGTCCATATTAATCGTGGCATGCTGCATCCTTCAAAACAGTCTTTCAACCACGCATACACCTATTGTGCACCCACCCAATGGGCTCTGTCATGCCTTGGCAAATGAAAGGGCGACTTCACACTCGGGACACAAGAATGGCCAAGACGTGGAAGTGGTGATAATCAATACATTTAATGTGCCAATATATATAAAAAATAAATTAACAACATAACATTTCTTCAAACAACCTTGTCCATAACTTGGTGAACTACAATTGCTTAATCTTACACATTCTACTGCTTTGACATGGTGCATCCCCTGTGGCTTCAGCAGAGGTAGTGGCAAGTTGCTCAGATTCATGTCCTGACTGCTGAGATACTCTTGGCCTATGACCTCTGGGTTTTGGAGCCCGTGAGGGCCCCGCCAAAGACTGCTCCACCTGCACCTGTCCAGGAGCAGACTCGGCCATTGGAAGAGGAGGCAGCATTGCGGATACTGGTTGAGAAGGGGGCAACGGGTGAGACTTGGGAGTGCTTAGAGTGGATTCCCCACTTCCATGTCCCCTCTCACCATCATCCCTCTCCCGGGCTGGCACATCATCACTCCTACCACTCTGCTGGACAGTAGCTTGGTGAACAATTGTGCCGCGTTGTAAGGCCATGGATGAGGTATCAGTCTGCTTGTTTAAGGTGGCTGACATGTTGGCATCCAAAGTCTGCACGGCCGTGGTCATGGCCTGCATGGCCTCATTTGAGCTTGAAGCTCAATGGAGGCGGCCACTCTCTCCATCGCAGACATTCTCGCACTTACCTGCAACAACAATCCACTAATGTTGGAGTTGGACTCCTCCATCTTCTCCGCTGTTGTGGAGAATGTGTGTGGCACATTTTTCAGTACCTCGCAAAGCTGAATCTGTGCCTCAATCATTCTGCATCTCATCGATGGCTGCCAAAGTTCACCATTCGTGTCCAGCTGAGCAGAGCTTGGAGAGGAGTGAGCCCCCCCCCGACACGGACTCTCCACAGCTGCCCCTGCCACCAGTATCTGCTCGTGCTCATTTGTGAGTGTTGAATCACCAGGTGACAACCCAACTATCTGCCTAACAGGGCCCACCGAAGTGCGAGCATCTGCGCTGGTGCATGGCTGTGTGTCCTGTGATGGTGCACCCTCAGAAGGAATGAGGTCCTCTGAGAAATCGATGTCTTCCATCTCGCCACATTCTTCTTGAACTCGTGAAGGCCCTGGAAGATAACAGAAAGCAAAATTAATTACTTATCGGAAAAGTGACAATCTTTCCAATGACCATACTGAGGTGTGGAACAGTTCATTAATGAAATAAAGTCATCACGTGTGTGAAAGATGTTAAAGTTCTGTCACCTGCCATCTGCGGGTTCCCAATCTCTCCATCTCCGACGGATAGCGATGCAACGGTCCCACTTATTTCCATTGCCTCCTCCTCTGCATCTGTTAGCTGCGCTATCTGTGGTGGTCCACCTCCAGTCCGCATCCTCTCCCTTGCATTTTGCGCTCTCTTCTCCTACAAGGGGAGAAAGAACAGACCTGTGAGTTACTGAAGGTGACGTGTTCACCCAATGGATGCATTGCTTTGGGTGAGGCTGACAATGAAACAGATGCATCAGATGGTGAGTATCAGACAGGTTCATCACATTGCATCAGGACTGGGATGAGTGGCAGTTGTGGGTTCACAAATGGGGAGGTGAGGAAGTATACAGAAAGTGAAGGATGGTTGATGCTGAAACTTAAGTGGGTGTGAGGAGTGATGTGATGGAGTCGGCATGTCAACGTGGAGTGAGAGGGGGGTGAATTGCATTTCACACGCTGTGGGTGAATCAGCAAATGTACTCACTTTCCCTAACCTGGTTAGGTCATTAAAACGATTCCTGCACTGCAGCCAAGACCTGTGCACCGTGCTCCTGCTGCTGACCTCTTCTGCCACCTCCAACCACGCCTTCTTGGTGGCAGAACCAGGTTTCTTCCTCTGATCCCTTGGGTAGATGACCTCCCTCCTGCTTCTCTAAGCAGCCAGCAGTACTTCAAGGGAAGCGCCCAAGAACCTGGGTGCTGCCTTTCCTCGATGTGCTTCCATACCTTTATTTCCACCTTTCTCCTCCAAAATCCAGTTTTGTATTGGCTCTTTAAATAGTGGACTTCAAATTGTGTCATGTGGGTACGCAGTACGCCCGCTGCACAGCTTGGAGATGTGAAACCCGGAAGCAGAATTAGATGCCTTCAATTTAGTTGCGATCGCAGATTCCAACGTGCTCAATTACTTCTGGGTTTCCCACGTGATTATTTACCCAACCTCTGAGTTCCCAGCTCCAGGTAAAAATCATGCCCTTTATCTCTGCTTCTTTCCAACTGTTTTTGTCTCCCTTTTGTGTTTTTCTGTTTGTTTTCCATTCTGCCTCCATCTTCCTCTCCCTCGATATGCTTCTCAAATACTTTCTCTAGTTGTCTCTGTATCTCTCTCTCAAACTCTACTTCCCATTCCTTCCTTTTGTAAGTTTCTCTTCCTTTCTGCTCTCTTCTATCTTTTGTTCATCTCCCCCTCACTCCTGTGTTCCTTTACTGATTTAATCAAGTTGTACCTTTTACATTGTTTTAAAGGCCAATGCAAAAAGATGGAAGTCAATATGTACTTGGCTGATATGGATACTGGGGCCAAAAGCAGACAAGAAGTGGCCAGGTCTGGGTGAGCCAGGCAGAAACTATCTAAAAGCTCCTGCAAAACACAAGGGTGACAGAGAAATTGGGGGCCAGGGTCAGGGCCAGGTTCAGCGCCTAGGCTAGGAAAGACCAGGAGGCTCAGGTTAGATGGAGGAAGGAAGGCAGGGGAGGGGGACTAGGGAAGATGACTAGGGAACAGCTGTGATGGCTCTAAGGAAAGAAACATTAAAAAAATGTAAATATTTGCAAAAGTCTTTTGTAAGCATACAAATAGTAAAAGAGCAGTCAAAGCACAGGTGGGGTTGATTAGGGACAAAAAAGGAGATCTTCTTGTGGAGGCAGAGGGTATAGCTGAGGTAAAAACGCATACTTTGCATCCGTCTTCACTCGAGGAGAGGATGCTGCCAATGTATCAGTAAAGGAGGAGGTAGTAGCGACATTGCAGAGGATGAAACTAGATTAAGAGGGGGTACTTAACAGGGTAGCAGTCCTCAAAGTAGAAAAGTCACCCGGTCCTGATGGGTTGCATCCTAGGTTACTGAGGGAAGTAAGGATGGAAATTGCGGAGGCTCTGGCCACAATCTTCCAATCCTCCTTGGAGGAGGATATGGGAGTGGTGCCAGAGGACTGAAGGATTGCAAATGTTACACCCCAGTTCAAAAAGGGGGAGAGGGATAAACCTGGCAATTACAGGCCAGTCAGCCTAATGTTGGTGATGGGGAAACTTTTAGAGACAATAATCTGGGACAAAATTAATTGGCACTTGGAAAAGTATGGGCTAATAAATGAAAGTCAGCAAGGGTTTGATAAAGGAAAATCATGTTTGGCAAACTTAATTGAGTTCTTTGATGAAGTAACGGAGAGGGTTAATGAGGCTAGTGCGGCTGATTTGTGTATGTGGACTTTTAAAAGGCATTTAATAAAATACCGCATAATAGACTATGTTAGTAAAATTAAAGCCATGGGATTAAAAGGATAATGGCAGCATGGATACAAAATTGGCTAAGGGACAGATAGCAGAGAGTAGTGGAGGGAAGTATACAGTGGTGTTCCCCAGGGGTCGGTATTAGGACCACTGCTCTTTTTGATATATATTAATGACCTAGAGTTCGGTATACAGGGTATAATTTTAAAGTTTGCAGATGACACGAAACTCGGAAATGTAGTAAACAATGTGGAGGATAGTAACAGACTTCAGGAGGACATAGACAGACTGGTGAAATGGGCAGATACACGGCAGATGAAATTTAATGCAGAGAATTGTGAAGTGATACGTTTTGGCAGGAAGAATGAGGAGAGGCAATATAAACTAAATGCCACTACCACTTGCTGTCTCCTGTTATGCGCCACCTTCTCCTGCAAGAAAGCAGGACGTGTGTCAGTGAGTGTCCTACAGGATGTTTGGATGATGTGTCTGTCATGGTTGAATAGCTGCCAGTGTGTGTGACCTGTGAGTTCTGGGTGTGCAACCTGCAACAGTGGTAATGTGTGAGGGTGGGAGGAAGCATCTGATTAGAAGAGTTGAGTACTGATTGAAAGAGTTTGTTGATCGGTGGGGGGGTGATGTAGTGCGTGGAGCAGTGGATGCGACTAGTGGTGCAGTTATTAGGAAATGCCACCTGACAGTTGACCTCACTCACTTTGACCAATCGTGTCAAAGCATTGAACTTCTTCCTGCATTGCATCCATGTTCGTGGTGCTCTGCGCCTGGCATTGACTTTGTCCCCTACCCTATCCCACTGCCTCTTGAGCATATGTCTGGAGGGTCTCTTGCCCCCTGCAGCTATAGGATGCCCCTCCTTCTGTCCACCTCTTGCACCAAGGTCCCCAGTACATCAGCAGAGCAGGCCTGGTACAAACTTAGATCGGCAGATTGGTCGGGTCTGGCATGCAGATTGGAGGATGTGGGATTTAGTAGTGCGCAACCTTTATTCAATTTTTTTAACATAATTCAACAGTTTGTAAACATAGGGACAGGACCTGTGTCTATGTTTTATGTGTGTGATGTCTGATCTCCGTTCAGACATCAGAACCACTGGGTGCGGGCTAATCGCAGGGTGTTAACCAATTTAACCCCCAGTCTCTCTTCCTCTCCTCAATATTCTCACTCTCTCACCCCCCCTACAGGCTGTCCCAATTCCCTCTAACATGGGGCATGGTTCGAAATGGGAAAAATGGGTGGTTTGGGGGTGGGGGGGGGGCAGTAAAAATTTTTAAAATCAAAGCCCGCCCCCAACCCCCCGGTTTTAATGGAGGCGGGACGAGGGGCGGGAGATCAATTCGCTCTCTGGAGGCGGGTTGGTCAGTGAAAGCTTTCAAGGAGGCGGCAGGCCTCCATTTTGGCAGTTTTTTTGCTTCCCGGGCTTTCTCCTTCACGCCATGTTGAGTCCCGAACTGCTGTCCTCCTGACACCGAATAACCCCTCCTCCCGACCAAAGCAGCTGCAGCATCATCTCATTATAAACCTATCCCTACAGCCTTGACTCCTCGAGCAGGGATTTATTTAGCTCGATTTTATGGTTAATCATCTCAGCCTCATTGAATCCATATGGTGCACAAAGGACCTCTGAAATAGAATATGAAGTCATCTTCAGCATTAGACCAAAAAAGGGCACTAAGCTGAAGAAAATGGCAAACTATTTCATGATATAATCCTTGTGAATCAAATTTCCAATACTTCTACAGATAACCTTTCCGTTCCAGCTGGAAGAAACAATGCATTTGTAGAGCCCATTTCCAGTTTTCACGGGGGCGGAGCAAGGGGCGGCCAACCAGCCCGCTCTTAGGAGGCGGGTCGGGCATTAAAAATTTTTAAGGCGGCTACGGGCCTCCATTTTCAAAGCTTTTTTGATTTTAGCTCCTGGGGGCCGGGATTCCCGGGCCTTTTACTTCACGCCACAAGAGAGAAGGCGAGAAGGCCCGAAATTGCAGGTAAGTGCCTTTATAGCACAGTTTCTGGGCCCGCAAGAGCAGGAGTGCTTCCCTCAGGCCCAACAAGCCTACCTGCAGCGACCAGCCCACGATCTACGAACCACTCCGATCTCCGACCACCCCCCCACGATCTCCGACCCTCCCATGATCTCTGAACCTTCCTACGATTTCCGACCCCGTGATGACCCCGACCACGCCCGATGACTGACCCCCCCACCCCGATGACAGACCCCCCCCATGACTGATAGCCCCTTGATGACTGACAGCTCCCTGATGACTGAGCTCCTGATGATTGACCCCCCCGATGACTGACCCCCCCCCGATGACCCCTAACACCCCCCCCCCCCCCCAACAATGACCCCCCCAGCATTTAACACTTACCTGTTCACGTCTTCTTCCTTCTTCTCCTATCCGACTGAGAGCCAGCCTGTCAATCAGGCTGGCCTGTCAGGCAGGAAACAGGCAAAAAAAAAACGATGTCTTTACGTCAAAATCATAAGGACGTCTGTGAAACCCATACTTCCATGTTTCCAGTCAGGAATTCCACCCGCCCCCTTCCCGACTCTGGGCTAAAATCATGCCCATGGAGTAAGTAGGTGGCCCAATTTATTTTGGTCGAACCAGCTATATTTTCAGGTCTGGAGGGTTCCTGGTTGCTGTTATCGAACAGAAGGCCCTGATGCTGGCGGCCAAGGCTTACAGCCTTGCTTCAGCTTCCCAGTGCAAGACCCTGCCAGAAAATGGAGCTAACTCCAATAACCTTGAGCCTCTGGCACTGGGAGTGCAACCGGGCCACGCCCACCAAATTCGGGCAAAGCTCAGTCTGGACAGACGCAGTGCACTTCAGCCATGCTGAGACGGACCAGCACTGAGGCAGAGGGAGGCCAGGAAAACTGGCCCCAATTTCTGTGTAAGACATATTTTACTAAGCAAAATTAAAGGACAACTTTATTTTGGAAATGACTCCAAATTTATTTATTTTTGTCAAGCATTATAACCTACATGATACACATCACATGACTGATACTTACCACACCCACGTATCAGTCAAGTGATAGTGTATCATGCAGGTAATTATACATGAAAAATGCACTTATTGAAACCATTCCAAACCATAAACTTCACAACTTTTCCACAGCATGCAGCTTTGAAATATCATCAATATTTTCTAACCTAAACAGCTTTTTAATTGTATTATCTGCATTCTTAAAAAAAGTAAGAGAACAGGGAAGGAAGTCAGAATGAGAATACAACCTTGGGGTTTAAATGACTTTTAAAAGGCACCCATTCTTCTCTCTCAGTTTTTATTGTTTATCACCTAAACCCATCGATTGTGTTACTGCCTTATATTTTTGCCCCAGCTGTCCATCACTGTTTTTAAAGAGAGGGTACATCACTTAAATGTGTATCTCCACAAGGAAAATTGATTCAAAGGCACACAAATGATAAAGGAGTAGGTGAGCCAGATATAGTCAGCTTTCTGAGCCGAGATGCTGATTTTATACACTGCTGCCCACAACACATTCTATAAATCACCTTGTAACATATCTGTGACTTCAACAAATGAATCAACAAATATTTTTGTAGCTTTACTCTTTTAAATAAGGGAGTATTGTCTGGAGATGCTACTTTGTCATAGTGGCAGTGGAAATCGGATTTTTCTTTATTTCCCATGTGAGTGTTACAATACACAATCAAAAACACCGCTTTGAGCAACCAACCTTTTTCTTTTTGGTGAATTTTGTGCTCATTCAGGATGTCAATGTTGGCAAATGAAATATTATTTTCATTTGGAGCACCAAGTGTCAGCATCAAACACTCCCAGCTCAAGTACAGCTTGGCCAGAATCAGAGTACAGCAGCTCCTAACTGCACCAGTTTGGGGTTTCCCCACTTCCCATGCCAACTATCCTCATGACCTCTCGGAGTGAGATTTGCCAATTTGTGGGCAGTTTTGTGCTTTGGGCCTGTGCCTACTGGGAGTTTAGTTGAAACTGCCTAAACTCATTTCACATAAAATCCTTACAGCCTGAAAAGGAAAAGAGACCTTCATCACAGTACAATGGAATCAAACCAGGTTGCAGAATTGAAATATTACTGTGTTAAGCCACAGCACCACCCATCCCACATGGAGGAATCAGACTTTGATAGAAACCATTAATCTAAGGTCCACACACCAGGGTGTATTGGTTAGTCACATGGGGGGAATTTTAACCTAGCCTACCCGGCAGTCTTCACTGGAAAGCAATATTGAGTGGGATGTATAAAGGGCTCCTGATCCAAACCTGTCCGTTTCCCGGCGGGTGGGTTAGGTTAAAATTACCCCGTGTACTTTGCATCTCAAAGGCATGCTTCATGAAGAAACTTGACTTTCTCTAATGAGCTCTAGAGAGGCAAGTACAAGCACACAAAGAACTATAAGGCAGCAATGAAGGAATGTTAAAACCTCAAAGTCAGTTGCAATTTCTATATTCAGTTTGTCATCATCGAAAGTGGTGCCACAGAAATAATGTCATGAACCCGAACAGTTTTATTTATATTGATGCTCAGGTTGAAAACACTGCTATTTGTATAGCATCATTTTCTAACATTACAAACCCAATGATACAAATCATACTTGGCTGCACGTTTTGAACGCTATCAAATGCTCAAAAGCTTGCATTTACATAGCACTTTGTCACATCTCTCACGAATGTCCCAAAGTACTTCACGCAAAATGAAGTGCGGTTACTGTTGTTATGTGGGTAAAAGTGGCAGCCATTTTGCACACCGCAATGTCCCACAAATAGAAATAAGGTGAATGACCTTTTTTTTAGTGCTTGTTGACAAGGACTAAAGGTCAAGGGTGGTTCCAAGAACTCCAGGGAACCTTGGATGTCAGGGGATATACGAGAATGGATTAGGAAAAAAAGGAGGGCTTTTGGCAGATACAAAAGGCTAAAGACGGAGGAAGCCATAGAGGAGTACAAAAAGTGCAGGGGGATACTTAAAAAAGAAATTAGGAGATCAAGGAGGGGCCATGAAATGACACTGGCGAGCAAAATAAAGGAAAATCCTAAGATGTTTTATAAGTATATTAAGGGTAAGAGGATGACTAGGGAAAAAATAGGGCCCATTAGGGACAAAAATGGCAATCTGTGTGTGGAGCCGGCAGATGTAGGAGGGGTTCTAAATGAATTTTTTGCATCTGTTTTCACTATGGAGAAGGACGATGTAGACATAGAAATACGGCAGGGGGACTGTGATATACTCGAACATATTAACATCGAGCGGGAGGAGGTATTGGCGGTTTTAGCAGGCCTAAAAATGGATAAATCCCCAGGCCCGGACGAAATGTATCCCAGGCTACTGTGTGAGGCAATGGAGGAGATTGCGGGGGCTCTAACACATATATTCAGAACCTCTCTGGCCACAGGGGATGTGCCAGAGGACTGGAGAACCGCTAATGTAGTACCATTATTCAAGAAGGGGAGTAGGGAAAAACCGGGGAACTACAGGCCAGTGAGCCTAACATCAGTGGTAGGAAAATTATTGGAAAAAATTCTGAAGGACAAAATTAGTCTCCACTTGGAGAAGCAAGGATTAATCAGGGATAGTCAACATGGCTTTGTCAAGGGAAAATCATGTCTGACTAATTTGATTGAATTTTTTGAGGGGGTGACTAGGCGTGTGGATGAGGGTAACGCAGTGGATGTGGTATACATGGATTTCAGTAAGGCCTTCAATAAAGTCCCCCACAGGAGACTGGTCAA
Organism: Heptranchias perlo; assembly: GCF_035084215.1. Lineage (NCBI taxonomy): Eukaryota > Metazoa > Chordata > Chondrichthyes > Hexanchiformes > Hexanchidae > Heptranchias > Heptranchias perlo. Next base: position 16,106,006 of record NC_090334.1, read on the forward strand.
GAAGGTACGAGCCCATGGAATCCAGGGTGCCTTGGCACTTTGGATACAAAACTGGCTTAGTGGCAGAAGGCAGAGGGTGATGGTCGAAGGTTGTTTTTGTGACTGGAAGCCTGTGGCCAGTGGGGTATCACAGGGATCGGTGCTGGGTCCCTTGCTGTTTGTGGTCTACATTAATGACTTGGATATGAATGTAAAAGGTATGATCAGTAAGTTCGCTGATGATACAAAAATTGGTAGGGTGGTAAATAGCGAGGAGGATAGCCTCAGTCTGCAGGACAATATAGATGGGTTGGTCAGATGGGCGGAACAGTGGCAAATGGAATTTAACCCGGAAAAGTGTGAGGTGATGCACTTTGGAGGGACTAACAAGGCAAGGGAATACACAATGAATGGGAGGACCCTAGGCAAGACAGAGGGTCAGAGGGATCTTGGTGTGCAAGTTCACAGATCCCTGAAGGCGGCGGAACAGGTAGATAAGGTGGTAAAGAAGGCAAATGGGATACTTGCCTTTATTAGCCGAGGCATAGAATATAAGAGCAAGGAGGTTATGATGGAGCTGTATAAAACACTGGTTAGGCCACAGCTGGAGTACTGTGTGCAGTTCTGGTCGCCACACTACAGGAAGGATGTGATCGCTTTGGAGAGAGTGCAGAAGAGATTCACCAGGATGTTACCAGGGCTGGAGCGCTTCAGCTATGAAGAGAGACTGGGAAGATTGGGTTTGTTTTCCTTGGAGCAGAGGAGGCTGAGGGGGGACATGATTGAGGTGTACAAAATTATGAGGGGCACAGATAGGATGGATACTAAGGAGCTTTTTCCCTTCGTTGAGGGTTCTATAACAAGGGGACATAGATTCAAGGTAAAAGGCGGGAGGTTTAGAGGGGATTTGAGAGAGAACTTTTTCACCCAGAGGGTGGTTGGAGTCTGGAACTCACTGCCTGAGAGGGTTGTGGAGGCAGGAACCCTCACAACATTCAAGAAGCATTTGGATGAGCACTTGAAATGCCATAGCATACAAGGCTACGGACCAAATGCTGGAATATGGGATTAGAGTAGACAGGGCTTGATGGCCGGCGCGGACACGATGGGCCGAAGGGCCTCTATCCGTGCTGTATAACTCTATGACACCAGGACAATTCCCTTCAACAAAGGCAGATGTCAAGGAGCTGATCATCTACAGCTTGAAAATAATTTTTAATGAAGAAAGGCAGTCCACAAAATGGAAGGATCATAGTTATTCGGTGAGGAAAATACGGGTGGGAGATCTTGTTAGAGCATATAGCAGAAGGAATCTGGGAAGTGCTTGAGGATACAAAGTAGAGTAACAGTTCTTTTATACATGTTGAATAAAACATTTTTACATCCCCTAGAATAAATGGGTAGTCTAACACATTCAGATACAGCCACACAAAGACCAGGACTCTCATAAAAACATTTCTGATGAAGACTGAAGTATGTGTTTGCTGCGTAAGGTTGCACCAATTTTAAGGAAATCTAGTCCGGAGTTTCACAGTCACGTGAGATATGGACTTGCCTGTGATGACGCTGGGAATCTTTGACAGGAAGCTCTTTACTGTTCGGATCAGCACTCCACCAGCTTTGTCATCTTGCATCCGTATGATGATATTTTCTATCTGCCAGAGAAAGAAAAAAAACTATGGTTATTACTTATTTTTTCTGATACATTTTGTGCTCATCAAGACAAAGGGTATCAGCCCTGGCGAACAGAGCATTCCAGTGTCAACATCAACTACTTCCAGGTCAGCTACAGCATGGGCCAGCTGCAGAGTAAAACTCGCTCGATTCTATCAAAAGCAAAACACTGTGGATGCTGGAAATCTGAAAATGCTGGAGAAGCTCAGCAAGTCAGGCAGCATCTGTGGAGAAAGAAACCGAGTTAACGTTTCAGGTCGATGACCTTTCGTCAGAACTGCTGCCATTAACAGCTACTCCTGATCAACCTTTTGTTTCTTAACCTGTCCCATTACCACCCTCCTTGCCTTGCACCGTCATCCCTTATGTCATTTAATCACTTGTGCTCTCCACAGACCTTCGCTTTTGTTCTTTCCTCCATTCCCCCCTCCTTTCCCTGTCTCTGTACTTGCTCAAAAACCTGAACTCTTTTAACATCTTCCAGTTCTGACAAAAGGTCTTTGACCTGAAACGTTAACTCTGTTTCTTTCTCCACAGATGCTGCCTCACTTGCTAAGCTTCTCCTGCGTTTTGTGTTTTTATCTCTCTATTCAATGCCTGGACCTGAGTCCCATCCTCAGGAAAGCACTCCTGTTGCACCATTTGCATTTCTCACACTAGCCATCCAGGAGTGAGATTTTCAACATCAATGCCTATTAGTTTCAAATGAGGGCTGTTTTGTGCTGTGTGATGAGGATGAGATTGCCCAAACTCATGTCACTTAAGACCTTTACGATTATTGTGTGTGTGTGTGTGTGTGTGTGTGTGTGAGAGTGTGTGTGTGTTTGCGTGTGAGAGCGAGTGTGTGTGTGTGTGTGGGAGTGTGTGTGTGTGGGAGTGTGTGTGTGTGTGTGTGTGAGAGAGTGTGTGTGTGTTTGCGTGTGAGAGCGCGTGTGTGTTTGCGTGTGTGTGTTTGCGTGTGAGAGTGAGTGTGTGTGTGCGTGTGAGAGCGAGTGTGTGTGTGTGCGTGTGTGTGTGTGTGGGAGTGTGTGTAAGTAACTCAGAATGGATAAAATTGAAGAGGAGCCTTTCCTTTTACAAGATCATCGTGTCTACCTTTATTACTGTTCAAATTCTTGTTCCGGTGCCTATAATCTGATAACTTGTGGATCCTCTACCTCTCATCCAGAAGGTTTTCATTACCTTCCTGACGAACTATGTCTGCTGGATGCATTTACAAGTAGGTGGTACAGTCTTCAACGCTACAACAGCCAGCAGAGTAAGGATGCCTTCATCCAGTCTGAGCTGGATTCAAAACCAGATACCAGAGGTGAAAGGGCAGTTGGCTAATCCACTGAACCACATAGCCCCTACTATTATTTGGAACAAGTGGACGTGGAGTAAGCCCAGTATCTGTGGAACAAGTGGAAATGGAGCAAGTCCAGTATCTATCGAACAAGTGGAAGTGGAACCCAGTGCCTATGGAACAAGTTGAAGTGGAACCCAGTGCCTATGGAACAAGTTGAAGTGGAACCCAGTACCTATGGAACAAGTGGAAGTGGAACCCAGTACCTATGGAACAATTGGAAATGGAACCCGGTACCTATGGAACAAGTGGAAGTGGAACCCAGTACCTATGGAACTATTGGAAGTGGAACCCAGTACCTATGGAACTATTGGAAGTGGAACCCAGTTCCTATGGAACAAGTGGAAGTGGAACCCAGTACCTATGGAACTATTGGAAGTGGAACCCAGTTCCTATGGAACAAGTGGAAGTGGAACCCAGTACGTATGGAATAATTGGAAGTGGAACCCGGTACCTATGGAACAAGTGGAAGTGGAACCCGGTACCTATGGAACAAGTGGAAGTGGAACCCAGTACCTATGGAACAAGTGGAAGTGGAACCCAGTACCTATGGAACTATTGGAAGTGGAACCCAGTTCCTATGGAACAATTGGAAGTGGAACCCGGTACCTATGGAACAAGTGGAAGTGGAACCCAGTACCTATGGAACAATTGGAAGTGGAACCCGGTACCTATGGAACAAGTGGAAGTGGAACCTGGTACCTATGGAACAAGTGGAAGTGGAACCCAGTACCTATGGAACAATTGGAAGTGGAACCCGGTACCTATGGAACAAGTGGAAGTGGAACCTGGTACCTATGGAACAAGTGGAAATGGAACCCAGTACCTATGGAACAATTGAAAGTGGAACCCGGTACCTATGGAACAATTGGAAGTGGAACCCAGTACCTATGGAACAATTGGAAGTGGAACCCGGTACCTATGGAACAGGTGGAAGTGGAACCCGGTACCTATGGAACAATTGGAAGTGGAACCCGGTACCTATGGAACAAGTGGAAGTGGAACCTGGTACCTATGGAACAAGTGGAAGTGGAACCCAGTACCTATGGAACAATTGGAAGTGGAACCCAGTACCTATGGAACAAGTGGAAGTGGAACCTGGTACCTATGGAACAAGTGGAAATGGAACCCAGTACCTATGGAACAATTGGAAGTGGAACCCGGTACCTATGGAACAATTGGAAGTGGAACCCAGTACCTATGGAACAATTGGAAGTGGAACCCAGTACCTATGGAACAATTGGAAGTGGAACCCAGTACCTATGGAACAATTGGAAGTGGAACCCGGTACCTATGGAACAATTGGAAGTGGAACCCAGTACCTATGGAACAATTGGAAGTGGAACCCGGTACCTATGGAACAGGTGGAAGTGGAACCCGGTACCTATGGAACAATTGGAAGTGGAACCCAGTACCTATGGAACAATTGGAAGTGGAACCCGGTACCTATGGAACAATTGGAAGTGGAACCCAGTACCTATGGAACAATTGGAAGTGGAACCCGGTACCTATGGAACAGGTGGAAGTGGAACCCGGTACCTATGGAACAATTGGAAGTGGAACCCAGTACCTATGGAACAATTGGAAGTGGAACCCGGTACCTATGGAACAATTGGAAGTGGAACCCGGTACCTATGGAACAAGTGGAAATGGAACCCAGTACCTATGGAACAGTTGGAAGTGGAACCCGGTACCTATGGAACAGGTGGAAGTGGAACCTGGTACCTATGGAACAAGTGGAAATGGAACCCAGTACCTATGGAACAATTGGAAGTGGAACCCGGTACCTATGGAACAGGTGGAAGTGGAATCCGGTACCTATGGAACAAGTGGAAGTGGAACCCGGTACCTATGGAACAGGTGGAAGTGGAACCCAGTACCTATGGAACAAGTGGAAGTGGAACCCAGTACCTATGGAACAAGTGGAAATGGAACCCGGTACCTATGGAACAATTGGAAATGGAACCCAGTGCCTATGGAACAAGTGGAAGTGGAACCCAGTACCTATGGAACAATTGGAAATGGAACCCAGTGCCTATGGAACAGGTGGAAGTGGAACCCAGTACCTATGGAACAGGTGGAAGTGGAACCCAGTACCTATGGAACAAGTGGAAGTGGAACCCAGTACCAATGGAACAAGTGGAAGTGGAACCCAGTACCTATGGAACAGGTGGAAGTGGAACCCAGTACCTATGGAACAAGTGGAAGTGGAACCCAGTACCAATGGAACAAGTGGAAGTGGAACCCAGTACCTATGGAACAAGTGGAAGTGGAACCCAGTACCAATGGAACAAGTGGAAGTGGAACCCAGTACCTATGGAACAAGTGGAAGTGGAACCCAGTACCAATGGAACAAGTGGAAGTGGAACCCAGTGCCTATGGAACAGGTGGAAGTGGAACCCAGTACCTATGGAAGAAGTGGAAGTGGAACCCAGTACCAATGGAACAAGTGGAAGTGGAACCCAGTACCAATGGAACAAGTGGAAGTGGAACCCAGTACCAATGGAACAAGTGGAAGTGGAACCCGGTACCTATGGAACAAGTGGAAGTGCGCTCTTAAAACTATAGGACCCATGGGTTTAATGGAACTATCAGCCCCGCAGTTTTTTTTCAATCACGGCAACTGCCCATGGTGTTATGATTGAAATTGGGAGCTCAATGGGCAGTGAGTAGCAGGTCAAGGCCCACAGCACCTCACTCTACGGTGCAACATCTTTCAGTATTTCTGAAAGTGGCTCACAAGAAAGGCATTCCTACCGATTGTGGTCCTTGACAAAAAGTAAGGGAAAAAATGGGTTCAGCTAATATCATAAACTGTAAGCCTGAATACACAGCAATCTAAAGGGAAGCCACCATCGGAGCCCCATGCACCTGTATTTTTCATACATATCAACATGTCCTGTAGAGGTAACAGTGTGCCATGTCCTTGATTGTAATAATGGTGACTAAAGGACATTAGATGCTGACAAAGGGATTTCAAATGAGCATTACAGCGTACAACTTTACTCACATTTAGTGCACTAGTGCCTAGAAATGCCACCCTGCATTACACTTATCCCAGGGGCTAAATCAAAGTGACTGCATGCCTGTGGGATACATGTAGTACATGGAGGAATAGCCAGTCACAAGTATGGTAACTATAGAAATTTCTGAACTTTTTGAATTCCGTACTTTTACTTCATGTTTTATGAGAATTTGATGTTCAACGGATGTGACAAATAGATGGATTTGGGGGAGGGGGGCAATGTCAGGATCTGAATCTGACATTAAATGACTTGCAATAAGAATCAATAAGATGTTGTCACAAATGCAAAGTGTCAGCTCTTAAGCATGAATGGTTACCACTCAAGGATCTAACCTGCTGAAGAGCTTCCTAGTCACAAGATTAGCTTAAACATTATTCATACTGTAAGTGCTTCTATGTGTTCATTTCATTCCTGTGGTTATGGAAACACTGAGTAGAACTGTTTTGGCACATCATGGAAGGAGTGTGTGGAGGGCAATGGTGAGTGTTGTGACAAACACTGAACTCCTCAATAAACAATACTGATTGAAATCTACTGTATATGGATTTACAGAAGACAATGAATAAAGTACCTCATTGGAAACATGTTACAACATTTCAGGCATGTGGTATAAGAGGAAATGTAGCACATGGATATAAAATTGGTTGATGGGCAGCAAACAAATGGTTAGGGTTAATAGATGTTGCTTGTATTGGAGAAGGTTGGAAGTGGGACATCCAAGAAGGTTCGACTTTTATTCTCAATACATGCATACAGAATATTATTCACATAGAATATTATATATATATAGATATATGAATATATACATAGAGAGGAGATATAGATATATAATTTGGACTTGGTCAGAGGAAGCATGATATCGAAATTTGCTGATGACACAAAAGCGGGGGTGGGGCAGACTGTAAAAGGCAGACTTTAGAAGGACAGAGACAAATTAGCAGAATGGGCGGACAGATGGAGGAGAACTGTAAGGTAAGTACATTTTGGGAGGAGTGGAAAGACCCGGAAGGATGTGGATTAACAGAGAGACCTAGGGGTTCAAATACATCATTCCCTGAAAGTGCGAGTGCAGGCAGACAAAGCCATCAAAAATGCCATTAGAATTCTAAGTTTAGAAATAGGGGCTCAGAAGACAACTTGAATTTATACAAACACTGGTTAGACCACAGAGTACTGTGTGTAGTTTTGGATGCCCCATTGTAGGAAGAACATTAAAGGCATAGAGGCGTAGAAATTCATTTACGCCAGTTTTCATGTGCCAAATGATCGCAGGAAACAATTTGTATGACCAAAGACGGAGGCCCGAGGATCACAAAAAATTGGTCCTCAGGCCGGCACCTGTCGTGCCTCCACAGCCAGCTCGCCTGACTGAAGAATCCAATTTCAGGCCACTTGCCTTGCTGGCAATGGCCTTCAGGTATGTCCCGGGAAGAGGGAGAGGACAGCGGGAGAGGGGGCCGATCGACGGCTGACAGCAATTGTCAGGAGTGCTGTAGAGCTGGGAGAAGCACTCCCGCTCCTGAACACAATTTAAAAACAAATTAAACTCACCTTTTCGGTGACAGCCGCCGGCTAGGCCGCATCCACATCTGGAAAACTGACGTCTGCTCAGCTCAGGGCAGCCCAATTTCCCGGAGGGGTCTGAAAACAGGTCCCTCATTAGCATATGCAAGAGGAGAAGCTCATGCTGTCCTCTCTCAGAATGACAGCACGCCTGCTCCCCTGCCAGCCTCTGACACAGTACCTTTATTGCTCCCACACAGTCCTCTAGGCCCAGAGCTGCTCGAGGTCGTGTACCACGGCCATCTCATGTGCCTTCAGTGGATGACCAGCAGCCTCCCACCTCCCAGGTTCCTGCGACAGGGGAACTATCGTGGAGGAATACTAGAATAGGTAAATGCACAGAGGCCAAGCATAAAGAGATTACACTAGGGTGATTTAATTTCAATAAGAAGTGGGGGAAAAAAGTTGTAAAATACACAATGTGCAGGATGTGATGTGAAGAGTTTTTACTTGCTTGGCTTCGCTGTTGGTCTTCATACTCGTAGTTATTTAAGAGGAAGGTTAATGAGGTGGTAATGTTGGAGGACATTCAGAAGGTGGGTGGAAGGAATGGGTCTAATAATGGGACTGTCAGTGTGCTGGGGGAGGGTTTGCTTAGGAGAATCTCTCCTCAATAATTTGATGCTTTACAGCTCTGGCAGCTGGCAGAACTGCTCAGCCTTGGTTTTCCTCATCTTCTTTTTCCTCATCTCCTTCTTCATCTTACTTCTGTACTTCTTCATCCTGTGGCAGCTGCAAGGCCTGGCCCCTTCGAATGGCATAGTTGTGTAGCATGGAGCAAACCATTGTTAATCTGGAGACTCGCTGCTTTGCTTGAGGACACCCATGGTTTGCTCAATAAGAACTCATGTCCTTGTGTGGCTCTCATTGTATCGGCACCCCCTGTCTGTGCCCGGGTTCCTGACAGGAGTCATGAGTTAGATGTCGGGGGGACACCCCTTGCCTCCAAGGAGCCAGCCTGACACCTGGTTTGTGTGGAAGCTAGGGGGATTGGGAATTGGCGCAGTATGAATGCGTCATGACTACTACCAGGAAACCAGGCACAAGCCTGAATTATTCGCTGCCTATGGTCACACACCAGCTGAGCATTCAAGGAGTAGAACCCCTTCCTGTTGTAAATCATGGCTGGTTCATGTTGGGGAGAAGGCAGGGCAATGTGTGTGCAGTCAATGAGACCTTACACCTGGGGAAACCCAGTAATGCGGGGAAATCCGAGACCGCTCTCTCCCTGATCGGGAGCCTGCGTTGGGAAGGTGATGTGCTGCTGTCTCCTTACAAAGAGGGCAGCCAGCACCTGCTTGATGTCCATTTGGACAGCAAACTGCCTGAAGTTGCTGATGTCACCTGTTGCAGCCTAGAATGAGCCTGTGGCATAGAAGTTGAGAGCCACGATTACCGTCACAGCAACAGGCAGTGCGGTGTGTGCTCTGGTGTTTGGCTCCAGTTCCTGCTGCAACGTGTGACAGAGGTCAGTGACTGCCGGCCTGCTGAAGCTGGGCGCACAATCAATATTCGTGAGCTTGGTTTTGGCTCTGTAGATCTTGTATATATGTTTCTCTCATACATACACTCACAAAAGCTCTCTTTGCAATACTACACCATTGCAATTGTACTGTCACTTTCCTTGTATATACAACTGCGGTTTTGGTAGAGTACATGCCAAGAATGAACCATGATTTATTGACATGGTCAGGACATGTGCACTGCTACATGATACAAGATCCTGTCCTCACATGCTGTTTATACACACAAGCTTTTCAGTAGGGGCTGCTAAATAGCTATCAGGAGCAGCAATCTGGCTGATTTCCACCCTGAGGTCAATTGTGGTGCCGCCACTGCTGCCCGGGCTGGGATGAGCTAACTCGGGACCGAAGCTAGATCACTCATTGGTTTGGATAGTTCGGTTTTTCACAGGGCGGGATATTAACCAACTAATAGCTACCTGACAATGTGGAAAATTGCCCAGGTATGTCCTGTCCACAAAAAGCATGACAAATCCAACCTGGCCCATCTGCCTGCTCACAATCACCATCGAAATGATGAAAGAACGTAAGAACATAAGAAATAGGAGCAGGAGTAGGCCATACGGATCCTCGAGCCTGCTCCACCATTCGAGAAGATCATGGCTGATCTTCAACCTCAATTCCACTTTACCGCCCAATCCCCTTGATGCCCTTAGAGTCCAAAAATCTATCGATCTCAGCCTTGAATATAATCAACGACTGAGCATCCACAGCCTTCTGGGGTATAGAATGCCAAAGATTCACAACTCTCTGAGTGAAAAAATTTCTCCGCATCTCAGTCCTAAATGGCCGACCCCTTATCCTGAGACTATGCTTCCTATTCTAGACTCGTCGACAGTGCTATCAAGCTTACTCACCAATAACTTGCTCACCAATGCTCAGCTTGGGTTCCGCCTGAACTACTCGGCTCCAGACCTCATTACCGCCTAGGTACAAACCTGAACTCAAGAGCTGAATTCCAGAGGTGAGGTGAGAGTGACTGCCCTTGACATCAAGGCAGCATTTGACCAAGTGTGGCACCAAGGAGCCCTAGTAAAACTGAAGTCAATGAGAATCGGGGGAAACTCTTCTGTGGCTGGAGTCATACTTAGCAAAAAGGAAGATGGTAGTGGTCGTTGGAGGCCAATTATCTCAGCCCTAGGACGTTGCTGTGGGAGATCCTCATGGCAGCATCCTAGGCCCAACAATTTTCATCTGCTTCATCAATGACCTTCCCTCAGAAGGTCAAAAGTGGAGATGTTCGCTGATGATTGCACAGTGTTCAGCTCCATTCACAATTCCTCAGATAATGAAGCAGTCCGTGCCAGCATGCATCAAAACCTGAACAACATCCAGGCTTGGGCTGATAACTGGCAAGTAACATGCGCAGCACACAAGTGCCTGGCAATGACCATCTCCAAAGAGTCTAACCACCTTCCTTTGACATTCACTGGCATTACCATCGTCGAGTTCCCCACCATTAACATCCTGGGGACCAGAAACTCAATTGGACCAGCCATATAAATGCCTTGGCTACTAAAGCAGGTCTGAGGCTGGGTATCCTGCGGTGAGTGACTCACCTCCTGACTCCCCAAGGCTTCTCCATCACCTACAAGGCACAAATCAGGAGTGTGATGGAATACTCTCCACTTGCCTGGATGAGTGCAGCTCCAACAACACTCAAGAAGCTCGATACCATCCAGAACAAAGCAGTCCACTTGATCGGCACCCCATCCACCACCCTAAACATTCACTCCCTCCATCATCAGCGCACCATGGCTGCAGTGTGTACTAGCTACAGGATGTACTGCAGCAACTCACCAAGGCTTTTTCTGAAGCACATCCCAGACCTGCGGTCTCCACCACCTAGAAGAACAAGGGCAGCAGGTGCAATGGGAACACCATTGCCTGCATGTTCCCCTCCAAGTTACACACCATCCCTACTTGGAAATATATCGCCGTTCCTTCACTGTCGCTGGGTCAAAATCCTGGAACTCCCTACCTAACAGCACTGTGGAAGAAACTTCACCACACGGACTGCAGCGGTTCAAGAAGGTGGCTCACCACCACCTTCTCAAGGGCAATTAGGGATGGGCAATAAATGCTGGCTTTGCCAGCGATGCCCACATCCCATGAACAAATAAAAAAAAGCTCCCCTCCAAGTCACACACCATCCTGACTTGGACATATATCACCGTTCCTTCAATGTTGCTGGGTCAAAATCCTGGAACTCCCTACCTAACAGCATTTTGGGAGCACGTTCACCCCACACGGACTTCAGCAGTTCAAGAAGAAGGCCCACCTACATTTATCAAGGGCAACTAGGAATGGGCAATAAATTCCGGCCATGCCAATGAATCCCACAACCTGAGAATGAATTTAAAAAAACTTGAAAACTGGTGCGGGAGAGTGAAAGGAAGATGATCTGTCAGTCACTAAACAATGTTACCTGTTACAAATCGTATAATGATTCTAAAATACAGTGCATTTCAGCTGCAGAGTATTGGTGAACCATCTTCCACCCTCCATAAACTTGAGCTCATCCAAAACTCTGCTACCCGTATCCTAACTCGCACCAAGTCCCGTTCACCCATCACCCCTGTGCTCTATGACCTGCATTAACTCCCGGTCCGGCAACACCTCAATATTAAAATTGTCATCCTCGTTTTCAAATCTCTCCATGACCTCGTCCCTCCTTACCTCTGTAACCTCCACCAGCCCTACAACCCTCCAAGATCTCTGCACTAGTCTAATTCTTGCGCATGCTGGATTTCCGCGGCCGTGCCTACAGCTGCCAAGACCCTAAGCTCTGGAATTCCCTCTTTAAACCTCTCCGCCTCTCTCTCCTCCTTTAAGACAGTCCTTAAAACCTACCTCTTTGACCGAGCTTTTGGTGACCTGTCCTAATATCTCCTTATGTAGCTCGGTGTCAAATTTTGTTTGATAATCGCTCCTGTGAGGCGCCTTGAGACATTTTACTATGTTAAAAGTGCTATATAAATGCAAGTTGCTGTTATATATTGAAGGGTTGGGGCACAGGGTATCCACTCATTGCATTCTATATAGTTTAGCTTTGACTCCATCCAAGCTTTTTGAGAACAGTGGAAAATAACTGAGTGGGAGCAAGGTACTTCCCTGAATGGAGACCAGCCATTTCCACTCAGGAGAGAGGAAGAAAGCACTACAATTAAAATTCATATTCTGAGCTCCCCTTCCACGGCTTACTGCTCAATGTGGGATTAAACATTACCGACCACAAAGATTCCAGCTCTGCCTCCAGTCTAATAGTCAGCCAGTGACTGCTCCTGGAAGACATGCATGTGAACATCTGATGAAGGCAGGTTCAGGGTCAGCTATGATGCTATCTGTCCAAGGTCAATGATAACAGTCTAGAGTCACACATGAAGAACGGCCACTTGGGGTAAGCTGCCAGCAGCTGTGGATCCGTACAGCTGAAAAAGTCAGCATCTTTAGGAGAAGAAAGGAAAAAAAACACCACTGAGTCAACACGAATTTATCTTTTTAAAAATAAATTGTTCCCAATATGTGGATGACACTGGCAAGGCCACAATTATTGCCCATCCCTAGTTGCCTTGAAAAGGTGGTGGCGAGTTTTCTCCTTAAATTGCATGTGGTGGTGGTGCTACACGTAGGGAATTCCAGGATACTGATCCAGTCAAGTCAGGAAGGTTTGTGCCTTGGAGCGGACGGTCCCTAAGTCATTGCTGTCGATAGATCTGACCGATTTTCTTATTACTGAACATCATAGCAATTGTTTAGAACTGAGTAGCTTGCTCGGCCACTTCTGAGGGCATTGAGAGGCAGCCACATAGTGTGGGACTGGAGCCACATATAGGCTCGACTGGGTAGGGGTGGCAAGTTCCCTTCCCTAAAGGACATTAACGAACCAGTTGGGTTTTTACGGTAATCATGGTCATTTTTTTCTGGTGCTAGCCCATAAATTACCAGAATTATTGAATTCAATTTCACAACTTGCCATGGTGGAATGTGAACTCACAATGTCTATCCTGTACCATAATTGCTAGGCTACCATCCCGGATTATGTGTCATATACTCAGCCTTCAGTTTACCAAGACACATACTTACTGTCCCTTTGGGTCAAAGTTGCCGTGCGCCACTGGGTAGGATTCCAGACTCCTGCTTTCTAGATAATTAGTAATAAACTGTTTCCACTGGCAGGAGGGTTGGTAACCAGAGGACACAGATTTAAAATAATTGGCATTAAAGCCAGGGGGGAGATAAAGAGGATATTTTTTACCCTGAGACTTTTTATGCTCTGGAATGCACTGCCTCAAAGGGTGATGGAAGCAGATTCAATAGTAACTTTCAAAAGATAATTGGTTCTCTACTTAAAAAGGAAAAATTTGCAGGGCTATGGGGAAAGAGAAGGGGAGTGGGACTAATTGATAGTTCTTTCAGAGAGCCGGCACAGGCACGATGGGCCGAATGGCCTCCTTCTGTGCTGTATGATTCTATGAACTGTGAGTCTTGCTTTATTTGGTGAAGTTTGGACTCATCAGAGTTAACAAAGTCAGTACTGAAGAATGGAATCTATCCCATTGTCAGTAATGAGCACTCCTAAGATATTGCATAGGTTAGGTGAAGAGTAAAGGACCGCTAATCTGTCCCAACGATGTGACTTAATTCTAACCTCAGAAGAGCATCTTTTGAGAACTATCAACATTTGGCAAATCTTCGGTGCACGTTTTCAGTTGCGGGTCAGCCGCATAGACAAGGGATATAGTTAACATGGTTAATAGTAACAAGCTGTGTCTGTCACAGGGGTCTCAGAGGACAGCCTACCCAGCCCATAATCTCAGGTTGCTGAGTTGTTAGCTGTACTGAGACTGATTTTTTTGCACTATAATTAGATCAACCGAGATGTGTTTACTGATATACTTTGGAAAAGTGCTTTCATTCATCACTGTCATGTTTTGGGATCTCTTGACTATTTTTCCATAGAAAGGATTTGGAAAAAGAGTTGCTTTAAATGTTCTGTGTTATAGCATGGTGTATTCATGCACGTTCGAAACAAGGCTCTGAGACAATAGGTAGTGGTAATGCTCATGAACTAGCTTTGACGTTTCTTCACAGACTGTATATCGGAATTTGTCGTATTGTGTTGGTAATCGATAAACACAGCACACATGTTGTTTGGGGAGTCGCTGGTCCCGGGCACTCGGCAGGAGGTCTGGCAGATCTTCACTTTCTGGCAGGGTACAGTGAGAGATAAATCACAGAGATACAGACACCCGCAGTCAGTCAGTTTATTTGAAACTGAATGCTGTGAGACAGTCAGGCTTAAGTGCTGCAAGGAGGATAAGAACATAAGAACATAAGAAATACGAGCAGGAGTAGGCCATAAGGCCCTCCGAGCCCATTCAATAAGATCATGGCTAATCTTCGACCTCAACTCCATTTTCCCACACAATCCCCATATCCCTTGATTCCCCTAGAGTCCAAAAATCTATCGATCTCAGTCTTGAATATACTCAACGACTGAGCATCCACAGCTCTCTGGGGTAGAGAATGCCAAAGATTCACAACCTTGAGTGAAGAAAGTTTTCCTCATCTCAGTCCTAAATGGCCAACTCCATATACTGAGACTATGACTTCTAGTTCTAGACTCTCCAGCCAGGGGAAACAGCCTCACAGCATCTATGCTGTCAAGCCCTCCAACAATTTTATACGTTTCAATGAGATCACCTCTCATTCTTCTAAACTACAGGGAGTGAAGGCCCATTCTACTCAATCTCTCCTCATAGGACAACCCTCTCATCCCAGGAATCAATCTAGTGAACCTTCGTTGCACTCCCTCTAAGGCAAGTATATCCTTCCTTAGGTAAGGAGACCAAAACTGTACACAGTACTCCAGGTGTGGTCTCACCAGAGCCCTGTACAATTGCAGCAAGACTTGCTTACTCTTATACTCCAACCCTCTTGCAATAAAGGCTAACATACCATTTGCCTTCCTAATTGCTTGCTGTACCTACATGTTAACTTTCTGTGATTCATGTACAAGGACACCCAAATCCCTCTGACTACCAACATTTCTTAGTCTCTCATCATTTAAAAACTATTCTGTTTTTCTATTCTTCCTACCAAAGTGAATAACCTCACATTTCCCCACATTATACTCCATCTGCCACCTTCTTGCCCACTCACTTAACCCGTCTATATCCCTTTGCAGCCTCTTTGCGTCCTCCTCACAGCTTAATTTCTCACCTAGTTTTGTATCGTCATCAAACTCGGATACTTTACATTCGGTTCCCTCATCTAAGTCATTAATATATATTGTAACAGCTGACCAAAGCACTGATCCTTGCGGCACCCCTCCAGTTACAACCTGCCTACCTGAAAATGACCCATTTATTCCTACTCTCTGTTTTCTGTCCATTAATCAATCCTCTATCCATGCTAATATATTACCCCCAACCCCATGAGTCCTTATCTTGTGCAACAACCTTTTGTGTGGCACCTTATCAAATGCCTTTTGAAAATCCAAATATACTACATCCACTGGTTCCCCCTTACCTACCCTGCTAGTTACACCCTCAAAAAACTCCAATAGATTTGTCAAACACCATTATCCTTTCATAAAACCATGTTGACTCTGCCTAATTGTATTGTGATTTTCGAAGTGCCTTATTACTACATCCTTAATAATGGATTCCAGCATTTTCCCTACTACTGATGTCAGGCTAACTGGCCTGTAGTTCCCTGTTTTCTCTTTCCCTCCTTTCTTTAAAAGCGGAGTTACATTTGCTACCTTCAAAACCAAGGGGACCATTCTAGAATCTAGGGAATTCTGGAAGATCAAAACCAATGCATCCACTATCTCTGCAGCCACCTCTTTTAAAACCCTAAGATGTAGGCCATCAGGCCCAGGGGATTTATCGACTTTCAGTTCCATTAATTTCTCCAGTACTTTTTCTCTACTAATAATTAATTACTTTAAGTTCCTCACTCTCATTAGACCCTTGGTTCCCCACTATTCTCTACTGTGAAGACAGATACAAAATATTTGTTTAATGTCTCTGCCATTTTCTGATTCCCCATTATAATTTCTCCTGTCTCTGTCTCTAAGGGACCCACATTTACTTTTGCTACTCTCTTCCTTTTTACATACTTGTAGAAGCTCTTACAATCTGTTTTTATATTTATTGCTAATTTACTCTCATTCTATTTTCTCCCTTTTTATCAATGTCTTGATCATCCTTTGCTGATTTCTAAAACCCTCGCAATCCTCAGGCTTGCTACTCTTTTTGGCAACATTATAAGCCTCTTCTTTTAATCTAATACTATCCTTAACTTCTCTAATTAACCACGGTTGGATCACTTTTCCTGTGGAGTTTTTATTCCTCAAGGGAATGTAATTTGGTGAGAATTATGAATTATTTCTTTAAATGTTCACCATTGCTTATCTATCATCATATCTTTTAATCTAATTTTCCAATCTACCTTAGCCAACTTGCCCCACATATCTACGTGATTGGCTTTGTTTAAATTTAAGATCCCAGTTCCGGACTTGACTACATCACTCTCAAACTCAATATAAAATTCTATCATATTATGATCACTCTACCCCAAAGGATCCTTAACTATAAGATTACTAATTAACTCTGTCTCATTACATAATACTAAATCTAAAATAGCCTGTTCCCTAGTTGGTTCCTCAACATATTGTTCTAGAAAATTGTCTCGAATGCATTCCATGATCTCATCCTCCAAACTACTTTTGCCAATTTGATTTGCCCTGTCTATATGATTATTGCATTACCCCTGTTACATGCTCCTCTAATTTCCAGATTTATACTCTGTCCAACAATATAACTATTGTTAGGGGGCCTGTAAACTACTCTCACCAGTGTTATCTGCCCCATGTTATTTCTTAGCTCCACCCATACTGATTTTACATCCTGATTTTCTGAGCTAAGATCCTTTCTCACTGCTGCCTTTATCTCATCCTTTATTATCAGGTCTCCCACCCCCCTCCTTTTCCCTCAGGATGGAATGCAGGAGAGACTAGTCAGAAATTAGCTTGTTTAGGTCAAGCCAGATGACCTGCTGTTGTGGGGACATGTAGCATGTTCATTATTTTGTGTTATCATGCAAAGTCAAGTTGAACTGTGAATCTGATCAAAACTGTTGGTCTGTATGTTCATTTGCTGTGAAATTAAGCACTTAATGATTCGTACCTGGTCTCCAGTCGAGGTCACTAGGGGCGCCACCAAGTGATACGCATCGTTATAGTACAAGTAGATACAGGGCAATGTGAGTCAACTCCCATAAAGGTGAGATGCTCAGATTGCTTTCGCGAGCAACTGACGCCACTGGTCCCAAGAAAGGGTTAAAATTCCACAGGGCTTCTCTCAATTGTCCACCGTAACTTCGGCAGACGATGAGTGAAAACCCTCCCTGGGTATATTTCCTGCCAAGACACAAACCTGCTTGTTACATTTCTTTGTAGCTCACTGCTGACATTCTATTACTCTGTATTCATTTCAACAATCATCTTTTTCCACAGAGTTAATGAAAAGCTGCTTGTGCAGACCTCAGTGTTATATGAACAACAGTTCCCTGGGTATAAATACATAGAATTTAGTCAACAATTCTTCCCATTTCAATAAAGCTTTTTCCTATTTTCTTTTGTCTTCAAGCTTTGATTACCCCACCCTCTATTTTAATATACCTCCTCCCCCTCCAGTCGCTTCTCATGCCTATCAACCTGCTGTGCCATTGCTGTTCTTTAGCTGCGCACACTGCAAAATGCTCGAGTCTCAAATGCTTGTTGACTTGTCTTCAGACTTTATGCCGTGGGGAAATTGGGCCACTTTCAATTTGTGTATCCTCCCTTCTCCTCCAGCAACAGCTCGTTACTGTGAAGCTACAACGTGAGATATTCTAAGTGCAAACCTGCACCTTACCATACGCTTTCTCTGGTAGTCCCTTTTTTTACTGTCTTGCAAGAGCTAACTTCAAGCAAACCAGAGATTAAATCAAACGAAAACCATTGAAAAAGCTATTTTTGCGTATTTAAAGCCTTCTTGATTTCAGATATTGTTTACTTTCTCACATTAGGTTAGATAAGCAGTTGCAACACAAATTGGAATTTTATTATGTTCTGTTTGCCCATAAGGTGACACAGTTTAGTCAGTATTCTATGGCTATAACGCCACACAATACAAATATCTAGACCTGGAATATGTATGGGGTCACTAATTGCTTTAGAGGCGGTTCAAAGAAGGTTCACTCGACTGATTCCTGGGATGAGGGGGTTATCTTATGAGGAAAGGTTGGACAAGTTGGGCCTGTATACACTGGAGTTTAGAAGAATGAGAGGTGATCTTACTGAAACATAGAAGAACGTGAGGGGACTTGAAGGGGTAGATGCTGAGAGGTTATTTCCCCTGGTGGGAGAGACTAGAACTAGGGGCCACAGTTTAAAAATAAGTGGTCTCCCATTTAGGATGGAGATGAGGAGAATTTTTTTCTCTCAGAGGGTCGTGAGTCTGTGGAACTCCCTTCCCCAGAGAGCGGTGAGGCAGGGTCATTGAATATTTTTAAGGCTGCGTTAGATGGATTCCTGATTAACAAGGGAGTCAAAGGTTATAGTAGGTAGATGGGAAAGTAGGGTTGAAGTCACAATCAGATCAGCCACGATCTTATCAAATGGCAGAGCAGGCTCGAGGGGCCGAATGGCCTACTCCTGCTCCTAATTCGTATGTTCATATGTATACTGCATACATTCAAAGATATTTTGTTTCTCCCTTAAATTGCTTGAAGTTAGAAAGCCTAACTGATACTGAGCAAGAAACTGAGGAATAACGAGGTCAAAGCATATAAAAGTTGGAGAAAAATTCATACTGAGAATCCAGGAGTACTTCAAATCCTGTTGCCAACCACGGACCGTGCAGCTGCTGCCAACGCTTTAAAACTCTGGCATGAATCTCCGTGATCACAAGTCTGCAGAAAAATGCCCTCAGCTAATTCTATCTGCATTGATGGGCACTCAGCATGGTGAAGAAATTCTGGAACTGCCTGAACACACTGTTAACCTTTAACCATTCTTTCCAGGTGACCTTTTCTGCTGTTTCATGATGAAAATTGGTGTTGATTGCTCTACTTTCATCAGCTGGCAAACAAACAGCTTGGCCCAGAAATCCAATCGCGGCCACAATTGCCGGGGGTGGGACGCGCTGCTCGTGCCTGTTACTAATGACTCAGGCACAGGCAGCACGTAATATTCGTGTTACCTGCTGATTATAATCATGCAGGCGTGCAGCCAGTGCTACCTGGGTGACACTTTGGCTGGATAACAAACATCTACACCACCACTTAAAGGCAACCAGCATCTCTTAAAGGGGTGGTGCATTCTGGCTGCAGACACCAGGGAAACACTTTTGCAATCAGAGTTATGGCTGAATCAAGCACTCAGAGAGCACCAAAGTTCTTTGGGACCCTGGTGTAGGCAGTGGACAGGAGGAGGGACATGCTCTTCTCCCCAGTGGGTAGGAAGCCCTCCAGACATCAACCAAGCCTGCAGTGGGAAGAAATCGCAGGGTATGTGAATACCAGGAGCCCAGTACCCAGAATGTGGCTGCAATGCTGGAAGATGTTCAATGACCTCACCCGAGCTGTCAAGGTAAGAATGCTGCTCTCTTACTCTCTCCTCACACCTCCACCACTTTCAGTCTCATCTTCACAAGACTCCCTTCCCCTGCTTCCCTTCACTCTCCTACAATCACTTCACCACACTTCCCTACACCTCCTCCTCACACTCACTCACTCACCACTATAACAATGCTCACTTACCCACAACTCACATCTTACACACTAACGATCAGTTATTTTGCCATGACAGGCACATTCTCCAATCACCTCATACGTCTTTCACCAGCACACTGCCTTCTTTCTTGCAGGAGAAGGTGGCACATAACTCAAGACAGCAGGCTGGTACCAGAGGATGGAAGAGTCCGCCTGCACATGCTCTCCCCCTTGGAGCAAGTGTGCTGGCCATTATGGGTAGGGGCAGAGCCGAGGCCGTGGTGACTCGCGATAGTTCAAGTGCCACTCAAGGGACTTGAGCACAAAATCTACGAGGATGACACTTTAGAGCGGTACTGAGGGAGTGCTGCACTGTCGGAGGTGCTGTCTGTTGGAGGAGATGTTAAACCGAAGACCCATCTGCCCTCTCAGGCGGATGTAAAAAATCCAATCCACTATTTCAAAGAAGAGCAGATGAGTTCTCCCCGGTGTCCTGGCCAATATTTATCCCTCAACCAACACCTAAAAAGAGATTATCTGGTCATTATCACTTTGTTGTTTGTGGGACCTTTGATGCAAAATTGACTGCCGCGTTTCCTACATTACAACAGTGACTACAGCTCAAAAGTACTTCATTGGTTGCAAAACGCTTTGGGATGTCCTGAGATCATGAAAGGCGCTATATAAATGCAAGTCTTTCTTATACCTAATCCACTTTGGAACAAAGGAATAGGAGGAGGCCATTCAGCCACTAGAGCCTGTTGCGCCATTCAATTCGATCATGGCTGATCTGCATCTTAACTCCATTTACCCTCCTTGGTTCCATATCCCTTAATATCCTTACCTAACAAAAATCTATCAATCTCAGCTTTGGCATTTTCAATTGACCTAGCCACAACAACTTTTTGAGGGAGAGAGTTTCAGATTTCCACGACCATTCCTGATATCATCCCTGAACGGCCTACGGCTCTGATGAGCGAGGTGCATCGCGCCGCCAGATTGGCGTCCATGGCTCGCCAGTTTCATGCAGGTGAAGCCCGTGACCTGAGGCTCAATTTCGATCAGGCCTCAGGCAGACCTCTTCGGGCGTGAGTTTGGAACACATCGCCGAGTTGAATTTCTCCCCCTAGGGTTACTTATCTGCTGTTGGCAGTGGTGCTGAGGAGAGTAGTGTGTAGAAAAACGAATGGCACGAAAAATTGCTCCAACTCGGGCTTTCCATGGTAATAGCAACACAACAACTAAGAGAAGGTCTCCAGGCCTGTTCTTTATATTTGCGTATTACAAAAGACTGGGGAAACAATCAACTGAAACATTTTGGAAGCAGCAATAACAAGTTGCATTTATATAGCGCCTTTAACATTGTAAAAATGACCCAAGGCGCTTCACTGAAGCATTATTAGACAAAATGTGACACCGAGCCACATAAAGAGATATTAGAACAGCTTGGTCAAGGATGTAGGTTTTAAGGAGCGTCTTAAAGGAGGAGAGAGAAGAAAAGAGGCGGAGAGATTTGGGGAGAGAATTCTACAGCTTAAGACCTAGACAGCTGAAGGCACAGCCGCCAATGGTGGGGCGATTAAAATCGGGGATGGGCAAGAGACCAGAATTGGAGGAGCGCAGAGATCTTGGAGGGTTGTAGGGCAGGAGGAGGTTACAGAGATAGGGAGGGGCGAGGCCACGGAGGGACTTGAACACAAGGATGAGAATTTTAAAATTGAGGCGTTGCCAGACCGGGAGCCAATGTAGATCAGCGAGCACAGGGGTGATGGGTGAACAGGACTTGGTGCGAGTTAGGATAAGGGCGGCAGAGTTTTGGATGAGCTCAAGTTTATGGACAATGGAAGATATGAGGCCAGCCAGGAGTGCACTGGAATAGTCGAGTCTGGAGGTAACAAAGGCACGGATGAGGGTTTCAGCTGCAGATGAGCTGAGGCAGGGACGAGCGATGTTGTGACGGTGGAAGTATGCAGTCATGATGATGGAGCGGATATGTGGTTGGAAGCTCATCTCAGGGTCAAATAGAACGCCACGATTGCGAACGTTCTGATTCAGCCTCGGAGAGTGGCCAGGGCGAGGGATGGAGTCGGTGGCTGGGGAACGGAGTTTGTGGCGAGGGCCAAAGATGATGGCTTCAGTCTTCCCAATATTTAATTGGAGGAAATTTCTGCTCATCCAGGACTGGATGTCGCACAAGCAGCCTGATAACACAAAGGCAGTGGAGGGGTCGAGCGAGGTTTTGGTGAGGTAGAGCTGTGTGTCGTCAGCGTGAATGTAGAACCTGACATCTTGTTTTCGGCTAATGTTGCATTTAAACAAAATATAGAGAGTATCAAGTGCTGCTCTAATAGGGGATGCCATGCCCGTGACAGGGGTATGCCATCAGCACCTACAATCCCATAACTGTACAGGTAGTGAGGTTTTAATCTTGGCTGTCACGGAGAGGAATTCAGAAGATGAATGACCTCAAGCTGCTTTTGTGCATCTGTTAGCAGCCAAAGGCAGAGTACTACTGACAGAGGCTTTGGACAAAACAAACTCTCAGCTGGGGTTAAGGGCATGACAAGAGAAGACCAAAAAAAGCAAAAAAAAACTGGAAGGGAGAGATACTAATTCCTAAATAGAGAAGATTCCAAATGCCTAATGTTCTCAGCTCTGAACTCTCAAAGGGAATGAATCAGTCTCAGGAGGCACTTCTGTTGCAATGTATTAAGTTGCCATTCCATTCTACTCACTAACTGAGATCTTCGTCTTCCTCCTCTCTCCGCTCCATCCCCCATCCATCAAAAATGATTGATTCTTGTGAATTTAACTTCTTAACACCTTTCCTGAGTATGATACAAATTATAATACAACTACAGATCTGAGCATTTTGGCGACATGTCTTTTTTGATTGTAGTGCTTATTGTACTTAATTTTGTACTTTATATTTAAGTTCTTAATTTAAATGATCAGAGTTAACCACTGAAATTTCCTAAAACATCTGCAGCAATAGGGGTGATTTGTATAACCATCTTCCTTTGCTTTGTTCACTATTACCTATATTTTTGGTTCTGCACTTAATACTGACTACAGCAGATATTCCCACTTGGAGTGACATGCAAAATATGCATTGTTTTCTACTTTTCTGTGAAATTCTCCAAGAGATGAAAGATGTCAGCACATGGAATGGAAAATTCTTTCACTCTTGATACTGAACATCAGCATCAAACATTCCCAGAACAGGAATAGCAGGGGCCAAATGCAAATTAAAACTCCCACCAACCTCGGAATTAGTGTAACATTTGCGTCTCCCCACACCAGCCATCCTTATTGCCTGTCTACGTCAAGTAATGCCCTACTATGGCCAGTTTTATGCCACGGACCCTCACCCAAAAGACATTGGTTGAAGCTGTGGAAATTAATTTCTTTCAGGCCTGTACATCCCATGGGCTACAAATTGGGTCGCATAGCGCCCCTTTTGTAGTCGCTACACGGCCACCTATGGATTCAAAATGGCGTCCGGAATGTGCGCGCACACTTCTGGCGTGACGTGTGCCAGACGCCATCTTGGTAAAGACGTTTGCGCACGCGCAGATAACGAACGCCGGCAGCATGTAAAGTAGGGAGACTATGCGTTAGATCAGTGTGCAATGCTGATTTAAAGGAACAGATACGATTTTGGAACTCAACGCTCCAGCCAATGCACTGTCTTAACCTTGCACAGCTGAACAGGTCATAAACAGTTTGGAGAAGCATCTGATTGGAAGAGTTGAGTACTGATTGAAAGAGTTTGTTGGTATGTGGGTGATGGGGTGTCGTGCGTGGAGCATTGGATGCGGCTAGTGGTGCAGTTGGTAGGAGATGCCACTTGACAGTTGACCTCACTCACGACCACTCATATCAAAGCATTGAACTTCTTCCTGCACTGCATCCATGTTCGTGGTGCTATGCGCCTGGCATTGACTTCGTCCCCGGCTGCCTTGGGAGCATTTGTCTGGAGGGCTCTTGCCCCCTTGCAGATATAGGATGCCCCTCTTTCTGTCCACCTCTTGCACTAAGGCCTCTAGTGCATCATCAGAGAACCTTGGTGCATGCACTCTCACAGGCCTGGTACAAACTCAGATCAGCAGATTGGTGAGGTCTGGCATGCAGATTGGAGGATGTGGGATTTAGTAGTGCGCAACCTTTATTCAATGTTATAACATAACTCAACAGTTTGTAAACATAGGGACGGGACGTGCATCTGTGTTTTATGTGTGCGATGTCTGATCTCCGTTCGTGCGAGCCCGTATCGTATATTTTGAAGGTAAGAGGTGCTGTCTACCTTTAAGAGGTGCAGTTTACCTTTAAGAAGAGCAGGCTGCCTTTAAGCCACTCGCGATATCAGGGCCCTGCTGGTGAGCAGCCACACTACAGCACAGCTAGGCCTGGCTGCTCGCCATGATCAGATAAATGACCAGGCAGCACGAATCTCACATGCTGCCTGCATCTCAACGACCGGGCGCAGGTTAATCGCGCTCCGGTTTCGGGCCTTATTGAATTGAACCCCCCCATGAATTTGTGCTGGATTTCAACCCAGGTCCAACAGGTAAAAGAAGACAGGTGTAGCACACTGTGCCCATTAAGTGAAGTTATGACTGCAAGCCACTAAAGCATTAAAAATTTACAGACTGGTTCTCTACATTCTGAAGATCCACTTGAAACAGTTGATTTCAAAGGAGTCAAACTCCGAGCCCTTGAGCATGTTGTTGATTGGCGTGCATCACAGAAGTTTTTGATCCTTGGTGCTTTCATTTATTTACTGAAAAGATCTCAATTCCAGTGAAATTCAACGAGCTAACAGAAAAATGAATCATTTTCCATATTCACAATTGATGCAGTTGTGAATGCGGCTTAAAGATCGTCACGGCAAATTAATACAAAAAGCAAGTCTCACTACTTGAACTCCCTTCGAAAATCAAAACATTTATAAAGAAACATCATTTTGCTTGTTCTTCCCATTTCAGTTAATTATTGTTTAAAGAGTGAGAATTAACTTCATATACAGAATAATGCAGAACAGAAGGAAGCCATTCGGCCCATCGTGCCTGTGCCGGCTCTTTGAAAGGGCTATCCAGTTAGTCCCACTCCCCTGCTCTTTCCCCATAGCCCTGCAAAATTTTTCCCGTCAAGTATTTATCCAATTCCCTTTTGAAAGTTACTATTGAATCTGCTTCCACCACCCTTTCAGGCAGTGCATTCCAGATCATCACAACTCTCTGCGTAAAAAAATTTCTCATCTCCCCTCTGGTTCTTTTGCCATTTACTTTAAATCTGTGTCCTTTGGTTATGACCCTTCTGCCACTGGAAACAATTTCTCCTAATTTACTCCATCAAAACAATTCATGATTTTGAACACCTCTTAAATCTCCCCTTAAACTTCTCTGCTCTAAGGAGAACAACCCCAGCATCTCCAGTCTCTCCACATTACTGAAGTCCCTCTTCCCTGGTGCCATTCTAGTAAATCTCCTTTGCAGCCTCTCTAAGGCCTTGACATCCTTCCTAAAGTGTGGTGCCCAGAACTGTATACAATACTCCAACTGAGGCCTAACTAGTGTTTTATAAAGGTTTGGCATAACTTCCTTGCCTTTGTACTCTATGCCTCTGTTTATGAAGCCAAGGATCCCATATGTGTTTTTAACAGCCTTCTCAACTCTCAACTTGTCCTGCCACCTTCAAAGACTTGTGTACGTGCACCCCCAGGTCTCTCTGTTCCTGCACCCCCTTTAAAATTGTACCATTTCGTTTATATTGTCTCTTCTCATTCTTCCTACCAAAATGCATCACTTCACACTTCTCTGCGTTAAATTTCATCTGCCATGTGTCTGCCCATTTCACCAGTCTGTCTATGTCCTCCTGAAATCTGTTACTATCCTCCACATTGTTTACTACATTTCCGAGTTTCGTGTCATCTGCAAACTTTGAAATTATACCCTGTATACCGAAGTCTGGGTCATTAATATTTATCAAAAAGAGCAGTGGTCCTAATACTGACCCCTGGGGAACACCACTGTATACTTCCCTCCAGTCTAAAAAACAACCGTTCACCAATACTCTCTGCTTTCTGTCCCTTAGCCAATTTTGTATCCATGCTGCCACTATTCTTTTAATCCCATGGCTTTAATTTTGCTAACAAGTCTATTACGTGGTATTTTATTAAATGCCTTTTAAAAGTCCATATACACAACTCAACCGCACTACCCTCATTAACTCTCTCTGTTTCACTTATTTGCCTGGGAGGGCTATTGAGCCTGACACTGTAAGGTAACTGAATTAACAAGCAAAAAATGATGACAAAGAAACACTGGACGAATGAATGTGTTACTAATTAAATAACGTTAATTCTGCCACTTCACACAATTAGACCCAGTAACCTATTCAAGCCATAGATACAGCCATTGGGTGGAGGTGGGGGGAATGAACAGCTGCACCTCCCTCGATTTGTTTTGTATGGGTTATGTACCCGTCACAGTTCAGGATGACCATATTTCATTATGAGTCAGCACCTTTAGGAGAGAAGGAAATATAAGGGCAGAAAACTTGAAATAAAATATTTTGATTTATAATTAAATGTCCTCATGATCTATCCCAGGACTTGATTAGCCTTATACTGCTAACAATCTCACACTGACTGATAAATGGTCCATAATCACACCCAAATCTTTTTCATTCTTAACCAATGGACATTCATTTTTCCTTTACCAAATCACAATCCTTAAATATATCCACATTAAAATCCTTCTGATATCTGCTTAGACTGTCCAGTTTACATTGAAAGATAACAGGTTATGTTCATGGGTATCATCCTATTAAATCTCTCCTTTTGTGCTACAATTGAACTTTTCTTTTTCCATTAATTCCAGGATTGCTCAGGGCTCGGTCCTCTCTGCTATTCTGTGTTTTCTTCTGACTATATAACCTCCAAACACCGATCCATTCTTCTGCTGATGATCCCACTTTACATTCTTCAACTTCCTTCAGATTATACACCCTCAGTGTACAACCGCTGCTCGTCGTGATCTTCATCTCTTGCATGCCCCTTGATACGGCAATGAAAATCTTATTTCAATATTTCAAAGACATAGTAGGCTAAATTTTTCTTTGGGACATATTCGCTGGTGGAGTAGGGTTAAAGTGAGCTGGGACGGATTAGGTTTCATTAAGTTCTCCTGCCGGGATCTCCACCGCACAGCGGGAGCCCACAGTTGCTGGCCAGCTGATGTTAAGAACATAAGAATTAAGAACGTGTGAAATAGGAGCAGGAGTTGGCCACATGGCCCCTCGAGCCTGCTCCACCATTCAATAAGATCATGGCTGACCTTCGATCTCAACTCCACTTTCCCGCCCGATCCTCGTAACCCTTGATTCCCTTAGAGTCCAAAAATCTATTGATCTCAGCCTTGAATATATTCAATGACTCTACAGCCCTCTGGGGTAGAAAATTCTAAAGATTCGCAAGCCTCTGAATGAAAAAATTTCTCCTCATCTCAGTCCTAAACGGCTGACCCCTGATCCTGAGATTATGACCCCTCATTCTAGACCCTCCAGCCAGGGGAAACATCAGATGCTGCAGCAGAAGGAGAGGAACTGCTGTCAAAGGGCAGAAGTGCCTTGAAGATCGTCGGTCAAATTTTACTTTAGTCCCCAGACTGAGCCATGGCCTATTAACAGCCAGCAATTGGGTGCAGGAGAGAGAGTGTGTGGTGCTCACTAGTAAGTGACCTCCATCCAAAAAGGCCTTTAGCATCATTTATGCTGCTGCTGCTGGAAGTTGCTGGATTTGGTGGTGGGTGAGGCGGGAGGTGGAGAAATCAACACTCCCTCCTGTCATTTACATGTAGTTGGACGGTCAATGGGCAGTTGGCCAGCTGGCTTCCCTGTAGGGTACAGATGGAGGAAGATTCCTGGCAGCTCTGGTACGGGCGGGATACAACAGTAGGCTTCTCTGCCCCATTGCCATTATTTTCGATTTTGAGTGGAGAAAAACCCAACCCAGTTTCCTTAATTCTCTTGCAAGTATTACCCATGGCTATTACCTTTAAGGCTCCACCTTTCCTTCTTCATCTATCAAATTTCTTGCTCGCATTATCACTTCTGACCTCGTCTCCTACCTTCCATTGCTAAAGCTACCTCGACAAGCCTTGGTTTCTTCTTTCATACAAACACTTCTCCCCTCAATAACTCTTCACTCTATATAAAGTCTAAGTACATCTAACACTCAATTACTGGTTCCACATTGGGGTAGGCTCCTCTAACCCCCCACTGACATTCCTGGATAGGATGCAAGAAAAAGCTCATCATCTGATTGGTGATCTTTCACTCACCTCTAGCTTTCAACCCCCCAACTCCTCACCACACCCTTTCTTATCTCTCTATTACTCTCTTGTCTGTATTACTATGGTTAGTGGTCTTTGAATTTTCCTTTCTTATTTTTCCAAAGCTGTAAATCTACCATGCTCTGCCTCCTCTCAACTTCCTTTGTTGTGTTGAAATCAAGACTTGTCCTACAGTCTCCAACACTAACCCATTCTTTTCCAGAAACTGTGGGCTCCTTTCGTTTGTCTGTCTTCCCTTTTTCTCTATAAACTTCAGGCTTTTAAAATCCAAGCTTGGCATCACTACTACTTTCCGATTTACCTAGTCTTCATGTTTCTTATTCAATACCTTGCTGGCATCTTGCACGATGCTACTCGGCCCTCTACCTTGGTTTCAGTTTTCTTAAACTTCCAAACCCTAGTGACCTGGCCATATGGCTTGTCTCATCAGCAAAGTTTTATTACAAGAAGTATCCACCTCTACAAATACAGCAAACAACAGAGAACCTAGAATAGGTCCATGCGGAGTTCCACTAGACAGTGCACTCAAATGGAACATTGTCACTTTCTGCTTTATTTTCCCAAGCTAATTTTCAGTCCAGCTAGCTTTTTGACATCAATTCCATGACCCTTAATCTTCTTTAGAAGTCTAATATGCAAAATTTAAAATCCAAGTTAGGTTTGTATCCAATGGTTAGCCCTTGTCCACTAATTTAATTATCTCAAGGGATTCCTGGAAATTGGTGATACACAGCTTATTGTTTCTAAGACCATTGAGATTGCTCCTAAGGGTTTTGATTTTGATGCCAATAAAAGATAATAGGCTAAAGTACAGTATTTTTACAAATGCAATGTGTGCTTTTCTCATGCAGCAGAGATGGTACAATTAAGCTGGCACCAACTGAAAGAAACTGCACTTTTCTATGTCATGGTCTCATGACGCATTATGTTTTGTTTTAATACCATTATTATCACCTACATTCAACATTAATAGAGCATTTTCACTCTAGACAGCAAGCCAAGTAAAAAAAAAATGCTCCATCACAAATCCATAACAATATCAGAATTAGTGAATTGAAAAGACTCTTGTGAACTAAAGCTATTGTCAAAGCAAGTCCACAGAATCCTTGAGGGTTAAATTCGATAACCCCTGAATCTGGGCGCGGGGGTCGCGGTGCACGATTAACTCACGCCCGGTCGTTCCGTTGCAGGCAGCACTTGAGATTCGTGCTGCCTGCTCACTTACCTGATTCCAGCGCGAGCAGCCGGGCCTAGCTGCGTTGTTCAGTGACTTCTCAACAGCAGGGGGGCCCAGATATCGCATGAGTGGCTCGCACCTCTTAAAGGTAGCATGCACTTCTTAAAGGCAGTCTGCAGCTCTTAAAGGCAGCCTGCACCTTTTATATGCAAAAAATAAGATACGGGCCCACACGGAGTCTGAATGGAGATCAGGCATGGCACAAGTAAAACACAGATGCAGGTCCCGTGCCTATGTTTACAAACTGATGAGTTATGTTAAAACATTGAATAAAGGTTGCACACTACTTAATCCCACATCCTCCGATCTGTGACTTAAATGGAAGGTGGGATCAGGCGGGGTGTGGAACTGGCGTTGCATCCAATCCCGTCAGTTTTCCGACAGGCGGGTTAGGTTAATATTGTCCCTGTTTAAGGTCGATGACCTTTCATCAGAACTGGAAGATTCTGGAAAGAAGTATTGCTTGATTTATTCTGAGAAATGAATTGGAGCAAATAACTGATGAGAGAGTAGGAGAACAATTAAGAAAATAGTGATCATAACATTGTTAGATTCAACGTAAGGATAGGAAAGGACAGGGTGCTGGACTGGAAAAGGGCAAAGTTCAATGGGTTAAGAAGGAATCTGGCTCAGAATAACAGTGAGGGATCTTTAAATATGAGATAGCTAAATATGTTCCTATAATGCAAGAAGGGGGTGCATCAAAAAACATATTTCTGTGGATAAATAGAGAGATTAAAACTATACTGAACCGTAAAAGGGAGACATATGGTGAAGTTAGGGCTAGCAATAGTAAGAATAATCATGAGGAATATAGAAAGTGTAGTGGGAGGTAAAAAGGGAGATTCGAAGGGCCAAAAGGGTATATGAAAAAGGCTAGCAGACAACATAAAAGAATTAATAAGGGTTTTTATAAGCATATGAAAAGTAAAATAATAGCTAGAGTAGGACTACTCAGGGAAGGAGGGAGCTAATTGTGGAGGATGAAAGTGTGACAGAGATAACAAATATTTGGCAGCTTTTTTTTTCACAAACGATAGTGGAATTGAGAATGTGGGTATACTAGAGAAGGATATGAAACAATTGTCAAGAGATAACTGTCGAAAAGAAATTGGTTCTGAAAAAATAATGAGCACTTTTGAAGGTGGATAAGTCACTGGGCCCTGATGGCCGCACCCTAGCATATTCAAAGAAGTCAAAGAGGAGATAGTAGAGACTCTGGTCACAATTTTTCAATCCTCCTTAAATATGCAAATTGTGCTGTTGAACTAGAGAGTGGCCATGGTAACACCTTTGTTCAAGAAGGGAGAGAAGGGGAACAAAAGGTAACTGGACCGTTAGTCTAATGTCAGTTGTGGACAAACTCTTAGAATCTGTAAAGTGAGATAAAATTAATGAGCGTTTAGAAACGAATGAGTTAATCTAAGATAGCTATCATAGGTTTGTTAAAGGGAAGTTGTGTTTGGCAAATTTAATACATTCTTTGAAGAAGTCACTGATTGGGTAGATAGTGAATGTAGTAGATGCGTATGTGGATTTTTAAAAGATGATCGATAAGTTGTCTCACAAGAGTCTTGTTTGAAAAAGTTCAGGTGTGTGGTACAAGAGGAAATGTAGCAGCATGAATAGAGAGTTGGTTGATGGACTGGAAACAAAGGGGTGGGGTACATGGGCTGGAGAAGGGTTGGAAGTGGTGGACTCGTTTGTTCTCATTATATGTAGAAGATTTAGACTTGGACATAAGGAAAATTTGTTGATGACACAAAGGTAGGAGGTTTGGCAAAGGTAGGAGGAGGAATGTGAAAGACTTCAGGAAGACAGAGACAGGTTATGGGAATGGGCAGACAGGTGGCAGATACAGTTTAATATGGGTAAGTGTGAGGGAGAAAAAGCCAGGAGCTGGAGTATAAACTCAATGGAAAGGCATTGAAGGGTATGGAGGTGCATAGAGACTCAGGGTTTCAAATATCTAATTCCCTGAAACTGTGAGTGAAGGTAAATAAAGCCATAGAAAAGGAGAATATAATTTTGTGTTTTATAAATAGAGGCAAAGAGCACAAGAGTAAAGTGGTAATGATAATGTACTGACTTTTATCATACTACACAAATAGAGAGTCAAAGTAGTTAGCATGATAAATGTGAATATAGTTATATACAGGTTAACTGTAGCATTCCCATTGTACAAAAGCCCTCGACACACAGCTAACCTATACACTATACAGGCTATAGTGTTTCATTTGTTGATTAACCTCATATGCAGATGTTACTATACTTCAAAAAGAATTCTAGTTCAATTGAAACTTTATGGTCCTGTTGAATTGCTTCTATTTGGTATTTAATCCAAAATGTTGTTAAACATTGAGTTCAAGTCCCACTCCAGAGACTTGAGCACAAAATCCAGGCTTACACTCCAGTGAAGTATTGAGGGAGTGCTGCACTGTCAGAGGTGAGACGTTAAACCTAGGTCCCGCCTACCCTCTCTGTGTGCAAATTGGCTGCCATGTTTCCTTCATTACAACAGTGACTACACTTCAAAAAGTATTTCATTGGCTGTAAAGCACTTTGGGATGTCCTGAGGTTGTGAAAGGCGCGATAGAAATGCAAGTTCTTTCTTTAAAGTGCAGGAGCAAAATAAATCCAAATTGTTTTTACAATTCAGCATACTCAAAGGTTGCCTAGGAGTTTTGAGGCTAATTATGTGGCTGGCTGAGATTAGCAAATGACTGGGATCGAGCTTGAAACTGTCCTACTCTGCATGGCTCATCTACCTCAGTAACTCGAGCCCACAGGGCTGGAATGAACAGGATATGAAGGACTGGATTTTCCTCTTGAATGGTACAGATGTGTTGGCAATATGCTTGCTGATGTACTGCTACAGTGATATCACACCCTGCTGTATTATTATGCTGGTACATTTGTTACAGTAAATTCTGGCAATATATCCAATGCAACTTGAAAATCAGCTAATTAAGGAAGCCAACAATTCAGGCCTTTGTAAATAGGTCTAGCAGCATTTTAGCCAGGGAGAGTCATTGGAGAATGGTGAGGAGAGAAAACAACAATCAGCACGATTTGAACTCCTGGCGGGAGGCGAGCAGGCGGGCGGAGGGCCAAGAAGACGACAAACCATCGGCCCTCCGCATTATGAGGTCCGGGGGATTTTAACTCCCAGGCCTCATCTGCATCATCAGTGTCCCGCCCAAAGTTGGTGGGGGCGGAGTTTCGAACGGGAGGAAGCCGCCACTGGAGACGGGAAGGAACGATCCCCGGCACCCAGTTAATGGCTGGGAGGGGTGGGTCGGGAGAGCATCGAGGTCGAGGGGTGGGGGAAGAACAGGGATGGGGAGGCCCAAGGCTTCCTTGTGGGGCCTGGGGGACTTCAGCTCCTCCAGACCCACAAGGAAACAAAAAAAAACTTCTGGCCCCGACTTCTATTACCGCTAGATTGGCCTGACAGGGAAACTACAACGGTTTCCCCACACAGGGTTAAAATTGCAGTTGGGCCGTAATGATGTCATCGGAGCCTCATTTGCATATTTAAATAAGGACCCTGCTGCCTTCTGGCGGGTGTCCCGCTCACCTGCTCAAAAGAGCAAATTTAAATTGCCACCCAAGCGGGAAGGCAACCCCAGGATCGGTGGGTGGTGGGCGGGCGCGGGTGGGAGGTCATACCGGCCATTTTAACTGTCTGTTGCTCGGTTTCCATCAGGCCAGGGTTGAAATTGGCCCTTAACGTATTCACAAAGATTATTTCCAAGTGTCACACTTCTTAAAGTTGCAGTATTGTAGTGTGTGAGGAAAAAAAAACCACTGGGAATGTAAGGTGCTTGTTATTTATAGGATGTTTATATGAGCGCGTTTATGGGCTAGATTCAACATGGTTGTGAACCCATCCATTTGTTAATGCTGTAGAAAGTCGGACAATTCCGTATTTACTTCTGTGCTGCACCCCCTTCCCCAGTTAGATCTCAGCTGGTAACCAAGTAGGCATGAAAGACAACTCTGGGATTCTCCACAACGTTCCCTCTGATGGGAGTCAGGCACTCACCCAGTGGAAAGTAAAATCTGGCGGGGTTTATACCGAGCTGCCAATTCACTATCGCTGTTTGCGCCCCTTTCCCTGTCAAGGTTGAATGTCACCCCCATTGTCTCTCAAAAATTGCGTTTTATAATTATTGGAATTTCTGGATGGAAGAAATGTGCTGGAGCTCAGTGATCTCCAACCTCCAATTGACATTTCAACTCCATCTGTTTTCAGCTGTTGTTCCTTGGACAGATTTGGGGTTAAAGTGTAGATGAAAGTATTTAATGTTGTATAATGGGCCAGTTGAAATTTGCGTTGTGTATTTATTAGAATATTGCTTTGTGCAAACCAAAGCTATTTTAGATGTGGTATCTTATTAAAACTGTAGGTGGCATTGATAATAGCCAATTAGATAAAAATTCAGTTGGCTTAGAAGTGTCACAGATTTCTGCTACTGTACTCCTAAACAGATCATAGAATCTTGCAGAACAGTGGGAGGCCATTCAGCCCATCGTGCCTGTGCCAGCTCTTTGAAAGAGCTACCTAATTAGTTCCACTCCCACAATGATAAGTGAAATTCATAATTAATGTACTGCACACCTCCTGGTGCCTTATTATTTATTTCTTTCGAGTTTTTCTTTACCGTAACTCCTCCTTTACTGAAGATGTCAACTCTTGGTGTGGAGACACCCTCCTTCTGTCAATCACCCAAGTGGCCATACATCATCTGTGAGGCTAGATAGTATCAGCCCAGCCCATTACTGCCCACAAAGTGCCCTTCCAGCAGAGGTCATTTGGGCGTGGGAGCTATACCTAATTCCCCAGGTCTCCCCTTTCTTCACCTTCTCCACCCCATTCCCAGGAAATTGAGACCATTCCTGGTAACTGCACCTCAGCCCAGCGAAGATCACCTCATTCTGCACGAGCCAGATCTCGGGCCATAGGGATGGGACTTCAGTGTATTATCATTGTTTTTAATATTTGCTTTTGTATTAGGCTGTAAATATATTTCTCAACCGCAATAAAATTGAATTTTTCTTGTCTCACTTGTCCTTCCTCTGGTCACTTACCCATATTGATGGGTTCCTTACTAGAAAGGTAGAACTGTTGTAAGTTCGAACGGAAGTGCTATACATGGAGTGATTGACGGAGTATATATCAACATGTCAATCACACAAAGACTTACTTCAGATAAGTTAATATCTAAATTTCAGTAAATAAGTTACTGCTGAAATCTATTTTGTTCTTGAAAGCTTGACTTGATATTCATAATGTTTTCAAATGAAATGTGCACATGTACAAAAAAAATGCTCTTGTCCTGTGGCATATTGGGGAAAGGGAGGGAATAAAAGCTACAGCTCCCTGATAATTGAATTGGAAGGTCTTGGTTGATTCTGATGTTGTAAATGTATACTTTCTGAAAGTGTTACAGGTAACTCCTTGCAAAAAGCCCAGGGACCCTTAAAGTAGATAAACCTTTGGCAGTGAGTGAAAGTTACGGAAAGTGTACAGCAACATCAAACTTCACAAAATGGAAATGGCCATCACTCATTGGGGCCACTTTAACTTTGAGCAATGGTGTGGAACGGGCGATATTGAATTAGCCACCTGTTATATACCACGCCCGTTATACGCAACGCCCGTTTTACGCCCCGCCCTTTATATGCCCCGCCCGTTATACGCCCGCACATTGAACACCACGCCCATTGAACACCACGCCCGTTGAACACCATGCCCGTTGTACGCCCGCACATTGAACACCACGCCCATTGAACACCACGCCAGTTGAACACCATGCCCGTTGTACGCCCGCACATTGAACACCACGCCCGTTGAACACCACGCCCGTTGTATGCCCCGCCCTTTATACGCCCCGCCCGTTAAACGCCCCGCACATTGAACACACCCATTGAACAACACGCCCATTGAACACCACGCCCGTTATACGCCCCGCCCTTTATACCCCCCACCTGTTGAACACCACACCCGTTGTACGCCCTGCCTGTTATACATCCTGCCTGTTGTACACCACATCCGAGCTTCCCTTCTACTGACTCCAATGGAAAGGGAAATCAGACGAGGTGTATAACAGACTGTTAACTTGATATCACCCGTTTTGTATATTCACCCAAACTTAAAATTACCCCCAGTGCTTTAAAAATGCAACATTTGATGATGTACGTCAGAGAGTGGAGACCCGAGAGTATAAAACGGGGAGGGGGGTGAGACCCGAGAGTAAAAAGCGGGGAGTGGGGGGAGACCCGAGAGTATAAAGCGGGGAAAGCAGTGAGTCTGAAACAGTCAGAAAAATCAAAGAGGTGGTTTCACAATACAAGGAGAAGCGATGGGAGTAAATCACAGATAAGTATTTAATTTACTGGTTTGTGTTTTTAGTAATGGTTAATGTTTTTTAAGTGGTTAGTTTTTTTTTAGCGGTTAGACTTTCAGTGTTTTAGTGTTAGCTAAACAGTTAAATAGCTTTTAAGCTAAAAAAAGACAATTTTAATTAACTATTAGTGAACATGGCAATGACAGCTGGGGCCCATCGCATACACATTCTGTGCCATGTGTGAACTCCAGAACACCTTATGTGTCCTGGAAAACCACATGTGCAGGAAGTGCTGCCAACTGCAAACCTCAAGCTTAGAGTTTCTGAGCTTGAGGGGCAGCTGGTGACACTACAGTGCATACGGGAAGCTGCGAGTTTCATGGATAGAACGTTTCAGGAGGTGGTCACCCCGCAGCCACAGAGAGATCAGGCGGAGAGGGAGTGGGTGACCACCAGACAGACTAGGAGGAACAGGCATGCAGTGCAGGTGTCCCCTGGGAGCGTGGCACTCACAAACCGGTATTCAGTGTTGAACACCATTGAGGGTTTTGACAACTCGGTGGGGGAGTGCAGTCAGGAACAAATCCATGGCACCGTGGAAGACTTGGCTGCACAGGGGGGGGGGCAGAAGAAATGCAATTGTTATAGGAGATTCTGTAGTCAGGGAGATAGACTGGCGTTTCTGCAACTGCCGATATGAGTCCCGCTTGGTGTGTTGCCTCCCTGGTGCCAGGGTAAAGGACATCATGGAGAGGGTGCAGAACATTCTGCAAGGGGAAGGGGAACAGCCAGAAGTTGTTGTCCATGTAGGAATAGGTTAGAAAAGGATTGAGGTCCTGTAGTCAGAGTTTCAGGAGGTAGGAAAAAGATTATAGAACAGGACCTCAATGGCGGTAATCTCCAGATTTCTCCCAGTGCCATGTGCTAGTGAGTACAGAAACAGGAAGATAGTGCAGGTGAATGCATGGCTGGAGAAGTGGTGCAGGATGGAGGGCTTCAGATTCCTGGGGCATTGGGACCAGTTCTGGGGCAGGAGGAACCTGTACAAACCAGACGGGTTGCAATTGAACGGGGTTGGGACCAAAGTCCTCGATGGGAGGTTAACTAGCACTGTGGGGGAGGGTTTGAACTAATTTGGTAGGGGGAGGGGCACCAGGACGCAGCAGCAGAGAGGAGAGACAGGGTGCATCGAAAACTATGAGGCACAAACAGCAACAGAACAAAGTATAGTGTAAAAAGAGCAGGAATTAGATGGAGGAGAAAAGCAAAGCCGACTAGCATGGTATTGGAATGCCTGTGTGTTAATACGAGGAGTGTTATAAATAAGGTTCACAAGCTACAGGCGCAAGTTGCCACGAGGTTATGAGATAGTGGCGAAAATGGAGACCTGCCTTAAACATGGGCAGGAATGGGAACTAAACATTCCTGGCTACAATGTATTCAGGATGGATAGGGAAGAAAAAATGAAAGAAGGTGGCGTGGCAGTATTGATCGAGGATAATATTACAGTTCTACAGAGGGACGATATACCAGAGTGTTCAAAGACTGAATCTATTTCATTAGAGTTAAGGAACAGAAAAGGAGCTGTTACATTGCTGGGTGTTTACTATTCACCCCCAAATAGTGAGAAGGATAGTAACAGACTTCAGGAGGACATAGCCAGACTGGTGAAATGGGCAGACACATGGCAGATGCAATTTAATGCAGATAAATGTGAAGTGATACATTTTGGGAGGAACAACATGGAGACACAGTATAATATAAATGGTACTATTTTGAGGGGGTGCCTATTCACAAATGTTTGAAGGTGGCAGGGCAAGTTGATAAGATGGTTAAGAAAGCATATGGGATACTTGGCTTTGTAAATAGGGGCACTGAATACAGAAACAAGGAAGCCATGCTAAACCTTTACAAATCACTGGTTAGGCCTCAGCTGGAGTATTGTGTACAATTCTGGGCACCACACTTTAGGAAGGATGTCAAGGCCTTGGAGAGGGTACAGAGGAGGTTTACCAGGATGATACCAGGGATGAGGGACTTCAGTTATGTGAAGAGATTGGAGAAGCTGGGATTGTTCTCCTTAGAGCAGAGAAGGCTAAGGGGAGAGCTAATAGAGGTATTCAAAATTATGAGGGGTTTTGATAGATCAAATAGGTAGAAACTGTTTCCTTTGGCAAGTGGGTCAGTAACTAGAGGTCATAGATTTAAAATAATTGGCAAAAGAACTAAAGGGGAAATGAGGAGAATTTTTTTTTACACAGTGGGTTGTTATGATCTGGAACGCACTCCCTGAAAGGGTGGTGGATGCAGATTCCATAGGAACTTTCCAATGACAATTGGACACGTACTTGAAGAGGACTAATTTTCAGGGCTATGGGGAAAAAGCTGGAGTGTGGGACTAATTTGGACAGCTCCTTCAGGGAGACAGCATGGGCACGACGGGCCAAATGGCCTCCTTCTTTGCTGTAGGATTCTATGATTCAATGATTCTACTGCTGCTTATGTTTGACTGCTTTGTAATCTGTATCACTTTTACTGTTCTTAAGTGTCAGTCCTACATCTCGCTGTAATGTTTTATCATTTCAACAAACTTGTGTTTTTGCGCGGAAGGTAGAAATTGGCCAGGATATTTTTGTTTGAAAACTTTTCTGTTTGTTTAGAAGCACAAACACAATGATGTAAATCTGTGTAAATGTATTGTTGCACCACTTGTGAGCAGCATCATGCTGACATGTGCCCTACTGATCTGCCTCTTCTCTCCTCAGACCAGAAAGGTTTGCCAAACAGCATGTGATGAATTCCATGTCTTTTGATAGACTGAAATGCAATAGACATGTAAATTTATCACTGGATGGTTAATTTCAAAACCATTTTTCATGTGGCTAGCTAAAAAAGGTTTGTAAAATTCATACCTTGCAGGAAGGGTGAAATATCTAAAATTTGTCACACTGCACTAATGCAATCCCCTTAGCAATAAAATGGAAACTAAATGTTCCCTTTGAAATGCAGACTAAATGTATCAGACCAACATTTAGACAAGCTCAGCTTCTAAACTGTAACGTGGGCCCATCAGCACAAGGAAACGACCACATCTCGAGACAAAAACATTACATTTTGAAAGTAGGTTTAATGTGGTCCTTGAAGTAATTCTGAAAAGTTGTGAATTTTAAGATGTGAAATCCAAGCAGTTGTTTAGAGTGCTATAATGTGCAGACCAATAATCGGCCCACTTTACAGAAGGGCTGGTATTTGGGAATCGTGCAGGAATATATTAAACTGGGTTAAAGGACTAAAAGGTCCAGATATGAAAATAGAGAAAGATCCTAAAAAAAACCTTGCATTTATATAGCGCCTTTCACGACCTCAGGATGTCCCAAAGCACTGTAAGCCAATGAAGTACTTCTGAAGTGTAGTCACTGTTGTAATGTAGGAAACCCAGCAGCCAGTTTGCGCACAGCAAGCTCCCACAAACAGCAATGAGATAAATGATCAGATAATCTGTTTTAATGATACTGGTTGAGGTATATATACTGGTCAGGTTACCGGGAGAACTCTCCTGCTCTTCTTTAAATAGTGCCATGGGATCTCTTACTGAGAGGGCAGACGGGGCCTCGGTTTAATGTCTCATCTGAAAGACAGCGGGGGCTAAATTTGGCCACGAAACGCCCATTGTGTACGCGGACTCCTAAAGACCGAAAACAGTGTCTGAGATGCGCATGCACACTTCTGGCGTGATGTGCGCAGGAAGCCATATCGGTAAAGGCGCACGCGCACTTAACGAACGTCAGCAGCATGAAAAGTAAGAAGATTATGCGGCAAATCAGTGTTCAACGCTGATTTAAAGGGACAGATGCGATTTTCGAACTCAACGTTCCAGCCAATGCACTGTCTTAACCTCGCACAGCTGAACAGGTCTTAAGCAGCATGGAGGGCCCCGCCACCAGAGCTATTTAAAGGGGTCATGCAGAAGTTACAGGTTAGTTGCTGGATTATTGCTTCTGGCTGCTGATGCATTTGTACCTGTTTTTGGAGGTCTCCTATACTTGAATACTAGGACTAGGGGACATAGTCTAAAAATTAGAGCCAGGACTTGCAGGAGTGAAGTTAGGAAACGCTTCGACACACAAAGGGTGGTAGAAGTTTGGAACGCTCTTCCGCAAATGGCAGTTGATACTAGCTCAATTGTTAATTTAAAATCTGTAATTGATAGATTTTTGTTAACCAAAGGTATTAAGGGATATGGGGCTGAGGTGGGTATATGGAGTTAGGTCACAGATCAGCCATGACCTCATTGAATGGCGGAACAGGCTCGAGGGGCTAAATGGCCTACTCCTGTTCCTATCTTCCTGTGTTCCTATAATAAAGTTTCAATACTCTACAGGGAGTGGGCCGGGTAGCTGACAGGCAACGGCAAGGGCACTGGCAGAGGGCAGGGGTGGGACAGGAACGCTATCATCCTGAGAGAGGACAGCAGGTTCATGTTCCATGGAGCCACTGCAACTTGCTGCCTCCTGTAATGCGCCACCTTCTCCTGCAAGAAAGTGGGACGTGTGTCGGTGAGTGTCCTGCAAGATATTTGGGTGATGTGACTGTCATGGTTGAATAGCTGCCAGTGTGTGTGGCCTGTGAGTTGTGGGAGTGCGGCTTGCAACAGTGGTAATGTGTGAGGGTGCGAGGAAGTATCTGATTGGAAGAGATGTGTACTGCTTGAAAGAGTTTGTTGGTATGTGGGTGATGAGGGGTGTAATGCGTGGAGCAGTGGATGCAGCTAGTGGTACAGTTGGTAGGAAATGTCACTTGACAGTTGACCTCACTCACCTTGACCATTCATGTCAAAGCATTGAACTTCTTCCTGCACTGCATCCATGTTCATGGTGCTGTGCGCCTGACATTGACTTCGTCCCCTGCTGCCTCCCACTGCGTCGGGAGCATATGTCTGGAGGGTCTCTCCCACGCCCCCCCCCACCGCTGTGGATGTAGGATGTCCCTCCTTCTGTCCACCTCTTGCACTAAAGCCTCTAGTGCATCACCAGAGAACCTTGGTGCACAACCTTTTGCAGGCCCAGTACAATCTCAGATTGGCAGATTGGCAGGGTCTGACGTGCAGATTGGAGGATGTGGGATGTAGTTGTGAGCAAACTTTATTCAATATTTTGAAAGAACTCAACAGTTTGTAAACATAAGGATTGGACCTGCATCTGTGTTTTATGTGTGCGATGTCTGATCTCTGTTCAGACTCCGTGTGGACCCCTATCTTATATTTTGCAAATATCAGAGTCCTGCAAACGTTGATCAGCCAAAACTACATCAAACGTGTTACCCTCATCAACCCTCCTTGTTACCTGCTCAAAAAATTCAATCAAGTTAGATAGACATGACCTTCCCTTAACAAATCCATGCTGACTGTCCTTGATTAACCCGTGCCTTTCTAAATGACGATTTATGCTGTCTCTCAGAATCGATTCCAATAATTTGCCCACCACCGAGGTTAGCCTATAATTACTTAGTCTATCTCCTCCTCCCTTTTTAAACAATGGTATAACATTAGCAATCCTCCAGCACCACACCTGTAGCCAGGGAGGACTGGAAAATGATAGTCAGACCCTCCACTATTTCCTTCCTTGCTTCTCTTAGGAGCCTGGGATACATTTAATCCGGGCCTGGCGATTTATCTACTTTCAAGGATGCTAAACCCCTTAATACTTCCTCTCTCACTATGTTTATCCCATCCAATATTTCACACTCCTCCTCCTTAACTACAAGCTCTGCATCATCCCCCTCTTTTGTGAAGATAGATGAAAAGTATTCATTAAGAACCTTAAAGAGGTGCAGGCTGCCTTTAAGTGATGCTAGTCACTCATGACATCTGGGCTCCCTGCTGATAAACAGTCACTCAACAGCACAGGTAGGTCACAGCAATCAGGTAAATCACCAGGCAGCACAAATGTTATATGCTACCTGCATCTCAATGATCAGGTGCAGGTTAATCACACCCCCTGCACCCATTAACCAATTTAACCCCCAGCATTTCTGACAGTGCAGCACTTCACTGGAACATCAGCCTATACTATATGCTCAAGTCTCATGGAGTGGGACTTGAACCCTCAACTATGCTGATATCAGAAGTGAGTGCTCTACCCACTGAGCCAAAGCTGACACCAAAGTGCAATCCTGAAGTATTGCTGCCAGCACCACAACAGCAAAAGAGTGTTTAGCGAGGAAGTTTTTGAAAGATTAAGATGACAGTGAAGTTGAGGAGAAAAAGAGTCAAAATATTAACCTAAATGTAGCCACAATGGGCTGAATGGCCTCCTTATCACCACAATCCCGATGATTCTTTGATAACCAAATATTTTCCAGAAGTATTCACTGAAGACTTTAAGACTAACTTAGTAAACGATAGTAAACGTATCAAATCTACGAGAGGTCAGTGTGGCAGAGATTCTGGACATACTAAATCCCCAGGGTCAGATGCCATCTCTCGTAGGGCTTCGAAGGAGGCTCGGGAGGACTTTTCAGAGGTGCTGCTGGTGAGGTCCTGTAGGACGGCAGATGAGCAAATATAATATCTGGTCCAGACTGAAATGTCCCAATTATACAATAGTGAGTGTGTCATATGTGGGGAAGGGACTGTCCTGATGTCCTTGTGGGGAAGGACTATTGTGTATTTGAACTTTCAAAAGGCGTTAGATAAAGTGCCACATAATAGACTTGTTAGTAAAATTAAAGCCCATGGGATTAAAGGGACAGTGGCAGCGTGGATACAAAATTGGCTCAGGGACAAAAAGCAGAGAGTGGTGGTGAACGGTTGTTTCACATATTGGAGGGAAGTATACAGTGGTGTTCCCCAGGAGTCGGTATTAGGACCACTGCTCTTTTTGATATATATTAATAATATATTAATGGGTATAGAGGGTATAATTTCAAAGTTTTCAGATGACATGAAACTCGGAAATGTAGTAAACAATGTGGAGGATAGTAACAGTCTTCAGGAGGATATAGGCAGACTGGTGAAATGGGCAGATACATGGCAGATGAAATTTAATGCAGAGAAGTGTGAAGTGATACATTTTGGTAGGAAGAATGAGGAGAGGCAATATAAACTAATGGTACAATTGTAAAGGGGATGCAAGAACAGACAGACCTGGGGGTGCACATATACAAATCTTTGAAGGTGGAGGACAAGTTGAGAAGGCCGTTAAAACAGCATATGGGATCCTGGGCTTTATAAACAAAGGCATAGGGGTAAATTTTAATGGGGAACCGGGAAGAGAGCAGGGTGGAGGGGTTTTCCTGATGGGAAACCCGGAAGTACGGGTTTCCCGGCCGTCCTTACGATTTTGACGTAAGGACATCTTTCAATTTTTTCACGAGGTTTC
Organism: Heptranchias perlo; assembly: GCF_035084215.1. Taxonomy (NCBI): domain Eukaryota; kingdom Metazoa; phylum Chordata; class Chondrichthyes; order Hexanchiformes; family Hexanchidae; genus Heptranchias; species Heptranchias perlo. Next base: position 16,149,209 of record NC_090334.1, read on the forward strand.
TCGCCCGACAGCCAGCCAGATTGACAGGCTGGCTGTCAGCTGGATAGGAGAGCAGCCAGGGAGCGGATGCCAGCAGGTAAATCTTAGATCGAGGGGAGGGGCGGGCATCGGGGGGGAGGGGGGTCATCGGGGTCGGGGGTCATCGGAGGGGTCATTGGGTTGGGGGGGTCATCGGGCGCTCAATCATGGGGGGTCAGAGCTTGTGCGGCGGTCGGAGATAATGGAGGGTCAGAGATCGTGGGCGGATCAGGGATTGTGGAGGGGTCGGAGATCTTGGGGGTGTCGGAGATCGTGGGGGGTTGGAGATTGTGGGGTGTCGGAGATCTTGCGGAGAGTCGGAGCTTGTGGGGGGTTGGAGATTGTGGGGGTGTTGGAGATCTTCCGGAGAGTCGGAGATCGTGGGGGGTTGGAGATGGTGGGGGGGTCGGAGATTGTGGGGGAGGTCGGAGATCTTGGGGGGTTCGGAGATCGTGGGGGGGTTGGAAATCGTGGGGGAGGTTGGAGATCGTGGGGGAGGTCGGAGATCGTGGCGGAGGGTCGGAGATTGTGGGGGGGTGGTCGGAGATCGTGGCGGAGGGTCGGAGATAGTGGGGGGATGGTCGGAGATCGTGGGGGGAGGGTCGGTCTATCGCTTGTATGGGATCGTGGCAGGTGAGCTTGTTGGGCCTGGCGGAAACACTCGTGCTCCTCCTGGCTCACAAGCAGTCCAGTAAAGGCACTTACCTGTTGATCAGGGCCTTCTCACCTCCTCTTACATGGCAAGAATCAGAAGGCCCAGGAATCCCAGCCCCCGGGAGTTAAAAATGCTGTTAAAATGGAGGCCCATAACCTCCTTAAAAGATTGTACTGTCCGACCTGCCTCCTGAGAGTGGATTGGTCGCCGCCCCTCGACCCACCTTGGTTAAAACTAGAAGTGGGCAGGTTGGGGTCGGGTTTTATATTTTTACTTTCCCAGCCGCTTCCAACACACCCATTCTTGGGGTTAAAATTTACCCCCACAGAGCACAAAAGCAAGGAAGTTATGCTAAACCTTTATAAAGATTGGAGTATTGTGTCCAATTCTGGGCACCACACTTTAGGAGGGATATCAAGGCCTTGGAGAGGGTGCAGAGGAGATTTACTAGAATGATACCAGGGATGATGTGGAGAGACTGGAGAAGCTGGGATTGTTCACCTTAGAACAGAGAAGGTTAAGAGGGGATTTAACAGAGGTGTTCAAAATCATGAACGGTTTTGATAGTGTAATTAAGGAGAAACTGTTTCCAATAGCAGAAGGGTCAGTAACCAGAGGACACAGATTTAAGGTAATTGGTAAAAGAGCCAGAGGCGGCATGAGGAGAATTTTTTTTTTACACAGCGAGTTGTTATGATCTGGAATGCACTGACTGAAAGGGCAGTGGAAGCAAATTCAACAGTAACTTTCGAAAGGGAATTGGATAAATACTTGAAGGGGATAAATTTGCAAGGCTATGGAGAAAGAGCAGGGGAGTGGGATTAATTGGATAGCTCTTTCAAAGAGCCAGCACAGGCATGATGGGATGAATGGCCTCCTTCTGTGCTGTATCATTCTATGGTTCTATGATTCTCATCAATCTGCTGATCTGAGTTTGTACCAGGCCTGCGAGAGAACGTGTGCCAAGGTTCTCTCATGATGCACTAGAGGTATTGATACAAGAGGTGGACAGAAAGAGGGGCATCCTGTATCTGCCGGGGTGCAAGAGGGCCTACAGACAGAAGCTCCTAAGACAGTGGGAGGCAGCAGGGGACGAAGTCAACGCCAGGCGCACAGCACCACGAACATGGATGCAGTGCAGGAGGAAGTTCAATGCTTTGACATGAGTGGTCAAGGTGAGTGAGGTCAACTGTCAAGTGGCGTCTCCTACCAACTGCACCAAGCACTACACCCCCCCCATCACCCACATACCAACAAACTCTTTCAATCAGATGCTTCCTCTCACCCTCACACATTACCACTGTTGCAAGCCGCACACCCAAAATTCACAGGTCACACACGCTGGCAGCTATTCAACCATGACAGGCACATCACCCAAACACCTCGCAGGACACTCACCGACACACGTCCCACTTTCTTGCCGGAGAAGGTGGCGCATAACAGGAGGCAGCAAGTGGCAGTGGCATTTAACCCCTCAAGCCTGTTCTGCCATTCAATGGTTGATCTGTGGCCGAACTCCATATATCCGTCTTAGCCAAAGGTATTAAGGGATATGGGGCTAACAAAATTCTATCAATCTCAGATTTAAAGTTAACAATTGAGCTAGCATCAACTGCCGTTTGCAGAAGAGAGTTCCAAACTTCTCCCACCCTTTGCGTGTAGAAGTGTTTCCTAACTTCACTCCTGCAAGTCCTGGCTCTAAATTTTAGGCTATGTCCCCTAGTCTTAGTATTTAAATATAGGAGAGCTGAAAATAATAGGTAGAAATGCATCAGCAGCCAGAAGCAATAATCCAGCAACTAACCTGTAAGTCCGGCATGGTCCCTTTAAATAGCTCTGGTGGGTTGGGGGGTTGGGGGGATCCTCTAAGCACCCTAAAACATGTTTAGCTGTTCGTGGTTGGCTGGAGTGTTGAGTGCCAAAATGTAATCTATCCCTTTAAATCAGTGTTGCACACTGATCAAAAGCATATTCTCCTCACTTTAGATGGTACCGGCGTTCGTTACCTGCGCATGCGCAATCGCCTTTACTAAGATGGTGTCCGGCGCACTTCACGTTAGAAGCGTGTGTGCGGATTCCGGACGCTATTTTGGGCCTTTAAGAGTGTAGAAGCATTTCCTAACTTCACTCCTGCAAGGCCTGGCTCTAAATTTTAGGCTATGTCCTCTAGTCCTAGTATTCAAGTATAGCAGACCTGAAAATAATAGGTACAAATGCATCAGCAGCCAGAAGCAATAATCCAGCAACTAACCTGTAGCGCCTCAAAACGGGCACTACACTCCCAAATTTCTAGCCCCTTGTTTCCATATCCACCATAGCAAGTAAAAGAACTGATGCACTCTGTGGCCCAGTCTCCAAATAAGAGGATGGCAAACCAACTTTGTTGAGATGAGGTCAATATCACTAGTAGGAAAGTAGGTCATCTTAGGAACAGGAAAAGGCCATTTGGCCCAAATAGCTATATCATTTTTGATTAATCTGAATATCTGAACTGCATCCGTACAGTATTTCAATCATCATCTCTATGGTATTTCAATCATCATCTCTATAGTATCTCAACCATCATCTTTATAGTATCTCAACCACTATTCCTATAGTATCTCAACCACTATTCCTATAGTATCTCAACCACCATCTCTATAGTATCTCAACCATCATCTCTATCGTCTCTCAACCACCATCTCTATAGTATCTCAACCACTATTCCTATAGTATCTCAATCATCATCTCTATAGTATCTCAACCATCATCTCTATAGTATCTCAACCATCATCTCTATAGTATCTCAACCATTATCTCTATGGTATCTCAATCATCATCTCTATAGTATCTCAACCATCATCTCTGTAGTATCTCAACCACCATCTCTATAGTATCTCAACCATCATCTCTATAGTATCTCAACCACCATCCCTATAGTAGCTCAACCTCATCTCCACAGTATCTCAATCCCCATCTTCACTTCATCTCAACCCCCATCTCTACAGTATCTTAACCCCCATCTCCACAGCATCTCAACCTCCATCTCTACAGTACCTCAAACCCAATCGCTACGGTACCTCAACCCTCGTCTCTACAGTACCTCAACCCTCATCTCTACAGTACCTCAACCCCCGACTCTACAGTATCTCAACCCCCATCTCTACAGTACCTCAACCCTCATCTCTACAGTACCTCAACCCCCATCTCTACAGCATCTCAACCCTTATCTCTACAGTATCTCAACCTCCAGCTGTACACCATCGCAACCCCCATCTCTACAGTATTTCAACCCCCATCTTCACTTCATCTCAACCCCCACCTCTACAGTACCTGAACCCCCATCTCCACAGTATTTCAACCCCCAGTTTCACTTCATCTCAACCCCCACCTCTACAGTACCTCAACTCCCATCTCTACAGTACCTCAACCCCCATCTCTACAGCATCTCAACCCTCATCTCTACAGTACCTCAACCCCCGACTCTACAGTATCTCAACCCCCATCTCTACAGCATCTCAACCCTTATCTCTACAGTATCTCAACCTCCAGCTGTACACTATCTCAACCCCCATCTCTACAGCATCTCAACCCCCATCTCTACAATACCTCAACCCCCATCTCTACAGTACCTCAACCCCCATCTCCACAGTATTTCAACCCCCACCTTCACTTCATCTCAACCCCCACCTCTACAGTATCTCAACCCCCATTTTTACAGTATCTCAAACCCCGTCTTTACAGTACCTCAACCCCTACCTCTACAGTACCTCAACCCCCATCTCCACAGTATTTCAACCCCAACCTCTACAGTACCTCAACCCCCATCTCTACAGTACCTCAACCTCCGTCTCTACAGTACCTCAACCCCCATCTCTACAGCATCTCAACCCCTATCTCTACAGCGTCTCAATCTCCATCTCTACAGTACCTCAACCTCCGTCTCTACAGTACCTCAACCCCCATCTCTACAGCATCTCAACCCCTATCTCTACAGCGTCTCAATCTCCATCTCTGCAGCATCTCAACTCCCGTTTCGGCAGTATCTCAGCCACAACCTCAGCAATATCTCAACCACAATCTCTACAGTATCTCAATCATCATATCTACATTATTTCAACCACAACTTCTACAATGTCTCAACCAACATTGCAAGCGCCATCTTTACAGTAGCTAATGTTTCTGACAGTAAGGTGGAATTTCAACTTGCCAACTGTGCATAAAACTGGCATTCCGGATTGGCCACCTGTTATAGAAACTGCTTCAATTTTCTCCTCCTGGCCCACAAGAAAAGCTAACAAAGTTTTTTTTAAAAGATCTGCCTCGGCCTCTTCTGGCCCACGATCCACTCCCGACAGGTTTGGCCTGACGGGGAAGCCATCACTGCCCCGATGACATCATCGAGCCCCGATCTGCATATTTAAAGAAGGAACCCGCTGCCCACCTGTGGGTGTCCTACTCGACCGCTCAAAAGTGCAGGTTAACATCGGGACACGGCGGGAAGGCAACTGGATCAGAGGGGGTAAGTGACTGGACTCATTTTAACTGCCGCCCCCACCGCACCCCCCTCCCCCCTCCCACCCCCGGGCTCGGTTTCTGCCAGTGTACATTTGTCTGAAGAGAAAAGAATCCAACAGCAGCATCAGCATGGTATCCCAGCCAGTACAAATAGGAAGAATTAGAACCTGCAGAAAATTGACTTTCTCAAGTAAATGGGTCCATTTCACGTGCAATCTGGCATGGCTGTCATGGGAGATGAATAATGTCGTCTCAGAATTACGGCCATCACTCTTTAATCACTATAATCTATAATAACAATTAACATTTTGGTAGGTTTTCTCTTTTCATGTTGGAACAGTCAGGGATGAATGTAACTGTCAAACGATCATAAGAAATATAATAATATTTTAAAAGATGTTAAGGTGCATGGAACATTTCAGTCAGTATTTCCCCCACTTTTCTACATTGTGTCATCATGGGGAGCTGTCCAGCCCTCATCTCTGGGCTGAATCCAGTCAGTTTCTCAGCTTTATCCGGCCTGTGGGGCTCTGTCCTTTAACTGATTCCACCCACAAATCATTCCAAAATATTGCTGAAGGCCATGAAAATTACAGATAATTACATAGACAGCTGCTGGCTGTCTCAGCAGACAGGTGCCTCCTGCACCCAGCAGTATAGCTCTGATCCTTCAGCTGGGACCTGGAGAGGAGGGGGAAAGACTGCCAGTGTGAACTCGGGAGGAGGGGTGGCAGATGAGAATTCCAGTGTGCAATAGGGAGGGGGAGGGAAAGAATGCCAGTGTGAACTGGGGAGGAGGGGTAAAGAATGCCAGTGTGAACTGGGGAGTGGGAGGGAGAGACTGCCAGTGTGAACTGGGGAGGAGGGGAAAGAATGCCAGTGTGAACTGGGGAGTGGGAGGGAGAGAATGCCAGTGTGAACTGGAGAGGAGGGGAAAGAATGCCAGTGTGAACTGGGGAGTGGGAGGGAGAGAATGCCAGTGTGAACTGGGGAGGAGGGGAAAGAATGCCAGTGTGAACTGGGGAGGAGGGGAAAGAATGCCAGTGTGAACTGGGGAGTGGGAGGGAGAGAATGCCAGTGTGAACTGGGGAGGAGGGGAAAGAATGCCAGTGTGAACTGGGGAGTGGGAGGGAGAGAATGCCAGTGTGAACTGGGGAGAAGGGGAAAGAATGCCAGTGTGAACTGGGGAGAAGGGGAAAGAATGCCAGTGTGAACTGGGGAGGAGGGGAAAGAATGCCAGTGTGAACTGGGGAGTGGGAGGGAGAGAATGCCAGTGTGAACTGGGGAGGAGGGGAAAGAATGCCAGTGTGAACTGGGGAGGAGGGGAAAGAATGCCAGTGTGAACTGGGGAGTGGGAGGGAGAGACTGCCAGTGTGAACTGGGGAGAAGGGGAAAGAATGCCAGTGTGAACTGGGGAGAAGGGGGAAAGAATGCCAGTGTGAACTGGGGAGGAGGGGAAAGAATGCAAGTGTGAACTGGGGAGTGGGAGGGAGAGAATGCCAGTGTGAACTGGGGAGGAGGGTAAAGAATGCCAGTGTGAACTGGGGAGGAGGGGGGAAGAGAAAGTGTGGCAGCATGGATTGAAGGGATTAGGAAAGAATGCTAGTATTAACAATGTTAAATACAAGTGTCACTTCCTTTACAATCCAATTCGATGTGTAATTCTGATGCTTTTTCATTCTACTTTTGATAAAACTTTGATTGGTTTTGATATGTTTCATGAAAGCCATGACCTTATTTTTCTTAAACACTGAATTTTTGGTACTTTTTCATTTTAAAATTGATGTGAACTCATTTATCATGACAGACATAAAAATACACTCTCGTCCAACATAATGGAATAAGTGACTTTGATGGAAAATCATGATTAGACAACAAATCACCTAATTTTTCATACATTATTTGCTGCTTTTATATTATTTGTACAATTTAGTATTTGAAAAGGCCCTAACCTAAGATGGAGGCGACCTAAATACTTTTGCATTATTATGGAGCCGAGCCGAGCGGAGGGAGCGTCCGATAAAAGGCGGGATTTCAGAGCGCTGAGAACAGCTGAGAGGAGCCGAGCCGAGCGGAGGGAGCGTTCGATAAAAGGCGGGATTTCAGAGCGCTGAGAGGAGCCGAGAGGAGCCGAGCGGATCGTAGGGAGCGTTCGATAAAAGGCGGGATTTCAGAGCGCTGAGAACAGCTGAGAGGAGCCGAGCCGAGCGGAGGGAGCGTTCGATAAAAGGCGGGATTTCAGAGCGCTGAGAACAGCTGAGAGGAGCCGAGCCGAGCGGAGGGAGCGTCCGATAAAAGGCGGGATTTCAGAGCGCTGAGAACAGCTGAGAGGAGCCGAGCGGAGGGAGCGTCCGATAAAAGGCGGGATTTCAGAGCGCTGAGAGGAGCCGAGAGGAGCCGAGCGGATCGGAGGGAGCGTCCGATAAAAGGCGGGATTTCAGAGCGCTGAGAACAGCTGAGAGGAGCCGAGCCGAGCGGAGGGAGCGTTCGATAAAAGGCGGGATTTCAGAGCGCTGAGAACAGCTGAGAGGAGCCGAGCCGAGCGGAGGGAGCGTCCGATAAAAGGCGGGATTTCAGAGCGCTGGGAACAGCTGAGAGGAGCCAAGCGGAGGGAGCGTCCGATAAAAGGCGGGATTTCAGAGCGCTGGGAACAGCTGAGAGGAGCCGAGCCGAGCGGAGGGAGCGTCCGATAAAAGGCGGGATTTCAGAGCGCTGAGAACAGCTGAGAGGAGCCGAGCCGAGCGGAGGGAGCGTCCGATAAAAGGCGGGATTTCAGAGCGCTGAGAACAGCTGAGAGGAGCCGAGCCGAGCGGAGGGAGCGTCCGATAAAAGGCGGGATTTCAGAGCACTGAGAACAGCTGAGAGGAGCCGAGCCGAGCGGAGGGAGCGTTCGATAAAAGGCGGGATTTCAGAGCGCTGAGAACAGCTGAGAGGAGCCGAGCCGAGCGGAGGGAGCGTGCGATAAAAGGCGGGATTTCAGAGCACTGAGAACAGCTGAGAGGAGCCGAGCCGAGCGGAGGGAGCGTCCGATAAAAGGCGGGATTTCAGAGCGCTGAGAACAGCTGAGAGGAGCCGAGCGGAGGGAGCGTCCGATAAAAGGCGGGATTTCAGAGCGCTGAGAGGAGCCGAGCCGAGCGGAGGGAGCGTCCGATAAAAGGCGGGATTTCAGAGCGCTGAGAACAGCTGAGACGAGCCGAGCCGAGCGGAGCTGCGACCGAATTCGAAGTGACGTCAGGAATCAGATCGGGACGCGACACAGGGGAGGCACCTGATTGGTGAGTAGGTTCAGGTGAGTATTTCTACTTATCTACAGTAACTAAAGTAAAAAGAAAGGGAAGGTCTGCAGGTCTTATAGGAAGTAGCGTTTTTTTTAGTGAATCAAGGTCCCGAGTGTAATTAACATTCTCTAAATTAAGAATAATTTAAAGGAGCAAACTCCTTAAAGGGAGTGGTAAGTAGTTTTTCTTTCCTTTTTTTCTCTTGACATTGTAGTTGTTGTTAAGCTAACTTAAGGGTTAAGTCATGGCAGGAGATCCCACAGCCGTGTCATGTTCCTCTTGTGGGATGTGGGAATTCAGGGATCCTTCCTGTATCCCTGATTCCTTCACCTGCAGGAAGTGTGTCCAGCTGCAGCTACTGTTTGACCGCTTGACGGCTCTGGAGCTGCGGATGGACTCACTTTGGAGCATCCGCGATGCTGAGAAAGTCGTGGATAGCACGTTCAGTGAGTTGGTCACACCGCAGATAAAAATTACTGAGGGAGATAGTGAATGGGTGACCAACAGACAGAGGAAGAGTAGGAAGGCAGTGCAGGGGTCCCCTGCGGTCATCTCCCTCCAAAACAGGTATACCGTTTTGGATACTGTTGGGGGAGATGGCTCACCAGGGGAAGGTGGCAGTGGCCAGGTTCATGGCACCGTGGCTGGCTCTGCTGCACAGGAGGGCAGGAAAAAGAGTGGCAGAGCTATAGTGATAGGGGACTCGATTGTAAGGGGAATAGACAGGCGTTTCTGCGGACGCAACCGAGACTCCAGGATGGTATGTTGCCTCCCTGGTGCAAGGGTCAAGGATGTCTCGGAGCGGCTGCAGGACATTCTGGAGGGGGAGGGTGAACAGCCAGTTGTCGTGGTGCATATAGGCACCAACGATATAGGTAAAAAACAGGATGAGGTCCTACAAGCTGAATTTAGGGAGTTAGGAGTTAAACTAAAGAGTAGGACCTCAAAGGTAGTAATCTCAGGATTGCTACCATTGCCACGGGCTAGTCAGAGTAGGAATGACAGGATAGCTAGGATGAATACGTGGCTTGAGAGATGGTGCAAGAGGGAGGGATTCAAATTCCTGGGCCATTGGAACCGGTTCTGGGGGAGGTGGGACCAGTACAAATTGGACGGTCTGCATCTGGGCAGGACTGGAACCAATGTCCTAGGGGGAGTGTTTGCTAGTGCTGTTGGGGAGGGTTTAAACTAATGCGGCAGGGGGATGGGAACTGATGCAGGAAGTCAGTGGGAAATAAAGTGGTGACTGAAACAAAAGGCAGTAAGGGTGAGTGTACAAAACATGACCGGACAGATGGTCTGAGAAAGCAGGGCAAAGACCAAGGGAAGTCTAGATTAAACTGCATTTATTTCAATGCAAGAAGTCTGATGGGCAAGGCAGATGAACTCAGGGCATGGATGGGTACATGGGACTGGGATGTTATAGCTATTACTGAAACATGGCTAAGGGAGGGGCAGGACTGGCAGCTCAATGTTCCAGGGTACAGATGCTATAGGAAAGATAGAGCAGGAGGTAAGAGAGGAGGGGGAGTTGCGTTCTTGATTAGGGAGAACATCACGGCAGTAGTGAGAGAGGATATATCCGAGGGTTTGCCCACTGAGTCTATATGGGTAGAACTGAAAAATAAGAAGGGAGAGATCACTTTGATAGGATTGTACTACAGACCCCCAAATAGTCAACGGGAAATTGAGGAGCAAATATGTAAGGAGATTACAGACAGCTGCAAGAAAAATAGGGTGGTAATAGTAGGGGACTTTAACTTTCCCAACATTGACTGGGACAGCCATAGCATTAGGGGCTTGGATGGAGAGAAATTTGTTGAGTGTATTCAGGAGGAATTTCTCATTCAGTATGTGGATGGCCCGACTAGAGAGGGGGCAAAACTTGACCTCCTCTTGGGAAATAAGGAAGGGCAGGTGACAGAAGTGTTAGTGAGGGATCACTTTGGGACCAGTGATCATAATTCCATTAGTTTTAAGATAGCTATGGAGAAGGATAGGTCTGGCCCAAAAGTTAAAATTCTAAATTGGGGAAAGGCCAATTTTGATGGTATTAGACAGGAACTTTCAGAAGTTGATTGGGAGAGTCTGTTGGCAGGCAAAGGGACGTCTGGTAAGTGGGAGGCTTTCAAAAGTGTGTTAACCAGGGTTCAGGGTAAGCACATTCCTTATAAAGTGAAGGGCAAGGCTGGTAGAAGTAGGGAATCTTGGATGACTCGGGAGATTGAGGCCCTAGTCAAAAAGAAGAAGGAGGCATATGACATGCATAGGCAGCTGGGATCAAGTGGATCCCTTGAAGAGTAGAGATTGTCGGAGTAGAGTTAAGAGAGAAATCAGGAGGGCAAAAAGGGGACATGAGATTGCTTTGGCAGATAAGGCAAAGGAGAATCCAAAGAGCTTCTACAAATACATAAAGTCAAAAGAGTAACTAGGGAGAGAGTAGGGCCTCTTAAGGATCAACAAGGTCATCTATGTGCGGAACCACAAGAGATGGGTGAGATCCTGAATGAATATTTCACATCGGTATTTACGGTTGAGAAAGGCATGGATGTTAGGGAACTTGGGGAAATAAATAGTGATGTCTTGAGGAGTGTACATATTACAGAGAGGGAGGTGCTGGAAGTCTTAACGCGCATCAAGGTAGATAAATCTCCGGGACCTGATGAAATGTATCCCAGGACGTTATGGGAGGTTAGGGAGGAAATTGCGGGTCCCCTCGCAGAGATATTTGAATCATCCACCGCTACAGGTGAGGTGCCTGAAGATTGGAGGGTAGCAAATGTTGTGCCTTTGTTTAAGAAGGGAGGCAGGGAAAAGCCTGGGAACTACAGACCGGTGAGCCTGACATCTGTAGTGGGTAAGTTGTTAGAGGGTATTCTGAGGGACAGGATCTACAGGCATTTGGAGAGGCAGGGACTAATTAGGAACAGTCAGCATGGTTTTGTGAGAGGAAAATCATGTCTCACGAATTTGATTGAGTTTTTTGAAGGGGTAACCAAGAAGATAGATGAGGGCTGTGCTGTAGACGTGGTCTACATGGACTTCAGCAAAGCCTTTGACAAGGTCCCGCATGGTAGGTTGTTACATAAGGTTAAATCTCATGGGATCCAAGGTGAGGTAGCCAATTGGATACAAAATTGGCTTGACGACAGAAGACAGAGGGTGGTTGTAGAGGGTTGTTTTTCAAACTGGATGCCTGTGTCCAGCGGTGTGCCTCAGGGATCGGTGCTGGGTCCGCTGTTATTTGTTATTTATATTAATGATTTGGATGAGAATTTAGGAGGCATGGTTAGTAAGTTTGCAGATGACACCAAGATTGGTGGCATTGTGGACAGTGAAGAAGGTTATCTAGGATTGCAACGGGATCTTGATAAATTGGGCCAGTGGGCCGATGAATCGCAGATGGAGTTTAATTTAGATAAATGTGAGGTGATGCATTTTGGTAGATCGAATCGGGCCAGGACCTGCTCCGTTGGGGAGAGTTATAGAACAAAGAGATCTAGGAGTACAGGTTCATAGCTCCTTGAAAGTGGAGTCACAGGTGGATAGGGTGGTGAAGAAGGCATTCGGCATGCTTGGTTTCATTGGTCAGAACATTGAATGCAGGAGTTGGGATGTCTTGTTGAAGTTGTACAGGGCATTGGTGAGGCCACACTTGGAATACTGTGTACAGTTCTGGTCACCCTATTATAGAAAGGATATTATTAAACTAGAAAGAGTGCAGAAAAGATTTACTAGGATGCTACCGGGACTTGATGGTTTGACTTATAGGGAGAGGTTAGACAGACTGGGACTTTTTTCCCTGGAGAGTAGGAGGTTAAGGGGTGATCTTATAGAAGTCTATAAAATAATGAGGGGCATAGATAAGGTAGATAGTCAAAATCTTTTCCCAAAGGTAGGGGAGTCTATAACGAGGGGGCATAGATTTAAGGTGAGAGGGGAGAGATACAATCGGGTCCAGAGGGGCAATTTTTTCACTCAAAGGGTGGTGAGTGTCTGGAACGAGCTGCCAGAGGCAGTAGTAGAGGCGGGTACAATTTTGTCTTTTAAAATGCATTTGGACAGTTACATGGGTAAGATGGGTATAGAGGGATATGGGCCAAGTGCAGGAAATTGGGACTAGCTTAGCGGTATAAACTGGGCGACATGGACATGTTGGGCCGAAGGGCCTGTTTCCATGTTGTAACTTCTATGATTCTATGAAAGTTATTTTGAATACATAAGGAGTTTAAGATAAGGTCTGCTCATTTCTGCTTCCCTTTCGTGATACTAGCATTTCGATCAAACCATAAACAGAACAAATGATAAAAAAGTCACAAATGTATGAGGGGCTGGGCAGTACAATGGGTCAGACGTGACCTTTCACCTCTTGGTACTCCGTTCAAATCTGGACCAGGCAAAAATGATGAAAATCTCCTCAGTTTGTTGGTTGTAAGTATATTACGTGAAATGAGTTTGGCAGTCTCAGCCCAGTTCATAATGGAATTAAATCCACACCACACTGCCCCTGATTTGCACTAAATTTGCAATCAACCACAGAGAAGCCACAAAATGGCTGGTGTACATATATGCCAACTGTCCTTGTTTGCAGTTGAAAATCAACATGGAGTCTCCTCCATTTAAATTTCCTGCACTCCGTGGAGCTGCCCATCCCTCACTACAGCTTAGTTGCATTTCAGTGCACATGCACTTGATGGGGCAGTTGTGGTGGAGAGTGAGTTAAGGGAGAGGCCGCGAGCATCTGGAACTCTGAGGTAAAACTTAATTTTCTTGTATATATTGGCCTCTAGCCAAGCTGTTCCAGTACAGCTACAACACTGGCATCTACCCGACATCGTGGAAAATTGCCCAGGTATGTCCTGTCCACAAAAAGCAGGACAAATCCAATCCGGCCAATTATTGCTCCATCAGTCTCCTCTCAATCATCAGCAAAGTGATGGAAGATGTCGTCGACAGTGCTATCAAGCGATTACCGCACAGTCCTCATGGAGACCAAGTCTCGTATTCACAATGAGGACACCCTACATTGTGTCCTGTGGCACTACCACTGTACTGCATTTGGTTCTGCTTTCATAAGTTATCTCCCAGCTACACATTCAGGTAATTTTTTTTAAAATTACCATTTTGGTGGCAGCTGGTTAAGGACCACTGGTTGGGCTGCATGTAGATCTGGTTTTCCTGAACACAGCTAACTCGGCACCAGCTGCATTCAGGGTAACCCAATTATGCAGAGGGGGCCTCCAACAGGTGTTAGACTCCTTATTTACATTTACAAAGGGACTACGAATAGTTAAGATTTGGGTCCTGGAAGCCTACTTTTTTTGTTGTACTAATATGACAGGTGGCGCACTCTCGGCTCGCAATGAGAACACGCTTCCTGCCCATCCTATTGGAGGCTTCGGTGCCCATTTAATGCCTGATAAACGGGCACGGCTCCATCGAATTTCTAGGCCAATGTGTCTTCGAAGGGGTACTTCTAATTAAGAACTGGCCTGGATTGGTGATGCTCTTGATTCCTCGTGGATATACTACTTGCGAGTATAATTGATGTATTTGCTTGCTTGTAATCATGTATGTGTTCAATAAATCTTGAAAGTTAACTTGTCTCTAGAATCCGAGCATTTCTTAGGACTGGACTGGCTGTCCTACATAGTATCAGTCCGATATCAAACACCACCAGCAGGTGCATGGGAACACCATCAACGCCAAGTTCCCCTCCAAGTCAAACACCGTCCTAACTGGGACATATATCCTTCATCGTCGCTGGGTTAAAGTTCTAGAACTCCCTACTAATAGCATTATGGGAGCACCTTCACCACAACCAACTGCAGTGGTTCAAGAAGAAGGATCACCACCATCTTCACAAGGAGCAACTAGGGATGGGCAATAAATGCCGGCCTTGCCAATGATACCTATATTCTGAGAATGCATTAAAAATGTCGGCACTGAGATATTAATGGCATTTCTGGAGCAGAACAGGACAGCACTGAAGGAATAAAACACTTGTCAAATTAATGCAGATTGAACTATTTCTGCATTGTACCACGACTATTGGAATCCAATGCTCTGCTAGAGTCTGTCAAGTACCTTAAGCTGGTTGAGTAGGTGAATGTTGTAAAGCGTTTCAGTCAACAAATCAACTCGTGGCGGGCGGAAGGGAAAGAATTAATCACGCTCTTATGTGTAGGGACATCGTAAATGCATGAAAAATGAAAAATGAAAGGGACTGGTGCCTGTTAAGTTCCACTGAAGTCTGCACAACTACTTTATTATTTCAAACATCTGTAACCCAGAAAAAAATATTTTCAGCATTCCAAAGCAGAATTACAGTGGACTTCTGAAAGATGCACCAAATAAAGGGCCAAAAGATTCAAAAATCAAAACTTTCCAGTGGTGACCGGTAGATACCCCTAAAATCCTGCCCTCCCCCCCACAACCCCCGGAAATAAATTGCACACATTTAGCACTCACATTACCCTTCAGAAACTGCTATAAACCAAGCCTTTTCCTGTACTTCAGGCTTTGGTTTCTTCCCCCTTTAATATGACTGATGGAATGTCGGGTATGCCTGTAGCTTAAGCTGAAAAAAGGCCATGTCCCACAGCATGTTTTTTTGTGTTGCCAGCCACTTGTTTGGAGCTGTTGGTCAGCTTTTATTAGTTTTCCAGATTGGCCGTGTAGTGTCCCCTGTTATTGATACTATTTCTAACATATCTGTGGAGGAGACTAGTTCTTGTTATATAAGAGTTGTTGATAACTCTAAGATATGTGACCAGGTATTGAGCACATTGCCGAGGAATGGAAATCACTCCTTAATTCAATCTGCTTATTCAACAAGTGGTTCTTGATAATTATGCCATTTAAAAAAAAGTTCATTCTAGGTTTTGCATTAGTAATAGACAATAATGCAATAACTAAATATTATACATGTTGCAAGTAATATCCTACTTGCTCACATTTCACTCTTTCTAAGCCATTTGTTAAGATGTATAGAAGAAGGTTTGTAGAACTATTCCTCTGGATTACAGCCACCTGATAACCCAAAGCGGACAGATGAAGATAAATATCAACTAACTAGACATACATTAGCTTTGTCTTTGCCTTTGCTCATGCTCATTTAACAACTGAATGATTGGGTTGTTGATAGGGTTTTCCCATTAATAGTCTGGAATGCAACTGCAAGATCTTGTCACCAAGATAACAATGTGCTGCACGCATGAGAGAACATGATAATTGCTCTTTTTCCATATGACAACCTGGTACATTACAGCGAAAGACAAATGTGGGGAAATTATGTAACACCATGACAGTTAAATAGCTAGGAAAAGCAAATGGAGGAAAAGCATTTAACAGGTTATACAGAAGATAAAAAGAAAAAAAAACTGTAAATGCTGGAAATTTGACATAAAAACATAGTTATATAAAGCTCTGGTTAGACCCCATTTAGAATACTGTGTTCACTTCTGGGCACTGCACCTCAGAAAGGATATACTGGTCTTGGAGGGGGTGCAGCGCAGATTCACCCAAATGATACCAGGGCTAAAAGGGTTAAATTATGAGGACCGGTTGCATAGACTTGGCTTGTATTCCCTTATAGAAGATTATGGGGTGAACTACATAGAATTACAGAGAATGTACAGCACAGAAATAGGCCATTCGGCCCAACAGCTCCATGCTGGTGTTTATGCTCCACATCAGCCTCCTCCCTCCCTACTTGAGGTGTTTAAGATGCCCGAAGGATTTGATAGGGTAGACAGAGAGAAACTATTTTCCACGGTGGGGGAGCCCAGAACAAGGGGGCACAACCTTAAAATTAGAGCTAGGCCATTCAGGGGTGATGTCAGAAAGCACTTCTTCACACAAAGGGTAGTGGAAATCTGGAACTCTCTCCCCCAAAAAGCTGTTGAGTTTTGGGGTCAACTGAACATTTCAAAACTGAGATTGATAGATTTTTGTTAGGTAAGGGTATTAAGGGTTACGGAACCAAGGCGGGAAAATGGTGTTAAGATACAGATCATCTATGATCTAATTGAATGACGGAACAGGCACGAAGGGCTGAATGGCCTACTCCTGTTCCTATGTTCCAATGCCACTTGTCAGCTGAAGTCTGGATTTTGTCCAGGTCTTGCTGCATGTGAACGTGAACTGCTTCATTATCTGAAGAATCACCAATGGAGCTGAACACCCCCACACTGGGAGCGGTGGCCGGGGGGGGGGAGGGATGGGAGGGAGCGGTGGCCAGTGGTGGGGGTGGGGAGGTGAATGTAGGTAGCAGAGGGGAGAGAGCGCTGGCCGGGGTGGGGGGGGGAACGGGAGGGTGCGGGGGGAGGGAGTGCTGGCCAGCGGGGGGGGAGGGAGCAGTGGGTGGGGGGGGGGTGCAGTGGGAGGTAGTGGCGGCCTGGGGGTGGGACTGATATCTGGGGGGGAGAGGGAGCGATGTCTGGGGGGGAGAGGGAGTGATGTCCGGGGGGGGGAAGAGGGAGTGATGTCCGGAGTGGGGAGGGAGTGATGCTTTCAGCACTACAGCTCAAAGGAAAACTAAAAGATGTAAAGTAATTAAATCAGGAGAGAGAAATAAGAAATGTGTGAGAAAAACATTAGAGCAGAAGGACAGGTTAGGGTGTGTGACCCAAATAAGCATTTTTTTATACAAACATATGGAGCATAAGCAACAAATTGAATGAATTGCAGGTGCAAGTTCAACTTACAGGGTACAGCATGGTAACCATTACTGAGACATGGCTGCAAGACAGCCAGGACTGGGAACTGAATGCACCAGGTTATATGGTCTATAGGAAGGATAGGGAAACTGGTAGAGTAGCATTATTGATTAAGGATGAAATTACTTCAATGATAAGAGAGGATATAACGAGAGGTAAGCAGGCAGTGGAGACTTTATGGGTAGAATTAAGAAATAGAAAAGGATTTAAAACTGTAGTGGGAGTTATGTATAGGCCCCCTGGTAGCAGCTGTGAAGTGGCAGAATGTATAAATGCAGAGATTAGACAAGCATGTAGCAAAGGCAGAGTGGTTTTAATGGGGAATTTTAACCTTCATATAGATTGGGATAAGTTGACGAGCTCATGTCAGAAAGGTAGCAAATTTGTTGAGTGTTCAGGACAGCTTTCTGCAACAATATGTCCTAGAACCAACAAGGGGGTAGGCCATATTAGAATTAATAATGAATAATAATCCAGATTTAGTTCACAGACTAACGGTGCATGAACATTTATCTAATAGCGATCATAATATGATCGAGTTCAACGTTGTGTTTAAAAAGGAGAAACCCGTAACAGCAGCTAAGATTCTAAATTTAGGTAAGGCCGACTTCAACGGGATGAAGCAGAGACTGTCCACTGTAAACTGGGCAAATCTGTTAATGGGTAAAATGACAGATCAGTGGGAGGTGTTCAAAAAAGAATTTAATGTGATGCAGAACCAGTTTAAACCCCTAAGCGGCAAGAGCTCTACTTGCCAAAAAAATACAGCCATGGATGACAAAAGAGGTAAGGGACAACATAAAACTAAAAGAAAAAGCATACAAAAATACAAAAAATAGTACAGATCCTGGGAGAGATACAAAGAACAGCAAAGGGTGATAAAACAGACAGTAAGAGCTACAAAAAGGGAGTAGGAAAAAAAACGTGCAAGTGATATCAAAATCAACACAAAACTTTTACAATTATATTAGGAAAAAGAGGGTGGTCAAGAGCAATGTGGGTCCCTTAAAAACTGATAATGGTGATATTGTAAATGAAAATAAGGAAATGGGGGATATGTTAAATAATCACTTTACATCATTATTTACAGTAGAGGAAGAGGATAGCATGCCGGACACCCCAAGGAAAGTAATTTTGAATTAGGGACAGGAACTCACCATAATTAACGTAAGTAAATTAACAGTAATGAAGAAAATAATGGTACTAAAGAGTGACAAATCCCCAGGACCAGATGGTTTCCATCCCAGGGTTTTAAAGGAAGTAGGTGAGAACATTGCAGATGCCCTAACTATAATCTTCCAAAGTTCTCTTGATTCAGGAACCGTTCCTTTAGATTGGAAAATTGCACATGTCACTCCACTATTTAAGAAAGATGAGAGAGGGAAACCAGGGAATTATAGACCAGTTAGCCTAACATCTGTTGTGGGGAAATTACTAGAGTCTATAATTAAGGATAGAGTGACTGAACACCTTGAAAATTTTCAGCTGATCAGAGAGAGCCAGCATGGATTTGTAAAAGGTAGGTCATGCCTGACAAACCTGATTGAATTTTTTGAAGAGGTGACTAAAGTAGTGGACAGGGGAATGTCTATGGATGTTGTTTATATGGAATTCCGGAAAGCATTCGATAATGTCCCCCATAAGAGACTGTTAGCTAAAGTTGAAGCTCATGGAATTGAGGGCAAATTATTGACCTGGTTAGGAAATTGGCTGAGCGGCAGGAGACAGAGTGTAGGGATAATGGACAGGTACTCAAATTAACAGGATGTGACTAGTGGTGTCCCACAGGGATCTGTGTTGGGGCCTCAACTATTCACTGTACTTATTAACGAATTAGATGATGGGATAGAAAGCCACATATCCAAGTTTGCCGATGACACAAAGATAGGCAGCATTGTAAGCAGTGCAGATGGAAGCATAAAATTACAGAGAGATATTAATAGATTAAGTGAATGGGCAAAACTGTGGCAAAAGTATTTCAATGTAGGCAAGTGTGAGGTCATCCACTTTGGACCTAAAAGGATAGATCAGAGTACTTTCTAAATGGTGAAAAGCTTGGAACAGTGGAGGTCCAAAGAGACTTAGGGGTCCATGCACATAGATCATTAAAATGTCATGGACAGGGCCAGAAAATAATCAAAAAGGCTAATAGAATGCTGGCCTTTGTATCTAGAGGACTAGAATACGACGGGGTAGAAGTTATGCTACAGCTACAAAAAGCCCTGGTTAGACCACATCTGGAGTACTGTATCCAGTTTTGGGCACCACACCTTAGGAAGGATATATTGACCTTGGAGGGAGTGCAGTGGAGATTTACTAAAATGATACCTGGACTCCAAGGGTTAAATTACAAAGAGAGAATATAAGAACATCAGAAGATAAGAAATAGGAGCAGGAGTAGGTCACATGGCCATCGAGCCTGCTCCGCCATTAAGTCAGATCATGGCTTTTCTTTGACAGCAACTCCACTTTCCTGCCCGATCCCCATATCCCTTGATTCCCCTAGAGTCCAGGAATCTGTCTATCTCAGTCTTGAAAACATTTAACGACTCAGCATCCACAGCCCACTGGGGTAGAGAATTCCAAAGATTCACAACCCTCTGAGTGAAGAAATTCCTGCTCATCTCAGTCTTAAATGGCTGACCCCTTATCCTGAGACTATGCCCCCTAGTTCTAGGCTCTCCAGCCATGGGAAACAACCTCTCAGCATCTACCCTGTCAAGCCCCCTCATAACCTTATATGTTTGAATGAGATCACCTCTCATTCTTCTAAACTCCAGAGAGTATAGGCCCATTCTACTCAACCTCTCTTCATAGGACAACCCTCTCATCCCAGGAATTAATCTAGTGAACCTTAGCTGCACCGCCTCTAAGGCAAGTATATCCTTCCTTAGATAAGGAGAGCAAAACTGTACACAGTAATCCAGATGAGGTCTCACCAAAGCCCTGTACAATTGAAGTAAGACTTCCTTACTCTTGTACTCCAACCTCCTTGCAATAAAGGCCAACATTCCATTTGCTTTCCTAATTGCTTGCTGCACCTTTTTGTATTTCTTGTGCGAGGTCACCCAAGTCTCTCTGAACACCAACATTTAATAGTTTCTCACCATTTAAAAAATATTCTGTTTTTCTATTCTTCCTACCAAAGTGAATAACCTCACATTTCCCCACATTATACTCCATCTGCCACTTTCTTGCCCACTCACTTATGTCCCATGCTATATCCCTTTGCGGGCTCTTTGGGTGCTAAATTGGGCCGTGTTTCAGCGGTTCACAGCCTCTCCGACATCCAAGATGGTGTCTTGGCTGCGCATGCATATTTCCAGCATGACATGCGCCGGACGCCATCTTGGATGTCGGAGAGGCTATAGGAGTTAGCGCAGGCGCAGATAATGAACGCTGGAAGCATGTAGAGTAGGGAGAAAATGGCTTCAATCAGTGTGCAACGCTGATTTAAAGTGATAGACACCATTTTGGGACTTAACGCTCAACTCAACACACAGTCTTAACACCGACCATCTGAACATGTCTTAGAGTGCCCAGAGGATCCCCCACCAGCGCTATTTAAAGGGACCATGCACGATTTACAGATTAGTGGCTGGATTATTGCTTCTGGCTGTTGAGACATTTGTAACTGTTTTTGGAGGTCTCCTAGACTTGAATACTAGGACTAGCGGACATAGCCTAACATTTAGAGCCAGGACGTGCAGGATTGAAGTTAGGAAATGTTCTTCACGCAAAGGGCGGGAGAAGTTTGGAACGCTCGTCTGCAAACGGCAGTTGATACTAGCTCAATTGTGAATTCTAAATCTGAGATTGATAGATTTCTGTGAAACAAGGGTATTAAGGCATATGGGACAAAGGCAGGAGTTAGGTTAAAGGTCCACCATGATCTTACTGAATGATGGATCAGGCTCGAGGGGTTAAATGCCACTGCCACTTGCTGCCTCCTGATATGCGCCACTTTCTCCTGCAAGAAAGCGGGACGTGTGTCTGGGTGATGTACCTGTCTTGATAGAATAGCTGCCAGTGTGTGTGGCCTGTGAGTTGTGGGGGGTGGGCGGCTTGCAACAGTGGTAATGTGTAAGGGTGAGAGGAAGCATCTGGTTGGAAGAGTTGAGTACTGATGGAAAGAGTTTGTTGGTATGTGGGTGATGGGGGTGTAGTGCATGGTGCAGTTGGTAGGAGACTCCACTTGACAGTTGACCTCACTCACCTTGACCTCTCATGTCAAAGCAATGAACTTCTTCCTGCACTGCATCCATGTTCATGATGCTGTGCGCCTGGCATTGACTTCATCCCCCGTTGCCTCCCACTGCCTTTTGAGTATTTGTCTGGAGGGCCGCTTGCTTCCCCCCCTCCTCTGCGGATATAGGATGTTCCTCCTTTTGTCCACCTCTTGCACCCAAGGTCTCTAGTGCATCAGCAGAGAACCTTGGTGCACGCACTCTCACAGGCCTGGTACCAACTCAGATCAGCAGATTGGTGAAGTCTGGGATGCAGATTGGAGGATGTGGGATTTAGTAGTTATTAACATAACTCATCAGTGTATAAACATAGGGATAGGACCTGCATCTGTGTGTTATGTGCGCGAAGTCTGATCTCTGTTCAGACTCCGTGCAGACAGCAGACTGTTATTTTCAGCTATTAACAGGTACCAGCTACCTTTAAGAGATTTCTAAGAAACATCCTCCCTTTAAGAGATTGGGCTCCCCCTGCTGGGGGAAAGTGCAAATTGCATTGATTCCACATGCAATGGAACATTGATTGCAGGTTTGTACTCAGGCCGGCTGAAACTTGCATCCTGCCTGCGCAGGGGTCATTGGGCACGGGGTAATAGCGCATCTCACTATCCGCGCCCAAAAACAGCCCTTCTCCAATTTTTTTTTCTCCCCCCTTTGTGTCCTCCTCACAGCTTAATTTCCCACCCAGCTTTGTATTGTCAGCAAACTTGGACACATTAGACTTGGTCGCTTCATCTAAGTCGTTATTGTGAATTGTAAATAGCTGAGGCCCAACCACCAATCCTTGTGGCACCCCAGTAGTTATACAAATTAGGGTTGTATTCCCTGGAATTTAGAAGATTAAGGGGTGATTTGATTGAAGTTTTCAAGATATTAAGGGGAACTGATAGGGAAGTTAGGGAGAAACTATTTCCGCTGGTCGGGTAGTCTTGGACTAGGGGACATAGCCTAAAAATTAGAGCAAGGACTTTCAGGAGTGAAGTTAGGAAACACTTCTACATGCAAAGGGTGGTAGAAGTTTGGAACTCTCTTCCGCAAACGGCAGTTAATGCTAGCTCAATTTTTAATTTTAAATCTATGATTGATAGATTTTTGTTAACCAAATGTGTTAAGGAATATGGGGCACAAAATGGGTCACAGATCAGCCATGATCTTATTGAATGGTGGAATAGGGTTGAGGGGCTAAATGACCTGCTCCTGTTCCTATATTCCTATGTCCGGGATGAGGGAGTGATGTCTGGGTGTACGGAGTGATGTCTGGGGTGAGGGGGGGGGGGTGCTGAGTGATGTCCGGGGGTACGGAGTGTTGGCTGGAGGGGGGTGGGAGAGGTGGCTGGGGTGGGGGGGGGGGGGGGGAGTGGTGACCGGAGGGGGAGAGATTGGTGACCGGAGGGGTAGGGCATGGTGGCCGGAGGGGGAGGGTGAAGTGGCCGAAGGGTAAGGGTGAGGTTGCCGGAAGGAAGCTACTGACAACGATCGGGGAGAGGGATGTAGCGGTCACTGGCATCGGCCCACGTTCTTTTAATATGGGGTCGGGGGGAGCACTCCTGCTCCTTCCAGCTCCACATTCAGGTGAGTATATTTTAAAAACTTACCTTGTTGGTTGCTATAAGGATGCACACAGCCCTGGTTTTCCTGAGTTCAAGGGGAGCGTATCCCAGAGCCTACTCCAGAAATACATCACCAGTTTTGTGCTTTCAGCATTCGGATAGATCCCCGTTCAGACTTTCACGTACTGATATTCTTTTTCTTCAAGTGAAGGAAAACATGTCAGATTCCACATGTACGCTGATGACACCCAGCTCTACCTCCCTTGACCACTCCACTCTCTCTGATTTGTCGCACTGCTTGTCCGACATCCAGTGTTGGATGAACAAAAATTTCCTCCAACTAAATATTGAGAAGACTGAAACCATTGTCTTTGGTCCTTGCCGCAAACACTGTTCCCGAGCCACTGACTCTCCCCCTCTTCCTGGTCTTTGTCTGAGGCTGAACCAGACCGTTCACAACCTTGGCGTCCTATCTGAACCTGAAATGAGCTTCCAACCACGTATCCGCTCCATCACCAAGACCGCCTACTTCCACCTCCGTATCATCGTCTGTCTCTGCCCCCGCCTCAGCTCATCTGCTGCTGAAACCCTCATCCATGCCTTTGTTACTTCTAGACTTCACTATTCCAATACTTTCCTGGCCGGCCTCCCATCTTCCGCCCTCCATAAACTTGAGCACATCCAAAACTCTGCTGCCCATATCCTAACTCGCACTAAGTCCCATTCATCCATCACCCCTGTGCTCACTGACCTACATTGGCTCCCGGTCCAGGAATGCCTAGAGTTCAAAATTCTCATCCTTGTTTTCAAAACCCCCATGGCCTCGCCCCACCCCATCTCTGTAACCTCCTCCAACCCTAGAACCCTCCGAGATCTCTGCGCTCCTCCAATTCTTGCCTCTTGCGCATCCCCGATTTTAATTGCTCTACCATTGGCGACCGTGCCTTCAGCTGCCTAGGCCCCAAGCTTTGGAACTCCCTCACTAAACCTCTATGCCTCTCCACCTCTCTTTCCTTTAAGACGCTCCTTAAAACCAACATCTTTGACCAAGCTTTTGATCACCTGTCCTAATATCTCCTTATGCGGTTCGGTGTCAAATTTTGTTTGAAAATCGCTCCTGTGAAGCGCCTTGGGGTGTTTTACGACATTAAAGGCGCTATATAAATGCAAATTGTTGTTATACCTACAGCTCTAGTTTCAAAGCCTGTGTAACTCGTTTTCACGTGTCACAGGCTTATAATCAGGGCTGTTCTTGGGTTGTTACCTTTTCTAAAGCTATTGATCAGCTTTTGCTGGTCTTCTATGTTGGCATATACAGATTTGCATTGCAGGTGAACTCATTCTCTTTGACTTTGTATCTCCTCCCGTACCCCCACAATGGACTGAATCCCTCCCAGGAATTTCTTCTCACCATTTTTCTTTTGGTCTATTCATCTGCATGAAACAATTACAAACATACAACGTATTCTCTTAGCACTCCCTCTCACCTTTATCCACTAAAGAACATAACAACTAGCATTTATATCGTGCATTATGGAATCGATGGTGAAGGTATGGAGTTTGTGGCGGGGGCTGAAGACAATGGCTTTGATCTTCCCAATGTTTAATGTGAGGAAATTGTGGCTCATCCAAGACTGGATGTTGGACAAGCAGTGGAGGGATCAAGAGAGGTGGTGGAGAGGTAGAAATGGGCGTCATCAGTGTACATGTAGAGGCTAACATCATGACCTCAGATGATGTTGCCAAGGGACAGCATGTGGATGAGAAAGAGGAGGGGGCTAAGGATAGATCTTTTAGGGGACACCAGAGGTAACAGTGCACGGGCGGGAAAATATTCTCTGGCTATGACTGGATAGGTAAGTGTTTAACCAAACAAGAACAGTGCTAGCTGCTGCATATCAGCGTTGATCAAATGGCGGTAAACTGCGAGGCATCCTTCTGAAATGAAACTCAATTCTACCATGGTGCAGTGCATTAAAACAATCTTACATTCTGCATTTCTGACAGCCTGCATCAGAACTGCACAGCATACCGGGAGTGCTCATTACACAGTTCTTCAAACTGTTCAAGAGAAACTTCACCGCAATATATACACAGAAATAATAAGCTTCTGAGTGGCATTGCAGTGAAGCAAAAAACCTATTAACTTATTATTAATAGTAATGCTAACTATTCTCAGTGTGCTTTTTTGAGTTACTCAGCTGAATCTTTGATTGCTCCAACCTTAAAGTGAGAACATTGAACTGCCATGTACATGCACTAACAATCAAGGGCAAATTTAGGTCATGCATGCTGAGTTAATGACATGGCATACTGTACGATTTAATCTGTCAAATGATTCATGTGTTTGTAATAAAACACTAGCAGATGCTACAGCATCCTTTCCGCCAATGATACCTTTAGTGGATAGGCAGCAGTGATCCGTTATCCGTAGGGTTTCCCACATACACTGAAAGACTAGAAATAAAACAAGAAGATGCTGGTTGGAAAGGCCTGAGGTCACATTGCAAGGCACATGTCAATGCACAACACAAACAGCAAGGGCAGTCTGAGAAAATTAACTGGAAACTTTTCAAGGGCCATTGATAGTTTTTTTTAAGCAACTCAAAAATAAAAACTGAAAGAAGACAAGTGCTGCATTCAAATGGCAGTTTCTCTTTCACTGAGACAACAAGGTCAGGGTGTATAGTATGAAAGCATTATGGGATTATTCTGGGATGTAGTACTATCCAGGATGGTGATGATGGTGGGGGCAGTTTTGAAGATGCTTCTCTTTGCTTTTACAAGACTCTGTCATACACTTCAGAATAAGAGCCCTTAACCCATTGATTCATAGAATGAAACAGCACAAAAGGAGGCCATTCAGTCCAACTTGACAGTGCTCTTTGACAGTGCTATCTAATTAGTCCCAATCCCCTGTTCTTTCCCCATAGCCCTGCAAATTTTTACTTTACTATATCCAATTCCCTTTTAAAAGATACTACTGAATCTGCTTCCACTACCCTTTCAGACAGTGCATTCCAGATCATAACAACTTGCTGCATCAAAAATGTTCTCCTCATCTCCCCTCTGGTTCTTTTGCCATACTAACCTCCATTTAGCTTTGTATAGGGCCATACCAGCAATTGAGGAAGCAGCTATCATGTGTAGAAGGGCAGGCACTTTAAACCTTGAGTTAAGTGCCTCCTACTTTCATAATAACATTATTTATCAGTCATTCCAGAACAATCAGGAAGGTGACATGGGAACAGAATCCTCTCTTGATGACAGAGCTGGTTTCAGGCATCTCTTTGTTTGCCGATAGTAATGCTGTGATACTCCTGGCCAATTTATAATATTTGAACTGAGCAGGACAATTTAATTAAAAATAGACATTACTGTGACAAATTCTAATCTTCCTCCCTTCACATTGAAAGACAATGAGGCAGATTTTCCTCACAGCACTTGGGCTGTGGAAAATTGCCTGACCACAGCACATTGAGGAAAATCAGGTGGGGAGGATAACAAACTCATAATGGAGCCCACCCAATTTTCCACCCTTTATCATTAATGGGTGGAAAATTGGGCCAGCTCTTGTTATGAGAGTGCGAGACTCCCCACTTGTTTTTCCTCCACCTTCAAGTATTATAAGAGGAAAATCCATCCCAATAATTCAAAGTAACAATTTCAAATCTAACATGGTTTGGAAATTTAATACATTGAAAACATTGTCCAGGTTTTGTGCTTTATTTTTCATAAGCATAAATCATGACCTATAAGGTCAAGAAAAACTCAACTTATAACTCGCATAAAAATCAAGTACAATATGGTAAAGCCACAAAGGCCCGTGCACAGCTACTGTGCAAAGACATATTCAATGTTCACTTATCAAATCACCTTATCTGAAAACATATTTCATTGCAACATGTCCAACGAACTGAAAAATACACCGTCATGTCATTTACATCAATTTGTATTTCTCTTCTGTAAGGTTGCTATATTTAATACAAAATGTTACCCAACTTTATAGAGTCATAGAGTCATAGAGTTATACAGCACGGATAGAGGCCCTTCGGCCCATCGTGTCCGCACCGGCCATCAGCCCTGTCTACTCTAATCCCATATTCCAGCATTTGGTCCGTAGCCTTGTATGCTATGGCATTTCAAGTGCTCATCCAAATGCTTCTTGAATGTTGTGAGGGTTCCTGCCTCCACAACCCTTTCAGACAGTGAGTTCCAGACTCCAACCACCCTCTGGGTGAAAAAGTTCTTTCTCAAATCCCCTCTAAACCTCCCGCCTTTTACCTTGAATCTATGTCCCCTTGTTATAGAACCCTCAACGAAGGGAAAAAGCTCCTTAGTATCCATCCTATCTGTGCCCCTCATAATTTTGTACACCTCAATCATGTCCCCCCTCAGCCTCCTCTGCTCCAAGGAAAACAAACCCAATCTTCCCAGTTTCTCTGTATGTTCTGGCACAATAATCATGCTGTGTTATTAGTTAACTAATGGACGGAATGCGTAAGTTATGGAGAAAGTGCAGTTTAAGAGCTTTTGAACTGTCTTAATCCAGCTGCTTTCTACATTCTGATACCATTTTATGTATTTTTTAAATTTTATGGTTTTTTTAGTATGTCTTTTAAATCTTTTTTCAACCCACTAGCTTGGTTGTAGAATCAAAAGCTCTTAAACTGCACTTTCTCCATAACTTACGCATTCCGTCCATTCAAGAAACAAACTGTGGAAATTTTTTAACATTCGGCAGTGACTAAGTGCTCTGCCTGTGCTGATTCACTTTGCCTTCTGCCGTCTGCCTGTACATGTCACAGTGCAGAGCACGGGGATGTCATCTGTCTTGTTTTGAACTGGACAGTTCAGTTTTTGAGTAGGCTGTCTGGAAATTTCTGAAGTTTCTAAAGTTTATTTTAAGTAAAAGTCCCTTGTCCCTCCTTTGCCTCTGTGCCCTACGACAGATTGAGGCCCGAGTCAAAAAGAAGAAGGAGGCATATGACATGCATAGGCAGCTGGGATCAAGTGGATCCCTTGAAGAGTATAGAGATTGCCGGAGTAGAGTTAAGAGAGAAATCAGGAGGGCAAAAGGGGACATGAGATTGCTTTGGCAGATAAGGCAAAGCCTGGGAACTACAGACATCTGTAGTGGGTAAGTTGTTAGAGGGTATTCTGAGAGACAGGATCTACAAGCATTTGGAGAGGCAGGGACTGATTAGGAACAGTCAGCATGGTTTTGTGAGAGGAAAATCATGTCTCACGAATTTGATTGAGTTTTTTGAAGGGGTAACCAAGAAGATAGATGAGGGCTGTGCAGTAGATGTGGTCTACATGGACTTTAGCAAAGCCTTTGACAAGGTACTGCATGGTAGGTTGTTACATAAGGTTAAATCTCACGGGATCCAAGGTGAGGTAGCCAATTGGATACAAAATTGGATTGACGACAGAAGACAGAGGGTGGTTGTCGAGGGTTGTGTTTCAAACTGGAGACCAGCGGTGTGCCTCAGGGATCGGTGCTGGGTCTGCTGTTATTTGTTATTTATATTAATGATTTGGATGAGAATTTAGGAGGCATGGTTAGTAAGTTTGCAGATGACACCAAGATTGGTGTCATTGTGGACAGTGAAGAAGGTTACCTAGGATTGCAACAGGATCTTGATAAATTGGGCCAGTGGGCCGATGAATGGCAGATGGAGTTTAATTTAGATAAATGTGAGGTGATGCATTTTGGTAGATCGCATCGGGCCAGGACCTACTCCGTTAATGGTAGGGCGTTGGGGAGAGTTATAGAACAAAGAGATCTGGGAGTACAGGTTCATAGCTCCTTGAAAGTGGAGTCACAGGTGGATAGGGTGGTGAAGAAGGCATTCAGCATGCTTGGTTTCATTGGTCAGCACATCGAATACAGGAGTTGGGATGTCTTGTTGAAGTTGTACAAGACATTAGTAAGGCCACACTTAGAATACTGTGTACAGTTCTGGTCACCCTATTATAGAAAGGATATTATTAAACTAGAAAGAGTTCAGAAAAGATTTACTAGGATGCTACCGGGACTTGATGGTTTGACTTATAGGGAGAGGTTGGATAGACTGAGACTTTTTTCCCTGGAGAGTAGGAGGTTTAGGGGTGATCTTATAGAAGTCTATAAAATGATGAGGGGCATAGATAAGGTAGATAGTCAAAATCTTTTCCCAAAGGTAGGGGAGTCTATAACGAGGGGGCATAGATTTAAGGTGAGAGGGGAGAGATACAAAAGGGTCCAGAGGGGCAATTTTTTCACTCAAAGGGTGGTGAGTGTCTGGAACGAGCTGCCAGAGGCAGTAGTAGAGGCGGGTACAATTTTGTCTTTTAAAAAGCATTTGGACAGTTACATGGGTAAGATGGGTATGGAGGGATGTGGGCCAAGTGCAGGCAATTGGGACTAGCTTAGTGGTATAAACTGGGCGACATGGACATGTTGGGCCGAAGGGCCTGTTTCCATGTTGTAAACTTCTATGATTCTATGATTCTATGACATGATGGTTGTATTTATCATATTCAAGACTTTTAAAATATTTATCATATTTAGGGCTTTTAATGAGATTTCATCAGCAACAAAACAAACATCAGAACTCAAATTATGACCCTGCCCGGTTTTGGAATTGGGGAAACGAACCAACTCAAGCAAATGGTTTGAGCTTTGGTAGAATCACAATGCTTCAAGAGCTGGACAGAAGTTCCACCTACTCCAATGGTCCGTCCCTGGCACCAGCCGTATTTTAGGTGGGCGCCCAGAGAGATTTCTGCTTCCATTGTGGGGCAGGTTGCTGCGTCAAGCCTTGGACGCTTGCACAACCTCTTGGGGTTGGCTGCTAGTGGCCAGCTGCAGAGGATGGTTTAAATATTTGGGACATAAATAGGAATTTTGCAGGACTGTGATTGACTCAACCCTCTATAGGCCCTTTAAAATTTAACCTGCGTTTCCCACCCATATACCATAGCAACGTCAGATGACATATTCCTGTTGTTTGCGTGCCCTCTGATTACACCCACCTGTATTTGGGTGGATGTATTCTACATCCCCAACCAATTCTGGCGGAAAATCCTGGAAGTGGTGAGGAAGAATGGGATTCAGTGGGACGCCCTGGACCGATTTCCCACCCATGTCCGCTCGAGCTCTGACAGGGGCCCAGTAGCAATCCTGCCCGCTATTTTCATACCAGCCACAAGAGCCACATCCAACTGCTGACACAACTGAACCATCTTGTGTGAGTGCTATATCCCTGCATCAGGGCCCTCATCAATATAAGACTATCCTTCATTTAAGCAAACGTTTAAAAGAAAACAAAATCACCTACTTGTTGTATAAAAAGAACACTGCACAGATGCCAGACTGATGCCTTATTTAAAGAACTCATGCACCTGATCGGACATAACACAAGGAACACTCATTGTTTGAATATAATACCATAATGGGACCATTGTGGTAGGCCCTATGTACACACTGGGTTAAAAAAAGATAACATCAGTATTTGGAACTGTGGGTATCTCAGTGCCAACCCTTATGCATATCAACTGGGGTAGGTGTTCAAAAGCAGGGCAACCAGGGTTGTTAATGGAAGAAGCGGTGTTATTGTACAAAGCCGTGATTACTTGAACAAATGGTGTTGATCTCCAGTTCGGATTATTGGCAGGCCCCTGTGCGGAATGTGTATACCAGGTTCAGCTCTTTGTGCAGCTTACACTGTGCACAGAGATCTCTCTTTGGAAAAGGTCACCTTGAAGGAGAAATAAACTCCTCACCCACAGCGAAGAGTGAAGAGTCTTGAGCTGTCACACAGTGGGCCATTCAGCAGTTACAGTAGATATAATCACTCTAATTACTGCAGTGCAGCTTACTTCAAAGACGATGGAAATGCTTTTCCCCTTCCTTGGATCCGAATAACTCAGATCTCTGGCTCTCAGCTACATTCTCAGGAATTTGGTTGAAAAGATAACACAGCAAACACTGGCAAGTCTGCCTGTCAAGACTGATAGACGCCAGTGACATTTTTGTTTCCACACACTAAATAGAAATTATCGAGCATTTCCTTCCAAGATATAACAGCTTATGCTTCTTGCAGTAACTGGCATTTGTATTGTTTACAAGGATTAAAGGAACACAAACATATAGAAAGACTGTATTTTTGGTGTTGTTTGCAGATTGATCAAAATTTGACACATCTTATAGGAGCTTCCTGCCCAAAAAATGACAAAAAAAAGAACAGATGAAAAGAAAAAGGTTCCGAAGAAGAAGAAAACGTTAGGAAAAGAAAAGAACTGTTAAAAATGACACATCTCACAACGACCCTGGTATCAAAGAACAACATGAATGGGCACTCAAGTGTAGGAATGGCAACTTGGGTCATGATGCTCAATTTCCCTATAAATGAGCAAATCTTCAGTAATTACACCACTAAAGCATGGAATATGTCAAGCAGAGTGTCAAATGGCGTGTTACAGCTGTGGTCTTCAAACTTGGAGGTGCCCCCCCACCCCATGCAAGTATTGACACATTCCCAGAATCCCCTATCCATATTTTCACCCAATGCAAAACAGCACAATCACTGCAGAAAACATATTTTTGCTAGTAAACAGAAACAGGAATGTTGTAGTAATCTGGCAAGTTAACAAGTAGGGGAAAATATAGTAATCTGACAACAAACTATTCCTCAATGGGAACCTTTTGGAGACGCTCTAGGGTCCAGGAACCTTGGCTTGAAAACCTGTGTATTACAGTGAGGTGTCTGGGTATAAAAAGAATCTCACTGATGTCAGTGAATAGTTATCTACAGTAAACTGTTCAAAATCACAGTAAGTGAAGTGGTAGTTGAGATACTGGATGTGCTAAAAATCGATAAAGAGGAGGTACTAGAAAGGCTAGCTGTACTTCAAGTAGATAAGTCACCTGGTCCAGATGGAATGCATCCTAGGTTGCTGAGGGGAGCAAGGGTGGAAATTGCGGAGGTACTGGCCATAATCTTCCAAACACCCGTAGATACGGGGGTGGTGCCAGAGGACTGGAGAATTGCAAATGTTACACCCTTGTCCAAAAAAGGGTGTAAGGATAAACCTAGCAACTATAGGCCAGTCAGTTTAACTTCGGTAGTGGGGAAACTTTTAGAAATGATAATTCGGAACAAAATTAACAGTCACTTGGACAAGTGTGGATTGATTAGGGAAAGCCAGCATGGATTTGTTAAAGGCAAATCGTGTTTGACCAACTTGATTGAATTTTTTGATGAGGTAACAGAGAGGGTTGATGAGGGCAATGCGGTTGATGTGGTGTATATGGACTTTCAAAAGGCGTTTGATAATATGCTGCATAATAGGCTTGTCATCAAAGTTGAAGCTCATGGAATAAAGAAGGCAGTGGCAACATGGATACAAAATTGGCTAAGTAACAGGAAACAGAGGGTAGTGATGAATGGTTGTTTTTCGGACTGGAGGGAGGTGTACAGTGGCGTTCCCCAGGGGTCGGTACTAGGACCATTGCTTTTTTTGATATATATTAATGGCTTGGACTTGGGTATACAGGGCATAATTTCAAAATTTGCAGATGGCACAAAATGTGGAAGGGTAGTGAACAGTGAGGAGGCTAGTGATAGACTTCAAGAGGACATAGACAGGCTGGTGGAATGGGCAGACATGTGGCAGATGAAATTCAACGCAGAAAAGTGTGAAGTCATATATTTCGGTAAGAAGAACGAGAGGCAATATAAACTAAAGAGTACAATTCTAAGAGGGGTACAGGAACAGAGAGATCTGGGGGTATATGTGCACAAATCGTTGAAGGCGGCAGGGCAGGTTGAGAAAGCGGTTAAGAAAGCATACGGCATCCTGGGCTTTATAAATAGAGGCATAGAGTACAAAAGCAGAGAGGTTATGATGAACCTTTATAAAACACTGGTTCAGCCACAACTGGAGTATTGTGTCCAATTCTGGGCACCGCACTTTAGGAAGGATGTGAAGGCCTTAGAGAGGGTGCAGAAGAGTGATTCCAGGGGTGAGGGACTTTAGTTACGTGCATAGGCTGGAGAAGCTGGGGTTGTTCTTGGAGCAGAGACGGTTACGAAGAGATTTGATAGAGGTATTCAAAATCATGAGGGGTCTGGACAGAGTAGATAGAGAGAAACTGTTCCCATTGGCGGAGGGGTCAAGAACCAGAGGAAATAGATTTAAGATGATTGGCAAAAGAACCAAAGGCAACATGAGAAAACACTTTTTTACACAGTAAGTGGTTATGATCTGAATGTGCTGCCTGAGGGTGGTGGCGGAGGCAGGTTCAATCGAGGCTTTCAAAAGGGAATTGGGTAAGTACTTGAAGGGAAAAGATTTGCAGGGCTATGGGGATAGGGCGGTGCAGTGGGACCAGCTGGATTGCTCTTGTAGAGAGACGGCATTGACTCGACGGGCCAAATGGCCTCCTTTCGTGCTGTAACCATTCTATGATTCTATTGTTCCGTTGTATATATAACTGCAGCAGTAACTGAGATACAAAGTCACTTCTCATTCGTCGGGATAGTAAGTATAAAAAAGAAAGGGACTAGAACAGAGCAATAAAATGCACAAAAACAAATAAATGATTTCACAACAGTATTTTACGCTGGAAGATTTTACCTGAAGTAACATGACTTTGATCACTTGCAGCAACAATATGGACTGATATTAATTGCATACCTTTAGGCCTCAGTACCACAGCAGGGTCAATCCCCACACAAAACTGTGCAAGTGCTGATAGCTTAATAGGTGAAAGTATCCTGTGGTGTAGTACTGAGCCAAACAGACCAAAATGGTCCCATATACTATCCCTGGTCTGTTAAGACACTTTTTATGTCAGAAGAGTGTAGACAATGGTAAACGATTCTCCCACAACCAATTTTTGGAATATTTTCTTGATGGTGAGAGACTAGGAACTGTGGAGAAGCAGAGGAATTTAGGAGTCCAATTACAGAGATCACTAAAGGCGAGTGCATAGGTACAAAAAGAAATCAAAAAGGTTAATTGAATGTTGGCCTTTATCTTAATGGACTGGAATTCAAAAGAGAAGAAGTTCTACAGAGCCTTGGACAGACCATATCTAGAGTAATGCGTTCAGCTTTGCACACCAAACCTCAAAAAATATATATTGGTCTTGGAGGGGGTACAGCGCAGATGCACCAGAATGATACCAGGGCTTAAAGGGTTACATTATGAGGGCAGATTGCATTAACTTGGCTTGTATCTGGATAGTTTACACCAGAACTCAGTCATGCCATGTAGAAATGTACAGGTTGAGGAAGAGGAGTGTGTGACTGACAGTCAACGGGGTATAGGGAATTTAGTTGAGGCAAGAAAGGAGGAACCCCAGAGTCTGGTCCTGTCCAACAGGTACGATGTATTTGCTACCTGTGAGGATAAGGAGAAAGGCTGTGGGAAGGACAGCCACAATGCTGACCAAGGCACCATGGAGCAGGAGGCAGTTCAGGGACGGGGACGGGGGGGGGAGGGGGTGGGCAGGGGGAGGAGCAGAACAGAAAGGGTGTAGTTATAGGGGAATCATTAATTAGGGAGATGGATAGCATCCTCTGCAATCACAATCGAGAGTCCCGAAGGGTGTGTTGCCTACCTAGTGATAGGGACAGGATATCTCGAAGCGGTTGGAAAGGAAACTGGAAATGAAGGGTGAAGTAGCAGTTCTTGTGGTCCATGTCAGGACCAACGACATAGGAAAGAACAGGGAGGAGGTCCTACTGAGGGAGTATCAGGAGCTAGGAACTAAATTAAAAAGCAGGACCTCGAGGGTTGTAATCGCAGGAGCGTGCCATGTGCTAATTGGGTAATGTTGTAGATGTTATATACTTGGATTTTCAAAACGCCTTCGATAAGATACCACATAGTAGACATAAACTAAGGTCAGAGCATGTGGAGACATGGGACAAGTAGCAGAATGGATAGCAAGCTGGCTACAGAACAGAAATCAGAGAGTAGAGGTTAAAGGTAGTTACTCAGATTGGCAGAAGCTGGGAAGTGGTGTTCCAGAGGGATCAATGGTGGGACCACTGTTCACCATTTATATAAACAATTTGGACTCAGGAAGTACAATTGCTAAATTTGCAGATGACACCAAATTGGGGGTTATAGTTAATACTGAAGAAGACTGCGAGAAAGTACAAGACGTTGTTAATAAGCTTGCAGAATGGGTGTGTAATTGGCAAATGAATTTCAGTATAGATAAGTGTGAGGTGGTACATTTTGGTAGGAGGAATAAAAAGGCTCCATACTGTTTGGGAAATAAAAGTCTAAATGGAGTAGAGGAGAAAAGATTCTCGGGGTACAAACTCACAAATCATTAAAAGTAGCAATGCATGTTAAAAGGTCATAAAAATGCAAACAAAGCATTGGGGTTCATTTCTACAGGAATAGAATTGAAAAACAGAGAGATTCTGTTAAACTTATATAGAACCTTGGTTAGACCACACTTAGAATACTGAGCACAGTTCTGGTCTCCATATTACAAAAAGGATATAGAGGCGTTGGAGAAGGTACAAAAAAGATTTACAAGAATGATACCAGAACTGAGAGGTTATAAGTATCAGGAAATATTGAACAGGCTGGGGCTCTTTTCTCCAGAAAATAGAAGGCTGAGGGGTGACCAGATAGAGGTCTTTAAAATTATGAAGGGGTTTGATAGGGCTGATGTATATTAAATATTTCCACCTGTGGGGGAGTCCAAAACTAGGGGACATAAATATATGATAGTCACTAATAAATCCAATAGGGGGTTCGGGAGAAACATTTTTACCCAGAGAGTGGTTAGAATGTGGAACTCACTACCACAAGGAATAGTTGAGGTGAATAGCATAGATGTAGTTAAGGGGAAGCTGGATAAACAAATGAGGGAGAAAGGAATAGAAGGATCTTCTGATGGGGTTACATGAAGTAGGGTGGGAGGAGGCTCGTGTGGAGCATAAACACCAGCATGGATCAGTTGGGCCATATGGCCTGTTTCTGTGCTGTAAATTCCATGTAATTTTATGATCATATCTTTATCCAAGGCCACATTAGTGGCGGGTCACGGATTCTACACAGCATTACTGAAGCTGAGAGCCATCCAGTCCTATTTACTGCTCTGTTGTGAGACCACAGTTTGGAAGCAGCATGTTCATGGCTGACATATCCACTTTTAGATACTAAACCTCAAGTAATAAAGCCCAATATGAGGACCCAGGCCTTGAGTGGGTAACAGGAATAGTCCGGAATATCATTCATTTCATTCTCTGAGAATATTTTATAGCTTTTGTTTTTCATTCATGGAATGGGACTATAGCGTATTTGGATTGGACCAAATTAGTTTGGTATTTAATTACTGCCTACACAAGACCTGTATGTCATTATTTTCCCACTTTGCGTAAGTGTTCAGTTTATGGAAATTCGAATATGTCTGATGTAAGAATTTGCACCATTATTGTTACTCCCAGCCATATCGGCTTTGTCTTCTCATAGCCCAACCTGAATTCCTGAAATGGCAGGTCTGATTCCCACATACCAATTCAGATGCAGGTTTGCTGTGCACCTGCTAATGGCTCCAATATCTCCATATTTAATGAGTCTAATAGCCTTGACTAAAGAAGTAGGATGGACAGCTCACTGTAGCTGCTACTGTTACAGCAGTACATTTTGAATGTACCTTTAAATGCACTACAAAGTTGTGGAAATTCAATTTGAATGAAGTACGGTATGATTTTCTTTGAATGTGAAAATATGTTTTGAGACCACACTGTAAAACTCCAGTGAGTATCCTGCCAGGGTGATCAAAGGTTTATAAATATAACATAGCACTTCATTGTGGATCATCTGCTGATCAGGCATTGCCTCCCTGACAGCTACGAACCCCAGGGTACCAGAGGTTCATCTTTTCTGCACTTTACCAGAATGCAAATGCTGAGATCACTTTTTCATTTAAAATAAAGACAGAAAATACTGGAAATAAGCAGCAAGTCCTTCAGCATCTGAAAGGAGAAGGGCCAGGTTAACAGTCTAGGTAGAGACCGTTATCAGAACAGTAAAAATGGAAGTATGTTAGCCCCTTTAGAACAAGAGCTGCTTTTACATTGCACAAGACCTACATTAATGCTGCCAGTTTCTGTGCACAGTACTCCTAAATGTGGTCAAACCAAGGTTCTATACAAGTTTAACATAACCTCTCTGCTTTTCAGTGAAGCACCTTAGGATATCTTTCTACATTAAAGGCATTATATAAATGCAAGCTGTTGTCGTTGAACGTAAAACTACCAGAGCTGCTAATACTGGCATGGTTTAACCTGAAGTAATGTTCCTCTGACTCTGGCCACCTCTTCACCTCTCCATTCTCTTCACTCCAAACTCTGAAATTCCCTCCCTAAACCCCTCTACCGCACCACCACCGCCCCCCCACCTCCCTTATACTGATTTCTCCAGGAAGCTCCAGCACCAATATCTTTTTTGGTATGAAGTTACCTTCTCATTGTGGGCTTCCAATGATTCATGACTTGCTTCTCAGAATCATCTTGATTATTCTTATTTTTTTGAGATGAGATTAATGTGCTATAGGTGTCATCCCTTCTCCAGTTTTCACCCAATCTCAGCCTCTCCTGGGGTATTGTTCCAAAGCTGCTGACTGCTCTCCAGCTCCTTGCCCACATGGCCATTGTTTAATTATGAGATTAAACAGCGAGTGTCAGAAGGCTATCTGAATGTGAAGACAATTACAACCAAGCCCAAACCTGTCCTTACCTGACATCCACATACGTAGGAAGAGCAGCAGCAGAGGTGACTGAATGGTGATCAAAAATGGAGAGTCCTGGCTGATTTTGTTTCTCTTTCCCTAGTCCAGGGGAGCTGAACCCAATTGTAGCAACCCTATTACTGCCTCAATTGAAACCATCTAGCACAGATCAAATATTGGTCCTTCTTGGTCTATATGGCTCAGCTCCACACTGGGCAGTGCAATTTACGACTGACCCACTGGGGGTGTCTGTATTGAGTCAAATACTACTTCACGCTACAAATTAGTTAAAAATCAAAAGTACCTGCTAATAATGTAACACACATGAAAAGAAATACTGGCAGGAGTCTTGGTGTGAGGAGAGAACAGTGTGAGAAGAGGAATGTGCAAATTAATTACAGCAGGGAGTAATGGAAAGGAAATTAAAGAAAGGGCTTCTGACTGTGTCTCTTTTCTGATAGATCATTCTTAATCACACAGTGTAAGAATCCCACTGTGGTTGTGATGTGGTCCTACGGGAATGCTGGCTTCATTCCCATAGGATCATAGAATGAACAAAGATTTTTAGAGTGTTCAGGGCTGCAGCTAAGCAGAGGGTATATACTGCCCCCCGCCAACCCCCTCATCTTACTAGTGCGTCCACTTGTTACAAAGCAAATTGTGGCCTGCATCTTCTCTGGTATTAAGTGAATGGGAGACCGAAGCCTGTTTCTAGCAGCTTGCTTTTAACATGGATCAACATTTCCATTGCAACTCTCTTCAGGTCCTTTTACTGTGTGCTGTGTTGTACCCTCGCAGTTCTGGTATCATCCTTGTAAATCTTTTTTGCACTTTCTCTAAGTTTATCTAAGACTAGCTTATCAAATATCTCCCCCCTTTCAATCTTAAATGTCTTTATATCTTTTTTGATCTTTTCTTCTCATGTCATGCTCACCATGTTAGTCTCCCTGGTAAATACTGAGGCAAAGTAATGATTCAATATTACTGCCATTTTGCTATCATTACCTGTGAGTTTATCGTGTGTATCACTTAGTGGCCCTATCTATCCTGATTTTCCTTTGTTATTTATGTGTCTGTAGAATACATTACTATTTCTTTTTATATTCCTTGATAATTTAATTTTGTAGTTCCTCTTTGCCTTTCTAATTGTATTTTTGACATCCTTCCTAACCTATCCCTTTTGCCATCCTCTCCTTTATTGTCTATGTACATGGTGTATGCCTTTATTGTCTATGTACATGGCGTATGCCTTTTTTTTAGTTTCAATGTTGTGATCGCTATTGTCTAGATGTTCCCCTATGCTTACTTCTCTTATCTGCTCTGGTTCATTTCCCAGTACGAGATCCCAGCAGTGATTCCTCTCTGGTTGGGCTTCTCACATACTGGGTAAGAAAGGAGTCCTGTTCACACCATAAAAACTCCATTCCCCTATCTCTTCTTGCCAGTTTATTTGGGGATAGTTGAGATCTCCCATGATTATTACTCTATGGGGGGAAAATTCGATAGGAGCCGTTTTTGGACGCGGGTAGTGTGATGTGCTAATACCTTGCGTCCAATGGCCCCTGCGCAGGCAGGACGCAAGTTTGGACCCACCGGAGCACTTACCTGCAATCAGCGTTCCTTTCCAGGCCTTGCACGTGGAATTAATGCAATTCGCATTTTCCACCACCAGAGGTAGCTCAATATCTTAAAGGGAGGATGTTTCTTAGAAATCTCTTAAAGGTAGCTGGTACTTGTTATTTGCTGAAAATAACAGTATACCGTCTGCACGGAGTCTGAACGGAGATCAGACATCACACACGTAAAACACAGATGCAGGTCCCATCTTTATGTTTATACAATGATGAGTTATGTTAAAACATTGAATAAAGGTTGCGCACTACTAAATCCCACATCCTCCAATCTGCATGCCAGACCTCACCAATCTGCCGATCTGAGCTGATATCAGGCCTGCGAGAGTGCGTGCACCAAGGTTCTCTGCCGATGCACTCGAGACCTTGGGACATCCTATATCCGCAGGGTGGGGGTGGGGGGCAAGAAGCCCTCCAGACATATACTCAAAAGGCAGTGGGAGGCAGCGGGAGATGAAGTCAATGCCAGGTGCACAGCATCATGAGCATGGATGCAGTGCAGGAAGAAGTTCAATGCTTTGACATGAGTGGTCAAGGTGAGTGAGGCCAACTGTCAAGTGGCGTCTCCTACCAACTACACCACGCACTACACCCCCCCATCACCCACATACCAACAAACTCTTTCCATCAGTACTCAACTCTTCAAATTAGATGCTTCCTCTCACCCTTACACATTACCACTGTTTCAAGCCACCCACCGACAACTCACAGGCCACACACACTAGCTATTCAACCATGACAGGCACATCACCCAGACACATGTCCCACTTTCTTGCAGGAGAAGGTGGCGCACATCAGGAGGCAGCAAGTGGCAGTGGCATTTAGCCCCTCGAGCCTGTTCCAGCATTCAATGAGATCATGGTGGACCTGTGACCTAACTCCATATACCCGTCTTAGCCCCATATCCCTTAATACCACTGGTTCACAGAAATCTATCAATCTCAGATTTAACATTCACAAGTGAGCTAGCATCAACTGCCGTCTGCAGAAGAGCGTTCCAAACATCTCCCACCCTTTGCGTGTAGAAGCATTTCCTAACTTCACTCCTGCACGTCCTGGCTCTCAATGTTAGACTATGTCCCCGTGTCCCAGTATTGAAGTCTAGGAGGCCTCCAAAAACAGTTACAAATGTCTCGGCAGCCAGAAGCAATAATCCAGCCACTAACCTGTAAATCCTGCATGGTCCCTTTAAATAGCACCGGTGGGGGGTCCTCCAGGCACTCTAAGACACGTTCAGATGGTCGGGATTAAGAATGTGCGTTGAGTTGAGCGTTAAGTTCCAAAATGGTGTCTATCACTTTAAATCAGCCTTGCACACTGATTGAAGCCATTTTCTCCCTACTTTACATGATTCCAGCATTCGCTGTCTGCGCCTGCGCTAACTCCTATACCAAGATAGCGTCTTGCACACGTCACGCAGGAAACGTGTATGCGCATCCAAGACGCCATCTTGGATGTCAGAGAGGCCGTGTACCGCCGAAACAATGGGCGCTACACGGCCCAATTTGGCGCCCTATGTCTTTCACTCATTTCATATATTTGCTTACATATTTCTCCCTCCACTTCCCTTCCACTATTGGGTGATTTGCAATCTACCTCTATTAGTGTGATCGATCCCTTCTTATTCATTATCTCAATCCATATTGATTCTGCTTCTATCTTAATGTTAATTATGTTCTTTTTTTCTACTGCCATTATGTTATTTCTAATTAGTACAGCCACTCCACCCCTCCTCCTTCTTTCTCTATCTTTTCTAAATATGCTATATCCTGCAATATTTAACTGCCAATCCTGTTCTTTATGCAGCCATGTTTCAGTTATCCCTAATACATTCGATTCCTCGCTAACCATTATTGTCTCCAATTCCCCTGTTTTGTTTCGGATGCTGTATACATTGCTGTACACGCAATATAATTTGCTTTTATTAATCGTTCCTTTCAATTTATTTTTACAGTCATTCTATCATTTTATCTGTTCCATGACCGTTTGTGTTATCCTTATTCTTTACCTTGGTCTGACCTTTACTCTCATCTCCTATTTCTTTTATCTTCAGGCTGCTGTTATTTCTACCAGATCCCTCCCCCCCTCGTACTAGTTTACAGTCTTATCCACAGCCCTATTTATCCTTTCCGCTAGGATTCTGGTCCCATTCCGGTTCAGGTAGCGCCCGTCCCAGTGGTACAGCTCCTTCCTGATCCAGTAGTGGTGCTGATGTCCCCTGAAATGGAACCCCTTAATCTGCCTGCCATTAAGGCCATTTAAATGACGTGCAACAAGAATCAAATTCACCCTCACTGTACAAATGTTTTCAATTCAGAAATCAAAGCTCGGGATTCTATGTTTCCCCTGTTCTCAGTGAACACTGTCATCATTATTTCTGAACCTCATACATACTGCTCGCACCGGGGCATTCGACTGACAAGATCAAAACGTGGAAAAATTCATCGGAAAAGAGGGAAGCAACATAAATTTGAACACAAAGCTGAAGGTGTAGCTTCAGTATTTTAAATAGTGGGTTTTAATGGATCTATTACTTCTCTAAATTCAGGTCTGGCATTTACTTTACGCAACAGCTTACTGATATTTTTTCTCCCAAGATTTGTCTCATTTCTCTCTTCCTTTCCTAAAGTTGCTGATTCAAATAGTTTCATGGTGCTGCCAAACTTCTGGAGCCTCAAACAAGGCTTCATTCTTTATATGTGAGCCAAAACAGTAAGTGTTGGCAAGTTATTTGTCTACAGGGAGCCATTATAGAAACATAGAAACGTAGAAAATAGGAGCAGGAGTAGGCCATTCGGCCCTTCGAGCCTGCTCCGCCATT
The DNA here is from genome assembly GCF_035084215.1 of Heptranchias perlo. Taxonomy (NCBI): domain Eukaryota; kingdom Metazoa; phylum Chordata; class Chondrichthyes; order Hexanchiformes; family Hexanchidae; genus Heptranchias; species Heptranchias perlo. The sequence continues at coordinate 16,191,375 of NC_090334.1, forward strand.
AAATATGATCATGGCTGACCCTTTATCTCAATACCATATTCCCGCTCTCTCCCCATACCTCTTGATGCCCTTTTGAGTCTAGAAATCTATCTATCTCCTTCTTAAATATATTCAGTGACTTGGCCTCCACAGCCTTCTGTGGTAGAGTTGAGCTCAATCTTGTCCTAACCTAATGACCACTTCTCAGCAGGTGTTAGAATGTACAAAAAAGCTTTTATTATTAAAATAAACCTAATTATAGCGTTCCTCAGGAGAGTAGCGTGTGTGATGCAGAGCAGGGGCACTCCCTTGCAGAACTTCCACAAAAGCTATTAAGGCCAGATTTAAAAATAGATAAAACAAATTGCAATCATTCCGTAAACAGAATGATTCCACTGACACTTCTAATGTGGTCCAATACTAAAAAAATTACAGGAACTACATTCTAATAAAAAATCTTTAAATACTGAGCTTCAGCTTGTCTGAGGATAAAGGTAGTGCGTTTGATGTAGTCTACATAGATTTTATCAAGGCTTTTGACAAGGTCCCACATGGCAGACTGGTCAAAAATGTACAAGCCCATGGGATCCAAGGGAAAGTGGCAAGTTGGATCCAAAAGTGGCTCAGTGGCAGGAAGCAAAGGGTAACGGTCAAAGGGTTTTTTTGTGACTGGAAGGCTGTTTCCAGTGGGGTTCCGCAGGGCTCAGTACCAGGTCCCTTGCTTTTTGTGGTATACATTAATGATTTAGACTTAAATGTAGGGGGCGTGATTAAGAAATTTGTAGATGATACAAAAATTGCCTGTGTGGTTGATAGTAGGGAGGAAAGCTGTAGACTGCAGGAAGATGTCAGTGGACTGGTCATGTGGGCAGAAAAGTGGCAAATGGAATTCAATCGAGAGAAATGTGAGGTAATGCATTCGGGGAGGGCAAACAAGGTAAGGGAATACACAATAAATGAGAGGATACTGAGAAGTGTAGAGGGACAGAGGGACCTTAGAGTGCATGTCCACAGATCCCTGAAGGTAGCAAGACAGGTAGATAAGGTGGTTAAGAAGGCATATGGAATACTTTCCTTTATTAGCCGAGGCACAGAATATAAGAGCAGGGAGGTTTTGCTAGAAGCGTATAAAACACTACTTAGGCCACAGCTAGAGTACTGCGTACAGTTCTGGTCACTTCATTACAGGAAAGGTGTGTTTGCACTCGAGAGGGTACAGAGGAGATTTACGAGGATGTTGTCAGTACAGAAGAATTTTAACTATGAGGAAAGATTGGATAGACTGGGGTTGTTTTCTTTGGAACAGAGGAGGCTGAGGGGAGTTTGAATTAAGGTGTATAAAATTATGAGAAGCCTAGATAGAGTGGATAGGAAGGACTTATTTCCCTCAGCAGAGGGGTCAATAACCAGGGGGCATAGATTTAAAGTAATTGGTAGAAGGATTAGAGAGGAGTTGAGGAGAAATTTTTTCACCCAGAGGGTGGTGGTGGCCTGGAACTCACTGCCTGAAAGGGTGGTAGAGGCAGAAACCCTCATCACATTTAAAGAGTACTTGGATGTTCACTTGAGGTGCTGTAACCTACAAGGCTGGAAAGTGGGATTAGCCTGATAGCTCTTTATCGGCCAGCGCATACACGATGGGCCGAATGGCCTCCTTCTGTGCTGTATATTTCTATGATTCTATGAATTACTTACAATATTCAGCACTTGCCGCAGACTGTAGATACCTGGCTTTTAGAAGAGGTACAACTTTACGTTGCTTTCGGATCTGAATGGCCAATATGCATCTTTTATCCAAAAGATTTGTCCTTCCGGGTGACTCTTTGATGCAGGTATACAGCTGACAGGAACAATTCAATCTGGTTAATGTATACTAAGCTCATTAAGAAAGAAAGAAGACTTGCATTTATACAGCATCTTTCACAGCCTCAGGACGTCCCAAAGCACTTTACAGCCAATTAAGTACTTTTGAAGTGTAGTCTCTGTTGTAATGTAGGAAACGCGGCAAGCAATTTGCGCAGAGCAAGGTCCCATAAACAGTAAAGTGATAATGACCAGACAATCGGTCTTCGTGATGTTAGTTGAGGGATAAATATTGGCTAGGACACCAGGGAGAACTCCCCTGCTCTTCTCTGATCTAGTGCCATGGAATCTTATACGTTTACCTGAGAGGGTAAATGGGGCCTCGGTTTAACATCTCATCCAAAAGACGGCACCTCCGACAGTGCAGCATTCCATCAGTACTGCCCTGGTGTGACAGCTTAGATTTCCTCTGGATAACTTTTATTAACCATTATTCCTTGCATGCATTCTGACATCTACTGATAACCTACTACTGATAACCTGCTTTTCACTCAAAATAAATTATTCAGTGTGCAGTTTGGGAGTTTCATGGAAGGTCTCTTTTAAATATAAAGATACATATTCTGCACATGGACTACCAGAATGTGAGAGCTAAAATCAAGTTCCAAATGGGATTAACTCTTAACCTGAACTGCTCTCATTGATGTAATATCATGTGCATTCAGGAGTGGGTTAAGCTGCTGCTCAGGTCAAGAGGTCAATACGAACACAATAAAGCCTTGTCCCTGTGCATGTGATAACAGGTAGCTGCACAAAAAGAGGAAGAGGATTCCACAAGCCACAGAGCACTGACCCTGCACCTTGCAGCATGCTGCTTCCTGGCTTCAGCAATGGGAGTTCTTTCAGCAGTTCACCGATAAATAATACATTAAAATGTTTGCTTCCTGTTGGAGATTGGTGATGGCAAACTGGTCCTGCAGCATTTCTTCCTTCACCTACAATGAAGTTGTAACCGTTGTTAAAAAATGTCTTTTAATGTCTGTAAACACTTGGAAACAGACCTAATAAAACTGCTTGATGATGCTATTAGATGCCCAGTGCAACCTAATGGGGTGAGATGAGGTTTGTCCCTCTTCTGTCCACTTACTCTTCCAGGACCTCCCCCTCCCCCCAATTGTTTCGCTGCACTGGGCCTGCTAATCATTTTTCTGAAAAAAGCATATTTCCTAAATTTTGGCAAAATGGCACAAACTGATTGAGTCAGACATGTTATACAATCTGCGCCCCCTCAGCTGATTGCTTTCTTCTTCAGTACGCGAAAGTAGACATGATGACCACCAACATTATTGGTCGGGTACGATAGTATTGTGGTTATTTTACTGGACGAGTAATCTAGGCCAGCACGAGTTCAAATCCCACCATGGCAATTTGAGAATTTGAATTCAGTTTTTAAAAATCTAGAAATTAAAATCTGGGGCTCAATTTTAAAAGGGCGGTGGGATAGCAGCAAGGGGTCAATGGGAGCGCGGTAAATCTGGATAATAAAAACTTACCGTTCCCCACAGGAACACAACTTAATTGGTGGCCATTAATCTTGTTTCCGGGTTTGCCGTCCGAAAGCTGCGCAGTGGGCGGACTGTGCACCCGCATGACAGGCTGTCACCTGGAGCGTCTAGATTTAAAGGGCCATTGCTCCAATGGATTTTGCTGGAGCAAAGAGCCAGAAGACCCAATGGAGCAGCACAGGGGCAAGGCTGCTCCAAGATTCAGCGATGCCTCACTTCAGCTGCTGCTGGCCAGGGTGAGGAGGAGGAGGGAAATGATTTACCCGGCCGACAGGAGGAAGCACCCTGCCTCTGCCACCAAGAAGGCCTGGCTCAAAGTGGCAGAGGAGGTCACCAGCAGGAGCAACATATCCCGCACCTGGGTCCAGTGCAGGAAGCGTTTCAATGACCTAACTAGGTCAGCAAAAGTGAGTACACTTACTGATTCTCCTGCATTCCATGGTGCACATCAACGTCCTCCCCCTTCGCCACCTCACATCATTCTGCACTACCAAGTCTACTCCATCACATCACTCCTCACACCCACTTACGGCTCATCCTCAACCTGCACTTCCTGAGCACTTCCTCACTTCCCCATTTGTGACCCCACCACTACCACTCACCCTAATCCTGATCCAAAGTGATTTCTCTGCCTGATACTCACCCTCTGATGCACCTCTTTCACGGTCAGCCTCACCCAAAGCAATGCATTCATCGATTGGCCACTTCACCATCACTCACTCACACATCTGTGCTTTCTCCCCTTCTAGGAGAAGAGAGCGCGAAATGCACGGGAGAGGGCGAGGACAGGAGGGGGCCCACAACAAATAGTGGTCCTCACAGATGCAGAGCAGGAGGCCCTGGAGATCAGCCGCACCCTCGAGTGCCTGTCCATCGGGGACGCCGAGACTAGCACCCCACAAACATCTAGTGACACAACTGTAACATTCATCACACACAACATGAATTGATGTTAACAATGATTGGCATGTTGAACATGTCAGTATGCCCATCGCTACATGACACATCTGTGATGATGCTTAATATTGCCTTCTGTTCTCTTACAGGCCCTTCAGCGACTGCAGTGAGAGCAGAGGGCGTTTCCTCAGAGGACCTGCCAGCCGCTGAGGGTGCACCGTCACATCTTAGCGAGCCATCCACCAGCGCAGATACTCACACCTCGGTGGGTCCTAGTAGTCAGTTAATTGGGGTGGCACCTGGTGAGCCACCACACACAAGTGAGCACGAGCAGACACTGGTAACAGGGGCAGCTGTGGAGAGTCCACATCGGTGGGCGCACTCCTCCCCAGGCTCTGCTCAGCTGAACGCAGATACTGAACCCAGGGGGCCATCCTTTAAAAGGAGAATGATCGAGGGACAGCAGCACATTTGCGAGATACTGGAACAGATGCCACGCACACTCTCCACAATAGCGCAGAGGATGGAGGAGTCCAACTCCTGCATTAGTGGAATGTGGCACAGGTACGGGAGGGAATCTCTGAGATAGTGTCTCAGGGACATGACGGAATCTCTGAGATAGTGTTGCACATAATTGCTGAAATGTCTGAGGTAGTGTCGCAGGTAAGTGCAGGAATGTCTGCGATGCAGAGAAGGATAGCCTCCGTTGAGCTTCAAGCACAGCTCACAAATGAGTCCATTCAGGCCCTGTCAATGGCCGTGTGGAGTCAGGGTGAGCAACATTCTGCTGCTTTAAACAGGCTGACAAGTACTTTAGAATTGGCCTTACAAGGCAGCATACATGTCCTCCAAACTGCTGTCCAATTGGGTAGTAGGAGTGATGTGGGCCTGGCCCTGGAGAGGGATGATGGCGGAAGAGGGGACGCCACTCAAAGCGCTCCCACATCTCACCCGTTGCCCCCCTCTCAACCAATACCCACAATGCTGCCTCCTTTCCAGGTGGCCGAGTCAACCCCTGCACAGGTGAAGCAGTCTTTGGAGGGGCCCTCACGGACTCCAAAACCCAAGGTCCGTAGGCCGAAAGCATCTAAGCAGTCTGGGCATGGACATGAGCAACCTGCCAATACCTCTGCTGCAGACACAGGGGATGCACCACGTAGAAGCGGTAGGAAGAGAAAGGCTAAGGATTTGTGATCACAAAGGGTATGGACAAGGGTGTCTGACAGACTGTCAAGTTTTTCATTCATATTTGGTTTATGTTAAAGTCACATTAAATATTATACTTCTCACCACTATTGCCACGTCTTGCCCATTCTTGACTGCCTTTTGTGATCGCGCCCTTTCATGTGCTCACCATGAACGGCAAAACTTGATGCCACCCAGTGGGTCATTTTACAGTTGATGTATGTTTTTTTTATTCGTTCATGGGATGTGGGCGTCGCTGGTGAGGCCGGCATTTATTGCCCATCCCTAGTTGCCCTTGTAAAGGTGGTGGTGAGCCGCCTTCTTGAACCGCTGTAGTTACAGGACTGTTTTATGCGGGGGAGGGGTGGGTTAGTGTTGGCGCTGATCTTTCCAGGTGGCCTGAGGACTGGACTCATCTCACTTTCTGATCTTATGAGAACCGTTCACATATGAATGACCCCCTGGCCTCACGAGCATCCAGGTGAGCCGCTGCTCTGCCCATGGGTTCCTCCACCTGCTCCTCCTCCTCCTCCTCGGACTGCTCCTACTCCTCCTCAATGTAGATGGTAGATGTTGATGATGGACGAGGTGATGGGGCCTTCTCAACCTGTACCCCTCTCTGTTGCACCATATTGTTTAAGACACAACACACTACAAAAATGCGACCCACTCTCACTGGTGCGTATTGACGTGTTCCCCCAGAACGATCGAGGCACCGCAGTCACATCTTCAGCAGTCCTATCGCATGTTCAATTATAGATCTGGTGTCATTGTATCGACGCTGTTGCTCACTGATGGGGTTCTTCAGAGGCGTCATGAGCCACGTGTGCAGGGGGTTTCCCTTGTACCCGAGGAGCCAGCCCTTAAGGGTGTTCGGTGCGTAGAAGAGGCCCGGAATGTTGGATTCCCTCAGAATGAAGGAATCGCGGCAGCTGCCAGAGAATCTGACGCACATGTGAAGAAATCTTTTGCGGTGGTCACAAACGAGCTGAGCATTGATGGTGCGATACCCCTTTCTGTTGATGAACAGCCCTGGCTTGTGTGGAGGTCCTCAGATTGCTATATGCATGCAATCGATTGCACCCTGTACACGTGGGAAGCCAGACACAGAATGGAATCCCACTGCCCCCTCCGTCTGGCTGAGGTCATCCATGGGGAAGTTGACGTATTGCGAGGCCCTGCAAAACAAGCCACCAGTGACCTGCCTTATGCACTTGTGTGCAGACGACTGAGAGTCCCCAGCGATGTCACTGGTGGCACCCCGGAATGATCCGGAGGCGAACAAGTTGAGGGCAGTGGTCACTTAAACTGCGATGGGTAATGAGATGCTACCAGGCCCAGCCGGGAGCAGCTCAGCATGAAGGAGGCTGCAGATGTCTGTGACCGCCTGGTGACTCACTCTCAGCCTCCGTATGCACTGCTCCTCAGAGAGGTCCACGAAGTTGGGCTCCGGCTGTAGACCCTCTGACGAGGGCAGTGCCTCCTGCGACGTCGCTCCCTCTGTTGTTCCCCTCTGTGTTCTTGTGCAGGTGCCTGTGGCGCAGTACTGTGGTGGAAATGCACGCCTTGCCTGTCGAGCATGATGATGTTCCTCGTCCTCGGATGTACTGGTGAATGCAGCCATCGCGCCCCCCCCATCCTGATGGTGTCAGTTTGAGGGGGTCCAAAAAGTAGGTAAATATGTGTAAACAGAACAATTCTGAGTGGAAACCAAGAATTTTCAGTCTAAACACAAAGATCTCCCAGCCAAAAGTTTGTCTGAGAGAACTGAGTGTCCTGCTACAGTAACTTACCTTTTATCCCCATCTGTCAAACAGGCATTTAAATGTCCAAATGGCTGCCGGCTGAAACACGACTCCTTCACCATGACGTGTTACACACAGCATGGGAAACACTCTGAGCGTTGAAATCACTTGCCAGCATAACTGATTACATTCATGCACATTTCAAGTACTTTAAGCACTTGAATAGTTGGTTTAAATATTGTCCCGCCGGCTTTAATTGCTGGCGGGACTTCCGGGTTCGGGAACGGCGCGCGCACCCAGATGACTCTAGCTCGTGCGAGTTCTTCAGCGTGTTGGAGCCGGGATTCCTGCCCGCTCCAAAAAAACACTATGTTCTTTGCCCCCCGCCAACGCACCCACACTTTCCTTTTAAAATTGAGCCCCTGGTATCAATAAAATTGAGGATTGGAGTAAAAGCCCAACTGGTTCACTAATGTTCTTTAGGGAAGGAAACCTTCTGTCCTTACCCGGTCTAGCCTGTATGTGACTCCAGTCCCACAACAACGTGGTTGATTCTTAACTGCCCTCTAAAGTGTCCGAGCAAGCCACTCAGTTGTATCCAGGGCAACTAGGAATGGGCAATAAATGGTGATGCCCACCTTCTCAGAATGAATTAAAAAATTGATCTCAGTGTTAAATCAAGCAAGCTTTTCAACAATATGCTTGTCAGTGACTCATGTACTCAGTTAGAAGTGATTCAGATGCTGATCCCTGCTGCAACTTAAAGGAAATTACTGCATTCGCTTTGCATGTTCTTTGAGCCACAAACTCAAAATAAGCTCATATGAAATAAGTTTCTTTAAATGCTAACCCTAAGATTGAGCTGGCAAAGTAAAAGATCTTTTTAAGCAAGCGCAGGGAATGCCCGCATCCACCTGTATTAATGAAAGAGCCATATGAAAATGGACCGGTGCATGTGTGACTACCGGACACCTTAAGGGAGCAATGCTACTGACCCACTAAGACCACTGCAGCCTTAAACAAGAGCATCCAAAACTCATGAGATACAACTTACTTTCACGGCATACTATTGGGACCTGACATGCTCCAGAAAATAATAAATAAAACAACAAAATGCTAACATGATTCATCACTTACTCCCTGCTTTCTATTTAGTCAGTATCATATCATAAACAGTGAAGAGGACAGTAACAGACTTCAGGAGCACACAGATGGAGTGGTGAAATAGGCAGACACATGCTGATGAAATTTAACGCACAGAAGTGTGAAATGGAGCCCGGAGTCGAGAGTGAGCGCAGACCTGCGAGAGACCGGGGGCGGAGCATTGGAGCATCACAGCATTGGAGCATCGCAGCATCGGAGCATCACAGCATTGGAGCATCGCAGCATCGGAGCGGGTAAAAAGCAAGGCCCAGGGAGCGAGGAAAAAAACCTAAAGTGACGTCAGCACAGGGACGGAGCGAATTGGTGAGTAGCTGATTGGTGAGTAGCTGGTAAGTGGTTTTTTTAGGTCTTTACTTTAATTCTGTTAAGTTTAGTTAGTAGTCTATTAAATGGCAGGGCAGCTCAGACCCGTCAAATGCACGGCCTGTGCCACGTGGGAACTCCAGGACGCTTTCCCGTGTCCTGGACGGCTACAGGTGCAGGAAGTGTCGTCAGCTGGAGGAGCTCGAGCTCTGGATTTCGGAGCTTGAGCAGCAGCTGGAGTCACTACAGTGCGTAAACAAGGCTGGGAGCTACGTGGATAGCAGGTTTCAGGAGGTGGTCACCCCGCAGCATGAGAGGGTGCAGGCAGAGAGGGACTGGGTGACCGCCAGACAGACAAGGAGGACCAGGCAGGTAGTGCAGGAGTCCGCTGAGTATATCTCACTCTCTAACCAAAGGGAGAGGGTTCCTCTGAGGAGTGTAGCCAGAGCCAAGTCCACAGCACCATGGGTGGCTCAGCTGTACAGGGTGGGAGGAAAAAGGTCAGGAGAGCGATAATGATGGGGGATTCAACAGTTAGGGGAACAGACAGGCGTTTCTGCAGCCACAGACGAGATTCCAGGATGGTATGTTGCCTCCTGGGTGCCAGGATCAAGGATGTCACTGAGCGACTGCAGAACATTCTGGAGGGGGAGGATGAACAGCCAGTGGTCATGGTCCATATCGGTACCAACGACATAGGTAGAAAGAGGGATGAGGTCCTGCAGGCAGATTTTAAGGAGTTAGGAAAGAGATTAAGAAGCAGGACCTCAAAGGTGGTAATCTCCAAATTACTTCCGGTGCCACGTGCTAGTGAGTATAGAAATAGGAGGATAGACAAGATGAATGCATGGCTGGAGAGATGGTGCAGGAGGGAGAGCTTTAAATTCCTGGGGCACTGGGACCGGTTCTGGAGGAGGTGGGACCTGTACAGGCCGGATGGGTTGCACCTCAACAGAGCCGGGACCAATGTCCTTGCGGGGAGCTTCGCTAATGCTGATGGGGAGGGTTTAAACTAGCTTGGCAGGGTGGGGGGAACCTGAGTGCAGATTCAGAAGGGAGAGGAGCAGAGCTGGAAATGAAAGGCAGAAAATTAGTAAGTGAGTTTGGAAGGCAGAGGAAACAAAGGTTAGAAACTAGACAGCAAAAGAGTTTGGTATTTACCTCAATGCAAGGAATATAGTGAACAAGGCAGATGAGCTAAGGGCACAGAGAGACACGTGGAAGTACGATATCTTAGCTATTACTGAAACATGGCTTAAACAAGGGTAGGAATGGCAGCTCAACGTTCCTGGTTACAGGGTTTTCAGACGAGATAGAGAGGGGATTAAAAAAGGAAGGGGGTGGCAATTTGGTTAAAGAAACAATGACGGCTGTGAGGAGGGATGATATATTAGAAGGATCATCAAATGAGGCCATATGGGTTGAACTAAAGAACAAAAAAGGGGCAGTCACACTTCTGGGAATGTATCATAGACCCCCAAACATTCAGAGGGAGATAGAAGAGCAAATATGTAGCAAATTTCTGAAAAGTGCAAAAACAGTAGGGCAGTAATGGTAGGGGATTTCAACTACCCTAATATTAACTGGGATACAATCAGTGTAAAAGGTGTACAGGGCGCAGAATTCTTAAATTGCATTCAGGAGAACTTTTTTAGCTAGTACATAGCAAGCCCAACAAGTGGTGGGGCAGTTCTGGATTTAGTTTTAGGGAATGAAGCTGGACAGATGGAAGGAGTATCATTGGCAGAGCTTTTTGGTGGTAGTGATCATAATTCAGTTTGATTTAGCATAGTTATGGAAAAGGACAACACTAGAACAGGAATAAAAGTTTTAAATTGGGGAAAGGCCAATTTTAGTAAGCTGAGAAGTGATTTAGCAAAAGTGGACTGGAAATAGCAACTTGAAGGTAAATCAGTGTCAGAGCAGTGGGAGGTATTCAAGGGAGAGATTCAAAGGGTTCAGAGTAAACATGTTCCCACAAAGAAAAAGGGTGGGACTCCCAAATCTAGAGCCCCCTGGATGTCAAGGAGCATACAGGGTAAGATAAGGCAAAAAAGGGAAGCTTATGTCAGACACCGAGAACTCAATACTGCCGAAAACCTAGAGGACTATAGAAAGTGCAGGGGTGAAATTAAAAAGGAAATTAGGAAAGCAAAGAGAGGACATGAAGAAATACTGGCAAATAAAATTAAGGAAAACCCAAAAATGTTTTATAAATACATAAAGAGCAAGAGAATGACGAAGGAAAGAGTACGGCCTATTAGAGACCAAAGAGGTAGCCTATGTGTGGAGGCGGAAGATGTGAGTATGGTTCTTAATGAATACTTTGTGTCTGTCTTCACAAAAGAGGAGGACTATGCAGAGCTTGTAGTTAAGGAGGAGGAGTGTGAAATATTGGATGGGATAAACATAGTGTGAGAGGAAGTATTAAGGGGTTTAGCATATTTGAAAGTAGATAAATCGCCAGGCCCGGATGAAATGTATCCCAGGCTGTTAAAAGAAGCAAGGGATGAAATAGCTGAGGCTCTGACCATAATTTTCTGATCCTTCCTGGCTACAGGCATGGTGCCGGAGGATTGGAGGACTGCTAACGTTGTATGTTGTTTAAAAAGAGAGAGAGGGATAGACCGAGTAATTACTGGCCAGCCAGTCTAACCCCGGTGGTAGGCAAATTATTGGAATCAATTCTGAGAGACAGGATAAACCGTCATTTAGAAAGGCACGGAGTAATCAAGGACAGTCAGCATGGATTTATTAAGGGAAGGTCGTGCCAGACTAACTTGATTGAATTTTTTGAGGCGGTAACAAGGAGGGTCGATGAGGGTAACGCATTTGATACAGTCTACATGGATTTTAGCAAGGCTTTTGACAAGGTCCCACATGGCAGACTGGTCAAAAACATAAAAGCCCGTGGGATCCAAGGGAGAGTGGCAAATTGGATCCAAAATTGGCTCAGTGGCAGGAAGCAAAGGGTAATGGTCGGCTGGTGTTTTTGTGACTGGAAGGCTGTTTCCAGTGGGGTTCAACATGGGTCAGTATGAGGTCCATTACTTTTTGTGGTATATATTAATGATTTAGACTTAAATGTAGGGGGCGTGATTAAGGAATTTGAAGATGATACAAAAATTGCCTGTGTGGTTGATAGTAGGGAGGAAAGCTGTAGACTGCAGGAAGATGTCAGTGGACTGGTCAGGTGGGTAGAAAAGTGGCAAATGGAATTCAATCCGGAGAAATGTGAGGAAATGCATTTGGGGAGGTCAAACAAGGCAAGGGAATACACAATAAATGGAAGGATACTGAGAGGTGTAGAGGAAGAGAGGGGCCTTGGAGTGCATGTCCACAGATCCCTGAAGGTAGCAGGATAGCTAGATAATGTGGTTAAGAAGGCATAAGGGATACTTTCCTTTATTAACCAAGACACAGAATATAAAAGCAGGAAGGTTATGCTGGAACTGTATAAAATACAAGTTAGGCCACATCTTGAGTACTGCGTACAGTTCTGGTCACCACACTACAGGAAAGATGTGATTGCACTAGAGAGGGTACAGAGGAGATTTACGAGGATGTTGCCAGGACTGAAGTATTTTAGCTATGAGGAAAGATTGGATAGGCTGGGGTTGTTTTCTTTGGACAGAGGAGGCTGAGGGGTGATTTGATTGAGGTGTATAAAATTATGAGGGGCCTAGATGGAATGGACAGGAAGGACCTATTTCCCTTAGCAGAGAGGTCAATAACCAAGGGGCATAGATTTAAAGTGATTGGTAGAAGAATTAGAGGGGAGCTGAGGAAAAATGTTTTCACCTGTAGGATTGGAACTCACTACCTGAAAGGGCGGTAGAGGGAGAAACCCTCAACGCATTTAAAAGGTACTTGGATTATGCACTTGAAGTGCCATAACCTGCAAGACTATGGAGCAAGTGCTGGAAAGTGGGATTAGGCTGGGTAGCTCTATTTCTACTGGCATAGACACGATGGGCCGAGTGGCATCCTTCTCTGCCATAAATTTTCTATGTTTCTGTGATGCATATTGGGAGGAAGAATGAGGAAAGGCAATATAAACTAAAATGGTACAATTATAAAAGTGGAATTACTGGTGGAAGGTGGGAAGTGGTGTTCGACAGGGATCAGTGCTGGGACCACTGTTGTTCACCATTAACAAATGATTTGGACTGGAGAATCGGAAGTACAATATCAAAATTTGCGGACAACAACAAATTAGTTAATATTGAGGAAGGCTGTGACAAAATACAAGAAGACGTTAACAAACTTACAGAATGGGTATGTAAACGACAAATGCACTTCAATATAAATGTGAGATGGTGCATTTTGGTAGGAGGAATAAGGAGGCCACCTACTTCTTGCAAAATAAGAGTCCAAATGGGGTAGAGGAGCAAAAGGATCTCAGAGTACAGACACACAAATCATTAAAAGTAGCAATGCAGGTTAACAAAGCCATAAAAAGTGCAAACAAAGCACTGGGGCTCATTTCTAAAGGAATAGAATTGAAAAACAGTGATGTTATGTTAAACTTGTATAGAACCTTGATTAGACCACATTTAAAGTACTGTGCGCAGTTCTGGTCTCCATATTACAAAAAGGATATAGAGAGCTCAAAAAAGAATGATACCAGAACTAAGAGGGTACAGCTATCAGGAATGACTGAACAGGCGACCTGTTAGATGTCTTTAAAATTATGACGGGTTTGATAGGGTAGACGTTTCCACTTGTGGGGGAGACCAAAACTAGGGGCCGTAAATATAAGATATAAATCCAATAAGAAATTCAGGAGAAACTTCTTTACTCAGAGGGTGGTGAAAATGTGGAACTCGCTACCACATGGAGTGGTTGAAGCAAATAGCGTAGAGGCCTTAAAGGGGAAGCCAGATAAGTACACGAGGGAGAAAGGAATAGAAGGATATGTTGATAGGGCGAGATGAAGTAAGGTGGGAGGAGGCTCAAGAGAAGCATAAACACAGGCATAGACCTGTTAGGCTAAATGTCTTATTTCTGTACTGCATATTCCATGTAATTCTATGTAAAGAGGGTGCAGGAACAGAGAAACCAGGGGGTTCAAATACACAAATCTTTGAAGGTGGCAGGACAAGTTGATAAGGTTGATTCCTGAAATGAGAGGGTTGTCCTATGAGGAGAGATTGAGTATAATGGGCCAATATTCTCTGGAGTTTAGAAGAATGGGAGGTGATCTCATTGAAACGTATAAAATTCTTAGACGGATTGACAGGGTAGATGCTGAGAGGCTGTTTCCCCTGGCTGGAGAGTCCAGAACTAAGGGCCATAGTCTCAGGATAAGGGGTTGGCCATTTAGGACCAAGATGGTGAAAAATTTCTTCTCTCAAAGGGTCGTGAATCTTTGGAATTCTCTACCCCAGAGGGCAGTGGATGCTCAGTCATTGAGTATATTCAAAACTGAGACCGATGGATATTTGGACACTGAGGGAATCAAGGGATATGGGGATAGGGCAGGAAAGTGGAGTTGAGGTAGAAGATCAGACATGATCTTATTGAATGGTGGAGCAGGCTCGAGGGACCGTATGGCCTACTCCCGCTCCTATTTCTTATGTTCTTATTTTCTTAATAAAGTATACAGAATCCCGGACTTTATAAATTGAGACATGGGGGTTATTTTAACCCCCAGGAACGGGTGGGTTGGGGAGGGTGGGAGTTGAAAATAGTTGTGTTCTGGGTTGCGATCACAACCCGGCTTCACTTTCAGGTTTAACATGGGTGGTAAAAGTCCAGGCTTCCCACTGGGAATGCAAAGTCCGAAAATTTTGCAGTTGCGACCCAAAAAAACTATTTTCACCTCCCACCCGTCCCCAACCCACCCATTCTTGGTGGTTAAAATCACCCCCATACAGTACAAAAGCAAGGAAGTTAGGCTAAACTTTTATAGATCACTGGATAGGCTTCAGCTGGAGTATTGTGCTAAACTCTGGGCACCACACTTTAGGAAGGATGTCAAGGCCTTTGAGAGGGTGCAGAGGAGATTTACTACAATGGTACAGAGATGAGGGACTTCAGTTATGTGGAGAGACTGGAGAAACTGGGATTGTTTTCCTTAGAGCAGAGAAGGTTAAGGTGAGATTTAATAGAGGTGTTGAAAATTATGAAGGCTTTTGATACTAGTAAATAGGGAGAAACTGTTTCCACTGGCAGGAGGGTCGGTAACCAGAGGATAGATTTAACATAATTGGCAAAAGAACCAGGGAAAGATGAGGCAAGTTGTTACGATCTGGAATGCACTGCCTGAAAGGGCAGTGGAAGCAGATTCAACAGTAACTTTCAAAAGAGAATTGGATAAATACTTGAAGGGAAAAATTTGGAGGGCTGTGGGGAAAGATCAGGAGAGTGAGACTAATTGGATAGTTGCTTCAAAGAGCCCACACCAGCACAGTGGGCCGAATGGCCTCCTTTTGTGCTGTAAAATTCTGTGATTCTATGATTTCACCTTGTTGTCTCTTTGAGAAGAACTCCAAGTTACTTCAGATTAATTTTTAAAGCTTTTTCAATTACACAACCTGTCATAAATGTGTGAAAACAACAATTTTTTGGCGCTTTAAAATCACTTATACTTACTGCTCGGTGCCTAACAACCCCGGATGACCCGTTACAATGAGCGATACTTACAACTGACAAAGAAACGGCATTACGGGTGGAAAAAGATGTGACACTCCCGCTGCATTTAAATATTATGATAAAACTCCTGGCTGCTTCAAGTGGGAACTTCCACCCCCATCCCCCAGCCCCCCCAAGAAACGTGTATCAAGTACCAATGCAAACGTGTCGCAGTCACTTTATTCTCATCCGAACACCTCAAAAATTGGTGCACACGGGCATTAGGATGAGGAAAATTGGAGTTTAAAACCCAGCTTCCGTTAAAATCCCTTTCCCAGCCTAACTTAATGAAAAAGTTTCAAGTACAGCCTGTTTCTAACTGAAAAGCTGGAGGTTTGAGCCGAGTCACTTTCAAACAAACGCATAGGGCTTGATTTTAAAAGTGAAAAATGGGTGGGTTAGGGGCAGGGGGGCATTGAAAATTGCCACCGTTTCAGACCCGCCCCCAACCCGCCCATTTCCAGTTTTCACTGGAGCGGGCGAGGGGCGGGCGGCCAACCCACTCCCAGGAGGCGGGTTGGGCCTTAAAACCTTTCAAGGAGGCTTCAGGCCTCCATTTTTCACTAATACCCAATTTCTACCCCGGGGGGCCGGGATTCCTGTGCCTTCTGTTTTATGCCTCGTGAAAGGAAGCGAGAAGGCCCGAGACTAACAGGTAGGTGCCTAGAAAGGCACAGCTTGTGGGCCCGGAGGAGTAGGAGTGCTTCCCCCAGGCCCAACAAGCCTACCTGCACCGCGTCCCCAACGATCGTGGGCCCCCGACCGCTGACCCCCTCTGGCCCCCCGATCCCGATCTTCCAACCCCAATCCTTCCCCCTCCGACTCCCGCTCCCCCAACCCTGATCCTCCCCCTCAACAATCGCAGACCCCAGCGATGACTCCCGATCCCAGCCACCCGCCCCCCCCCCGACCCCCGGTGACTGACCCCCGATCCCATCCCCTATGACTTGCCCACCTATGCCCACCCATGCCCTTTGCCTACCCATGGCCCTTTGCCCACCCATGGCCCTACACCCACCCATGGCCCTATGCCCACCCATACCCCCTGTGCCCACCCAGGCCCTGCCCCCCCCCACCCCCGTCCCCCCCCTATCCATGAAAACAATGACTTACCTGCAGACTTACCTGAAGACATCCTCTCCCTGGCTGGTCTCCCGTCCAACTGAGACCAGCCTGTCAATCAGCCGGTCAGTCTGACGGGTAACCGGCAAAAAAAAAGACGTCCTTACATCAAAATTGTAAGGATGTCCGAGAAACCCGCACTAATGGGTTTCCCAACCTCAAATTGACCTCCCGCCCCCTTCCCGGCACCGTTTTAAAATTGAACCCATATTGTGTGATTTGCTCAGTTATGTATTTCTAATTGCCCGTTAACTTTGAGTTGAATTGAGCTGGTTGGAATCTTCAGCAGTAGATAGATTAGACTACCAACTCCCATCGTGAGGAGGGATTACAAGAAGGAAAAAACAACTTAATTAAAGTTACCTATAAAAGAATAGCTGAGCATATAGATTACTACCTTTTAATGCTTTTTCTTTCAGCAGCTGTGTTATCGACTCTCTCTCTCTATATATATATATATACTCTATATATATATAATATATGAACTGTTATAAATTCACCTGATTCAGTTGTACATGTTTTGTTCAATGTTAGTTACAAGTTTAAATGAGGTCTGATGTAGTGATGCTCTACCTCCTTTGAAAGATGGAAGAACATTTCTATGGGGATACAAGGTAGATACAGTAACTCAGGCAATTTACATAAAGGTTTTCTGTTCATTTCCTGGGCTCATTATCACAAACTTACCTAAATATCAGGGCCACTGAACATACTCTTGAGAATGTAGGGAGCTAAAGCTCCAAAATACCAAAGGCTAACCCTATCCCGGCAGCAGTCTCAACTCTTTCATCCTGTGCTGCCTTTATTCCAAACAGGCCGGCAAGCTACAGTCTGGCTATTAGCCGATAAGGGACATCCCCTCCAGACATGGCTCATGACTCTTGTCAGGACCAGGACACAGCTCCAGCTCTGGCCAACAACGAGAGCCATGTGGCCACAAGAGACAGGCAATCGGCATGCTCAAGCAACACTTCCGCTGCCTGGACCGTTCCAGAGGAGCTTTGCAGTACAGCCCTGAGTGGGTATCCAGATTTGTTGTCACCTGCTGTATGCTCTATAACTTTGCCATCATGAGGGACCCATCCTTACCGCCACCTGGGCATGAATAAGTGCAGGAGGAGGAGCAGAAGAGCATGAGGGGGAGGAGGAGCTGCATCGACTACCAGTGCCCCTAGGTTTCAGAGCTCTCAGCCACCAGCTCATCGAGGAGCGCTTCACCTAAAGCAGCCCTCCCATCCCCTCCCAATACATCAACATTGGGCAAGAGAAAACACTTGCAAACATTGCAGCCAGGCGGTGGTGAAAAGAGAAAAGGAAATACTATGAAGAGAGACAAAGAGAGAGGGAAAAAGAGTAAGAGAGGGGGAAGAGAAAGAGAGGGGGAAAAGAGGAGAAAAAAGGATAAGAGAGGAGTGGTGAAGAAAATATTACTACCATTTGGCCAATCGATGACCTGAGAGATGAATGCAATTTGCCGCTTTTAACGATGGGGTAGATTTTTGTCCACTCCTGGGCAGTGATCTGACAGAACGGATCTCTGCCCATTGTAGGAACCGCCCGGTTTTCATTCCATACACAACAGGGAATTCGAATTAAAAAGATAAATAGCTGCCAAGGCTAACAAAATGGTCGAGCAGGTTTGATGGCCCAAATGGTCTACTCATGCTCCGATCTCAGTATTGGGAATTATTGGGTAAATTCACTGGTCCCTTACTCCAGCAAAGAGCCTGACCCAGTGGAGAGTAGGTCAGAGAATGAAGTCAAAGGCAGCACATGCTAAAGAATCAGCACTAGTGTTTTAGCCCTATCGTTAATCCACTTTCCTTTTGACTGTGACTTCTTGCTTGGATTGGTGAATTGAACCCCTTATTTATACAGAAATCACTATTGAAATATTGAATTTCTGCCTCTCAATCAAACGGCTTTGAATCCAATAATTTTTTTCAAGGTCAAATCAATTTGACTCTGCGTACCATGTGGAATAAAATCATATACGACAGTTCTGAAATTATACTGGCACAGACATCTTCATTTAAATGTGGTGCATTTTATTATAAATGCATAAAATAAAATAAAATGAAAACAGAAACTAAAGGAAATGGGTAACACCAATTTATATCAGGCATGTTCTATTATCTTAGTGATGTAAGTTTCATAATCTCTTCAGATAGCATCTATTGCTTTAAATGTGTTTCTTACACACGAATAGTACAAAGCATTTGACTTTTCATTTCTGCCTATACCACCAGGAGCAACTCAATCATGAAATAACATTAAGATTGCAGGATCTGATATGGCCAGAAGACATATTAAAAAGCAGGACCCATTACTTGGGTCTGAATCTGTACCCATGCTTTTAAAAATTAAATGCAGAGGTGCAAACCAAACCCCAACTGTAAAGCCACTCAGTAAGTACGATACAGAAGATAAACCATAAAGGCCACACTTATATTGTGCTTACAGTCTGACTACGGGCTACTGATTCGACTTGGAGCAAGGAACACCAGATTTATAAAGTCAAGTCTACAGTCCTAAAACATCTTTTAAAAACCCTGCTTCAAGTCTAGTGAACCCCCCCGAGCATGTTTCACACGTGGTTTGATACCACATTGGAGTTATACTCCATGCAGTGTCATGCCCAATGATGAGAGACAATCTCTCCTAATGTATAACGTATCCAAGTTCGCTGACAATACAAAGCGAGTTGGGAAAGTAAGCTGTGAGGAGGATGCAAAGAGTCTGCTAAGAGATATCGACAAGTTCAGTGAGTGGGCAAAAAGGTGGCAGATGGAGTATAATGTGGGGAAATGTGAGGTTATTCACTTTGGTAGGCAAGTAGAAAAACAGAATATTTTTTAAATGGTGAGAAACTATTAAATGTTGGTGATCAAAGGGATTTGGGTGTCCTTGTACACGAAACACAGAAAGTTAACATACAGGTACAGCAAGCAATTAGGAAGGCAAATGCTATCTTGGCCTTTATTGCAAGGGGGTTTGAGTACAAGAGGAAGGAAGTCTTGCTGCAATTGTACAGGGCTTTGGTGAGACCACACCTGGAGTACTGTGTGCAGTTTTGGTCTCCTTACCTAAGGAAGGATATACTTGCCTTAGAGGCGGTGCAACGAAGGTTCACTAGATTGATTCCTGGGATGAGAGGGTTGTCCCATGAGGAAGGATTGAGTAGAATGGGCCTATACTCTCTGAAGTTTAGAAGAATGAGAAGTGATCTCATTGAAACATATAAAATTATGAGGGGGCTTGACAGGATAGATGCTGAGAGGATGTTTCCCCTGGCTGGAGAGTCTAGGACTAGGGGGCATGGTCTCAGGATAAGGGGTTGGACATTTAGGACTGAGATGAGGAGGAATTTCTTCACTCAGAGGGTTGTGAATCATTGAAATTCTCTACCCCAGAGGGCTGTGGATGCTCAGTCATTGAGTATATTGGACTCTAAGGGAATCAAGGGATATGGGGATCGGGCAGGAAAGTGGAATTGAGGTTAAAGATCAGCCATGATCTGATTGAATGGTGAAGCAGGCTCGAGGGGCCTTATGGCCTACTCATGCTCCTATTTCTTATGTTCTTATGTTCTGATGGGCCTCATACCTCTATATTCCAGAGTCAGGTCAGGACCTGGCACCAAGTTATGAGAGCAGATTCTCCTGTTGCTGCATCTTGGGCGGGGAGGATGCTCACCACTAATGCGGACCACCTGATTGTACATCTAATAATTTAAATGGATGGAAGATCAGGCAGACTCCCTTACAGACATCTGTTCCTCCCCACCCAACTTTCCTGTATTTCCTGTGCCCAGGTGATTCATTGGCCACAGGTGCAGGAACAGGAGAATCTGCCCTAAACTGTCACTTTTGTGTCACAGCAACTTAAAAGTGGCACTTAAACACCACCCCAAGTCGTGTGGCCTACGATCCGTCAAAAACCACGAACACTGCAGGCACCTAAATGAGTCAGGGCAGCCACGTCAGAAGAAGTTACTCTTTCTGCAATTCACAACAAATCTACCCAATGCTGTTCCACACAACTAGGGATCAGAGTTCTTTTTTAATTATATTTTCTTTTACTTTTTCTTTACACTAACATCCTGTAATGCACAAATTTGATGTCACTGCTGCTGCTGCAGTTCAGATCAACATCACCGGGCTTTATTTTTTTTCATATCGGCGAGCCTCACAGCAGGGATGAAAGGGGGCTGAAAGTGAGAGGGGAAAAAGAGAACTTTATTGGGCAAGAAACCAGCAAACTTTAGTTCTTATCCAAAAGCATGCTCACACACGTCAAATGCCCAACAATTTTGTCAAATGAATACATGAAAAGGAAATCAGGCACGGTGTGAAACGGGCACAGTGTAAAATGGACGCTGTTTAAATCGGGAGGGATGTAAATCGGACCCGGTATAAAACAGGGCACGGTGTAAATCGGGGGGAGTGTAAATCAGGCGAGGTGTAAAATGGGGCGCGGTGTAGAACGGGCGGGGTGTAAAACGGGCGGATGTAAATCGAGTGCGGTGTGAAATGGGCAGGGTGTAAATCGACCTGACAGTTCGCTATCAGCCCATTTTACTCTCCTGCTGTTTACCAATCTCGCCCCACTCTGAGCCTGTACTCTGGAGAGTTTGATTTCTGCAGCTGGGAAACTGTCTTTTGCAGCAATGATTTTGCCATTCTGCCTGCAGCCGCATAGACTTGCTTCTCACAGGGTCAGACCACCAGCAGATATTCAACCTTTTATCCTACTCAGTGAGAGTTTCTCACGGGCAGTTATATCATTCCCTGCGGGCTTACTCTTGTATGCCATTATCATGGAGGAGGAGGAGGAGCAGTATATGATGGAGCAAAGGAGTCAGACAACATTTAAGGAGGATGCAGCCCACCAAATATGACCCTCCCCCTTCCACCCCATAGAATGTACAGGCAGCATAGATCATATGAGGACTTTGCTGAGCAGACATGTGGCAGAGTGCACTTCACCAAATAGGCAATACAGCTCTGTCACCTTCTGCATGAACATAGGAACATAGGAACAGGAGTAGGCCATTCAGCCCCTCGTGCCTGCTCCGCCATTTGATAAGATCATGGCTGATCTGTGATCTAGCTCCATATACCTGCCTTTGGACCATATCCCTTAATACCTTTGGATGCCAAAAAGCTATCTATCTCAGATTTAAATTTAGCAATTGATCTAGTATCAATTGCAGTTTGCGGAAGAGAGTTCCAAACTTCTACCACCCTTTGTGTGTAGAAATGTTTTCTAATCTCACTCCTGAAAGGTCTGGCTCTAATTTTTAGACTGTGCCCCCTACTCCTAGAATCCCCAACCAGCGGAAATAGTTTCTCTCTATCCACCCTATCTGTTCCCCTTAATATCTTATAAACTTCGATCAGATCACCCCTTAACCTTCTAAACTCTAGAGAATACAACCCCAATTTGTGTAATCTCTCCTCGTATCTTAATCCTTGAAGTCCGGGTCTCATTCTAGTAAACCTACGCTGCTCTCCCTCCAAGGCCAATATGTCCTTCCGAAGGTGCGGTGCCCAGAACTGCTCACAGTACTCCAGGTGCGGTCTAACCAGGGTTTTGTATAGCTGCAGCATAACTTCTGCCCCCTTGTACTCCAGTCCTCTAGATATAAAGGCCAGCATTCCATTAGCCTTCTTGATTATTTTCTGCACCTGTTCATGACACTTCAATGATCGATGTACCTGAACCCCTAAGTCCCTTTGGGCATCCACTGTTTTTAACTTTTTACCATTTAGAAAGTACCCTATTCTACCTTTTTTGATCCAAAGTGGATGACCTCACATTTGTTTGCATTGAATTCCATTTTCCACAGTTTTGCCCATTCACCTAATCGATCAATATCGCTTTGTAATTTTATGTTTTCATCTACACTGCTTATAGTGCCACCAATCTTTGTGTCATCGGCAAACTTAGATATGAGACTTTCTATGCCTTCATCTAAGTCGTTAATAAATATTGTGAATAATTGAGGCTCCAAGACAGATCCCTGCGGGACTCCACTAGTCACATCCTGCCAATGTGAGTACCTTCCCATGATCCCTACTCTCTGTTGCTTTCGCTCAGCCAACTTCCTAACCAAGTCCGTACTTTTCCCTCGATTCCATGGGCTTCTATCTTAGCTAACAGCCTCTTATGTGGGACCTTATCAAATGCCTTCTGGAAGTCCATATAAATAACATCCATTGACATTCCCCTGTCCACTACTTTAGTCACCTCTTCAAAAAATTCAATCAGATTTGTCAGGCATGACCCACCTTTCACAAATCCATGCTGGCTCTCCCTGATTAACTGAAAATTCTCGAGGTGTTCAGTCACCCTATCTTTAATTATAGACTCCAGCATTTTCCCCACAACAGATGTTAGGTTAACTGGTCTATAATTCCCTGGTTTCCCTCTCTCTCCTTTCTTAAAAAGCGGAGTGACATGTGCAATTTTCCAATCGAGAGGGACAGTTCCTGAATCTAGAGAACTTTGAAAGATTATAGTTAGGGCATCTGCAATGTGCTCACCTACTTCATTTAAAACCCTGGGATGGAAACCATCTGGTCCTGGGGATTTGTCACTCTTTAGTGCTATTATTTTCTTCATTACTGTTGCTTTATTTATGTTAATTTTATCGAGTCCCTGTCCCCGATTCAATATTTGTTTTCTTGGGATTTCTGGCTTGCTATCATCTTTTTCTACTGTAAATACTGACGTGAAGTAATTGTTCAACATGTCCGCCATTTCCCCATTGTCAATGACAATATCCCCACTTTCAGTTTTTAAGGGGCCAACACTGCTCCTGACCACCCTCTTTTTCCTGATATAACTATAAAAGTTCTTCATATTGGTTTTGATATCCCTTGCAAGTTTCTTTTCATACTCTATTTTTGTAGCTCTTACTATCTGTTTTGTGACCCTTTGTTGATCTTTGTATCTTTCCCATTCACCAGGATCTGTGCCATTTTTTGCCTTTTTGTATGCCCTTTCCTTATGTCTTATACTGTCCCTTACCTCTTTAGTTGTCCACGGCTGTTTTTTTTGGCAAGTAGAGTTCTTGCCCCTCAGGGGTATAAACCAATTCTGTATCACGTTAAATGTTTCTTTAAACATTTCCCACTGATCATCACTCGTTTTACCCATTAACAGATTTGCCCAGTTTACTGTGGACAGTCTCTGTCTCATCCCTTTGAAGTCGGCCTTACCCAAGTCTAGAATCTTAGCAGCTGATTCACTTTTTTCCCTTTCAAACACTACATTGAACTCGATCATGTTATGATCGCTATTGGATAGATGTTCGCGCACAGTTAAGCTGTTAACTAAATCTGGTTCATTACTCATTACTAAATCTAGTATGGCTTGCCCCCTTGTTGCCTCTAGGACATACTGCTGTAGAAAACTATCCCGGACACACTCAAGAAATTCACTACCTTTCTGACAGTTGCTAGTCTGCTTTCCCCAATCTATGTGAAGGTTAAAGTCCCCCATTAAGACCACTATGCCTTTCTTACACGCTTGACTAATCTCTGCATTTATACAATCTAACACTTCAGAGGTGCTGCCAGGGGTCCTATACACAACTCCCACTATAGTCTTAGATCCTTTCCTATTTCTCAATTCAACCCATAAGGTCTCTGTTGGCTGCTTACCTCTCGTTATATCCTCCTTTATCATTGAATTGATTTCATCTCGAAATGATGACCTGCAGCTTCTCTGATCTGCCCACACTGCTCTCTGCGGCTATGAAGGTGGCCACCACTTTCAACATCTATGGCATAACCTCATTTCAAGAACCACGGGTGATCTCTGTAATATCAGCAAGGCTGCAGTAGTGGCAGGCATTCGCTAAGTCAATGGTAATCTTTATAGGAGACCTGGCAAATTCATCATCTTTGGATCACATCACAGCAGTGAAACAGGGCCACACAGTTTTACAGGGTTGATGGATTCCCATATTGGTTTGTGGGCTCCCACAGAACAACAAACCTCAACAGGAAGGGCTTCCACTCCCTCAATGTACAGGTTGTGAGCAACAACGTGCTATGGTCAATGCCAAATAGATTGGAACTTGTTATGAGGCATTCATTCTTTGAAATGAGGCCCTCACTGACCTCTTCAGGGAAAAAAATCAGGTCAACAAATGGCTTGTAGGTGACAAAGCCTATCCCCTACTCTTATGGATGATAAGCCCAATAAGAGTGGCCCAAACAGCAGCAGAGGAGCACTACAACGAGGCACATACTTCTACTAGATTGCTCATCAAGAGGACCATTGGGGTTTTGCTAGCACGCTTTAGCTGTCTGGACAGATTAGGAGTATGCTCCATGTCATGTTGTTTTAAGGTGGAGATACCCCTTCAAAGGCCTGTAGCAGGAAATTGTGCGCTAATTTCTCCTGGGAGAGCTGAAGTAGATGTGAGGATATCAACTTGTTAAAGTGGAGGAAGGGGTTTAAGAGTTATGTATGTAAGTAATTGCTGATAGGGGAGCTGCACGATCCCAAGTTAAAGTCTCCCTTAACCAGAGTGCACTGTGAAAGGTTAGTTGTACAAGTGTTTCTTTAAGATGATGCAGAATGTACTGATGCCAAGGCTGGGCAAGGAAGAAATAGGACATTATAGAATCATAGAATCTTACAGCAGAGAAGGCGGCCATTCCATCCATCGTGCCTGAGCCAGCTCTTTGAAAGAGCTGTCCAACTTAATCCCACACCTGAGTTTTTTCCCCGTAACCCTGAAAATTAGTCCTCTTCAAGTATATGTCCAATTGCCTTTTGAAAGTTCCTTTGGAATCTGCTTCCATCACCCTTTCAAGTCATGCATTCCAGATCTTAACAACCCTCTGTGTGAAAAAATTTAGCCTCATTTCCCCTCTAGTTTTTTTGCCAATTATTTCAAATCTGTGACCTCTGGTTACTGACCCACTTGCCAGAGGAAACAGTTTCTCCCTACTTGGTCTATCAAAACCCCTCAGGATTTTGAATTCCTCTATTAGGTCTCCCCTTAACCTTCTCTGCTACAAGGAGAACAATCCCAGCTTCTCCAATCTCTCCACATAACTGAAGTCCTTCATCCCTGGTATCATCCTGGTAAACCTCCTCTGTACCCTCTCCAAGGCCTTGACATCCTTCCTAAAGTGTGGTGTGCAGAATTGTACACAATACTCCAGCTGAGGCATAACCAGTGATTTGTAAAGGTTTAGCATGACTTCCTTGTTTTGTATTCAATGCCCCTATTTACAAAGCCAATTATCCCATATGCTTTCTTAACCATCTTATCAACTTGCCCTGCCACATTCAAAGATTTGTGAATATTCACCCCCAGGTCCCTCTGCTCTTGCACCCCCTTAAAATACCATTTATATTATATCGACTCTCCATGTTGTTCCTCCCAAAGTGCATCACTTCACACTTATCAGGATTAAATTGCATCTACCATGTGTCTGCCCATTTCACCATCCTGTCTATGTCCTCCTGAAGTCCGCTACAATCCTGCTTACTATTTATTATGTTGCTAAGTTTTGTATCATCTGCAAACTTCGAAATTGTACTCCCTATACCCAATGTCATTTATATATAACAAGAAAACCAATGGTCCTAATACCGACCCCTGGGGGGCCTCACTGCATACTTCTCTCCAGTCAGAAAAACATCCGTTCACCACTACTCTCTGCCTCCTATCCCTTAGCCAATTACATATCCAAGTTATCATAGTCCCTTTAATCCCATGTGCTTCTATTTTCCGAATAAGTCTGTTATGTGATACTTTATCAAATGCCTTTTGAAAATCCATATATACAACATCTACTGCACCAACTTCATCAACCCTCTCTGTTACTTCATCAAAGAACTCAGTCAGGTTAGTCAGACATGATTTGCCTTTAACAAATCCGTGCTGGCTGTCCCTTATTAACCTATGCTTCTCCAAGTGAGAATTAATTTTGTCCTTGACAACGGTCTCTAGTAGTTTTCCCACCACTGACGTTAAACTGATTGGCCTGTAGTTATCTGATTTATCTCTCTCCCCTTTTTTGAACATTGGTGTAACATTTCCAATCCTCCACTCCTCTGGCACCACTCCCATATCTAAGGAGGATTGAAAGATTGTGGTCAGAGCTTCTGCTATCTCCACCTTTGCTTCCCTCAGCAACCGAGGATGCATCCCATCTGGACCAGGTGACTTATTAATTTGAGTGACGCCAACTTATTTAGCACCTCCTTTCTATCTATTTATATTCTTTCCAATATCTCTACTCCCCCTCCTCTACTGCGACATTAACTTCATCCTCTTCTTTTGTGAAGACAAATGCAAAGTCCTCATTCAGGAACTCAGTCATGTCCTCAGCCTCCACAAGAAGATTTTCTTTTTTGTCCCTAATCGGCCCCACCATTCCTTTAACTATCCTTTTACTTTCTATATGTTTATTAATGATTGTTGGGTTCCCTTTTATGTTATCAACAATCTATTCTCATACACACTCTTTGCCCTTCTTATATCCTTTTTCAATTTCCCCCTGCACTCTCTGTATTCAGCTTGGTTTTCTATTGTATTCTGTAACTGACATTTGTCATAAACCTCCTTTTTCTGTTTTATTTTAACCTCTATTTCCTTTGTCATCCAGGGCGCTCTAGCTTTGGATGCCCTATCTTTCCTCCTTATGGAAATATGCTTGGTTTGTATCTGAACTATCTCCGCCTTGAAGGTCTGCCACTGCTCATTTACTGTTTCCTTGGCCAATCTTTGTTTCCAGTCCATCTGTGCTAGATCTCTTCTCAAATCACTGAAATTGGCTCTCTTCCAATTGGGTATTTTCACCTTTGATTTTTCTTTGTCCCTTTTCATAACTACTTTAAACCTAATTATATTATGATCACTATTACCCAGATGTCCTCCCACTGAAACACACTCCACTTGCCCTACTTCATTCCCCAGAACTAGACCCAGCACTGCTTCCTTCCTCGTTGGGGTAGAAATATACTGATTAAGAAAGTTCTCCTGTACACGTTTCAGGAATTCTTCACCCTCCTTGCCCTTTACACTATATTTCCCCAGTCTATATTGCTGTAGTTGAAGTCCCCTACTGTTACTGCTCTATTGTTTTTACATTCCTCTAAAATTTGCCTACAGATTTGCTCCTCTATCTCCTTCTCCTTCTCACTAAACGCCCAGCAATGTAACAGCTCATTTTCTGTTCCTTAATTGTAACCAAATAGATTCACTCCTTGAACACTCTAGTGTGTATCGTCCCTCTGTAGAACTGTAATATTATCCTTGATCAATACTGCCACTCACTCTCCTGTCCTTTTCCTTCCCTATCGCTCCTGAATATATTGTAGCCAGGAATGTTTAGTTCCCATTCCTGCCCATGTTTAAGCCAGGTCTCCGTTATAGCCACTATATCATTTTTTAAAATTCATTCATGGGATCTGGCAAAGCCAGCATTTATTGCCTATCCCTAATTGCCCTTGAGAAAGCTGTACCATGGAAAGCAACCAGGAGTAAAGCTTTTACTGGGAACAAAGCATCAAAAGTGGAGGTGAGGGAGTTGTTGAGCAGATCGACAGCTGCAGGAGTACTGTGGCAAATAGAAGGCCAAAGGCTAGGGAGTTGGGAGTTTGAAAGTGTAACTGTAAGTGACTTGGGGGATATTTTATTTAGGGCTCAATGCAGAAGGAAGTGCAGTTGGAAGGAGGTAGGGGATGTGTTTAATGAGGGATACAGGGAACAGGTCAGAGATGGTTTTGTCTAAGATCGACACCCTGGAGTAGAGAAGCCATATAACATGGCAAGATCGAGGGGGCCATGAATATGAGTAGAAAAGTTTATATGGAAGGAAAGGTTCAGGGAGGACGGGGCCAGTGAAATCAGAGGAGAAAGGGCAGAGGGATTTGGTGATGAACAGTAGTGCAGTCACTGCAGTATGTTGGGCGGGGATGGTGGAAAGTATAGCCACGCGGGGAGGCTTCAGTAGTGGGAAAGGTGTCGGCAGCTGTCGGTCAAGTTTCTGTCAAACCCAGGATGTAAATGCAGTCATCCACACTAAGGTCATGGATGCAAGGATCTTGTTCACGAATGAACGGACATTCTGGAGGGAAATGCATAGAGGAGCGATAGTTATTCATCCACTGGCAGAGTCCAAGGGGGCAGTGGTGGGCGGGGTGAGTGGGGCAGGAAGGACGTTGGCGAGATTAGCCCTCAGCGGGCAAGCTGGGTGAGAAGGCTGGTGAGAGAAGTGAAAGGGGCAGTTGGGGTTGCTGCTTGAAAGGAGGCAGCAATGGGTACCTCAATGGGCCCTCCAGAGAATGCCGAGAGAGGCACAGAGGGAAGCAGTGAGCTTATCCAAGAGGGACTCAAGCCTGGGATGGCAGAGGAGGAGTGATGGGGTGGCCAAAGTACCCAAGAGGGGAGAAAAGAAAGGTTTCATGACTGGGTGACAGGAAGAGGAGGAAATAGGAGAGAGCAGCCCAAGGGGGGGTCAAGAATATAGAAGGGCAGTAACGGGCTTAGGTCTGGAACAGCAGCCAAATGCACATGCGAATGGACATAATGGGAATTCAGGTTACGAAAGCATGACAGGGATTAGGAGCGATATGCCTTGGTCATAAACAGAGTACAGTTCAAAGCTAAAGTCCGAGGTCTAATGGTGCCTTGTATTCAGGATGGAGTCAGCTTGGAGCACCAACAAACCACTGTCAAGGGGTTCAGAGAGAGTTTTGGAGAGGGAGTGAATCCAGGAGCTGTTCAAGGGGCAGCTAGGTGGGCACGTTGCTAGAGATTATCCAGTGGAAATGGAGGGCCGAGAAGGAGTAGAGAGTCGACCATAAGCCATCAGCGGACTTCAATGGAAATAAAAATCCGGACAGATGTAAAATGGGCTGCCGGTTCGTTATCACCCATTTTACGCCATTGCACAAAGTCAAAACTACCCCTAATATCATTAGGGATTAAGTGAAGTCATGTTTACATGATAAACTACATTTCAACCAAGGACCCAGGATCATATTATGACAGGGGTCATGAGTGAAATGCTTTCTCACAATCTAAATCTAGCCTCTAGTGGATATGATTTGACAGTGTGCCATCATTCACGGACATAAGGAATGCAGCTTAGCTATCTGGGATAATTAATATGTTCTATGGTGTATCCTGCTACAAAGAGAAAAGCCCAGATTTTAACCCGGTGAGAATGGGCACTTTCAGGTTGGGTGTCCGATTTAAACTCCACCCGATTGACGCAACGCCCGATTGTACACCCCACCCGATTTACACCCCACCCAATCTACACCCTGCCCGATTTAAACTCCACTCGATTGACGCAACGCCCGATTGTACACCCCACCCGATTTACACCTCACCCAATCTACACCCTGCCCGATTTAAACTCCACCTGATTGACACCCTGGATTGACACAACGCCCGATTTACATGCCACCCGATTTACACCCCACCCGATTTAAACTCCACCTGATTGATACCCCACCCGATTGACACAACGCCTAATCTACACCCTGCCCGATTAACACAACATCTGATCTACACTCCGCCCAATTTAAACGCCACCTGATTGACACCCCGCCCGATTAACACAACGTCCGATCTACACCCCCCCCGATTAACACAACGTCCGATCTACACCCCGCCCGATTAACACAACGTCCGATCTACACCCCGCCCGATTAACACAACGTCTGATCTACACCCCCCCCGATTAACACAACGTCCGATCTACACCCCGCCCGATTAACACAACGTCCGATCTACACCCCGCCCGATTAACACAACGTCTGATCTACACCCCGCCCGATTAACACAACGTCTGATCTACACCCCGCCCGATTAACACAACGTCTGATCTACACCCTGCCCGATTGACACAACGTCTGATCTACACCCCGCCCGATTAACACAACGTCTGATCTACACCCCGCCCGATTAACACAACGTCTGATCTACACCCCGCCCGATTAACACAACGTCTGATCTACACCCCGCCCGATTAACACAACGTCTGATCTACACCCCGCCCGATTAACACAACGTCTGATCTACACCCCGCCCGATTAACACAACGTCCGATCTACACCCCGCCCGATTAACACAACGTCTGATCTACACCCCGCCCGATTAACACAACGTCCGATCTACACCCCGCCCGATTAACACAACGTCTGATCTACACCCCGCCCGATTAACACAACGTCTGATCTACACCCCGCCCGATTAACACAACGTCTGATCTACACCCTGCCCGATTGACACAACGTCTGATCTACACCCCGCCCGATTAACACAACGTCTGATCTACACCCCGCCCGATTAACACAACGTCTGATCTACACCCCGCCCGATTAACACAACGTCTGATCTACACCCCGCCCGATTAACACAACGTCCGATCTACACCCCGCCCGATTAACACAACGTCCGATCTACACCCCGCCCGATTAACACAACGTCCGATCTACACCCCGCCCGATTAACACAACGTCCGATCTACACCCCGCCCGATTAACACAACGTCTGATCTACACCCCGCCCGATTAACACAACGTCCGATCTACACCCCGCCCGATTAACACAACGTCTGATCTACACCCTGCCCGACTGACACAACGTCTGATCTACACCCCGCCCGATTAACACAACGTCTGATCTACACCCTGCCCGATTGACACAACGTCTGATCTACACCCCGCCCGATTAACACAACGTCTGATCTACACCCTGCCCGATTGACACAACGCCTAATCTACACCCTTCCCGATTTACACCCCGCCCGATTTACACTCCAGCCGATTTACACTCTGCCCAATCGACACCCCGCCCGATTTACACTCCACCCGATTTTCGGCTCTATTAAATGTCAATGTGGCATAAAATCAGGCGAGGTATAAATCGGGAGCCCGACCCCAGAGCAGCCACTCTCGCTGGGCATGTTAGGTTACCATGGTAACTAGCATTTTAGTTTGTAACTATGGAAAACCGTAGCTGAAGGCAAGAAAGTAGTAGCTGCGGCTCCAAAAATGAACCACTGAACCACTCGGGAACCAATCACACTGAATGGCTGCAAGGTATTTGCTTTAGGGGTGGGCTGCTCTTTCAATGCAGAATGTGGAGTTGAGGATTTGATTGATGTCTCAATACGGCACAAGATTTACTTACGATATTTACAGCAGCAGACACAATGCTCCTGTCACTGGCTGTTTCACTCGCTTGGACAGGATGAGATTTCTACAAAACCAGTCAGAACTCAGCAAGAGCAGCACAAACCTAATGCGGGGCTTCCACTGACAACTGAGCAGACACAAGTCTCAAAGAATTGCAACCTACTGTCTTGAGATCAATCCAATGCTGACCTTCTCTGATTAGTTCTTGAAGCCACCATTACAATTTCAGTTGGAGATAGAATGAAAAAAAGAACTTGCATTTATGTTGAACGTTTTATGACCTCAGGATGTCCCAAAATGCTGCACTGCCAATGAAGTACTTTTGAAGTGTAGTCACCATTGTAATGTCGGCAACACGGCAGCCAATTTGTGCACAGCAAGATCCCACAAACAGCAATAAGATAAATGACCAGTTAAACTATTTTTAAGTGATAACGGTTGAGCAATAAGTATTGGCCAAGACACCAGGAAATCCCCTGCTCTTCTTCAAATAGTGCTACAGGATCCATTATATCCATCTGAGAGGACAGAGAGAGCCTCAGTTTAACAATTCATCTGAAATACAGCACCTCTGACAGTACAGCACGAAAGTGTCAGTTTAGGCTGTGCTCGACTCTATGGATCGGGGCTTGAACCCACAACCTTCGGGCTTCAGAGTTAAGAGTGCTACCAGTGACTATTGTACGGCCACTGATGCACCACATAAGATTACTGGCTGTTCAGTTTTCAGCAGCCAGAGCTGTCACAACAAATTATTTTTACTGCATACTTACTGTTAACACATGTAAGTAATTCCATTCAGAACTGAGAAAGACTGTACTGATAACTTAAAATGCTAGAAATTCACAGGTGAGTCGGTATCTGAAAAAGACAAATAGGATAAAGTTTGAAGTGGGACCCTTCATTAGAACTCTTGAGTGATAATCGTACTTGATGGGGGGAGGGGATGGCAGGTAAACAGGGTCTCTTCAGGCTTTAATTAGCTCCAAGATGACTTGAGTAATGATTGAAAATTGGAACCAAGTCAACCCTTAGTGGCAGACTGTAATCTGATCTCTGAGTTGTAACCTGGTGTTGTAAGATTCCTTACATAGAACTTCAAGGCATTGTTGATTGATTAGCCAGCGTGGCTCATTGATGGGATTTGGAAGGATGGTCCCTTTACTGGGCAATGGGATTCTTTCTCTTGCCTTCAGATAACCCCACAAGCCAGTGCCCTAAATGGGAAGGGTGATTCTGACTTAACAAGTAGTAGGAAGTTTGCCAGTGTTCTGTAATGGTAATCTTAAACTCGGCAGTCTCCGTTTTCACACTTGGAGTCCCTAAGCCTTGGCTCTACTAACCTGCATCTCAGCAGTCTGGGTTTAGGTAAGTGGGATGTGTCCCTACATGGTAAGTATGTGCACTCCATATAAGGCAAACAGAAACTCTACCTCTCAGCAGCTCAGTTTAGAGAATTTTAAGCACACCCAACTGACCAAAAAAAGGACACTTGACATGTTAATTTTCTTTCTCTTTTAGAATCTGTTTACCCTATTGTGCATTACCAGCATTTTCTATTTTGATTTCTTATGATTGATCTCGCCAGTTAATGTTCTGTGGGTTCAGAGCTGAATTATCACCAGTGTGCAGATAACTCTTTGTATAGACAGCAAATAGGAATCAGAAGTGGCTAAATAGACAGGTTAAAGGGGGGAGCATGTTCTTGGTATGTAGAATCACAGAAGGAGGCCATTTGACCCATCGAGCCTGTGCCAGCTCTATGTAAGAGCAATCCAGTTTGTCCCATTTCCCTGCTCTTTCCCCGTACCCCTGCAATTTTTTTCCCTTCAAGTATTTATCCAATTCCTTACTGAAAGCCACGATTGAATCTGCTTCCACCACCCTTTCAGGCAGCGCATTCCAGGTCATAACTACTCACTGCGTAAAAAAGATTTTCCTCATGTCACATTTGGTTCTTTTGCCAATCACCTTAAATCTGTGTCCTCTGGTTCTCGACCCTTCCGCAAATGGGAACAGTTTCTCTTTATTTACTTTATTTAAACCCTTCATGATTTTGAACACTTCTATCAAATCTCCTCTTAACCTTCTCTGTTCGAAGGAGAACAACCCCAGCTTCTCCAATCTATCCACATAACTGAAGTCCTTCATCCCTGGAACCATTCTAGTAAATCTTGTCTGCACCCTCTCTAAGGACTTCACAGCCTTCCTGAAGTGCGGTGCCCAGAATTGAACACAATACTCCAGTTGTGGCCGAAGCAGTGTTTTATGAAGATTCAACATAACTTCCTTGCTTTTATACTCTATGCCTCTATTTATAAAGCCCAGGATCCCATATGCTTTTTTAACCGCTTTCTCAACTTGTCCTGCCACCCTCAAAAATTTGTACACATATACCCCCAGGTCTCTCTGTTCCTGCACACCCCTTAGAATTGTACCATTTAGTTTATATTGCCTCTCCTCATTCTTCCTACCAAAATGTATCACTTCACACTTCTCTACGTTAAATTTCATCTGCCGCGTGTCCGCCCATTCCATCAGTCTGTCTATGTCCTTTTGAAGTCTATTACTATGCTCCTCATTGTTTACTACATTTCCAAGTTTTGTGTCATCTGCAAATTTTGAAATTGTGCCCTGTACACCCAAGTCCAAGTCATTAATATATATCAAAAAAAGCAGTGGTCCTAGTACCGATCCCTGGGGAACACCACTGTATACCTTCCTCCAGTCCGAAAAACAATCATTCACCACTACTCTCTGTTTCCTGTCACTTAGCCAATTTTGTATCCATGTTGTCACTGCCCCTTTTATTTCATGCGCTTCAATTTTGCTGACAAGCCTATTATGTGGCACTTTATCAAACGCCTTTTGGAAGTCCATATACACCACATCAACCGCATTGCCTTCATCAACCCTCTCTGTTACCTCATCAAAAAACTCAATCAAGTTAGTTAAACATGATTTGCCTTTAACAAATCCGTGCTGGCTTTCCTTTATTAATCCACACTTGTCCAAGTGAGTATTAATTTTGTCCCGGATTATTGTTTCTAAAAGCTTCCCCACCACTGAGGTTAAACTGACTGGCCTGTAGTTGCCGGGTTTATCCTTATACCATTTTTGAACAAGGGTGTAACATTTGCAATTCTCCAGTCCTCCGGCACCATCTCCATATCTAAGGATGATTGGAAGATTATGGCCAGAACCTCCATAATTTCCACCCTGACTTCCCTCAGCAACCTAGGATGCATCACATCTGGACCGGATGACTTATCTACTTTAAGTACAGCCGGCCTTTCTAGTACCTCCTCTTTATCAATTCTAGCCCATCCTTTGTCTCAACAACCTCCTCTTTTACTGTGACTTTGGTAGCATCTTCCTCCTTGGTAAAGACAGATGCAAAGTACTCATTCAGTACCTCAGCCATGCCGTCTGCCTCCATGCATAGATCTCCTTTTGGTCCCTAATCGGCCCCAACCCTCCTCTTACAACCCGTTTACTATTTATGTGCCTATGGAAGACTTTTGGATTCCCTTTTATGTTAGTTGCCAGTCTATTCTCATACTCTTTGCTCCTCTTATGTCCTTTTTCACTTCTCCTCTGTACTTTCTATATTCAGCCTGGTTCTCACTTGCATTATCAACCTGACATCTGTCATACACCCCCTTTTTCTGCTTCATCTTACTCTCTATGTAGAAGTATTTTTAATGTTACAGGTAACTGGCTATTCATAAAGGAGGAGCAACGGCTGGGGTTGGAACTGGCTGAGATGAGGAAATTAAAGCCACGGAGTTTCCAGTGCAGTACTGAGATATGAGGAGAGATTGGGTCACGGCCTGTATTCACTCAAGTTTAGAAGAATGAGAGGGGATCTCATTGAAACATATAAAATTCAGACAGGGCTAGACAGACTGGATGCAGGCAGGATGTTTTCCCTGGCTGGGGTGGGGGGGTCCAGAACGAGGGGCCACAGTCTCAGGATACAGGGTAGGATACTTAGAACTGAGATGAGGGGAAATTTCTTCACTCAGAGGGTGGTGAACCTGTGGAATTCTCTACCACAGAAGGCTGTGGAGGCCAAATCACTGAATATATTTAAGAAGGAGCTCGATAGATTTCTAGACACAAAGGCATCAAGGGGTATGGGGAGAGAACGAAAATATGGTATTGAGATAGAGGATCAGCCATGATCATATTGAATGGCGGAGCAGGCTCGAAGGGCCGAATGGCCTACCCCTGCTTCTATTTTCTATGTTTCTATGTTTCTACTGAGGGAGTGCTGCACCATTGGAGGTGGCATCTTTCGGACGAGATGTTAAACCAAGGCCCTCTCAGGTGGACTTAAAAGATCCCATGGCACTATTTTGAAGAAGAGCTGGGGAGTTCACCCCGGTGTCCTGGTCAACTGACATCACTAAAACAGATTATTTAGTCATTATCCCATTGCTGTTTGTAGGACCTTGCTGTGCGCAAATTGGCTGCCGCGTTTCCCTACATTATGACAGTGACTACACACAGAAGTGATGGTCCTCAGGATGGCGATTGTGTATGCGATGTTCAGGGTTGGTTTTCCCTCAGGTAGCCAGTGCTGGCTGCCTCAGGGCAAACCAATGTTGGAGTGAGGACCTGAAGTAGGCATGCGGGCCCTTATTTGCATATGCAAAGGGACTAACATCTGCTTCAGGCATGGGTAAAGGACTCCCCTTGTTTGTCCTTAACCAATATGTTGGGTAATGCACTCCCAGTTGGAAGTGTGCAGGCGCATCCTGTCCACCATCGTGGGGCCTTAGGAAGTCTCGTGGTGTCTGAAAAACAGGCGCTGCACGGCCCAATTAAACCTCCATCTTGTTTTTTATGCATAGTACGCACCTAGGCAATTTGCCACATTTTCCATTACAAATCAACAGAGAAATGCACTGGAATGGCTTGGCTAGAGGACCAGCTAGTGCTGGTGTGCAGGTCTTCAACACAACATCCAGGATGTTATCAAAGCCCATTGCCTTCTTATCTCAGCTTGAGCGATGCAGCACCCTTGGGTCTTGGGAGGACAAAAATTAGACAGGGCACCCACCCCTGATCCCTATCCGGTGACTCCTTTTGGAAAGTGCAGAATGTGTGCTGCAGGCAAGGAGCCTTACCCACCTGCTGTGCATATTGGGAAACCATGGGCATGGTGCCCACCATTTTCCACCTTTTAATTTTAATGCAACAAATGGGCAGCATGCCCACAGTCACCTGACACCCATGACCAGTGGGTGAGGCTCCACGCCAGTAGCAAGCATTTGTACAATTAGCCCTTCACTCCATATCCTTGCACATCAAGAATGGCAAATTGGATGAAGTGCCAAGACTGGCAGTGCCATAGCCCAAACAGGAGCCATTGCTCCAGGGGCAAGGAACGCATTGGGGGAGAGGGGGGAAGGACTCTCACACTGAGAAAAGAGCTGAGAATAAACTCTGCGTGTTATTTAATCAGCCAGCTCACATCAGGGCATTGAAACATCTGCAGAGAGAGAAAAACAGATGGGGAGCACTATTAAAGCTAATTACATCTTAATTACAATATCAGCAAATTGTACTGTAATGCATACGATGTAATTCCAGCTCACACGTCTGGACACTAAATAAATGTGGAACAAGCAATTATCACTGTAGTGAACTTTGGCAGAAAAAGAAAACTGCTGTGCTGAGCTAACTCGGTACTTAAGTTGCAGTCATGTAGCAAGAGGCCAGCCAAGTAGAAGAAGTATATCAAAAACAAATGAAGAAACTGTGTTTAGGAATCGCACCGTGCCACTACATCAAGGGTAGTTTGCTTTCATTTGGGGCATTTTTCATATTGCACTTTGTGCTACTTTCAATGGCTCCGATAGCGTTGTGTTTTGGCACACGTTAACATCCGTTAATTTCTACACCTTAGTGCAGCACGATTTGCAGTGAAAGTGGTGTTTTCGGGCAGTTACAATCCACTCACCCTAATCGTTTGCTTTATTCCTCCTGCTTCAGCAGGTTGAAATGAGCAGTACGCAGAGAGCATTCCACAGCAAAATATCTACTTTAAACTATTATTTAAAAAAAATTAATTCTCTCCCTTCTGTCAGTTCTAAAGATCAATGTTTTCCTCCTTCTGCTCCTCATCATCCCACGCCAGTTAGTACTTCCTGCCTCAACGCAGGTACAAGAAGTGTCAGTGCTGTGCTGTGCGTTTCTCATTCTGAACAGGGATTAATGAGGACTGATTAATACAAAAATAAAATTATTAAAGGTTTAGTCGAATTTCTCTGGGGGAAGAAAGAGAGATGGAAAAAGTTATGTATAGTGCTTCTTTAATAAAAGGACTTGCTTTTCTTTGTGCTTCTGGGAGTTTGAAGCAGCCTGACCTGCTGAGTCTTTCCAGCAGTCTCTGTTTTTATTTCATATTTCCAGCTTCCACAGTATTTTGCTGTGTTTTAGCAGGTTAGCAATAACGTTGGTGAAAAGGCTGAGAAGAAATGCTTAAAACTTATGCTGACTTTTTTGTTAGCATTAATGAGTGTACATTGTATATCTGAAAGTGAGATGTATCAAAATGACATTGGGAGGAGGTTTTCAAAGATTGCTCCCTTCCTTAAAACAGATTCCTGAGAATTGGGGCTGAGTTTTCCTTTGCAGCGACAATCCCATTAGAATTGCATTAGGGTGGGCTTTGCACCTCCATCCCCCCGTGGCTCCCAGTGCTGACCCCGCCCATGGCTTTCAGTGCTGACCCCGCCCATGGCTTTCAGTGCCGACCCCGCTCATGGCTCCCAGTGCTGACCCCACCCATTGCTCCCAGTACTGACCCCGCTCAAGGCTCCCAATGCTGACTCTGGCGATGGCTTTCAGTGCTGACACTGCCCATGGCTTTCAGTGCTGACCCCACCCATTGCTCCCAGTGCTGATACTACCCCTGGCTCCCAGTGCTGACCCTACCCATTGCTCCCAGTGCTGACACCGCCCATTGCTCCCAGTGCTGATCCCGCCCCTGGCTCCCAGTGCTGACGCTGCCCCTGGCTCCCAGTGCTGACTCTGCCCCTGGCTCCCAGTGCTGACGCCGCCCCTGGCTCCCAGTGCTGACCCTGCCCCTGGCTCCCAGTGCTGACGCCGCCCCTGGCTCCCAGTGCTGACCCTGCCCCTGGCTCCCAGTGCTGACGCCGCCCCTGCCTCCAGTGCTGACTCTGCCCCTGGCTCCCAGTGCTGACGCCGCCCCTGGCTCCCAGTGCTGATGCTGCCCCTGGCTCCCAGTGCTGATGCTGCCCCTGGCTTCCAGTGCTGACCCCACCTTTAGGTCCCAGTGCTGACCCCACCTTTAGGTCCCAGTGCTGACCCCACCTCTAGCGCCCAGTGCTGATCCAACCCTGTCTTCCATTGCTGTCCCAGGTGAATTTTACCGTGTCAGTTAATTTAAATATTGTTGGGTGGACTCCGGCTGGTTCTCTGCCTTTCGGAGGGGAGGAATACCATTGCTGCAGGCCTCGGGCACCTGAAGCATCAGAGCATGAGTGACTTGGCTGCTCCCTACGCAGTTGAAGAAGTATTGAGTTCTTCTACAAATAAATTGTAAAATTGGCACGTTGGCGAAGTTCAATCGATTGCCCTACAACCAACTGCATGGCTTGGGAGCCATTTAAAATTTACCCCCCCGCCCCCCACTTAATTACCGTGGACACTGGAACACAATGACATTCCTAGCCCAGCACTGGTGTCATAAGAACATAATAAATAGGAGCAGGAGTAGGCCAATCGGTCCCTCGAGCCTGCTCCGCCATTCAATAAGATCATGGCTGATCTGATCCTAACCTCAAATCTAAATTCATGTCCAATTTCCTGCCCGCTCCCCATAACCCCTAATTCCCTTTACTTCTAGGAAACTGTCTATTTCTGTTTTAAATTTATTTAATGATGTAGCTTCCACAGCTTCCTGGGGCAGCAAATTCCACAGACCTACTACCCTCTGAGTGAAGAAGTTTCTCCTCATCTCAGTTTTGAAAGAGCAGCCCCTTATTCTAAGATTATGCCCCCTAGTTCTAGTTTCACCCATCCTTGGGAACATCCTTACTGCATCCACCCGATCAAGCCCCTTCACAATCTTATATGTTTCAATAAGATCGCCTCTCATTCTTCTGAACTCCAATGAGTAGAGTCCCAATCTACTCAACCTCTCCTCATATGTCCGCCCCCTCATCCCCGGGATTAACCGAGTGAGCCTTCTTTGTACTGCCTCGAGAGCAAGTATGTCTTTTCTTAAGTATGGAGACCAAAACTGTATGCAGTATTCCAGGTGCGGTCTCACCAATACCTTAAATAACTGCAGCAATAAAGGAGACTACATCAGATGACCTATTTAACATGCCCCTTGAATACGTCCACCCATTGAGTGTATCCAGCATCTGCCATCACTCTGGAGGAAGAGGCGGGAGCCAGTGGAATGGTTCGCTGGCTGATTTCTCTCCCCTGCCCATCTCTGAACCAGCCACAAACAGGTGCTAAAGAGGAAGGGAAATCTCTCCCTGACCCAGAGTATATAGGGGCTGAAACTGCGCTGTGCAATAAAGGAGCTCCTGAACATTTACCTGACGAAGGAGGAAGCCTCCGAAAGCTTGTAGATTTCAAATAAAAATTGTTGGACTCTAACTTGGTGTTGTAAAATTGTTTACAGCTGTGCAATAAACGCATTTAACAGGTGTTGATGAAATTCCTCTGTTCACCATTGTACTGCAGGGATTAACCCATTGGTGAAAGGCTGCATATTAAAGGAATAACATATGAATGTGTTAATGCAGTCATTACAAATATCATAAGAGCAATTCTGACCTCAGGTTGTCAGAGGTGAACTGTTTTACTTTTTACTTTATTTGTTTTTCTCACAGCACCTTTTCTTTGATGAAGTGATTGTGAAACCATCCACATGGTGTCCCTGTGTGCTTGATGTCTTGAAGTAGAA
This sequence comes from Heptranchias perlo, assembly GCF_035084215.1. Classification (NCBI taxonomy): domain Eukaryota; kingdom Metazoa; phylum Chordata; class Chondrichthyes; order Hexanchiformes; family Hexanchidae; genus Heptranchias; species Heptranchias perlo. The sequence continues at coordinate 16,231,919 of NC_090334.1, forward strand.
TTCAGTCACGGTGACTGGCCAAAAACGTGTAACATGGACAGAAAATGGGATTTAAATAATGGAACAAGGAGAATACAAAAGTAATTGACGGAGGAAAGTCAATTCCCCCTCATATTAAACAGAAGAGGGTAAAATCACGGTTCGTTTTGCAGCTGACTGCTCAGGAGCCTCCTCGGTGGCCTTTATAACAGAGCAGCTTTCTATTTGCGGTCTCTTTTTTCAGATCAACCACATCTCCTGTGTTTCAATGGATGGGCACATTTCTATGACATCAGTGTTGCCATGTTAGTGACAGGACACGTCTCTGTATGCCTGAGCTGGCTCGAGTGACTCATCACTGCAGTCATTGCTGGCTGTTTTTGAGGCAAATCGATACTCACATAATATGAAAAGCTTCTGCCTGCCGAACAAGCAGCCATAAAAAGTGTAAACTTGCATACACTGAATATTGTCTAAATTCCTCAAACATATCTGCTTCATAAGTTCTTGATTTTTTTTCCAGAACTCATACAAAAAGTGCTACATATATTTTAGAAACCCCAAGTTATGTGCATTAAACAAATGTAACAGCTAATTCCTTTCAACTCAGGAGTAATAGCTCCCATGAACATCTGGTAGAGAGAGCTAAATTTAACTCCTGATCAAATGGGGCCCCATAAATACCATACTTACTCCCTGTAAAGAATCTGCCAAAGATACTAGCTAAAGAACTGTTAGGGTTAAGCTTAGTCAAAAATTGTCTACATTTTAAAACTTGATTTAGTGCATTGTTTGCTGTGTATTGAATAGGTTTTGCTGTAATATTAAAGCTAATTGTGATTGTTTTCTGTGTCTGTTGCCAGTTTAGAAACAATAATCATTCAACATGACAAATTCCTATTTTATGTGGAACTGGATTATTCCATCTCCCACTTGCCTAAATGAGGGGTGCCAACATGCTCAGCATGGATTTGTTTGCAGAAATGAAAAGGCCTGAGTCCCTCCCAAAACGTTCTCCCCTCCTGTTCTGAGGGTACCCACAGGTGCGTCAGTCAGTCAGTACCTCTCCCAAGTACCCATTTATGATGTTTGAGTCTACATAATTAGTGTCACTAGGTTATTTGACTGTAGAATGTTCGATGTGAACCCAGATTCAAGAGTTGAGGACAATGTGCTGAAGGATTCTAAAATGGCAAGAACTGCATGTGGATACAAACCCCCATTAAAAAATAGGGTGCTCACATTAAGCCTTATGTTTACCATCACAAGACCCATTTGTAAACCTGAGTTGAAAGGAATTAGCTGTTAGATTCCAAATTCGAGCCCTGCATTTAACTTGCAAGACTTGCTTGAATCTTTGCTAAATTATATGTCGCCCGGGGAATTTCCACTGGTGCTAAACATGCCAGAACCTTGAAACTCTTGTCAGTAGTCAATTCCTTATGGCGCAAAGATGGGCAGGAGAGGACCCAGGTGTGGGAGTAGGGAATTGTAAACAATTTTACAACACCAAGTTATAGTCCAGCAATTTTATTTTAAATTCACAAGCTTTCGGAGATTTTCTCCTTCCTCAGGCAAATGTTTCAAGATCTCCTTGAAGCCTACGCATTTATACATATTGAACAATAATAAATGGTGTTTACAGACTGCCCCTGCAACTGCCCGTTGCCAAGGCAATCACCGTGTTCAGACAGAGAGGTGTTACCTGCAGAACCTCCGAATACACATTCAATAAAAAAACAAACAGGGAAAAAAAAACAGAGAAAAAAAAAACACAGAGAGAGGCAGAAACATCCGGAAGGCAGAGAGAGCCAGCAAATGACCCATTATATTAAAAACAGATAACATTTGTTCGCTGGTGGGGTAACGTGTAGCGTGACATGAACCCAAGATCCCGGTTGAGGCCGTCCTCATGGGTGCGGAACTTGGCTATCAATTTCTGCTCGACGATTTTGCGTTGTCGTGTGTCTCGAAGGCCGCCTTGGAGTACGCTTACCCGAAGGTCGGTGGATGAATGTCCATGACTGCTGAAGTGTTCCCCGACTGGGAGGGAACCCTCCTGTTTGGCGATTGTTGCGCGGTGTCCGTTCATCCGTTGTCGCAGCGTCTGCATGGTCTCGCCAATGTACCATGCTCTGGGGCATCCTTTTAATGAGTAGGGAGGCTAAGCTGTTATTGACCTCTGGAGGTTCTTAGTTTGCAGACCATTTTGACATATAGGGGGTTATATTGGATAATTGGATAATTGATATTTTCAGCCATGATTTTATTGAATGGCGGAGCAGGCTCGAGGGGCCAATTGGCCTACTCCTGCTTCTATTTCTTATAACCCCCGAAACCGGGCAAGGGAGTCGCAGTGCGCGATTAACCCGCGCCCGGTCGTTGAGGCGCAGGTAGCACGTAACATTCGTGCTACCTGCTGATTTACATGATTGCCTGCTCACCAGCAGGGGGCCCAGATATCGCAAGAGACTGGCACACTGAAAGGCAGCCCGCACCTCTTAAAGGGCAGGTGCAGTGTGGCTGCAGGAAGTGGTGGAAATCAATGGTGAATTGAATCTGTGCTGCAATATAGTGAAGTATGGTGATGATGGGAACTCTGGAATTTTTAATGAGCAACAACTGGGCTGCTCAATGTTTGCAGGACTCTGATATTTGCAAAATATAAGATACGGGTCCACACGGAGTCTGAACGGAAATCAGACATCGCACTCGTACAATACGGATGCAGGTCCCGTCCCTATGTTTACAAACTGTTGAGCTATTTTAAAACAATGAATAAAAGTTGCGCACTACTAAATCCCACATCCTCCAATCTGCACGTCAAACCCCACCAATCTGCCGATCTGAGTTTGTACCAGGCCTGCGAGAGTGCGTGCACCAAGGTTCTCTGCTGATGCACAAGAGGCCTTGGTGCAAGAGGTGGACAGAAGGAGGGACATCCTATATCCGCGGGGTGGGGGGGAGGGGGAAGCAAGAGGCCCTCTGGACAGAAGGTCCTGAGGTAGTGGGAGGTAGTAGGGGAAAAGTCACTTCCAGGCGCGTAGCATCACAAACATGGATGCAGTGCAGGGAAAAGTTCAATGCTTTGACATGAATGGTCAATGTGAGTGTGGTCAACTGTCTAGTGGCGTCTCCTACCAACTGCACCACTAGCCGCATCCACTGCTCCACGCACTACACCCCCCCACCATATCACCCACCTACCAACAAACTCTTTCAATCAGTACTCAACTCTTCCAATCAGATGCTTCCTCTCACCCTCACACATTGGGCCCGATATTACCATGGCGGCGGAGGGTCGATTGGGCGCGTGGGTAACGCACCCGGTGAAATCAGTCTGCCCCGCGGGCAATCGCAGGCTGATTGGATCCACTTACCTCTTGTTCCGGATTCCCCACTGCTGAGCTGCGCGGCGGGCGGGCTGCGCATGCGCAGTAAGGTCTGTCAGCTGGAGGAGCTCTATTTAAAGGGGCAGTCCTCCACTGACTGATGCTGCAAGAAATAGGAAAAATTACAGCATGGAACAGCCCAGGGGGAAGGCTGCTCCCAGGTTAATGATGCCTCACTCCAGCTCTTATTGGATGGGGTGAGGAGGATGGGGAGGACAGAGATCTTCCCCCCGGCGGGCGGGAGGAAGCGGCCTGACTCTGCCACCAAGAAGGCCTGGCTCGAGGTGGCAGAGGAGGTCACCTGCACCACCAACATATCGCCCACCTGCATACATTGCAGGAGGCGCTGCAATGACCTAAGTAGGTCAGCCAAAGTGAGTACACTTACTCATTCCCCTACACTCCATCTGCCACATCACTGCCCCCACCCCACATCTCCTTCTGCACTGCCAACACTACTCTGTCACATCACCCCTCACACCCACTCAAACCTCATCCTCATCTTACCTGCACTTACTCACCTCGCCAGTACTCATCCCGCCACTACCACTCAACCCAATCCTCATACAATCTCATGGATCTATATCATACTCACCCTCTCATGCATCTCTTTCACGGTCAGCCTCACTCAACCTGCCACTACCTGTTCTGCAGCCACAGGCCATGCATCACATATGTGCAGTAGGAAGCGTAAGGCAAACGTGTTGTGAGCATGAAGGGGATGCACAAGGGTGTTTGAGGGTTTGTCATGGTTTTTACTTCTATTTAATTTCTGACCAACTCACCTCACATATTATATTGGCACCACTACTGCCACATCTTTGCGAATCTTGTCTGGTTTGTGCAATAATGCCCTTTCCTGAGGATCACAATGAAGACCCACAACTGATGCCACACTGCAGAGTGGGTGTAGGTGTATTTGCAGGGCTTTTTTGTGCAGACGACTGAGAGACGTCGGCGATGTCCCTGGTGGCACCCTGGAAGGATGCGGAGGAGAAGTTGTTGAGGGCAGTGGTGACTTTGACAGCGACAGGTAAGAAGATGGTGCTCGGGCCAGCCGGGAGCAGCTCGGCATGAAGGAGGCTGCAGATGTCCACGACTACATGTCGAGTGACTCTGAGCCTCTGTGTACACTGCTGCTCAGAGAGGTCCAGGAAGCTGAGCCTCAGTCTGTAGACCCTGTGGTGAGGGTAGTGCCCTCTGCGACGCATCTCTCTCTGCGGTTGCCCTCCCTCCTGCTGTGCAGATGGATGTGTCACTGCACTGTGTTGTGGAGCTCCACGTGACAGGGGCGGACGGCGTGGCCGGCGAGGCTGGTGATGCTGTTCGCCCTCCGAGGAGGTCATGACTGCAGCTACGGCGGCCCCCATCTGGAAGATGTACGTCTGAGGGGGTCCGCAAGGTAGGTACATGTGTCTGGACACCGGGGTAAGTGTTCAAGTTGATGAATTTTATTGTTAGGAGGAGGGTGGTGGAGGCCAAACTTTGTCCAAAGTGACAGAATGGCCTCCTGCAATGAGTGAGGGTCTCCCCTCCCACCTGTCAAATGGACCTTTGCAGCTGCCACAGGCTGGTGGCTGCAACACGTCCATTTGAACTGGGAGTGTTTCCCCCAGTACAGGAAACAGTCTCAGTTGTTTGTAAAATCCCACCCCTCCTAAAATATCACATTAATCAGGTCTGTGAACGACCTGAAATACCTAAATACATACCTTAAGTGGCACCTCGCTGGCTTTAATTGCCGGCGGGAGTCCCACATGCGGGGGCTGCGCGTGCATGTCAGCGCGTCAGTGGGGAACCTGGAAATGGGGCGGGTTGGAGCCGGGCTCCTGACCCACCCCGGGAATCCCCGATTTTCGTAGCCCCCCCGCCAGGAACGGACCCGATCGCAGGTGCTAAAATCGAGCCCATTATCACTGTTGCAAGCCGCACACCCTCAACTCACGGGTCACACACGCAGGCAGCTATTCAACCATGACAGCCACATCACCCAAATATCTTGCAGGACACTCACTGACACACGTCCCGCTTCCTTGCAGGAGAAGGTGGCGCATAACAGGAGGCAGCAAGTGGCAGTGGCTCCATTGAACATGAACTTGCTGTCCTCTCTCAGGATGACAGCATTCCTGTCCCACCCCTGCCCTCTACCAGTGCCCTTGCTGTTGCCTGTCAGCTAGCCAGCCCACTCCCTGTAGAGTATTGAAACTTTATTGTAGGAACACAGGAAGATAGGAACAGGAGAAGGCCATTTAGTCCCTCAGCCATTCAATGAGATCATGGTTGATCTGTGACCTAACTCCATATACCCGCCTCAGCCCCATATCCCTTAATACCTTTGATTAACAAAAATCTATCAATCTCAGATTTTAAATTAACAATTGAGCTAGCATCAATTGCCATTTGCAGAACTGCATTCCAAATTTCTCCCACCCTTTGCGTGTCGAAGCGTTTCCTAATTTCTCTCCTGCAAGCCCTGGCTCTAATTTTTAGGCTATGTCCCCTCGTCCTAGTATTCAAATGTAGAAGCCCTCCAAAAACAGGTACAAATGCATCAGCAGCCAGAAGCAATAATCCAGCAACAAACTTGTAACTCCTGCATGATCCCTTTAAATAGCGCTGGTGGCGGGGGGGTGGTCCTCCATGATGTTTAAGGCCTGTTCAGCTGTGCGACGTTTAGACAGTGCGTTGGCTGGAGCGTTGAGTTCCAAAATTGCATCTGTCCCTTTAAATCAGCGTTGAACACTGATCTACCGCATAATCTCCCTACTTTACATGGTGCCAGCGTTCGTTATCAGTGCGCGCGCAAACGCCTTTACCAATATGGCGTCACACGTCACACTAAAAGTGTGCGCATGCATTCCGGATGTCATTTTGGGTCCTTAGGAGTCCGCGTACCTCCTACACAACGGGCGATACGCGGCCCAATTTAGACCCCGTAGTTCCTCAGCTGTTAGTAAGCATGCTTTTTTCATTATTCAGCTCAGAAGGGTGAGGTTATCCTGGAACACCCTCAAATTTTATATTATTTGATTTCAAAATATTTTAAAATTATTGTTATCCTAATATCCACATCACTCTGTAACCTCCTAGTCATTTAAACTGTCTAATTTTTTTTTAAGTCAAAAGAGATTCTACGAACAAACTTGCATCAGGAGATAGTGATTTGCCTAAAATAAGACCTTGTGAGGTATTCTGACAGGATCACTCAGTGCTTTATTTTGTGCAAACCACCAGCCTCTTTTATATTTATAAATTTTTGTTTTGTATTTTAATGCTACATAGATACAATGCTATATTACCATATCTTTTTATTTATTGCAGCTTTCAAGCTTGATCGTGTATGAAAATATTTATCAACTACATTGTTACTATGTACTTTGTCTTATTAATTACCGGTAATTGTGGAGTTATGCACGAGGTACTACGTTGCAGCTACACTACACTTGTTAGTAGTTTAGAGCCCTCGGAAAGGATCTCACACCTCGTGAATTTAGAGCTTTTGACAAGAAATCCTAGTACCAATGTGAGCTTTATTAGTCTTCAAGACATCCCAAAGCCTTTCACAACCATATCATTACTTTTGATATGCACTGAGCATTGTTTTACAGGCAAAGTATGCCAATTTCTATCCCACAAACAGCAGATGAGACGAATGACCAGTCAATCATATTTTTGGTGGTGTTGGTTGAACGGGTATAGTTGGACAGGACAATGGGAGAACTTCCCACTCCTCTTCCAATAATGTCATGGGATCTTTTATATCCACCTGAACCATAAGAACAGGCAGATTCTCCACAAATTCCACCGGGACCTGGATATGCCACCTCCCAGAATTACCCTGGAGTTTACTCTGGCCTTTTTTGGGGAAGCCACCCATCCCAACACAGGACCACTGATGCGGAAGAGGGGAGGATTCCCTATGCTGGGAGATTCTGCGACGTTGCCCTCAAAGGAATAGGCGGACCGGTCTAGTGATAGGTGGAAGTGGGCCCTACCGGAGGGGCAGGAAGATCGAGAATGGGATCGTGGCCTGGACCCACTGGCAGACTTCAGAGACAAATTATTTACTTTTTATTTATTTACATGTGGCTCCCTCACAAAAGGGGCTGCTGGGCACCCAGCACAGATTGTTCTGGGGGCGGGGGAGACTTGGCACTCTCCCCAGAACAGGACACTTGCGCTGGATTTCTGGCCTGCAGGGGAAGGCAGGTGCCTGAGATATGCCCTTAGTGCCCACTGGCCCGTTGTAGATTAAATAATGTCCCCCGACCCTGCGTACTCCAACAGGGTCAGCAATGAACAGCACCAGCAGGCACAATCCTGATGTAAGTCCTGGGATCCCAGCCCCATGCCCATTTGAGACCAGGATATTTTATTTTTGTTGTGTCCTTTTGATAAATTATATAAAACCATTTTATTAATGTGAGCTGATTGATCCCTTCATGATCATTCTACTGGACAAGTAACCTACCTCACAGATCCAAAACAAGTCACTGGTAAGTAACTAAACTATCTGTGTTTGTTTGGTGGTTTTATTGTTGGGGGGAGATAGAAGAGCTTCTTTTGAAACTAAAATGAAGTACATGAGTATAAAATATACACTGAACAAGTGTAGCCCTCACATACTGGTTATCCATAATCCAACCTCTTCAAACAGGGAAGCTGCTAACATTAGCCCCCTGGAATAATAAAGATCTAATCTGACGTCCATGTCCATCTGGTTTCTTTCTTTATCGAATTAGAGTAATAAAAGGGTCCAGATGTCCTTCAACAGTTTCCATCTGCCTTTGGCACAGCACAACATTCTCACACATACTGCAGCACCAGTTGCAAATCCTTCCACTCAATGGTAAGACAGGAGCCCCTCTGATTAACTGCATGGACAGAAGTAACCCAGTTTTATTTTTGGGTAATTTTCAGGGGTACAAATTCACTTTTAATGACCAAGTTTGGCAATCCACTCAAACATTTCATTGCCTGAATCACGTTCAGTCTATCCGCCTCTCTTGGAAGTACTTTTAAAACCAGCAATGCACTTCATATGGTAAAAAGGGACAAATCTGCTTTAAATATATAAAGATTTAAGTTGAATTATCGTGCTAATATGTTTGCTTCAGTGTTCGTATGGAGTTTCACTATTGCATGTTCTCCATCTTATCTACTACCTTGAATATGTCTCAGATATACTTGAAGGGGAAAAAATTGCAAGGCTATGGGGAAAAAGCAGAGGAGTGGGGATGGGACTATTTGGATAGCTCTTTCAAAGTGCCGGCACAGACACGATGGGCCGAATGGCCTCCCTCTGTTCTGTAAGATTCTATGATTCTATGTGTTAAAATTGGTACTCAACTTTTGGTTCCAAAATTGTAGATTTACCGGAGTGAATAATATTTCCATAACCTGGACACTGGGAATCTCAACCCTTAAATAGGAAGGGGGAGGTTCACCCATTAAAACTTGCAATAGCTCATTTGGGATTTCAAATTCTGAAATATCTGAAATATATTCAAGGTACTAGAAAACATCTTGCTTACAATGGTTTTGCTGCTGCGTCATATCAACAAATGAACATTTCTGGGACATCACACAGAAAGAAAGGTTGGAAAGGTAATTTCCTGCCAAGCCACAGCTCAACACGCCCATCCATCCCAAGAAAAAAGGTGCACTGCAAGATACGGTGGGATTTTGTCACAGGATTTGATGCTTGTGTATTTTTATTATCATTTTGAAGGTTCCATCAGCTTGAACTTTACTTTAGATGTAGTGGCTGATGCACCTTCTGAAAAGTAACCAAATTACACAGAAGCCACCTCCAACAATTGCATATTCTTCTCCCTTTCCATAGCAATGCTGGACAAAAACACCAGGCCATCACAAGGGTTGTGAGAAGTGTTGGACAAAGTTTACATACACTAAATAGCACTAGTACCACAAATTGTTTCACCAGTGTGGAAACAATTGGAAAGTAACCCTCATCATTACTATTAAAAAGCCCCGTGTCCTTGAGGTGAACAGGTCTGCATTAGCATTCATGAATAACCTTAAAACTGGGATATTTTGGTTTTCCCGCTTTCCAAGCAGAAAACATGCTGTCCCCATCCAGAAACACCTCCACATAACTCAAGAGAAAGTTTTCTGATGGACTCTCACTCTCTCCCTCTCCATCTCAGATTCAATACAACAGATATTATAATTAACAAAAAATACGGGGGCTGGAAATCGATGGTGTAAAAAAAATTGAAAGATCTAGAATATTCTCCCTCCCCATCCCCCGTGAAGGGCAGATCAAACCGTGGACACGAGATTGAAAGAAATCTATCTTTCCCAAAGACAGGATCATGCCAAGTATATCTTGTGGCAGTGTGAGAGATGGGGGTCTCGGCACTTTTTCCACTGATAAAAGAATTCCTTGCTATTTATTCGAGTGGGGTCAACATCCTCTTGAGAGGGGAGAAGGATGTACACAGGGATATCAATGGGCACAGTTTGCCTACTTCTGGTTCACAGGTAACCATTATATTTACTGAAGGTGCAAATGCAGCAGTTGGTAGACATGCATTTTTGGAATGTCCAATCTAGCCTAGCTTCCAATTTGTTCCAATTCCAGACTCTTTCTCTGCACCAATAAAGAGGGTTAGTAAGTGAACAGAGAGGTGCAGCTTCAATGCACTGTTCCCAATTAAAAGGAAAAACCACAAACGCTGAAAATCTGAAACAGAAGCAGAAAATGCTACAAATATACAGCAGGCTGATCAGCATCTGAAAGAGGAGGTCAGGTTCATGTTGTGGGTGGGACCCTACACCAGAACTGCTATTTCACCTGGTGCTAAGGTACGAATGCTGTTCTTCATCACAAGGGGTATAGAATATAAAAGCAAGGAAGTGCAACAAAGTGCTGGTCAGACATCATTTGGAGCAATGTGTTTAGTTTTGGGTGACCTGACCTTTGGATGGATATACTAACCTTGCAGAATATTCAGTGACTAATCACCAGGCTGATACCTGGGAAGAAGGACATTAACAATGACAGACTAGAGAAACTAGGCTGTTGTCCCTTGAGATGAGGTGAAAGTCATCGACCGCAATGTGCTGTTTGTGCTGACATTCTTGCTCAGGATAGCATGAAACCAAGGAAACTAAAACACCACTTGGAGACCAAACATCTTGCCCTCAAAGATAAACCACACGATTTTTTCAACTGAAAGGACAGATGAAGGTAATCGATGAAGTTCGATGGCTGTCTCATGGTAACATTTTGGTAAGAATCTGCGAATGAATGAAGGAACGCCACATGTTTTTGATCGACTCTGAATCACCACGTCACCGTCATTCCCTCAACCAGCGCTTCCAGGTTTTACTGGGCTGGTTAGCCGGCACACATGACAGGCTAAATGAATTCAACCTTTCTTAGTAAGATAAGAACTGGTACGTTTTTCATCATGCATGAAAAAGTACAGAGCTTTGCCAAAAACCTTTACTATGGAGTTACTATGTGCTGTAAGACAATGTAACTACATTCCCAACATTGTTATTATGGACTGTGAAATGTCGCCCATAGAAGTTAGAGATATAATTCTAGAGCATTTGTCTCAGCCTTTCACAAAGTTCAGTGAATATTTTCCTGGAAGAGACGCAAATAAACTGCAGGGTTCCACCTGGGTTTGAACTCCATTTTCAGAGGACTTTGTAGCAAAGACCAAGTTTGCCGTGAGTCTAAAAAAAACCTGAAAGATCTAGAATATTCTCCCTCCCCATCTCTCGTGAAGGGCAGATCAAACTGCGAGCCGTGAGATCAATGTTGCTGGTAACTCTGTTTTGAGAGATTTTAACGCCATGTCTCTTGATCAGTTCTGGCTCTCAATTCAGGAAGAGTTAGCTGAGTTGTCCCAAAGAACAATTGCAATATTTGTCCAATATTTTCCAACCATTGTAATATTTGTCCAATTTGCCTCACCTTTACTGTGTGAAGTGGGATTTTCTTTACTTACTTCCATCAAAAACAAGTATAGAAGCAGCTTGAATGTAGAGACTGATTTGCATTTGTAACACTTCAACATCAAACCGAGATTCCACAAATTATGCGCTCGCAAATAGGTTCATCCTACTCACTGAGATAAGGGATGAGTCATCAAGTGTTCTTTTACGTTCACCTTTATTCAGCTGTATAGTACTGTGCTGTTTACGTTGCTTAGGCAATATGTAATGTTAGCTGAGAAAATAATATCATCTTGTTCAATTCAAAAATACGGGGATGGGGTGAAATTGGTCTTTTCCAGTGGTATGAAAAAGACTCACAGCGAATCAGCATTGACCTCAATGAGAAAGAAAATCATGCACAGTGTAAAACAGGCTGGTGATTCGTTATCGGTCTTTACATTCCATATTCGTATCGCCCACTGCTGCCCTGCCCTGTATGGTTTCAGAAAAAAAGGTGGCATTTGGCAAAGTCTTAACTGTACCACTGTTTCATTCATATTTTTTTTAAGGTGAAAGAAGTCTATCTATATTTCAGTACATTAGATAATGTAGCAATACTGGCATCAAACTGCAGTATTGCAGAAAGGTAACTGCTAAGTAAATGTTACGAATTTGACCTTAGGAAACAGTTGGAAATCAGTGGGCTAGATTTTCTGACTATTGACTGAGATTTTAAATCTTGATGTTCTGCTGGTTTTGTAGTCTATCCAAACGTATATTGTACACCCTGTCAGATTGGTGTGAAGTATTCTAGAGTCATCACTTGAAAGGATAAACAAATGTGTTAACAATCATTCTTTGTTCATTAGCCTCCTGCCTAATGAGGTTAGTTTGTTATGTGTGTCTGACTGTGTCCTCTGTCGGTATAGGCATTTTAAAAATTCCCCAGCTTGTGGGTGACACTTTTGTTGAAGAAATTATTTCCCCAGAGACTGAAGAAACAGACTATAAAATTTTGAGCAAGAAACCAATTAACTTTGAGTAGATTGCAGTTAAGTTTAAAGTGAATGAGGCCGACCTTTTCAGATCTGAAAACGCACAAACACTAGGGAGTTAGCGTTGTTTGAGGGTTGTAATGATCTTGGCTGCCTACAAAATATAAGAGGTCTCAACAGTGGAATCATGGGCCATATGACATGATCACAGCTGCTATATTCACCGTAGGGCTCAGAATTTACTCTCTGATGGTTGCACTCTTATTTGTTGAAAAGCTAATATACAAATTTTCACAGGCATAAAACCCTCTGTGGACCGTTTTAGATTTATATACATAGGAAATATCTTTACCACAAGAAAATGTCAAAAAATGTGACAGCTTTCAACAACAAAAAAAGACTCAGCTATCTTTTTACAACTTTTCAAAGATTAATTCTCAAGCATTCTATCCTCTTAAAATATTGGTAAATAATTCATTTAGGAATTATTGCTAAGAATGCTTGAAAGGAGGGTTAGATTTATTTCGAGCTAGCAGGCTGTTAATCTGAGATCGGGGATTGTTCCCATCTGAACAATGTTTGTCCCACTGGGAACTGGGTTAATGTACCTCCCAGCCTATGAAATATAACCAGTATTTGGATAAAGGTAATGTAGGTGCTGATGGCTCTAAGGATCAATCCACTGCCTGTGTAGTTATCATCAGAGCTGCAATCCCTAGAAAACGTAAATGGTATTATAATCAGAGCAGATCATGGCTCTGTCATATCATGGCTTTGACTGGCAGGTAACGTTGGGAAGGAGAAGCTATTCACTCTAACATTTTTATGACCCTGTGGGGGTGAAATTCAACTTCGGTGGGGTCAATGGAAAGGGAAATCGGACAGGGTGCACAACGGGGTGTATAATGACGTCTATAACGGATGTATAATGGGCAGGGCGTATAACGGGGTGTATAATGGGCGGGGTGTATAATGGGGTGTATAATGGGGTCTATAACAGATGTATAATGGGCAGGGTGTATAACGGGGTGTATAATGGGGTCTATAACGGATGTATAATGGGCAGGGTGTATAACGGGGTGTATAATGGGCGGGAGGGTATAAAATGGACGGGGTGTATAATGGGGTATATAATGGGCAGGGGTTATGTAATGGGAGGGGTGTATAATGGGGTATATAATGGGCAAGGGATATATAATGGGCAGCAGATATATAATGGATGGAGTATATAACGGGGTGTATAACGGGATTTATACTGGATGCATAATGGGCGGGGTGTATAATGGGCAGGGTGCATATCGGGGTGTATAACAGGTGGCGTGTATAACGCAGTATATAACTGACGGACTTTATAACGAGGTGTATAACGGGTGGGGTGTATAACGGGTGGTAAAACAGGGTGTATAACGGGTGGGGTGTACAATGGGCAGGGTGTATAACAGGCAGGGTGCATAACGGAAAGGGTTTAAAATGGGCGGGGCCTTTAACAGGCAGGGCATATAATGGGCGGGGTGTATAACGGGCAAGTGTATAACTGGGTGTATAATGGGCAGGGGGTATATAACGGGCAGGGTGTATAACGAGCGGGGTGTATAACGGGCGGGGTGTATAACGGGCGGGGTGTATAACCGGGTGTATAATGGGGTCTATAATGCATGTATAATGGGCAGGGGGTATATAACGGGCGGGGTGTATAACGAGCGGGGTGTATAACGGGCGGGGTGTATAACGGGCGGGGTGTATAACCGGGTGTATAATGGGGTCTATAATGCATGTATAATGGGCAGGGGGTATATAACGGGCGGGGTGTATAATCAGGTGTATAATGGGCAGGGTGTATAATGGGCGGGGTGTATAACGAGCGGGGTGTATAACGGGCGGGGTGTATAACCGGGTGTATAATGGGCAGGGTGTATAATGGGCGGGGTGTATAACGGGCGGGGTGTATAACCAGGTGTATAATGGGGTCTATAATGCATGTATAATGGGCAGGGGGTATATAACGGGCGGGGTGTATAATCAGGTGTATAATGGGCAGGGTGTATAATGGGCAGGGGGTATAACGGGTGAGGTGTATAACGGGCGGGGTGTATAACCAGGTGTATAATGGGGTCTATAATGGATGTTTAATGGGCAGGGTGTATAACGGGTGGTGTGTACAATGGGTGGGGTGCATAACGGGAGGGGCGTATAACAGGCGAGGTGTATAACGGGCAGGGTGTATAACAGGGTGTATAACGGGAGGGGCGTATAACAGGCGGGCCTTATAAGGGGCGGGGTGTATAACAGGCTGGGTGTATAACAGGGTGTATAACGGGTGGGGTGTATAACAGGTGGGGCATATAACGGGTGAGGTATTGTAAATATATGAAAGGGGACAAAGTCAGGTTATTTTGCATCTAACTCCTGGGTAACATCCCTTTAAGATGCAGTCAAATAGGTTTCAATTTGCCGATTGGGAGCCCATTTTTAAATTTCAGGGAAATTGCGGCATTCTTGACCTGATTTTCAATTCTGTACAAACAAAAATAACGCCATTAAAAAGTGAACAATAACTATAGGCTAGAAATGACAGTTGGTGATTTTTATGTTTGGATCTTTCTAGACTTCATACTCCAGATTATTTGGGCTCTTTTATCTTAGACTACTCTCATGGGTGAGTTCTAACTGACCCATGCCTTTGAGAGTGTCTAACCTAGCCTTGAGGTCTAGGTAAAAGTTTGGTAAAGCACCTGGGTAAATGAAAAGCAAACTCTGGTAATTGCTTTTAGCTTCTCTTATGATTCCATAATATTTCACTTCAGTCTTTGAACGCAGGAGAGCACTATATCAGACCTTGTTAAATGTTAAAACATGATGTGAATTTATTATACAAATAATGAAGAAGAGAGTAATCTAACTGTGATACAATAGTTATAGATTTATTGCAAAATGCCTTTTATCGAACTAAAGTAGACAAAATAAAATGAAGATTACAACTGAGCTAAATCTTTGCAGATAACTTTTAAAACACACGCAGTATTTCTCTTTCAGGAATATCAGTCTGTTTCTTCTAAGATTTTCAAATTGTCCTTTCCCATGTGATCGTTCAACTGCCAATTGCTTCTTTTAATAGAACAACAACTTGTTTACAGACTGGAAAAGAGTTACCAGGATTTCATGGATTTTGAAAAATAGCCACTCAAATTCAATGGCAAACTGTCAAAAGCAAACAGAACCAATAGCAAAGTCTGTATATATTTGAAAAACTGTGTGCTAGACTCCCCCTCAAGCCTGCTACCAGGGGAACCATAACAATAAACGTCTCAATGACGCACTAGGACAGGCTTAGTGCAAGACTTTGGCCCCAGTTTGCTATTAAATTCCCTGAGTACATTAACTGAGCCTCAAAGAGACAGCCACTAAATCAAACTTTGGCAGCAATATGCCTTTGTCACAGTGGCATTAGCAGACAAACACACAACCCATTCCTTTGCTATTTTAACTGAGGCAATAGCCTGTTTATTTCAGAAGTACCAGAGTCAAAATTGCAGCTTCTAGTAGCTAAAAATGATTTTTTTTCTAGCAAATCCTCTCACTGTGATATAAAATTTCAAAAGTATTAAGGTCTGTTATAAGCCTGCCTAGAGATGTCAATGTTGCACTCACCTCACTGTATGACGTCACTTAATCTTCAGAGTGCTGTAAAAATAGAAGTTGTCAGATCACTGTCTGACTGCTGCTTACCATATATGGATTATACAGATGACATATTAATCCTGTCAGAGGTCACTGATCAATTACCCCTGTAGCAGTAAAGCCACTGGGACTTGCAAATAAACCCTAAAAATCGAAGTCTTAATTGGAAAGCAATTGATAGAACCACTGGGAACAACAGTTCCCCTATGATCCATGATAAATCAGTGGAATCTGTTTGCCAGTTGACTTGCCCAAGGTCCTTAATTATACCTGATAGCAACATTTAAACATAAGATCCACAAATGCCTAGCTGCCTTTGTAAGACTTACGAGCTACTCCTATATTACTCTTTATACTAAAGTTAGACTTAAAAAGCAGTCTATTTCTCTCATTGCTATTCCACAACTCTGAAATAAGTTCAATCATCAAAAATGATTCAAAACTGTTTAATAGTCACATTTCATGCAACCATTAACCTGTAAGTAAAATTCTTGGCACTCTGACATCTTTTACAATGAGCTAAAACATTTTGCAAATTTGCTGATTAGAATATAATTGAGTATCAGTCATTACTGCAAACTCAAAATAAAGAGAAAGTCATTCTGGCTTCCAGACGGAAGCATCACTTTATTGAAGTAATCCTTGTCGTCATCTGTGATATAGGCGTAGAAACGCCATTACGGCTGATTTCCAGCATCTTGAAATAACTAGATATAAGGTGGAGGATTTTTCATTAACATTAGCATGACCAATTTGTAAGAATAATGGTGAATTTTGGACTCGTTGGCTAAATGGAAAAATACCCAGCCTGTAAGTTGTTGAACAGACATTTTTTCAGTTAATTGCAAACCACAGACTTTTATCTGCTGCTAAATAAAGCAGGAAACAGGCGTAGGACAGAAAAGGTCACAACTTTGGACACTGCAATCAGCAAAAAAGACAGAGAAGGTCCTTTTATGGTAATCAGAAGACGTAAGACTAAAACAAAGAATATTGCTTTAAAAGGCTTTCAATCAGGGTCACCTCAAAACTGTATAACAAGGAGAATGAACTGTGCTATCATCAGGAGAGGCAACATGAAGAAGACAAGGAAGAATTGCTTCAGTAGACACTCCTGGCCCTCCCCAGAACAATGGTCTGGTCAATCCGTGTTCTGAACCATATTCCACAGTTGTGAGTATTGCTTAGAGCTGTTGCTTATTGTTGTTCAGCAATCGAATAAAGTGCTTAGTAATCTTAATACTGTGTTTCTGTAGTTGTTGTCCCCACTCAAGATTAGAATTAGCAATAAGGTTATTTCCCTAAACATAGGGACGAACAAAATTAATAAATAATAATTTTACCGATATAACAAACCTGCCTTCTTATTAGAAATCCACAAATCTGATAAACACAGATAAGCAGAGGTGACATGGCTGCCGGAGAGAATGAGCCAATGTTGACGATAAAGTTCATTGCAGAGACAGAGAATACATTCAAGGGAAATAATCCAGATCAACTTGCTTGTAGCTTCCTAAACTCACCGTAGTATTACATTTTGTGATGTAACATGAAATTTGGACCCAACATGAAATTTGGACTTTGTTTCCAATTTATATCCATCTTACGTCATTTTTTAATTTTTCTACCACCATGGACCTTTACACAACTGAAAGGCTGAGCAGACCTCTGGCAATACCACTTTTGGTCCATGTACCAGCACATGCACAAGGGAAGCTGCCTTGCAATTCCCCATTCTCATGCTTGACCTCTGCTAGATACTTGTCTTTGAGACTGCAACTCACTGGGTGAGCAAGGCATATCCTGACACTCCACAGTACAGTATGTTAGAGCACTAATGCTATATTCCACTGGCCTACTTTTGGAATCATTGCATTTTTGTTGATCACTGCCAAATTGATTGCTTTGATACCAAAGCACACACAACAAAGCAACTATGTTGTAAATTTTGAAAAATATTGTTAGAGGTACACAAAACCTCAATACAAATTCGACAAGACATCATACATTTGCTGATATCTGCTATCAGCATAACGAGGCCTCAAACACATGCTTGTTGGTTGCCTAATGGCCACTAATAACTATTCTCGTTGGGGGTGGATGGCCGAAGGAGTTAAACCGGTCTCTTTGAGCTTGAATTGACGACAAGATGGCACACAGGGCGATGGGATTCAGAACAGAGTTTATCCTCTGTGGCGAAATTGGTAGTCTGCTAATAGAGTCAGAATCACGGTACTCCAGAGTTTCAGATGATTGACCAGCCCATCTGACTCACTGAGGGGACCTGAAGGGTTGGACTTGACAATGGAAGTTAGGACTCTTCCCACTTGTAGGGTGGTTGTGATTGGGAAAGCAGTGCTCTGTGATGGTCAACTGTGGTTTTAGCTGGTCAAACTGCAGTAGTACTCCCGCGTACACTTGGTATTCCGTAAACCTTGTGCCTCCTACAACCTGTGCCAACGTTCTCTAGGCTTAGGTGAGTGGGTGTATCTCTACAGAAACTCTTAGGGAAGATCGGGGTGGGAGAGGGGAAGATCGGGGTGGGAGTGGGGAAGATCGGGGGGAGAAGGGAAGATTGGGGGGAGAGGGGAAGATCGAGAGGGAGAGGGGAAGATCGGGAGGACATGGGGGGGGGGTGAAGAGGGGGATATCGGAGAGGGAGACATCGGACATCGGAGCAGAGTGCAAAGGTAGGTTCATTTTGTGTTTTAACTTCCTTCTATGGTTTTTTATTTAATTTATTTAGTTTCTTTTTCCCTGATCCGGCCCTTCACGCCCAGTTTCACCAGGCGTGAATCAGAAGCGGTGGGCAAGCCGCTCAGCTAATTTAAAAATCGTTTATCTGTCACAGGTAAAGTGCCTTAAGTATCTCAATGAGGCTCTTTAACTGTCATCCCACCGGCTTTAATTGCCGGGTTGGAGCTGGCTTCCGAACCCGAACGGGATTTCCGCGATTTTCGGAGCCCTCCCCGCCCCCTGAAATTGCCCCCTAAAATTGTGCCCCATGGTCTCTGACAGAGATAATTAGAAACGGCCATTTTAATTGATGGGAAACAAAGTGCTCCTTAGAGCGTCTCTGTAGGACAAGACACAAAGAATAGATGATGAGAATAAGTAGAGCTGAGTAAGCCCTGGCCTATTCACTTGTCTTCCCTAAATTATTGCTTGCTCTCTTTCTGTGTAGCTTATTGTCGTGAATGACAACTTTGTCTCAGCTCATTGTGACAACCTGCAATACAATGTTGGGAAGGTAATAAGCTTCAGCTTGGACTGCAATTGTGACTAATTAGAATTAAGAGCCCACAATAAAATCTTCATGTCGCAGCTGTTCAAGTAAATTTAATGAACATAAAGAATTTTTAAAATCTCAAACTTTCACTGTGTGGTAGAATCTTAGACTTTCTGAAATTGCCTATCTAGTCATTCAGTTCAGAACAACTAAGGATGGGCAATGAATGAAGTCTCAGCTCTGTTCATATCCAAGAAAACAAATGAGAAAAAAACACAAACACTGTTCATTCAGAGTCAGCAATTATTTGTTATCAAAAGATACAATCATAAATCCACACTTAGGATGACCACAGAGTGCAAGGGTAAAGTGCAACATTTATTATTTGTAATGTTCAAATTTTGGTGATATTAATTTTCGGAAACACTTAAAGTGCCACCTCTTTATTTACATGTATTGCATGGAGAATAATAGAAGGTTGGGAGCTATTGCAAAAAGACATGGTGGGATTTAGATCAAAAAATTAAATCTTCAGCTGATATAAAATTATAGGCTTGATATCACACCCACTAATCCAACATAACATATCGTAGAGCTCACTTCCGCTAATCCAATATAACACACCGTAGTAAATAAAAACAGAAAATGCAGGTGAAGCTCAGAAAATCAGGCAGAAGACCTTTCGTCAGAACTGGATGTTAAAAGAGTTAAAGTTTTTGAGCAAGTACAGAGACAGGGAAAGGAGGGGAGGGGAGGGGAGGGGAGGGGAGGAAAGAACAAAAGGGAAGGTCTGTGATAGGGTGGAGGGCAAGAGTGATTAAATGACAAAAGGGATGATGGTGCAAGGCAAGGAGGGTGGTAATGGGACAGGTTAAGAAACAAAAGATTGATCAGGAGTAGCTGGAAATGGCAGCAGCAGAACCATTACCAGCACTAGCTGACCGAAAAAATGGGAGCGGTGTTTATGATCTGAAGTTATTGAAATCAGCGTGGAGTCCGGAAGGTTGTAAAGTGCCTAAACGAAAGATGAGGTGCAGGTCCTGGAGCTTACGTTGAGCTTCATTGGAACAGTGTAAGAGGCCGAGGACAGAGAGGTCAGATTGGGAGTGGGACGGGGTACTAAAATGGCAAGCGACCGGCAGGTCAGGGTCACGCTTGTGGACTGAGTGAAGTTGTTCAGCCAAGTGATCAGCCAGTCTGCGTTTGTTCTCCCCAATAGAGAGGAGACCACATTGTGAGCAGCGAATACAGTATAATTGAAAGAAGTACAAGTAAATCGCTGTTTCACCTGGAAGGAGTGTTTGGGGCCCTGGACGGTGAGAAGGGAGGAGGTGAAAGGGCAGGTGTTGCATCTCCTGCACTCGCACGGGAAGATGCCGTGGGAAGAGCGCGGGTGTTGGGGGTGCTGGAAGAGTGGACCAGGGTGACGCGGAGGGAGCGGTCCCTTCAGAATGCTGAAAGGGGAGGGGAAGATGTGCTTGGTGATGGCATCGCGCTGAAGGTGGCAGAAATGGCAGAGGATGATATGTTGATTGTGGAGGCTGGTGGAGTGGAAGGTGAGGACATGGGGGACCCTGTCATGGTTCTTGGAGGGAAAGGAAGGGGTGCGGACAGAAATGCGGGAAATAAGACGGACACGGTCGAGGGCCCTGTCAACTACAGCGGAGGAGAATCCTCGGTTGTGGAAAAAGGAAGACATATCGGAAGCACTGGTGCGGAAGGTGGCATCGTCAGAACAGATGCGATGGAGACAAAGAAACTGGGAGAAGGGAATAGAGTCTTTACAGGAAGCAGGGTGGGAGGAAGTGTAATCAAGGTAGCTGTGGGAGTCGGTGGGCTTATAGTAGATATTATATCTGACAGCCTAGCCCCAGAAATGGAGATAGAGAAGTCGAGGAAGCGAAGGGAAGAGTTGGAGATGGACCATGTGAAGGCGAGAGAAGGGTGGAAATTGGAAGCAAAGCTGATTAAATTTTCCAGTTTGGGGCGAGAGCAGGAAACGGCATCGATACAATCATCAATGTACTGGAAAAAGAGGTGAGGCAGGTGACCTGATTAGGACTGGAACAAGAAATGTTCCATGTATCCCACAAAAAGGCAGGCATAGCTGGGACCCATACGGGTTCCTTTTATTTGGAGGAAGTGAGTGGAGTCAAAGGAGAAGTTGTTCAACGTAAGAACAAGTTCAGCCAGGCGGAGGAGGGTGGTGGTGGATGGGGACTGGTTGGGCCTCCGTTCAAGGAAGAAGTGGAGGGCCCACAGACCGTCCTGGTGGGGAATGGAGTTGTAGAGGGACTGGACGTCCATGGTGAAAAAGGAGACGGTTAGGGCTGGGGAACTGGAAACTGTTAAAGCAGCGGAGGGCGTCAGAAGAGACTCGAAAAAAAGGTTGGAAGAGACTGGAGAAGGGGAGAAAAAATAGAGTCAATGTAGGAGGAAATAAGTTCCGTGGGGCAGGAACAGGCTGAAACGATGGGTCTCCCAGGGCAGTCCTGTTTGTGGATCTTGGGAAGGAGGTAGAAGCAGGCTGTGTGGGGTTGGGGGACAATGAGGTTGAAGGCCGTGGAGGGAAGATCTCCAGAGGAGGTGAGGTCAGTGACAGTCTGGGAAACTATGGCTTGATATTCGGCGGTGGGGTCATGGTCCAGGGGCAGCTAGGAGGAGGTGTCGGAGAGTTGGCGTTCAACCTCTGCAAGGTAGAGGTCTGTTCGCCACACAACAACAGCGCTGCCCTTGTCAGCAGGTTTAATGACAATGTCAGGGTTGGACATGAGAGAACCATAATAGGGTTCCCCCTTGTCCTCAGCTTCCACCCCACCAGCCTCCACATTCAACGTATCATCCTCCGCCATTTCCTCCACCTCAAACATGACCCCACCATCAAACACATCTTCCCCTTCCCTGCCCTTTCAGCATTCTGAAAGGAGCAGGAACGAGGGGTTGAGTGGCCTACTCCTGTTCCTATGTATTTCAGATTTCCATTCTGTAGAGCTCAATCCCACTAATCTATCATAACATGCTGTAGAGCTCACTCCCGCTAATCCATCATAACATACTGTAGAGCTCACTCCCACTAATCCATCATAACATACTGTAGAGCTCACTCCCACTAATCTATCATAACATACTGTAGAGCTCACTCCCGCTAATCCATCATAACATATGTAGAGCTCACTCCCACTAATCCATCATAACATACTGTAGAGCTCACTCCCACTAATCCATCATAACATACTGTAGAGCTCACTCCCACTAATCTATCATAACATACTGTAGAGCTCACTCTTACTAATTCATCATAACATACTGTAGAGCTCACTCCCACTAATCCATCATAAACTAATGTAGAGCTCACTCCTACTAATCCATCATAACATACTGTAGAGCTCACTCCCACTAATACATCATAACATACTGTAGAGCTCACTCCCACTAATCCATCATAACATACTGTAGAGCTCACTCCCACTAATACATCATAACATACTGTAGAGCTCACTCCCACTAATCCATCATAACATACTGTAGAGCTCACTCCCAGTAATCTATCATAACATTCTGTAGAGCTCACTCCCACTAATCCATCATAACATACTGTAGAGCTCACTCCCACTAATCCATCATAACATTCTGTAGAGCTCACTCCCACTAATCCATCATAACATACTGTAGAGCTCACTCCCAGTAATCTATCATAACATTCTGTAGAGCTCACTCCCACTAATCCATCATAACATACCATAGAGCTCACTCCCACTAATCTATCATAACATGCTGTAGAGCTCACTCCCGCTAATACATCATAACATACTGTAGAGCTCACTCCCACTAATCCATCATAACATACTGTAGAGCTCACTCCCGCTAATCCATCATAACATACTGTAGAGCTCACTCCCACTAATCCATCATAACATACTGTAGAGCTCACTCCCAGTAATCTATCATAACATTCTGTAGAGCTCACTCCCACTAATCCATCATAACATACTGTAGAGCTCACTCCCACTAATCCATCATAACATACTGTAGAGCTCACTCCCACTAATCCATCATAACATACTGTAGAGCTCACTCCCACTAATCCATCATAACATACCATAGAGCTCACTCCCACTAATCTATCATAACATACTGTAGAGCTCACTCCCACTAATCCATCATAACATACTGTACAGCTCACTCCTACTAATCCATCATAACATACTGTAGAGCTCACTCCCACTAATCCATCATAACATACTGTAGAGCTCACTCCCACTAATCCATCATAACATACTGTAGAGCTCACTCCCACTAATCCATCATAACATACTGTAGAGCTCACTCCCGCTAATACATCATAACATACTGTAGAGCTCACTCCTACTAATCCATCATAACATACTGTAGAGCTCACTCCCACTAATCTATCATAACATACTGTAGAGCTCACTCCTACTAATTCATCATAACATACTGTAGAGCTCACTCCCGCTAATACATCATAACATACTGTAGAGCTCACTCCTACTAATCCATCATAACATACTGTAGAGCTCACTCCTACTAATCCATCATAACATACTGTAGAGCTCACTCCCACTAATCTATCATAACATACTGTAGAGCTCACTCCTACTAATCCATCATAACATACTGTAGAGCTCACTCCCACTAATCCATCATAACATACTGTAGAGCTCACTCCCACTAATCTATCATAACATACTGTAGAGCTCACTCCCACTAATCCATCATAACATACTGTAGAGCTCACTCCTACTAATCCATCATAACATACTGTAGAGCTCACTCCCACTAATCTATCATAACATACTGTAGAGCTCACTCCCACTAATCCATCATAACATACTGTAGAGCTCACTCCCACTAATACATCATAACATACCATAGAGCTCACTCCCGCTAATCCATCATAACATACTGTAGAGCTCACTCCTACTAATCCATCATAACATACTGTGGAGCTCACTCCCACTAATCCATCATAACATACTGTAGAGCTCACTCCTACTAATCCATCATAACATACTGTAGAGCTCACTCCCACTAATCCATCATAACATACTGTAGAGCTCACTCCCGCTAATCCATCATAACATACTGTAGAGTCACTCCCACTAATCCATCATAACATAATGTACAGCTCACTCCCGCTAATACATCATAACATACTGTAGAGCTCACTCCCACTAATCCATCATAACATACTGTAGAGCTCACTCCCACTAATCCATCATAACATACTGTAGAGCTCAATCCCACTAATCCATCATAACATACTGTAGAGCTCAATCCCACTAATCCATCATAACATACTGTAGAGCTCACTCCTACTAATTCATCATAACATACTGTAGAGCTCACTCCCACTAATACATCATCACATACTGTAGAGCTCACTCCCACTAATACATCATAACATACTGTAGAGCTCACTCCCACTAATACATCATCACATACTGTAGAGCTCACTCCCACTAATACATCATAACATACCATAGAGCTCACTCCTACTAATCCATCATAACATACTGTAGAGCTCACTCCCACTAATACATCATAACATACCATAGAGCTCACTCCTACTAATCCATCATAACATACTGTAGAGCTCACTCCTACTAATACATCATAACATACTGTAGAGCTCACTCCCACTAATCCATCATAACATACTGTAGAGCTCACTCCTACTAATTCATCATAACATAATGTAGAGCTCACTCCCACTAATACATCATAACATACTGTAGAGCTCACTCCCACTAATCCATCATAACATACTTTAGAGCTCACTCCCACTAATCCATCATAACATACTGTAGAGCTCACTCCTACTAATTCATCATAACATAATGTAGAGCTCACTCCCACTAATCCATCATAACATACTGTCGAGCTCACTCCCACTAATTCATC
This sequence comes from Heptranchias perlo, assembly GCF_035084215.1. NCBI lineage: Eukaryota > Metazoa > Chordata > Chondrichthyes > Hexanchiformes > Hexanchidae > Heptranchias > Heptranchias perlo. The sequence goes on from NC_090334.1 coordinate 16,257,034, forward strand.
ATAACATACTGTACAGCTCACTCCCACTAATCCATCATAACATACTGTACAGCTCACTCCCACTAATCCATCATAACATACTGTACAGCTCACTCCCACTAATCTATCATAACATACTGTAGAGCTCACTCCTACTAATCTATCATAACATACTGTAGAGCTCACTCCCACTAATCCATCATAACATACTGTAGAGCTCACTCCCACTAATACATCATAACATACTGTAGAGCTCACTCCCGCTAATCTATCATAACATACTGTACAGCTCACTCCCACTAATCCATCATAACATACTGTAGAGCTCACTCCTACTAATCCATCATAACATACTGTAGAGCTCACTCCCACTAATCCATCATAACATACTGTAGAGCTCACTCCTACTAATCCATCATAACATACTGTAGAGCTCACTCCCACTAATACATCATAACATACTGTAGAGCTCACTCCCACTAATACATCATAACATACTGTAGAGCTCACTCCTACTAATCCATCATAACATACTGTACAGCTCACTCCGACTAATCCATCATAACATACTGTAGAGCTCACTCCTACTAATCCATCATAACATACTGTAGAGCTCACTCCCACTAATCCATCATAACATACTGTACAGCTCACTCCCACTAATCCATCATAACATACTGTAGAGCTCACTCCCACTAATCCATCATAACATACTGTACAGCTCACTCCCACTAATCCATCATAACATACTGTAGAGCTCACTCCTACTAATCCATCATAACATACTGTAGAGCTCACTCCCGCTAATACATCATAACATACTGTAGAGCTCACTCCTACTAATCCATCATAACATACTGTACAGCTCACTCCCACTAATACATCATAACATACTGTAGAGCTCACTCCTACTAATCCATCATAACATACTGTAGAGCTCACTCCCGCTAATCCATCATAACATACTGTAGAGCTCACTCCCGCTAATACATCATAACATACTGTAGAGCTCACTCCCGCTAATACATCATAACATAATGTAGAGCTCACTACCGCTAATCCATCATAACATACTGTAGAGCTCACTCCCGCTAATACATCATAACATACTGTAGAGCTCACTCCCGCTAATACATCATAACATAATGTAGAGCTCACTCCCACTAATTCATCATAACATACTGTAGAGCTCACTCCCACTAATCCATCATAACATACTGTAGAGCTCACTCCCACTAATCTATCATAACATACTGTAGAGCTCACTCCCACTAATTCATCATAACATACTGTAGAGCTCACTCCCACTAATCCATCATAACATTCTGCAGAGCTCACTCCTACTAATTCATCATAACATACTGTCGAGCTCACTCCCGCTAATACATCATAACATAATGTAGAGCTCACTCCCACTAATTCATCATAACATACTGTAGAGCTCACTCCCACTAATCCATCATAACATTCTGCAGAGCTCACTCCTACTAATACATCATAACATACTGTAGAGCTCACTCCCGCTAATACATCATAACATAATGTAGAGCTCACTCCCACTAATTCATCATAACATACTGTAGAGCTCACTCCCACTAATCCATCATAACATACTGTAGAGCTCACTCCCACTAATCTATCATAACATACTGTAGAGCTCACTCCCACTAATTCATCATAACATACTGTAGAGCTCACTCCCACTAATTCATCATAACATACTGTAGAGCTCACTCCCACTAATCTATCATAACATACTGTAGAGCTCACTCCCACTAATTCATCATAACATACTGTAGAGCTCACTCCCACTAATCCATCATAACATTCTGCAGAGCTCACTCCTACTAATCCATCATAACATACTGTAGAGCTCACTCCTACTAATCCATCATAACATACTGTAGAGCTCACTCCCACTAATTCATCATAACATACTGTAGAGCTCACTCCCACTAATCCATCATAACATACTGTAGAGCTCACTCCCACTAATCTATCATAACATACTGTAGAGCTCACTCCCACTAATCCATCATAACATACTGTAGAGCTCACTCCCACTAATCCATCATAACATTCTGCAGAGCTCACTCCTACTAATTCATCATAACATACTGTCGAGCTCACTCCCACTAATCCATCATAACATACTGTAGAGCTCACTCCTACTAATCCATCATAACATACTGTAGAGCTCACTCCCACTAATTCATCATAACATACTGTAGAGCTCACTCCCACTAATCCATCATAACATACTGTAGAGCTCACTCCCACTAATCTATCATAACATACTGTAGAGCTCACTCCCACTAATCCATCATAACATACTGTAGAGCTCACTCCCACTAATCTATCATAACATACTGTAGAGCTCACTCCCACTAATCCATCATAACATAATGTAGAGCTCACTCCCACTAATCCATCATAACATACTGTAGAGCTCACTCCCACTAATCCATCATAACATACTGTAGAGCTCACTCCCACTAATCCATCATAACATACTGTAGAGCTCACTCCCACTAATCTATCATAACATACTGTAGAGCTCACTCCCACTAATCCATCATAACATAATGTAGAGCTCACTCCCACTAATTCATCATAACATAATGTAGAGCTCACTCCCACTAATCTATCATAACATACTGTAGAGCTCACTCCCACTAATTCATCATAACATAATGTAGAGCTCACTCCCACTAATCCATCATAACATAATGTAGAGCTCACTCCTACTAATTCATCATAACATACTGTAGAGCTCACTCCCACTAATCCATCATAACATACTGTAGAGCTCACTCCCACTAATCCATCATAACATACTGTAGAGCTCACTCCCACTAATCCATCATAACATACTGTAGAGCTCACTCCTACTAATCCATCATAACATACTGTAGAGCTCACTCCCACTAATCCATCATAACATACTGTAGTGCTCACTCCCGCTAATCCATCATAACATACTGTAGTGCTCACTCCCACTAATCCATCATAACATACTGTAGAGCTCACTCCCACTAATCCATCATAACATACTGTACAGCTCACTCCCACTAATCCATCATAACATACTGTAGAGCTCACTCCTACTAATCCATCATAACATACTGTAGAGCTCACTCCCACTAATCCATCATAACATACTGTAGAGCTCACTCCCACTAATCCATCATAACATACTGTAGAGCTCACTCCTACTAATCCATCATAACATACTGTAGAGCTCACTCCTACTAATCCATCATAACATACTGTAGAGCTCACTCCTACTAATCCATCATAACATACTGTAGAGCTCACTCCCACTAATCCATCATAACATACTGTAGTGCTCACTCCCACTAATCCATCATAACATACTGTAGAGCTCACTCCTACTAATCCATCATAACATACTGTAGAGCTCACTCCCACTAATACATCATAACATACTGTAGAGCTCACTCCCACTAATCCATCATAACATACTGTAGAGCTCACTCCTACTAATCCATCATAACATACTGTAGAGCTCACTCCTACTAATCCATCATAACATACTGTAGAGCTCACTCCCACTAATTCATCATAACATACTGTAGAGCTCACTCCCACTAATCCATCATAACATAATGTACAGCTCACTCCCGCTAATACATCATAACATACTGTAGAGCTCACTCCCACTAATCCATCATAACATACTGTAGAGCTCACTCCCACTAATCCATCATAACATACTGTAGAGCTCAATCCCACTAATCCATCATAACATACTGTAGAGCTCAATCCCACTAATCCATCATAACATACTGTAGAGCTCACTCCTACTAATTCATCATAACATACTGTAGAGCTCACTCCCACTAATACATCATCACATACTGTAGAGCTCACTCCCACTAATACATCATAACATACTGTAGAGCTCACTCCCACTAATACATCATCACATACTGTAGAGCTCACTCCCACTAATCCATCATAACATACCATAGAGCTCACTCCTACTAATCCATCATAACATACTGTAGAGCTCACTCCCACTAATACATCATAACATACCATAGAGCTCACTCCTACTAATCCATCATAACATACTGTAGAGCTCACTCCTACTAATACATCATAACATACTGTAGAGCTCACTCCCACTAATCCATCATAACATACTGTAGAGCTCACTCCTACTAATTCATCATAACATAATGTAGAGCTCACTCCCACTAATACATCATAACATACTGTAGAGCTCACTCCCACTAATCCATCATAACATACTTTAGAGCTCACTCCCACTAATCCATCATAACATACTGTAGAGCTCACTCCTACTAATTCATCATAACATAATGTAGAGCTCACTCCCACTAATCCATCATAACATACTGTCGAGCTCACTCCCACTAATTCATCATAACATACTGTACAGCTCACTCCCACTAATCCATCATAACATACTGTACAGCTCACTCCCACTAATCTATCATAACATACTGTAGAGCTCACTCCCACTAATCCATCATAACATACTGTAGAGCTCACTCCTACTAATCCATCATAACATACTGTAGAGCTCACTCCTACTAATCTATCATAACATACTGTAGAGCTCACTCCCACTAATCCATCATAACATACTGTAGAGCTCACTCCCACTAATACATCATAACATACTGTAGAGCTCACTCCCGCTAATCTATCATAACATACTGTAGAGCTCACTCCTACTAATCCATCATAACATACTGTAGAGCTCACTCCCACTAATCCATCATAACATACTGTAGAGCTCACTCCTACTAATCCATCATAACATACTGTAGAGCTCACTCCTACTAATCTATCATAACATACTGTAGAGCTCACTCCCACTAATCCATCATAACATACTGTAGAGCTCACTCCTACTAATCCATCATAACATACTGTAGAGCTCACTCCTACTAATCCATCATAACATACTGTAGAGCTCACTCCTACTAATCCATCATAACATACTGTAGAGCTCACTCCCGCTAATCCATCATAACATACTGTAGAGCTCACTCCCACTAATCCATCATAACATACTGTAGAGCTCACTCCCGCTAATACATCATAACATACTGTAGAGCTCACTCCCGCTAATACATCATAACATAATGTAGAGCTCACTACCGCTAATCCATCATAACATACTGTAGAGCTCACTCCCGCTAATACATCATAACATACTGTAGAGCTCACTCCCGCTAATACATCATAACATAATGTAGAGCTCACTCCCGCTAATCCATCATAACATACTGTACAGCTCACTCCCACTAATCCATCATAACATACTGTAGAGCTCACTCCCACTAATTCATCATAACATACTGTAGAGCTCACTCCCACTAATCCATCATAACATACTGTAGAGCTCACTCCTACTAATCCATCATAACATTCTGCAGAGCTCACTCCTACTAATTCATCATAACATACTGTAGAGCTCACTCCTACTAATCCATCATAACATACTGTAGAGCTCACTCCCACTAATCCATCATAACATACTGTAGAGCTCACTCCTACTAATCCATCATAACATACTGTAGAGCTCACTCCCACTAATCCATCATAATATACTGTAGAGCTCACTCCTACTAATTCATCATAACATACTGTACAGCTCACTCCCACTAATCCATCATAACATACTGTAGAGCTCACTCCTACTAATCCATCATAACATACTGTAGAGCTCACTCCCACTAATCCATCATAATATACTGTAGAGCTCACTCCCGCTAATCCATCATAACATACTGTACAGCTCACTCCCACTAATCCATCATAACATACTGTAGAGCTCACTCCTACTAATCCATCATAACATTCTGCAGAGCTCACTCCTACTAATCCATCATAACATACTGTAGAGCTCACTCCCGCTAATACATCATAACATACTGTCGAGCTCACTCCCACTAATCCATAATAACATACTGTAGAGCTCACTCCTACTAATCCATCATAACATACTGTAGAGCTCACTCCCACTAATTCATCATAACATACTGTAGAGCTCACTCCCACTAATCCATCATAACATACTGTAGAGCTCACTCCCACTAATCTATCATAACATACTGTAGAGCTCACTCCCACTAATCCATCATAACATTCTGCAGAGCTCACTCCTACTAATCCATCATAACATACTGTAGAGCTCACTCCTACTAATCCATCATAACATACTGTAGAGCTCACTCCCACTAATTCATCATAACATACTGTAGAGCTCACTCCCACTAATCCATCATAACATACTGTAGAGCTCACTCCCACTAATCTATCATAACATACTGTAGAGCTCACTCCCACTAATCCATCATAACATACTGTAGAGCTCACTCCCACTAATCCATCATAACATTCTGCAGAGCTCACTCCTACTAATTCATCATAACATACTGTCGAGCTCACTCCCACTAATCCATCATAACATACTGTAGAGCTCACTCCTACTAATCCATCATAACATACTGTAGAGCTCACTCCCACTAATTCATCATAACATACTGTAGAGCTCACTCCCACTAATCCATCATAACATACTGTAGAGCTCACTCCCACTAATCTATCATAACATACTGTAGAGCTCACTCCCACTAATCCATCATAACATACTGTAGAGCTCACTCCCACTAATCTATCATAACATACTGTAGAGCTCACTCCCACTAATCCATCATAACATAATGTAGAGCTCACTCCCACTAATCCATCATAACATACTGTAGAGCTCACTCCCACTAATCCATCATAACATACTGTAGAGCTCACTCCCACTAATCTATCATAACATACTGTAGAGCTCACTCCCACTAATCCATCATAACATACTGTAGAGCTCACTCCCACTAATCTATCATAACATACTGTAGAGCTCACTCCCACTAATCCATCATAACATAATGTAGAGCTCACTCCCACTAATTCATCATAACATAATGTAGAGCTCACTCCCACTAATCTATCATAACATACTGTAGAGCTCACTCCCACTAATTCATCATAACATAATGTAGAGCTCACTCCCACTAATCCATCATAACATAATGTAGAGCTCACTCCTACTAATTCATCATAACATACTGTAGAGCTCACTCCCACTAATCCATCATAACATACTGTAGAGCTCACTCCCACTAATCCATCATAACATACTGTAGAGCTCACTCCCACTAATCCATCATAACATACTGTAGAGCTCACTCCCACTAATCCATCATAACATAATGTAGAGCTCACTCCTACTAATCCATCATAACATACTGTAGAGCTCACTCCCACTAATCCATCATAACATACTGTAGAGCTCACTCCTACTAATCCATCATAACATACTGTAGAGCTCACTCCTACTAATCCATCATAACATACTGTAGAGCTCACTCCCACTAATCCATCATAACATACTGTAGTGCTCACTCCCACTAATCCATCATAACATAATGTAGAGCTCACTCCCACTAATCCATCATAACATACTGTAGTGCTCACTCCCACTAATCCATCATAACATACTGTAGAGCTCACTCCTACTAATCCATCATAACATACTGTAGAGCTCACTCCCACTAATACATCATAACATACTGTAGAGCTCACTCCTACTAATCCATCATAACATACTGTAGAGCTCACTCCCACTAATCCATCATAACATACTGTAGTGCTCACTCCCACTAATCCATCATAACATACTGTAGAGCTCACTCCTACTAATCCATCATAACATACTGTAGAGCTCACTCCCACTAATACATCATAACATACTGTAGAGCTCACTCCCACTAATACATCATAACATACTGTAGAGCTCACTCCTACTAATCCATCATAACATACTGTAGAGCTCACTCCCACTAATCCATCATAACATACTGTAGTGCTCACTCCCACTAATCCATCATAACATACTGTAGAGCTCACTCCTACTAATCCATCATAACATACTGTAGAGCTCACTCCCACTAATACATCATAACATACTGTAGAGCTCACTCCCACTAATCCATCATAACATACTGTAGAGCTCACTCCTACTAATCCATCATAACATACTGTAGAGCTCACTCCTACTAATCCATCATAACATACTGTAGAGCTCACTCCCACTAATTCATCATAACATACTGTAGAGCTCACTCCCACTAATCCATCATAACATACTGTAGAGCTCACTCCCACTAATCTATCATAACATACTGTAGAGCTCACTCCCACTAATCCATCATAACATAATGTAGAGCTCACTCCCACTAATCCATCATAACATACTGTAGAGCTCACTCCCACTAATCCATCATAACATACTGTAGAGCTCACTCCCACTAATCTATCATAACATACTGTAGAGCTCACTCCCACTAATCCATCATAACATACTGTAGAGCTCACTCCCACTAATCTATCATAACATACTGTAGAGCTCACTCCCACTAATCCATCATAACATAATGTAGAGCTCACTCCCACTAATCCATCATAACATACTGTAGAGCTCACTCCCACTAATCCATCATAACATACTGTAGAGCTCACTCCCACTAATCTATCATAACATACTGTAGAGCTCACTCCCACTAATCCATCATAACATACTGTAGAGCTCACTCCCACTAATCTATCATAACATACTGTAGAGCTCACTCCCACTAATCCATCATAACATAATGTAGAGCTCACTCCCACTAATTCATCATAACATAATGTAGAGCTCACTCCCACTAATCTATCATAACATACTGTAGAGCTCACTCCCACTAATTCATCATAACATAATGTAGAGCTCACTCCCACTAATCCATCATAACATAATGTAGAGCTCACTCCTACTAATTCATCATAACATACTGTAGAGCTCACTCCCACTAATCCATCATAACATACTGTAGAGCTCACTCCCACTAATCCATCATAACATACTGTAGAGCTCACTCCCACTAATCTATCATAACATACTGTAGAGCTCACTCCCACTAATCCATCATAACATAATGTAGAGCTCACTCCCACTAATTCATCATAACATAATGTAGAGCTCACTCCCACTAATCTATCATAACATACTGTAGAGCTCACTCCCACTAATTCATCATAACATAATGTAGAGCTCACTCCCACTAATCCATCATAACATAATGTAGAGCTCACTCCTACTAATTCATCATAACATACTGTAGAGCTCACTCCCACTAATCCATCATAACATACTGTAGAGCTCACTCCCACTAATCCATCATAACATACTGTAGAGCTCACTCCCACTAATTCATCATAACATACTGTAGAGCTCACTCCCACTAATCCATCATAACATACTGTAGAGCTCACTCCCACTAATCCATCATAACATACTGTAGAGCTCACTCCCACTAATCCATCATAACATACTGTAGAGCTCACTCCTACTAATCCATCATAACATACTGTAGAGCTCACTCCTACTAATCCATCATAACATACTGTAGAGCTCACTCCCACTAATCCATCATAACATACTGTAGTGCTCACTCCCACTAATCCATCATAACATACTGTAGAGCTCACTCCCACTAATCCATCATAACATACTGTACAGCTCACTCCCACTAATCCATCATAACATACTGTAGAGCTCACTCCTACTAATCCATCATAACATACTGTAGAGCTCACTCCCACTAATCCATCATAACGTACTGTAGTGCTCACTCCCACTAATCCATCATAACATACTGTAGAGCTCACTCCTACTAATCCATCATAACATACTGTAGAGCTCACTCCCACTAATACATCATAACATACTGTAGAGCTCACTCCCACTAATCCATCATAACATACTGTAGAGCTCACTCCTACTAATCCATCATAACATACTGTAGAGCTCACTCCTACTAATCCATCATAACATACTGTAGAGCTCACTCCCACTAATTCATCATAACATACTGTAGAGCTCACTCCCACTAATCCATCATAACATACTGTAGAGCTCACTCCCACTAATCTATCATAACATACTGTAGAGCTCACTCCCACTAATCCATCATAACATAATGTAGAGCTCACTCCCACTAATCCATCATAACATACTGTAGAGCTCACTCCCACTAATCCATCATAACATACTGTAGAGCTCACTCCCACTAATCTATCATAACATACTGTAGAGCTCACTCCCACTAATCCATCATAACATACTGTAGAGCTCACTCCCACTAATCTATCATAACATACTGTAGAGCTCACTCCCACTAATCCATCATAACATAATGTAGAGCTCACTCCCACTAATTCATCATAACATACTGTAGAGCTCACTCCCACTAATCCATCATAACATACTGTAGAGCTCACTCCCACTAATCCATCATAACATAATGTAGAGCTCACTCCTACTAATCCATCATAACATACTGTAGAGCTCACTCCTACTAATCCATCATAACATACTGTAGAGCTCACTCCCACTAATCCATCATAACATACTGTACAGCTCACTCCCACTAATCCATCATAACATACTGTAGAGCTCACTCCCACTAATCCATCATAACATACTGTAGTGCTCACTCCCACTAATCCATCATAACATACTGTAGAGCTCACTCCTACTAATCCATCATAACATACTGCAGAGCTCACTCCTACTAATCCATCATAACATACTGTAGAGCTCACTCCCACTAATCCATCATAACATACTGCAGAGCTCACTCCTACTAATCCATCATAACATACTGTAGAGCTCACTCCTACTAATCCATCATAACATACTGTAGAGCTCACTCCCACTAATCCATCATAACATACTGTAGTGCTCACTCCCACTAATCCATCATAACATACTGTAGAGCTCACTCCCACTAATCCATCATAACATACTGTAGAGCTCACTCCCACTAATCCATCATAACATACTGTAGAGCTCACTCCCACTAATCCATCATAACATACTGTAGAGCTCACTCCTACTAATCCATCATAACATACTGTAGAGCTCACTCCCACTAATCCATCATAACATACTGTAGAGCTCACTCCTACTAATCCATCATAACATACTGTAGAGCTCACTCCCACTAATACATCATAACATACTGTAGAGCTCACTCCCACTAATCCATCATAACATACTGTAGAGCTCACTCCTACTAATCCATCATAACATACTGTAGAGCTCACTCCTACTAATCCATCATAACATACTGTAGAGCTCACTCCTACTAATCCATCATAACATACTGTAGAGCTCACTCCCACTAATCCATCATAACATACTGTAGAGCTCACTCCCACTAATCCATCATAACATTCTGCAGAGCTCACTCCTACTAATCCATCATAACATACTGTAGAGCTCACTCCTACTAATCCATCATAACATACTGTAGAGCTCACTCCCACTAATCCATCATAACATACTGTAGAGCTCACTCCCACTAATCCATCATAACATTCTGCAGAGCTCACTCCTACTAATCCATCATAACATACTGTAGAGCTCACTCCCACTAATTCATCATAACATACTGTAGAGCTCACTCCCACTAATCCATCATAACATACTGTAGAGCTCACTCCCACTAATCTATCATAATATACTGTAGAGCTCACTCCCACTAATCCATCATAACATACTGTAGAGCTCACTCCCACTAATCCATCATAACATTCTGCAGAGCTCACTCCTACTAATTCATCATAACATACTGTCGAGCTCACTCCCACTAATCCATCATAACATACTGTAGAGCTCACTCCCACTAATCCATCATAATATACTGTAGAGCTCACTCCTACTAATACATCATAACATACTGTAGAGCTCACTCCCACTAATTCATCATAACATACTGTAGAGCTCACTCCCACTAATCCATCATAACATACTGTAGAGCTCACTCCCACTAATCCATCACAACATACTGTAGAGCTCACTCCCACTAATCTATCATAACATACTGTAGAGCTCACTCCCACTAATCCATCATAACATACTGTAGAGCTCACTCCCACTAATCCATCACAACATACTGTAGAGCTCACTCCCGCTAATCTATCATAACATACTGTAGAGCTCACTCCCACTAATCCATCATAACATACTGTAGAGCTCACTCCCACTAATCCATCATAACATACTGTAGAGCTCACTCCCACTAATCCATCACAACATACTGTAGAGCTCACTCCCACTAATCCATCATAACATACTGTAGAGCTCACTCCCACTAATCTATCATAACATACTGTAGAGCTCACTCCCACTAATCCATCATAACATAATGTAGAGCTCACTCCTACTAATCCATCATAACATACTGTAGAGCTCACTCCCACTAATCCATCATAACATACTGTAGAGCTCACTCCCACTAATCCATCATAACATAATGTAGAGCTCACTCCTACTAATCCATCATAACATACTGTAGAGCTCACTCCCACTAATCCATCATAACATAATGTAGAGCTCACTCCTACTAATCCATCATAACATACTGTACAGCTCACTCCCACTAATCCATCATAACATACTGTAGAGCTCACTCCCACTAATCCATCATAACATAATGTAGAGCTCACTCCTACTAATCCATCATAACATACTGTAGAGCTCACTCCTACTAATCCATCATAACATACTGTAGAGCTCACTCCTACTAATCCATCATAACATACTGTAGAGCTCACTCCTACTAATCCATCATAACATACTGTACAGCTCACTCCCACTAATCCATCATAACATACTGTAGAGCTCACTCCTACTAATCCATCATAACATACTGTAGAGCTCACTCCTACTAATCCATCATAACATACTGTACAGCTCACTCCCACTAATCCATCATAACATACTGTAGAGCTCACTCCCACTAATCCATCATAACATACTGTAGAGCTCACTCCTACTAATCCATCATAACATACTGTACAGCTCACTCCCACTAATCCATCATAACATACTGTAGAGCTCACTCCCACTAATCCATCATAACATACTGTACAGCTCACTCCCACTAATCCATCATAACATACTGTAGAGCTCACTCCTACTAATCCATCATAACATACTGTAGAGCTCACTCCCACTAATCCATCATAACATACTGCAGAGCTCACTCCCACTAATCCATCATAACATAATGTAGAGCTCACTCCCACTAATCCATCATAACATACTGTAGAGCTCACTCCTACTAATCCATCATAACATACTGTAGAGCTCACTCCCACTAATCCATCATAACATACTGTAGAGCTCACTCCTACTAATCCATCATAACATACTGTACAGCTCACTCCCACTAATCCATCATAACATACTGTAGAGCTCACTCCCACTAATCCATCATAACATACTGCAGAGCTCACTCCCACTAATCCATCATAACATACTGTAGAGCTCACTCCTACTAATCCATCATAACATACTGTACAGCTCACTCCCACTAATCCATCATAACATACTGTAGAGCTCACTCCCACTAATACATCATAACATAATGTAGAGCTCACTCCCACTAATCCATCATAACATACTGTAGAGCTCACTCCCACTAATCCATCATAACATACTGCAGAGCTCACTCCCACTAATCCATCATAACATACTGTAGAGCTCACTCCCACTAATACATCATAACATACTGTAGAGCTCACTCCCACTAATCCATCATAACATACTGTAGAGCTCACTCCTACTAATCCATCATAACATACTGTAGAGCTCACTCCCACTAATCCATCATAACATACTGTAGAGCTCACTCCCACTAATCCATCATAACATACTGCAGAGCTCACTCCCACTAATCCATCATAACATAATGTAGAGCTCACTCCCACTAATCCATCATAACATACTGTAGAGCTCACTCCTACTAATCCATCATAACATACTGTAGAGCTCACTCCCACTAATCCATCATAACATACTGTAGAGCTCACTCCCACTAATACATCATAACATACTGTAGAGCTCACTCCCACTAATCCATCATAACATACTGTAGAGCTCACTCCCACTAATACATCATAACATACTGTAGAGCTCACTCCCACTAATCCATCATAACATACTGTAGAGCTCACTCCTACTAATCCATCATAACATACTGTAGAGCTCACTCCCACTAATCCATCATAACATACTGTAGAGCTCACTCCCACTAATCCATCATAACATACTGTAGAGCTCACTCCTACTAATCCATCATAACATACTGTCGAGCTCACTCCCACTAATCCATCATAACATACTGTGCAGCTCACTCCCACTAATCCATCATAACATACTGTAGAGCTCACTCCTACTAATCCATCATAACATACTGTAGAGCTCACTCCCACTAATCCATCATAACATACTGTAGAGCTCACTCCCACTAATCCATCATAACATACTGTAGAGCTCACTCCCACTAATACATCATAACATACTGTAGAGCTCACTCCCACTAATCCATCATAACATACTGTACAGCTCACTCCCACTAATCCATCATAACATACTGTAGAGCTCACTCCCACTAATACATCATAACATACTGTAGAGCTCACTCCCACTAATCCATCATAACATACTGTAGAGCTCACTCCCACTAATCCATCATAACATACTGTAGAGCTCACTCCCACTAATCCATCATAACATACTGTAGAGCTCACTCCTACTAATCCATCATAACATACTGTAGAGCTCACTCCCACTAATCCATCATAACATACTGTAGAGCTCACTCCCACTAATCCATCATAACATACTGTAGAGCTCACTCCCACTAATCCATCATAACATACTGTACAGCTCACTCCCACTAATACATCATAACATACTGTAGAGCTCACTCCCACTAATCTATCATAACATACTGTAGAGCTCACTCCCACTAATCCATCATAACATACTGCAGAGCTCACTCCCACTAATCTATCATAACATACTGTAGAGCTCACTCCCACTAATCCATCATAACATACTGTAGAGCTCACTCCCACTAATACATCATAACATACTGTAGAGCTCACTCCCACTAATCCATCATAACATACTGTACAGCTCACTCCCACTAATCCATCATAACATACTGTAGAGCTCACTCCCACTAATACATCATAACATACTGTAGAGCTCACTCCCACTAATCCATCATAACATACTGTAGAGCTCACTCCCACTAATCCATCATAACATACTGTAGAGCTCACTCCCACTAATCCATCATAACATACTGTAGAGCTCACTCCTACTAATCCATCATAACATACTGTAGAGCTCACTCCCACTAATCCATCATAACATACTGTAGAGCTCACTCCCACTAATCCATCATAACATACTGTAGAGCTCACTCCCACTAATCCATCATAACATACTGTACAGCTCACTCCCACTAATACATCATAACATACTGTAGAGCTCACTCCCACTAATCTATCATAACATACTGTAGAGCTCACTCCCACTAATCCATCATAACATACTGCAGAGCTCACTCCCACTAATCTATCATAACATACTGTAGAGCTCACTCCCACTAATCTATCATAACATACTGTAGAGCTCACTCCCACTAATACATCATAACATACTGTAGAGCTCACTCCCGCTAATCCATCATAACATACTGTAGAGCTCACTCCCACTAATACATCATAACATAATGTAGAGCTCACTCCCGCTAATACATCATAACATACTGTAGAGCTCACTCCCGCTAATCCATCATAACATACTGTAGAGCTCACTCCCACTAATCCATCATAACATACTGTAGAGCTCACTCCTACTAATCCATCATAACATACTGTAGAGCTCACTCCTACTAATTCATCATAACATACTGCAGAGCTCACTCCCACTAATCCATCATAACATACTGTAGAGCTCACTCCCGCTAATCCATCATAACATACTGTAGAGCTCACTCCCACTAATCCATCATAACATACTGTAGAGCTCACTCCCACTAATCCATCATAACATACTGTAGAGCTCACTCCTACTAATTCATCATAACATACTGCAGAGCTCACTCCCACTAATACATCATAACATAATGTGGAGCTCACTCCCACTAATACATCATAACATACTGTAGAGCTCACTCCCGCTAATCCATCATAACATACTGTAGAGCTCACTCCCACTAATCCATCATAACATACTGTAGAGCTCACTCCCGCTAATCCATCATAACATACTGTAGAGCTCACTCCTACTAATTCATCATAACATACTGTAGAGCTCACTCCCACTAATCCATCATAACATACTGTAGAGCTCACTCCCACTAATCCATCATAACATACTGTAGAGCTCACTCCCACTAATCCATCATAACATACTGTAGAGCTCACTCCTACTAATCCATCATAACATACTGTAGAGCTCACTCCTACTAATTCATCATAACATACTGCAGAGCTCACTCCCACTAATCCATCATAACATACTGTAGAGCTCACTCCTACTAATTCATCATAACATACTGCAGAGCTCACTCCCACTAATACATCATAACATACTGCAGAGCTCACTCCCACTAATCCATCATAACATACTGTAGAGCTCACTCCCACTAATCCATCATAACATACTGTAGAGCTCACTCCCGCTAATACATCATAACATACTGTAGAGCTCACTCCTACTAATACATCATAACATACTGTACAGCTCACTCCCACTAATCCATCATAACATACTGTAGAGCTCACTCCCACTAATCCATCATAACATACTGTACAGCTCATTCCCACTAATCCATCATAACATAATGTAGAGCTCACTCCTACTAATCCATCATAACATACTGTACAGCTCATTCCCACTAATCCATCATAACATAATGTAGAGCTCACTCCTACTAATCCATCATAACATACTGTACAGCTCATTCCCACTAATCCATCATAACATAATGTACAGATCACTCCCACTAATCCATCATAACATACTGTAGAGCTCACTCCCACTAATCTATCATAACATACTGTAGAGCTCACTCCCACTAATCCATCATAACATACTGTAGAGCTCACTCCCACTAATCCATCATAACATACTGCAGAGCTCACTCCTACTAATCCATCATAACATAATGTAGAGCTCACTCCTACTAATTCATCATAACATAATGTACAGCTCATTCCCACTAATCCATCATAACATAATGTACAGATCACTCCCACTAATCCATCATAACATACTGTAGAGCTCACTCCCACTAATCCATCATAACATAATGTAGAGCTCACTCCTACTAATTCATCATAACATAATGTACAGCTCATTCCCACTAATCCATCATAACATACTGTAGAGCTCACTCCCACTAATCCATCATAACATACTGTACAGCTCATTCCCACTAATCCATCATAACATACTGTAGAGCTCACTCCCACTAATCCATCATAACATACTGTAGAGCTCATTCCCACTAATCCATCATAACATACTGTAGAGCTCACTCCCACTAATCCATCATAACATACTGTACAGCTCATTCCCACTAATCCATCATAACATACTGTAGAGCTCACTCCTACTAATTCATCATAACATACTGCAGAGCTCACTCCCACTAATACATCATAACATACTGTAGAGCTCACTCCCACTAATCCATCATAACATACTGTAGAGCTCACTCCCACTAATCCATCATAACATAATGTAGAGCTCACTCCTACTAATTCATCATAACATACTGCAGAGCTCACTCCCACTAATACATCATAACATACTGCAGAGCTCACTCCCACTAATACATCATAACATACTGTAGAGCTCACTCCTACTAATTCATCATAACATACTGCAGAGCTCACTCCCACTAATACATCATAACATACTGTAGAGCTCACTCCTACTAATTCATCATAACATACTGCAGAGCTCACTCCCGCTAATACATCATAACATACTGTACAGCTCATTCCCACTAATCCATCATAACATACTGTACAGCTCATTCCCACTAATCCATCATAACATACTGCAGAGCTCACTCCTACTAATCCATCATAACATACTGTAGAGCTCACTCCTACTAATCCATCATAACATACTGCAGAGCTCACTCCCACTAATCCATCATAACATACTGTAGAGCTCACTCCCACTAATCCATCATAACATACTGTACAGCTCACTCCCACTAATCCATCATAACATACTGCAGAGCTCACTCCCACTAATCCATCATAACATACTGCAGAGCTCACTCCCACTAATCCATCATAACATACTGTAGAGCTCACTCCTACTAATCCATCATAACATACTGCAGAGCTCACTCCCACTAATCCATCATAACATACTGTAGAGCTCACTCCTACTAATCCATCATAACATACTGTAGAGCTCACTCCCACTAATCCATCATAACATACTGTACAGCTCACTCCCACTAATCCATCATAACATACTGCAGAGCTCACTCCCACTAATCCATCATAACATACTGTACAGCTCACTCCTACTAATCCATCATAACATACTGCAGAGCTCACTCCCACTAATCCATCATAACATACTGTACAGCTCACTCCCACTAATCCATCATAACATACTGTAGAGCTCACTCCCACTAATCCATCATAACATAATGTAGAGCTCACTCCTACTAATTCATCATAACATACTGCAGAGCTCACTCCTACTAATCCATCATAACATACTGCAGAGCTCACTCCCACTAATCCATCATAACATACTGTAGAGCTCACTCCTACTAATTCATCATAACATACTGCAGAGCTCACTCCTACTAATCCATCATAACATACTGTA
Organism: Heptranchias perlo; assembly: GCF_035084215.1. Lineage (NCBI taxonomy): Eukaryota > Metazoa > Chordata > Chondrichthyes > Hexanchiformes > Hexanchidae > Heptranchias > Heptranchias perlo. Next base: position 16,275,839 of record NC_090334.1, read on the forward strand.
GAGCTCACTCCCACTAATCCATCATAACATAATGTAGAGCTCACTCCTACTAATTCATCATAACATACTGTAGAGCTCACTCCCACTAATCCATCATAACATACTGTAGAGCTCACTCCCACTAATCCATCATAACATAATGTAGAGCTCACTCCTACTAATTCATCATAACATACTGTAGAGCTCACTCCCACTAATCCATCATATCATACTGTAGAGCTCACTCCCACTAATCCATCATAACATACTGTAGAGCTCACTCCCACTAATCCATCATAACATACTGTACAGCTCACTCCCACTAATCCATCATAACATACTGCAGAGCTCACTCCCACTAATCCATCATAACATACTGCAGAGCTCACTCCCACTAATCCATCATAACATACTGTAGAGCTCACTCCTACTAATCCATCATAACATACTGCAGAGCTCACTCCCACTAATCCATCATAACATACTGTAGAGCTCACTCCTACTAATCCATCATAACATACTGCAGAGCTCACTCCCACTAATCCATCATAACATACTGTAGAGCTCACTCCTACTAATCCATCATAACATACTGCAGAGCTCACTCCCACTAATCCATCATAACATACTGTAGAGCTCACTCCCACTAATCCATCATAACATACTGTAGAGCTCACTCCTACTAATTCATCATAACATACTGCAGAGCTCACTCCCACTAATACATCATAACATACTGCAGAGCTCACTCCCACTAATACATCATAACATACTGTAGAGCTCACTCCTACTAATTCATCATAACATACTGCAGAGCTCACTCCCACTAATACATCATAACATACTGTAGAGCTCACTCCTACTAATTCATCATAACATACTGCAGAGCTCACTCCCGCTAATACATCATAACATACTGTACAGCTCATTCCCACTAATCCATCATAACATACTGTACAGCTCATTCCCACTAATACATCATAACATACTGTAGAGCTCACTCCCACTAATCCATCATAACATACTGCAGAGCTCACTCCCACTAATACATCATAACATACTGTAGAGCTCACTCCCACTAATCCATCATAACATACTGTAGAGCTCACTCCTACTAATCCATCATAACATACTGCAGAGCTCACTCCCACTAATCCATCATAACATACTGTAGAGCTCACTCCCACTAATCCATCATAACATACTGTAGAGCTCACTCCCACTAATCCATCATAACATACTGTAGAGCTCACTCCTACTAATCCATCATAACATACTGCAGAGCTCACTCCTACTAATCTATCATAACATACTGTAGAGCTCACTCCCACTAATCCATCATAACATACTGTAGAGCTCACTCCTACTAATCCATCATAACATACTGTAGAGCTCACTCCTACTAATACATCATAACATACTGCAGAGCTCACTCCCACTAATCCATCATAACATACTGCAGAGCTCACTCCCACTAATCCATCATAACATACTGTAGAGCTCACTCCCACTAATCCATCATAACATACTGCAGAGCTCACTCCCACTAATCCATCATAACATACTGCAGAGCTCACTCCCACTAATCCATCATAACATACTGTAGAGCTCACTCCTACTAATCCATCATAACATACTGCAGAGCTCACTCCCGCTAATACATCATAACATACTGCAGAGCTCACTCCCACCAATCCATCATAACATACTGTAGAGCTCACTCCTACTAATTCATCATAACATAATGTGCAGCTCACTCCCACTAATTCATCATAACATACTGCAGAGCTCACTCCCGCTAATACATCATAACATACTGTAGAGCTCACTCCCACTAATCCATCATAACATACTGTACAGCTCACTCCCACTAATCCATCATAACATACTGTAGAGCTCACTCCCGCTAATCCATCATAACATAATGTAGAGCTCACTCCCACTAATACATCATAACATACTGTAGAGCTCACTCCCGCTAATCCATCATGACATAATGTAGAGCTCACTCCCGCTAATACATCATAACATAACATAGAGCTCACTCCTACTAATCCATCATAACATACTGCAGAGCTCACTCCCACTAATCCATCATAACATACTGTAGTGCTCACTCCCACTAATCCATCATAACATGCTGTAGAGCTCACTCCCACTAATACATCATAACATACTGTAGAGCTCACTCCCGCTAATCCATCATAACATACTGTAGAGCTCACTCCCACTAATCCATCATAACATACTGTAGAGCTCACTCCTACTCATCCATCATAACATACTGTAGAGCTCACTCCCACTAATCCATCATAACATACTGTAGAGCTCACTCCTACTAATTCATCATAACATAATGTAGAGCTCACTCCCACTAATCCATCATAACATACTGTAGAGCTCACTCCCACTAATCCATCATAACATACTGTAGAGCTCACTCCTACTAATCCATCATAACATACTGTAGAGCTCACTGCTACTAATCCATCATAACATACTGTAGAGCTCACTCCCGCTAATACATCATAACATAATGTAGAGCTCACTCCCACTAATCCATCATAACATACTGCAGAGCTCACTCCCGCTAATCCATCATAACACACTGCAGAGCTCACTCCCACTAATCCATCATAACATACTGTAGAGCTCACTCCCGCTAATACATCATAACATAATGTAGAGCTCACTCCCACTAATCCATCATAACATACTGCAGAGCTCACTCCCGCTAATCCATCATAACATACTGTAGAGCTCACTCCCACTAATCCATCATAACATACTGCAGAGCTCACTCCCACTAATCCATCATAACATACTGTAGAGCTCACTCCCGCTAATACATCATAACATAATGTAGAGCTCACTCCCACTAATCCATCATAACATACTGTAGAGCTCACTCCCGCTAATCCATCATAACATACTGTAGAGCTCACTCCTACTAATTCATCATAACATACTGTCGAGCTCACTCCCACTAATACATCATAACATACTGTACAGCTCACTCCCACTAATTCATCATAACATAATGTAGAGCTCACTCCCACTAATTCATCATAACATAATGTAGAGCTCACTCCTACTAATTCATCATAACATACTGTCGAGCTCACTCCCACTAATACATCATAACATACTGTACAGCTCACTCCCACTAATCCATCATAACATACTGTGGAGCTCACTCCTACTAATCCATCATAACATACTGTGGAGCTCACTCCTACTAATCCATCATAACATACTGTAGAGCTCACTCCCACTAATCTATCATAACATACTGTAGAGCTCACTCCCACTAATCCATCATAACATACTGTAGAGCTCACTCCCACTAATCTATCATAACATACTGTAGAGCTCACTCCCACTAATCCATCATAACATACTGTACAGCTCACTCCCACTAATCCATCATAACATACTGTAGAGCTCACTCCGACTAATCCATCATAACATACTGTAGAGCTCACTCCTACTAATCCATCATAACATACTGTAGAGCTCACTCCTACTAATCCATCATAACATACTGTAGAGCTCACTCCCGCTAATCCATCATAACATACTGTAGAGCTCACTCCCACTAATCCATCATAACATACTGTAGAGCTCACTCTTACTAATCCATCATAACATACTGTAGAGCTCACTCCCACTAATCTATCATAACATACTGTAGAGCTCACTCCTACTAATCCATCATAACATACTGTAGAGCTCACTCCCACTAATCTATCATAACATACTGTAGAGCTCACTCCTACTAATCCATCATAACATACTGTACAGCTCACTCCCACTAATCCATCATAACATACTGTAGAGCTCACTCCCACTAATACATCATAACATACTGTAGAGCTCACTCCCACTAATACATCATAACATACTGTAGAGCTCACTCCCACTAATCCATCATAACATACTGTAGAGCTCACTCCCACTAATCCATCATAACATACTGTAGAGCTCACTCCCACTAATCCATCATAACATACTGTAGAGCTCACTCCCACTAATCCATCATAACATACTGTAGAGCTCACTCCTACTAATCCATCATAACATACTGTAGAGCTCACTCCCACTAATTCATCATAACATACTGTAGAGCTCACTCCCACTAATCCATCATAACATACTGTAGAGCTCACTCCCACTAATCCATCATAACATACTGTAGAGCTCACTCCCACTAATCCATCATAACATACTGTAGAGCTCACTCCCGCTAATCCATCATAACATACTGTAGAGCTCACTCTTACTAATCCATCATAACATACTGTAGAGCTCACTCCCACTAATCTATCATAACATACTGTAGAGCTCACTCCTACTAATCCATCATAACATACTGTAGAGCTCACTCCCACTAATCCATCATAACATACTGTAGAGCTCACTCCCACTAATCCATCATAACATACTGTAGAGCTCACTCCCACTAATCCATCATAACATACTGTAGAGCTCACTCCCACTAATCCATCATAACATACTGTAGAGCTCACTCCCACTAATCCATCATAACATACTGCAGAGCTCACTCCCACTAATCTATCATAACATACTGTAGAGCTCACTCCCACTAATCCATCATAACATACTGCACAGCTCACTCCCACTAATCCATCATAACATACTGTAGAGCTCACTCCCACTAATACATCATAACATACTGTAGAGCTCACTCCCGCTAATCCATCATAACATAATGTAGAGCTCACTCCCACTAATACATCATAACATAATGTAGAGCTCACTCCTACTAATTCATCATAACATAATGTAGAGCTCACTCCCGCTAATACATCATAACATAATGTAGAGCTCACTCCCGCTAATCCATCATAACATACTGTCGAGCTCACTCCCACTAATCCATCATAACATACTGTCGAGCTCACTCCCGCTAATCCATCATAACATACTGTAGAGCTCACTCCCACTAATCCATCATAACATACCATAGAGCTCACTCCCACTAATCCATCATAACATACTGTAGAGCTCACTCCCACTAATCCATCATAACATACTGTAGAGCTCACTCCCACTAATCCATCATAACATACTGCAGAGCTCACTCCCACTAATCCATCATAACATACTGTAGAGCTCACTCCCACTAATTCATCATAACATACTGTACAGCTCACTCCCACTAATCCATCATAACATACTGTAGAGCTCACTCCCACTAATCCATCATAACATTCTGTAGAGCTCACTCCCACTAATCCATCATAACATACTGTAGAGCTCACTCCTACTAATTCATCATAACATACTGTAGAGCTCACTCCTACTAATTCATCATAACATACTGTAGAGCTCACTCCCACTAATCCATCATAACATTCTGTAGAGCTCACTCCCACTAATCCATCATAACATACTGTAGAGCTCACTCCCACTAATCCATCATAACATACTGTAGAGCTCACTCCTACTAATCCATCATAACATACTGTACAGCTCACTCCCACTAATCCATCATAACATACTGCAGAGCTCACTCCCACTAATACATCATAACATACTGTACAGCTCACTCCCACTAATCCATCATAACATACTGCAGAGCTCACTCCCACTAATACATCATAACATACTGTACAGCTCACTCCCACTAATCCATCATAACATACTGCAGAGCTCACTCCCACTAATACATCATAACATACTGTCGAGCTCACTCCCACTAATCCATCATAACATACTGTAGAGCTCACTCTTACTAATCCATCATAATATACTGTAGAGCTCACTCCCACTAATCCATCATAACATACTGTACAGCTCACTCCCACTAATCCATCATAACATACTGCAGAGCTCACTCCCACTAATCCATCATAACATACTGTAGAGCTCACTCCCACTAATACATCATAACATACTGTAGAGCTCACTCCTACTAATCCATCATAGAATCATAGAATCATAGAAGTTACAACATGGAAACAGGCCCTTCGGCCCAACATGTCCATGTCGCCCAGTTTATACCACTAAGCTAGTCCCAATTGCCTGCACTTGGCCCATATCCCTCGATACCCATCTTCCCCATGTAACTGTCCAAATGCTTTTTAAAAGACAAAATTGTACCCGCCTCTACTACTGCCTCTGGCAGCTCGTTCCAGACACTCACCACCCTTTGAGTGAAAAAATTGCCCCTCTGGATCCTTTTGTATCTCTCCCCTCTCACCTTAAATCTGTGCCCCCTCGTTATAGACTCCCCTACCTTTGGGAACAGATTTTGACTATCGACCTTATCTATGCCCCTCATTATTTTATAGACTTCTATAAGATCACCCCTTAACCTCCTACTCTCCAGGGAATAAAGTCCCAGTCTGTCTAACCTCTCCCTGTAAGTCAAACCATCAAGTCCCGGTAGCATCCTAGTAAATCTTTTCTGCACTCTTTCTAGTTTAATAATATCCTTTCTATCATAGGGTGACCAGAACTGTACACAGTACTCCAAGTGTGGCCTCACCAATGCCCTGTACAACTTCAACAAGACATCCCAACTCCTGCATTCAATGTTCTGACCAATGAAACCAAGCATGCTGAATGCCTTCTTCACCACCCTGTCCACCTGTGACTCCACTTTCAAGGAGCTATGAATCTGTACTCCTAGATCTCTTTGTTCTATAACTCTCCCCAACGCCCTACCATTAACGGAGTAGGTCCTGGCCCGATTTGATCTACCAAAATGCATCACCTCACATTTATCGAAATTAAACTCCATCTGCCATTCATCGGCCCACTGGCCCAATTTATCAAGATCCCGTTGCAATCCTAGATAACTTTCTTCACTGTCCACAATGCCACCAATCTTGGTGTCATCTGCAAACTTACTAACCATGCCTCCTAAATTCTCATCCAAATCATTAATATAATTTGGATGAGAATTTAGGAGGCATGGTTAGTAAGTTTGCAGATGACACCATACTGTAGAGCTCACTCCCACTGATGGAGGAAGTGAGAAAGAAGGAATAGACTGATGTCAGAGGAGGAAAGATGTGTGCAGAGATTACAGAGGTAGGAAAAGACAAAACTACTGAGGTATTTAAAGGTGAGAATTAGCATCTAGATGAAGAGATAATAATTAGAAGCAACCAACACAAATTTCAGAATGGATGATGATGCTTGGCAAACCTGATAGAGTTTTTGAGGAGGTGACAGATACGGTGGATGGGGAAAATATTGTTGATGTGTACATGAACTTTCAGGAAGCTTTTAATAAGGTACCGCATAGTAGACTATTGGAGAATATTAAAGTGTATGGAATTAGGGGAAGCAAACCAGAAGGAAACCAAGAGTAAAAGTTAAGGACAGTTTCTCAGGATGGATGGACATGGGTAGCATTGTCCCACAGGCTTCTGTTAACTCTGTGATTTGGATATAGAAGCAGAGAGAATGCTGTCCAGGTTTGCCGATGATACTAAAACAGGAGGCATAATAAATAATTCTGAGAACCAAAGGAAGCTGCTAGAAAGTATTGATAAGATGGTGGAATGGACAAATGGAATTCAATGTCAGTAAAGTGTGAGGTGGTGCATTTTTGTTAAAAAAAAAGCAATAATTATACTTTGTATAGTGGAAAGCTGGGAGATGTGGAAAAGCAGCACCTAAAGGGATAGGCCCATAAAAACCTAATGGAATACTGGCAAGAGGTATAAAAGTATAAAAGTTGCAATTTATTCTGAATCAATAGAAAACCTTGGTAGAACCACAGTTAGAGCACCGTACACAGTTTTAGGCTCCATGCTATAGAAAGGATGTTGAGGCAAGAGACAGGGTACAGTGCAGATTCATGAGGATTCTGCCTGGTATGAGGAAATATAAATACAAAGAAAGACTTGAAACATTGGGGCTGTTTACATTAGAACAAAGGAGATTATGGGGTGATTTGATAGCGATGTTTAAAATTATGAAGTGATGGGGTAGGGTAGATAGAAAGACTGTGGCAACTGGAACAAGGGAACATAGATTTAAGTATAAAGTAAGAGATTTAGGACAGACAGCAGGGGAAAGTTTTTTTACACAGAGGGTTGTGAGGCTGTGGATGCACTAATAGAGTTAGTGATTGAAGCAGAGACCATGTCAACATTTAAGAATAGGTTAGCTAGGTGGTTGAAGCAAAGAGGGATAAATGAACAGGGCGGGCACATAAGATTAGGGCGACTGTTCATGTGGAGGATCAATACCACCATGGACTAAAAGTTATGCCAAACCTTTATAAACCACTGGTTAGGCCTCAACTAGAGTATTGTGTCCAATCCTGGGCACCACATTTTAGGAAGGATGTCAAGGCTTTGGAGAGAATGCAGAGGAGATTTACTAAAATGGTACCAGGGATGAGGGACTTCAGTTATGTGGAGAGACTGGAGAAGCTGGGATTGTTCTCAAACCAAATAAGGTTAAGGGGAGATTTAATAGAGGTGTTCAAAATTATGATGGGTTCTGATAGAGTAAATAAGGAGAAATTGTATCCACTGGTAGGAGGGTCGATAACGAGAAGACACAGATTTAAGTTAATTGGCAAAAAAGCCAAGGGAGATGAGAAGAATTTGTTTTAACACAGCGAGTTGTTATGATCTGGAATGCACTGCCTGAAAGGGAGGTGGAAGCAGATTCAATAGTAACTTTCAAAAGGTAAGTGGATACGTACTTAAAAAGTAAAAATTTGCAGGCATATGTGGAAAGAGCAGGGAGGGGGAATAATTGGATAACTCGTTCAAAGTGCCGGCACAGGCACGATGGGCTGAATGGTCTCCTTCGGTGCTATATCATTTTATGATTCCATTCTATGAAAACTGATTCAAAGAGAAAATCAGCACAGTTCTGATAGATCATAGCAGGTAGCGAGTGCACTGGATACAACAAACGCTATGGGCCCCGACAACATCCCGGCTATAGTGCTGAAGTCTTGTGCTCCAGAACTAGCTGCGCCTCTAGCCAAGCTGTTCCAGTACAGCTACAACACTGGCATCCACCCGACAATGTGGAAAATTGCCCAGGTATGTCATCCACAAAAAGCAGGACAAATCCAATCCGGCCAATTATCGCCCCATCAGTCTACTCTCAATCATCAGCAAAGTGATGGAAGGTGTCGTCGACAGTGTTATCAAGCGGCATTTACTCACCAATAACCTGCTCACCGATGCTCAGTTTGGGTTCCATCAGGACCACTCGGCTCCAGACATCATGACAGCCTTGGTCCAAACATGGACAAAAGAGCTGAATTCCAGAGGTGAGGTGAGAGTGACTGCCCTTGACATCAAGGCAACATTTGACCGAGTGTGGCACCAAGGAGCCCTAGTAAAATTGAAGTCAATGGGAATCAGGGGGAAAACTCTCCAGTGGCTGGAGTCATGCGTAGCATAAAGGAAGATGGTAGTGGGTGTTGGAGGCCAATCATCTCAGCTGCAGGACATTGCTGCAGGAGTTCCTCAGGGCAGTGTCCTCGGCCCAACCATCTTCAGCTGCTTCATCAATGACCTTCCCTCCATCATAAAGTCAGAAATGGGGATGTTCGCTGATGATTGCACAGTGTTCAGTTCCACTCGCAACCCCTCAAATAATGAAGCAGTCGAGCCCGCGTGCAGCAAGACCTGGACAACATCCAGGCTTGGGCTGATAAGTGGCAAGTAACATTTGCGCCAGACAAGTGCCTGGCAATGACCATCTCCAACAAGAGAGAGTCTAACCACCTCCCCTTGACATTCAACGGCATTACCATCGCCGAATCCCCCACCATCAACATCCTGGGGGTCACCATTGACCAGAAACTTTAACTGGACCAGCCATATAAATACTCTGGCTCCAAGAGCAGGTCAGAGGCTGGGTAATCTGTGGCGAGTGACTCACCTCTTGACTCCCCAAAGCCTTTCCACCACCTACAAGGCACAAGTCAGGAGTGTGATGGAATATTCTCCATTTGCCTGGATGAATGCAGCTCCAACAACACTCAAGAAGCTCGACACCATCCAGGACAAAGCAGCCCGCTTGATTGGCACCCCACCCACCACACTAAACATTCACTCCCTTCACCACTAGCACAGTGGCTGCAGTGTTTACCATCCACAGGATGCACTGCAACAACTCGCCAAGGCTTCTTTGACAGCACCTCCCAAACCCGCCACCTCTACCACCTAGAAGGACAAGAGCAGCAGGCACATGGGAACAACACCACCTGCACTTTCCGCTCCAAGTCACACACCATCCCGACTTGGAAATATATCGCCGTTCCTTCATTGTCGCTAGGCCAAAATCCTGGAACTCCCTTCCTAACAGCACTGTGGGAGAACCTTCACCACACGGACTGCAGTGGTTCAAGAAGGTGGCTCACCACCACCTTCTCAAGGGCAATTAGGGATGGGCAATAAATGCTGGCCTTGCCAGCGACGCCCACATCCCATGAAAGAATAAAAAAAAGGTAGACATCAAAGTTACCGTATTGTCTAGCCTGAGAAGAGATAGAGGCCCAGAAATTTGGGCACAGAGTACATTCCCTGAGCCTGAATGGTGAGGCCCAAGGATCCCCCAATATTGGGCCTCAATCCACATTCCAATGGAGCCGGCGAGACAATGAACCCCCTGACGAAGAGGAGTGCAAGGTCGGGCTGCTGCTAGCATCACAGCGTTCCTCATGTAAGTGGGTCTGGGGTTAGGGATTAGGGCTATAGGTTGGGGATAGGAGTCAGGGCCGTGGGTTGGGGCCAGGGGTCGAGGCCGGGGGTCGGGACCGGAATTTGGATCTGGGGTCGGGCATCAGGGCCGGAGGTCAGGGTCAGGGATCGGGTTTGTTGTCGAGGCTGGGATCAGGGCCGGGGGTCGGGGCTGGGGTCAGGGATCGGGTCTAGGGTCGGGGCCGGGGCTGAGGGTCAGGGCCGGAGGTTGGGGCCAGGGGATCGGGTCTGGTGCTGGGGCCGGGATCAGGGCCAGTAGTCAGAGCCAGGATCAGGGTCAGGAATCGGGTCTGGGGTCAGGTCCGGGGGGTCAAGGCCAGGTGTCGGGGCTGGGGGTCGGGGCCGGGGTCAGGGATCAGGTCTCGGATCGGGGCCGGAGGTCAGGGCCGCGGGTTGGGGTCGGGGTCGGGCCCGGGGGACGGGGTCGGGGTCAGGAGTCGGGGCTGGGGATCAGGGTCAGAAGTCGGGCCGGGGGTCGGGGTCGGGTATCGGGCCACTGGTCAGGGCCGGGGGTCAGGGCCAGGAGTTGGGGCTGGGGGTCGGGGGTCAGGAGTCAGGGCTGGGGGTCGGGGTCAGGAGTCGGGGTCGGGGTCAGGGCCGGGGATTGGAGCCGGGGTTGAAGGGAGGCTTAAACAGGCATTAGACCCCTTATCTGCATATGCGTGGGTAAAGGATGCGTGATTTTTGTCCTTACCCAATATGGCGGGGGACGTACGTCCAGTCGGAAATGTGCACATGCTTCCTTCCTGCCAAACTGGGGCCTTAGTAGTCTGAGTAGCGCCCGAAAAACGGCTGCTGCACGGACCAATTTCTCGGCCAGAATCTTGTCTGGTACAACAGCGAAGTACTATTTACAAACATTACTGGTGGCATAGAAAATATATCCCCCCCATCGCTCAACATTTTCTCCCTTCCTCTCCAAAAGGCTGAGTTTATTGCCATGCTATGGTTCCACAGATGCCAGGGGCCTCCTGGGGTACCTCACCCAAGTGCCCAACTTGCTGAGAAATGGGCGTTTGGTTCAGGTACCAGAGAACTACTTGCGCTGTGGAGCTCCATCCCAGTGTGAGTCGCTGACAGTAAAAGGATCAACTGAGAAAAAAACTACTCAAATCCCCTCCGTTCATTGCAGTAACTCATTAACTGGAGAAAAGAAAATTTCCCAAAACACCACAGATTGTACGACTTTTCATTCTAAAACTCTCTCTTCAATCATTGTAAGTGCCCACTTCCACTCTTAGTCCTATTGTCCCATTAGCTCTTAATCTCTCTTGTCGATCAAAGGTCAACAGGCACCTTCTTTATCACCTTCCTCACTGCCAAAGAGATATTCTCATAAGTTAACAGGGAAATCTAAAGTATTTGTAGTTTTTCTGATCAGGAGACAGTGATTATAGTACACGGGGGAACCTTTGCCGCTGCTGGCTATCAGGTTCCATGTGCTAACTAACAGATAGCTCTGCTGGAGTGTTGGACTTGTCACAAAACATCAAAGTCACAGTGACACTGAAGGCAATGACCCCGTGGATGAATACATAAAATGGGAATTGACAACAGCGAGAAAAGTAAAGAATCAAAAGGAGAAACTAAAACAGAACCGAACATGGGGGAAATTATTTAAAAATCGAGTCATGGGAAATTTTGACACAAAACGACGGGGTAAAGTTACAGTTCAAGTTTCCGCTGAAATGTATTTGCATAATCACAAACGTAAAATCTTCCATGAACCAGTGCAATCGGGCAGCTTAACAGAGCGTAATCATTAATTTTTTTTCTTTGCAATCAAAAATATTGATTGATGTATTTAAGATGTATTTAAGAGCGGTAACCTGGTGCAGTTTTATTAATGCAGCTGAAAATAGCATTTTTCAATCAGAGTCCTCCACCTGTGAGTAACTTGATTTTAAATCACTGAAAATGACTTAAAAAATGATACTGAACCATTTACTACTTTCACTGGAGTACACTAGTCAGTTTCTTAGTAAATTAAACATTTTTTAATATGGAAAAATGTTTAAAACGTGCCTACTAGTACCTGTACGTCCAAGAAAACGAGCTTAATTTGAAGACCCTCCTAGAACGGCCCAAACGGGCGCAATCGGCGGATACTCACCATCCTTGTTATTTCCATCTGGGGCGTGGCCAGTCTTGTGGGCGGGGCTGGATTCTGGCACAACGATTTTTGAACCAGTGCAAAAGATTGCGGAAACTCGATTTACGCCGAGCGTAATTTGCGCTTGATTTTCCACGATCTTTTACGTTGGTTCGGGTGGATTGCGCTGATTAATCCAACAGAAACTCTACCCCCAATAATTTACCAAGAAATATCTGTATGTAAACACAGCCCAGTATAAAACTGTTCAAGTGCAGTACTGCGACTGGCACCTTAAAAGATACCACTGGGATTTTTTTGCTGTCAGCCAATGCCTACTTACCCTTATTTCAAATTGCCCTAATTTGGCAATCATTCTGGCCGACATACAGTGAGTTTGTTGGTGTTAACCAAGTTCCAGGTGGCCATGATTCTGCCTGACAAAACTGTCCCTAATTTGCATTAAACTGCAAATCTCAACCAATACACTAATGTAACTAACTGAAGCACAGTGCCACTCTGCACAGTGCTCATGACTGTGCCATCTAAAGCCTTTTGGGTCTGTAACCAATATAGACAATGCCAAATGGCATCTTTAGGAGTCAAAATTTCATATCAGGATCCCTTCTCTAAAAACTAAATAATAAGAAATATTTTTAATTGGCTTCAATGTTCTTTAGTTCTACTGAGTTTTCTTTGAACAGTGAGTGCTGAAAAAATCATCAGGAATATTAGCCTGAAGCAGTTCTCAAAGTTGACTGTTGGGGAACAGAATTAACATTATCAGAGATATAAGGGCCGATTTTAACCAGACCCGCCCAGCAGCAATGGTGGGGGCGGGGTGGAGTGAGATGGTGAGGCGGGGGAGTTAATGCTGCATTCCCGATGGATTCCGGTAACACTACCCCTGTCTTCAGGCACGAGAAGGCCGCCTGCCCCAGAGGAGCAAGGGCTCAATTCAAATGGCAGAGTCATGCCACGATGACACCTTCACCATTTTAAACGTAGGCCCAACAAAGCCCTGCACGGCCTCTGGCCCACCAGCAAACGCTGGCGGCAGCCAGGATCCGGGCCTAGGTATGTCCTTTAAAACATTTTTTTAATGTTGCTTGTGGGCCTCCTCTGCCCCCAGGCCTCCCCCCAACTCTTCTGACGTGGACTTGTCAATCCTCCCTCCCCCCAATCCCTACTTACCTTGACAGGAACCGTCTCCATGCGTCCGAGCAGCAGCCTGACCCCCCCTACCAACTTTGACCCCTGCTCATCACCAGTGACATCATTCCCTCTGGCTTCGGTTGGGAGTCAGAGTCGGGATATGCAAATGAGATTCAGGAGTTAAACTCTCCCGGGCCTCACGCTCCAATGGGGGAGGGCGAACGGTTCACCGCTCACTTTGGCCCCCGCAACCACGATTCCCGCCCCAAGTTAAAATTGGCCCTATACTGATTAATACAAAGGTGCATTGGCATCTATCACGTATATGAATTAAGCTTGTTCACAATATCTGGCTCAATACCCGTTCCCAGTAAGTCCCCCCATATAATACCATCACTACTCACTGAACAAAATAATCAACTGAAATGGACAAAAGACAAAAGTAAAGTCAATGGACGGATGTTGGCCATGTTGGATGCTTTGAAGTGGAGCATTAATGTGTAAAATGCCCACACTGATGAGTTCCCAATGTTGGCTGCATTACTCTGCAGAAGTCCTGGGTAAGATGCCAGGTGCTGTCTCGCAAGGATCGAGGGTTGCTTACTTGCTCTGACCACTGTTGTGCACTTTCTAGTGACCAGTTCAGAGTAGCATTGGCAAAAGTTGAAATGGGGAATTAGTTAAAAATGGAGGCCTGAAGCCTCCTTGAAAGATTTTAAGGCCCAACCCGCCTCTTGGGTGCGGGTTGGCCGCCTGCCCCTCATCCCGCCCCCATGAAAACCAGAAATGAGTGGGTTGGAGGCGGGTCTGAAATGGTGGCAATTTTCACCCCCAACCCACCCGTTTCTTACTTTTAAAATCGAGCCCGTGATGTTTTGTGAGTGCACAAATATTCAAGAACCCATTGATGAGAAAATGCTTACAATACAAAATGAAATTACCATTGTTCAAATTTTTTTTTAACAAAGAAACTGAATTTGAATGAATTGGTAACTCTGCTTTGAAAGTGTACTGAATAATGTGTAGCTGCATTATGGAGAAATCTAGCTTGTATAAGAATATAGGAATGAAAAAATGTCCATTCAGTTGAGCAAGCTTCCTCTGTCACATGTATCCTGCTTCCGGGCCTGACCTAAATATATTTCATCATCTTTTCCTGCCCAGAATCATGTAGCTCTACTCTTTGCTGAGTCAGGAATTAATTCAATTTCATTTTCAGTGGAGTGATAGTCTATCACATAACTCAATGATTGCAGCGTGAAGAAGCTATTCTTTAGATTTACTCTTTCTTTAGCTTATTAAGCTAATGGCAAATGGCCATTAAGCTTGTAGGAACAGGAGAAGGCCATTTGGCCCCTCGAGCCTGTGCCGCCATTTAATGAGGTCATGGCTGATCTGTGACCTAACTCCATGTACCCGCCTTAGCCCCATATCCCTCAATACCTTTGGTTAACAAAAATCTATCAATCTCAGATTTAAAATTGACAATTGAGCTACCATTAACTGCCATTTGCGGAAGAGAGTTCCAAGCTTCTACCACCCTTTGCGTGTAGATGTGTTTACTTACTTCACTCCTGAAAGTCCTGGCTCTAATTTTTAGGCAATGACCCCTAATCCTAGCCCTAGACCTGTCCATGACATTTTAATGATCTATGTACATGGACCTCCACAGTTTCGAGCTTTTCACCATTTAGAAAGTACTCTGATCTATTCTTTTTATGTCCTAAGGGGATGACCTCACATTTGCCTACATTGAAATCCATTTTCCACAGTTTTGCCCATTCACTTAATCTATTAAAATCTCTCTGTAATTTTATGCTTCCATCTACACTGCTTACAATGCTGCCTATCTTCGTGTCATCAGCAAACTTGGATATGTGGATCTCTATCCCGTCATCAATAAATACAGTGAATAGTTGAGGCCCCAACACAGATCCCTGTGAGACACCAGTAGTCACATCCTGTTAATTTGAGTACCTGCCCATTATCCCTACTCTCTGTCTCCTGCCGTTCAGCCAATTTCCTAACCAGGTCAATAATTTGCCCTCAATTCCATGAGCTTCAACTTTAGCTAACAGTCTCTTATGGGGGACTTTATCAAATGCTTTCTGGAATTTTCTTCAAAAATTTCAATCAATACTGATGCAAAGTAATTATTTAATATGTCCACCATTTCCTTATTTTCATTTACAATATCACCACTATCAGTTTTTAAGGGGCCCACATTGCTCTTCACCACCCTCTTTTTCCTAATATAATTGTAAAATGTTTTTGTGTTTATTTTGATAAGCCTTGCAAGTTTCTTTTCAAACTCCCTTTTCGTCGCTCTTGCTATCTGTTTGTCACCCTTTGCTGTTCTTTGTATCTCTCCCAATCGCCAGGTTCTGTGTTATATTTTGCATTTTTGTATGCTTTCTCTTTTAGTTTTATTTTGTTCCTTATTTGTCCCGTAGCCTAACTCTCCCAGCCTAGCATCCATTTTGAATGCTCTAATGTGTTTGGGAGTCATTATGAACTTCACCACCTGGTGTGATGGAGTGGATCGCCGGCCCGTTGTAAAACCCGCCCGATTTTCATTCCATAGAAATCAGTGGAAATGTAAATTGGCCAAGTTCTGTAGGAACATAGGAACAGGACTCGCCATTCAGCCCCTCGAGCCTGTTACAGTGGGTGTCCAGCTCCATCAAGTTGCTGACCAGGCAGTGAGGTTGAAAATTAATCCCTCTGTCATTGCCATGTTGCCTGGCAGATTATTATTTTAGTTAAATGATAAATTTACAAATATCATTTTAAAATTTACTTTTCACTAATTTCTCTGGCCCTATTTATTGACTCACTCTGAAGTAATACTCTGGGTCGACTTTACCTCTATCATTTAATATTTTATTATATATCATGAACGCGGAGCCCCCCCATAATCCTCATTGTGCTAGATTGTAGAGCTTGAACTTCTGTAATCTGTCCTCTTAAAACATAGGATCATCCTTGTTCTCTGTGCTCTGGCTTCTCTAACCTAGTGTTGCTCAAAACGCCTCTTCCACTTATGTTATTTTGGATCTTGCACCTTTTGGTCTTTTTTCTAACTTAAACATACCTTTTTTGAAAGTTTTTTGTTCTCTGAGCCTGGACAGTCCAGGGCAGGTAGTCAATGCACCTCACTGGAGATCTTTAGTTTCAGGAAATGGTGTTTTCCATCTATGCTCCGTTATGGCACATATCAGTTTTATGGCACTGCTAATAAATGATAACCACAATCTACACCCTCGTCACTTTTAAATATGAGTTTTTCATCCAAATTTCGGCTGCCTTTTTTGACAGATGCTAACAGAATGCCATTTAAAATAAACAAATATTTTAGCAGAGTAAAGGGATATTAACACTTCACTTTTGAAGAAGATTTGAAATTGGTTTAAACTTAAATGGATAAGGAGTATTTAAATAGACAGGAAGTATTTAAATGATCGGAAATATTTAAATGGATAGCACATTTTTAAATACAAATGATGTATTTAAAAATAATAGTACGACATCTTGAATTTAAAATATTCGCTTTTACTTCTTAGCTTTTGTGTAAAATCATGTCAAAAGGGTCAAACTGGTAATGGAATACTTAATAAACTCAGAACTACAGTTTTGATTCTAGGAAGATAGGAACAGGAGGAGTCCATTCAGCCCCTCGAGCATGTTCTGCCATTCATCTAGGTCATGGTTGATCAGTATCTCAACTCCATTTACCCACAATTGATCCATATCCCTTGATACCCTTACCTAATAAAAATCTGTCGATCTCAGTCTTGAAAGCTCCAATTGTCCCCCTGCATTCGCAGCCTTTTGGGGGAGTGAGTTCCAGATTTCCACTACTCTTTGTGTGAAAAAGTACTTCCTGATTTCTCCCCTGAACGGCCTAGCTCTAATTTTAAGATTATGCCCTCTTGTTCTGGATTCCGCCACTGGAGGAAATAGTTTCTCTGTTTCTACCCTATCGTATCCTTTTAACATTTTAAAACCTCAATCAGATCACCCCTCAACCTTCTAAACTCAAGGGATCACAAGTTTTTGCAACCTGTTCTCATAATTTAAACCTTTTAAGCCCTAGTATTATTCTGATGAATCTGTGCTACACCCCCTCCAGGGCCAAAATATCCTTTCTGAGGTGCGGTGTCTGAAACTGAACGCAATACTCCAGATGGGAGTCTGACCAAGGCTCTGTACAACTGAAGAATCACTTTCTCCCCTTTGTATTCCAGCCCTCTTGAGATAAAGGCCAACAATCCATTAGCCTTTATGATTATTTTTTGTACCTGTGCACTAGCCTTTAGTTATTTGCATTATTTTTCACCTTTATGCCGAGTAATTTTATTTGAAAGCTTTATCATTTTTTTCTACTTAATATGCTGATAACTCACTGCTTTTAAAAATGGATTACAAAACCTCTATATAAAGCACAGAAGTCCAAACAATGGACCACATGCCCTGAATATCTGGCCCCTTTAAGTCCTGGTGACTCACTCTCCTGCACTTTGCTCCTCAAACAGCTTCAATTTCAAATACAAGGACCTCTCCATCTGGTGGAAAGCAGGCGGATGGGCAATTAAAATAGTCGCAGCAACTTACCCCCTCCCACAGGTTGCAGGCGAGCGTGACACCCGCTGGGAGGAAGTGGGGTTCTTCTTTAAAATGACATCATCAGGGCCCGACCGCAATTTTAACCCGAAGCCTGCTTGCAGAAGCCGTCATGGATTCCCTGCCAAGCCATTCTGGTGGCAAGTCAATCCCGGACAGGAGAGGCACAGAAAGGTAACTCATTTTAAAAAATGTTTCTGTTGCCTTCTGTGCCAAGAGGAGCAAGAGTGCTCCATCTATGTTCCAACCTCACTTATGTGCACGTATGCCTAGTAAGATGGGCACTTGTGCTGAGGTGCAAGGTGTAAATACCGTACTGCACAGTGGGAAACTTTCATTCAATGATGGAGGAAAATGGTTCCTTGAGATGCACGCTCGAGAGAATGGCCTTTGGCGAGACTGTCATTAAATGGATTGTCCTGTTTTACGAGAGCCACAAGTCCAATGTATTCAGTAATAACTTAACCTCTCCAACCTTCAGACTCACTACCGTCCTGGGATGAAAGGGTTGTCCTATGAGGAGAGGTTGAGTAGAATGGGTCTATTCTCCCTGGAGTTTAGAAGAATGAGAGGTGATCTCATTGAAGCATATAAGATTCTGAGGGAGCTTGACAGGGTAGATGCTGAGAGGTTGTTTCCCCTGGCTAGAGAGTCTAGAACCAGAGGCCATAGTTGCAGGATAAGGGTTCGGCCATTTAAGACTTAGATGAGGAGGCATTTCTTCACTCATAGGGTTGTGAATCTTTGGAATTCTCTACCCCTGAGGGCTGTGGATGCTGAGCCATTGAGTATATTCAAGGCTGAGACAGATAAATTTTTGGACTCTAAGGGAATCAAGGGATATGGGAATCGGGCAGGAAAGTGGAGTTGAGGTTGAAGATCAGGCATGATCTGATTGAATAGCGGAGCAGGCTCGAGGGGCCGTATGGCCTACTCCTGCTCCTATTTCCTATGTTCTCATGTTCTTACACAGCAGAGATGTCCACACCCTAGCCTCCTCTCTGCCCACATTATAGAGCCATTGAAATCTGCAAAAGCCCAAACACACATGGGATCAGTGCAGTTGACAAATATAAACAAACAGTTAGAATATTGTTTTCAGTTTATGGGGATCCATTAAAGCCATAGAGAGCGTGGGCATGATTTTGGCTCGGAGCCGGGAACCCAACACGTGGCTAGATCTTCGCATGAGGAACCCGAAAGTCGTGAGAGCGCGCAATCTGCGATCGCATCGCAATTAAAGGTAAGTATTTGTGCTTCTGGGTTCCCCACGTGACAGTAGCCAGATTGACAGGCTGGCTGCCTGTCGGGAGGGAAAGGAGACACGAATCAGAGAGGATGGAGGGAGGGAGAGATCATTGGCCATGGATGACATCGGGTGGGGCTCCCTGTAAAAGATCGGAGGGAGCCACCATCCGGGGCGGGGGGGGTCCACTATCGGGGATCGGGGGAGGTTGGGGGATCGTGGGGGGGTCCTGTCAGCCCAGGTGAGCTTGTTGGGCCTGGATGAAGCACTCCTGCTTTTTATGGTATACATTAACGATTTGGACTTAAACTTAGGGGGCATGATTAAGAAATTTGCGGATGACACAAAGGTAGGCCGTGTGGTTGTTAATGAGGAGGAAAGCTGTAGACTGCAGGAAGATATCAATGGACTGATCAGATGGGCAGAAAAGTGGCAAATGGAGTTCAATCCAGAGAAGTGTGAAGTAATGCATTTGGGGAGAGCAAACAAGGCAAGGGAATACACAAAAAATTATAGGATACAGAGAAGTGTAGTAGAAGTGAGGGACCTTGGAGTGCATGTCCACAGATCCTGAAGGTAGCAGGACAGGTAGATAAGGTGGTATGCTTTCCTTTATTAGCCAAGGCACAGAATATAAAAGCAGGGATGTTATGCTGGAACTGTATAAAACACTAGTTAGACCACAGCTTTTTTCAAGATACAAAATAAACTACCCTAAGCCGTTTGGTGTGCAGCAATTCTCCAGGCATCAAAATATACTCACCTTCAAATGGTCTTAAACTGAATTAAAATACCCAGGCGTGGGTTTACATAACTCCTGGGCACCATTGTTAACTTTCCAGAACTATTCGCAGCCATCTAGGAGGATTGTGAGCCAGTGGACATCATTCCCAACCTCACTACTGGGCAGAGTCAGTGATTCTGGAAAGGAGTATCCTACCTAGATACCTGTACTCTTCAAAAGCTTCAAGGCACAGCCAAGCTAGCATCTCAAGGATATACAACCTTTACTTCCATTTGGCCAGACAATACAATACAGCATAGACAGCCTAGGAGAAGGGTCTTGATTGAGCCCTACTGTATGACAAGCTTTGTGCCAGTGTGTATAAGTACTGATTCACGATCTGGCGCCGCAGCGGGCAGTGGTGCTTGCTGGGAAATTACGAGTGCACAGCAATTAACAGGTGGCAGATCATGGGCTGTGTGGTCATGAGAGGTACTCCCTACGATCCCTGCTCCTGGCTGGTAGTCAACTCACCCCTATAGTTTGCACCTGAACAGAAGAAACGAAGGGTAAATTAAAATCAATCTTGGAACCTAACAGGGACACATAGGAGTTCGATACAGAACCCTCTGAAAATGTGACTGAGAGCAGGTGAAATATTAAAACAAGCCAAGAACATTTTGGGTTTGATAAATTAGAGTACAAGAGTAAAGAGGTAATGATAAATTTATACAACACTATAGTTAAACCACAGTTAGAGTACTGTTTTCAGTTCTAGGCATCCTGTATTGATAGGATATTAAAGCCACAGCGAGCATCAAGCATGGATTCATCGGGATGATGCCAAGGATGGGGAACGATAGGTATGAGGTGAGAATGGAGATACTGGGGCAATTTCCACTGGGACAAAGAGGCAAAGAAGAGATTTAGTAAAGGTTTTTAAATTATGAAGGGTTTTGATAAATAAAGACTATTTTCTCTGTTTGAGCAGTCAGTGGCGAGGGGCCGTCAGTTAAAATTCTCACTGGGAGTGAGGAGAACGGTTAG
Source organism: Heptranchias perlo (assembly GCF_035084215.1). NCBI lineage: Eukaryota > Metazoa > Chordata > Chondrichthyes > Hexanchiformes > Hexanchidae > Heptranchias > Heptranchias perlo. The sequence continues at coordinate 16,297,420 of NC_090334.1, forward strand.
GAAATACTTCTTTACACGGAGGGTCGTTGAAGCACGGAATGCTTACCATAGGAAATAGTTGAGGTAGACACCATTTCATCTTTTAAGAGAGAATTGAATAAATATTGGGAAGCAGAGAAAGATATTGGGCTATGGGGAGACAGCAAGGCAGTGTGATTACTTTTGGATTGCACAGACACAATGGGCCAAAAGGCCTCCCTTTGTGCTGTCAACCTCTGTGGTTCAAAAGTGTCCACACAAGATTGGAAAAACGCTGATTTTGAGGGGATGAGAATGGAACTGGGGCAGGTAAACGGGAAAAAATTTTGACAGAAAAAGAAATAGAACAGCAGTGGAAAATATTTAAAACGGTGATCAATAGAGTTCAGGAGAAATATATTCCTCTAAAAAGCAAGAACAAACTAACCAATAATGAAACATCATGGATGCATAAAGAGACAAGAGTAAAATTGAAATTAAAGTAAAAACCATACACTAATTTACACAGATAATAAAGGAGAGGATGACAAAAGGGAATATGAAGAGGTTAGGAATGATGTCAAAAAAACAATTAGGAAAGCAAAGAGGAACTACGAAATTAAATTATTAAGGAATATAAAAAGAAATAGTAAAGTATTTTACAGACACATAAATAACACAAGAAAAATCAGAATAGGGATAGGGCCACTAAGGGATGAACACAATAAACTCACAGGTAATCACAGCGAAATGGCAGAAATATTGAATCGTTACTTTGCCTCTGTATTTACCAGGGAGACTAACAAGGTGGGCAGGACATTAGAAGAGATCGATGTAGATACTAAAACATTTAAGATGAAAAAGGAGGAGATAATTGATAAACTAATCAAACTTAGGGAGGATAAGGCCCTTGGTCCGGATGGATCGCATCCGCGGATATGAGAAGAAGTTAGGGAGGAGATAGCAGAGACACTATTACATATCTATAAAAATTCACTAGAAAAGGGAATAGTTGCTGAGGACTGACAGACAGCTCATGTGATTCATATACTTAAAAAGGGAGATAGAACAAGTCCAGGGAACTATAGACCAATTAGCTTAACGTCGGTGGTAGGAAAGATAATGGCATCTTTACTCAAAGATGTAATAGAAAAACATCTAGAGAACGAAAATATTATAAAGAATAGACAGCATGGATTTCAGAATCCAACCTTATTGAATTCTTTGAAGAAGTAACAGAAAGAGTAGACAAGGGTAATGTAATAGATGTAATATATTTGGTTTTTCAAAAGGCTTTCGATAAGGTATCGCATTGTAGACTCATGACTAAGGTCAGAGCATGTGGAGTCATGGATAGCAAGTTCGCTACAAAATAGAAAAGGGAGAATAGGGGTTAAGGGTAGCTACTCAGACTGGTAAAAGGTGGGAAGTGGTGTTCCACAGGGATCAGTGCTGGGGCCATTGTTGATCACCATTTACATCAATAATTTGGATTCAGGAATCAGAAGTACAATTTCAAAATTTGTGGACGACAGCAAAATGGGGAGTGTAATTAATACATAGGAAGAATGCGTCAAAATGCAAGAAGACATTAATAAACTTGCAGAATGGGCATGTAATTGGCAAATAAATTTCAATATAGATTAGTGTGAGGTGGAGCATTTTGGTCGGAAAAATAAGGAGGCCACATACTGCTTGGATAATAAGAGTCTAACCGAGATAGAGGAGCAAAGGGATCTAGGGGCACAAATACACAGATCACTAAAAGTAGCAACGCAGGTTAACAAGGCAAATCAAGCACTGGGGCTCATTTCTAGGGGGGTAGAATTGAAAAGCAAAGAAGTTATGTTAAACTTGTACAGAACCTTGGTTAGACCACACTTGGAGTATTGTGCACTGGTCTCCATATTAAAGAAAGGATATGGAGGCATTGGAGAAGATGCAAAAAAGATTTACGAGGATGATACAAGAACTGAGAGGATATACTTATCAGGAAAGACTGAACAGGCTAGGACTCTTTTTTCTAGAAAAGAGAAGGCTGAGGGGTGACCTGATCGAGGTCTTTAAGATAATGAAAAGGACTGAAAGGGTAGACGTGGAGAAAATGTTTCCATTTGTGAGGGAGACCAAAACTAGAGGTCATAACTATAAAATAGTCACTAATAAATCCAATAGGGAATTCAGGAAAAACTTCTCTATCCAAAGAGTGGTAAGAATGTGTAACTCACTACCACAAGGAGTAGCTAAGGCAAATAGTATAGATGCATTTACGGGGGAGCTAAATAAGCACATGAGGGAGAAAGGAATAGAAGGGTATCCTGATTGGGTTAGATGAAGTAGGGGTGGGAGGAGGCTCGTGTGGAGCATAAACGCCGGCATAGACCAGTTGGGCCGAATGGCTTGTTTCTGTGTTTGTAGTTTCGATGTAACTCGATGTCTGGGTCCAAGGGCTAACTATGGAAATGCCCAGAAGGTAGTGCACTGACTCAGCAATGTGCTCGATAAACTTTTTTTTCATGCAGCACTTTATACCGTTGATCTTTGGGCATGACCAATGTGAAAGATTGTCCAGGTTTCGGGTCTGATCGTGTAGGTGGAGAGTTTGATTCCTCTTGAGGGGGTTCCTTCTAACTGCAGCCAGACAATGTATCCCCCTGAGGTGGTGCCGAGCAGACTCCAGCCCCTACCGTCAGTGCGGGTCGAGGTACTATAGAAAATAAGCCAGTTAAAGTAAATAATCTATTCACTGAGGCTGAATCAGGAGCAATTCTCTGAAATTCAGTCTCCATTTTTGGCCAACTACCAACAACTGGCCATGTAATAGACAACATCCTCCCTATAGTCGAGCTGCCACATGAAAGAGGCAGGGATTACCCACCTGCAATGCAGCCAAGAAGTCATTGATGTTGCTGAAAATGATAGACACAGCAGTATAGCTGAAAAAGAGCCCTGAACCCAAGCAGCCCCCTGGGTTGTCCATCAGTCTTTATGCAATGCTTTCTCTCTATCATTCTGTATCAAGTTCACTAAACCATACTCTCTGTACACTATGCCAGTATGGAAGTGAATAACTACAGGATTAATGAAGAAAAATTGCAATGAAAATCGCAGCAAAACCAACCGCTCCAGGTCTCTACAGTCACACCGTAAATGAGAGCTCAACTTGGCAGCAATGTCTCTCCAAACCAGCCATCAGAAGGCATACACAGGGGAGCAGTCCCACGGCAACTCTTCTCCATCTAACTTTCCCTTCTTCCTTGTAGGGAACAGCAGGCTTAGAAACACGGCTCAGACGGAGGATTTTTCAGCACGGTGGAACTGAATCGACATCAGCATGCTGTGTCCTCTCAATGTGAAAAGCTATCGCACAAGCTGCAGTCTAACGAGGGGGACTCCTGCACCTCTTTGCTGGCGACATGCTAAAATGACACCGAGTCAACGATCACGCACTGCCAAACTAGTCTGATAATTCGTTTTAGGACTGCAGTTCAAGGCGCGGGAGAGGAATTCTGCTATGCTATCAGTTCCTTGTCGACTGCAGGCATAAATAAAATAAACCTTTCCTTAGCTGTTCTCTTGAGAATTCTGAGAAACTAGGCGTTCCTCTTGACAGCAGAAAGTGCTAATCGTTCTTTGAAATTTCATGAAATAATTGCAGAAGCCTTCAATTAAATCCTAACAAACCACGACAGGATTATTGAAGTACCATGGAAATAGTTAAATGCTCACTGCTGAAGCTCTTGAGGAAAAAGCATTCTGGGGACTCCTAATTCATGACTAGATGTAAAATGTTCATTAGAAAAACATTATAATCTGAGGCTGGAACAAATCATCTAAACTTGGAAGGAAATTACTCGTGACATTTACAGATTTCCGAATGATGTCACGAATGAGGCATGTCGGCATATTATCTGCCACTGTCTGTTTGTCAAAGCAGTTATTATGTGGGTAATCCTACAACTACGCACTGCCGCCTAAGCCATATATCCAAACTCAATGTGGTAATTACCATTCCCCAGCCCTCCGTGTCCCTGCATTTATTGCCAGCTTTAATGTCAAGGGAAGTATTCTCTGCCTTCTCAGAATTGAAACTTGCTTTCTCTCTCCTTATGCTGAAGCTAAAATTGCTTTCTAAATTCAAACCAAAATATTTGCCTGTCCTTAGTTACAAGCACCTCCTCACTTCGATTACGTCGCTGATTGTTTGTATTACAAATAGCACCCAAACGTTGCCTTTTCTAAAGTGTAAGATATTGGGGTAGAGATGTGTCTCGGGCACTGGCGTTAAACGGGCGATATCAGATGGGCCCCATAATATAGGCCCCGCCCGATAGTCAGACGGTATGGGATGGGCCGCCTGTTATAGGCCCGGCCCGATAGTCAGACGGTATGGGATGGGCCGCCTGTTATAGGCCCCGCCCGATATTCAGACGGTATGGGATGGGCCGCCTGTTATAGGCCCCGCCCGATATTCAGACGGTATGGGATGGGCCGCCTGTTATAGGCCCCGCCCGATATTCAGACGTTATGGGATGGGCCGCCTGTTATAGGCCCCGCCCGATAGTCAGACGGTATGGGATGGGCCGCCTGTTATAGGCCCCGCCCGATAGTCAGACGGTATGGGATGGGCCGCCTGTTATAGCCCCCGCCCGATAGTCAGACGGTATGGGATGGGCCGCCTGTTATAGGCCCCGCCCGATATTCAGACGGTATGGGATGGGCCGCCTGTTATAGGCCCCGCCCGATATTCAGACGGTATGGGATGGGCCGCCTGTTATAGGCCCCGCCCGATAGTCACAAGGTATGGGATGGGCCGCCTGTTATAGGCCCCGCCCGATAGTCAGACGGTATGGGATGGGCCGCCTGTTATAGGCCCCGCCCGATAGTCACACGGTATTGGATGGGCCGCCTGTTATAGGTCCTGCCTGGTATTGAGTTTGATTGCAGTCAGTGAAGTTGAATATCGGGCGGGGCCTATAACGGGCAGCCAATCTGACACCACCCATTCTGCACTGCGGCCCAAGGCAAATTTCGATCCGATACTGTTTTACATCGTGTTCAGAGCGGTGCTTTCACGGCTGGTCCCTGACCAACAGTCTCCTGCAGACAGCAGCAACCTTGATATAAACTTGCTCAATGCACTAAGACTGGCTGATAGGAAGACCTGGTAAGAAATGGTCTTTACACTGGCGTTGCCACCAGCTGTGCAAGACCGTGTGTCGGGAGCCAATAGCAAAAGCCCCGCTCTAAAGCCAATGTTAACGAGGAAGTGATTTTTATATTTGAGGAGTGCAGTGACTGCCGATAAACAGCTCCCCAGCTGACAGCTGCATTGCTGATTATAAATGGCCATTCCTGCAGCAATTATTTTCCTGTTGACCCCCAGCGCACAGGTCCCCCACTGAGGGGGTCAATGAATGATGCCTCCAATATCAACAAGGTAAATGTGGGGAGCTAGGCCCATGAGCTTTCTCCCTCCATAGCAATCAGGTCTCCACATTTTGCAGTGGAGCACAGCAGCACTGCAGAGACCAGGGGGGTAATTTTAATCCTCAAGGACAGGTGGGTTGGGGACGGGTGGGAAGGTACAAATTGTAAAAATATAAAACCCGACCACAACTCGACTCCAATGTGCCCACTTCTGGTTTAAACGGAGGCGGGTCGAGGTGCGGGCGACCAAATCGCTCTCAGGAGGCGGGTTGGTTCAGTAAAATCTTTTAAGGCGGCTTCCTCCATTTTAATAACTTTTCTATTTTGAACTCTTGGGGGCCTGGATTTCCGGGCCACGTGATTCTCGCCACGATGACTGAACCCCATCCTCCCACCAACCCCGATGACCGACTGCCCCCCACCCAACTGATGTCCAGACCCAACCCCCCCGATGTCTGACTAACCTGGCATCCATTCCCCAGCTGGTATCCCGTCCAATAGCCTGTCAATCTCACTGGCTGATGTGTGGGAAACCTGCTGAAAAAATTTAAAAGACGTCCTGACGTCAAAATGGGCAGGACGTCTGGGAAACCCATACTTCTGGGTATCCCATCCGGAAATCCTCACCCCCCTACCCCCACCCGGCTCGCTACATTGCTCGGAATAAAAATCCAGGCCCAGCAATCAATAGAAATGTTAACAAGTGAGACAGCAACATACAGGGGGTAATTTTAACCACAAAGAACGGGTGGGTTGGGGGCGGGTGGGAGTTGAAAATAGTTATTTTTCATAACCGCAAAATTTTCGGACTTTGCATTCCCAGTGGGAAGCCTGGACTTTTACCGCCCATGTTAAACCCGAAAGTGAAGCCGGGTTGCGGTCGCGATCCAAAAAATAACTATTTTCAACTCTCACCAGCTCCCAACCCACCTGTTCTCAGGGGTTAAAATGACCCCCACCGAGTTTGTTTCCCCAAGGCAGAAACAATTTTTCACGGTAAAGCATAAGTGCCTCAGGAAGAGTATTTTCTTTTCAAAGTATTCCCCTCGCTTAATCTTAAAGAGGTGAAATAATAAATATTAGTGTCATAAAATCCTGTTGCCTTTGCTGCTTCACAGAGCTCTGCCATTTTGGATCTCCTTCCCTCCTTCGCCACTGCGGTGATGGGAGGAACTCCATACCATCCAGGACAGCTCCATTCATTTCAACGGAAGTCTGGTCTGGGAATGGATCTGAGGGTACCCAGACTCAGGAAATCACACTACTCCTTGCATACCGCTTTCTGGGCTTTGGCAAAAACTTCCTTCAATGGACAGTGCAAATCAAAAGGAAAAGGTGGCAATGCTGGAAATCTGACACAAAGGCTGGGATTTTAACCCCGCTCGCCTGGCGAGAATGGTGCGTGAGAGAGGCTCGAATTTGCAAAACCTAGCTCCCGGTCCCAGCCCGCCACGTGCCCAGCAGTCGCAATTTTAATTTAATCAGGCCATCGACAAGGCTCCTGCCACAGGCAGGCGGGGCCTACTTAACATTCAAAAGTCGCGGCCCTATCACATCATCGGCGCCACCCCGTAAAATTAACCTCACATCAGGGGGAGTCCCGCACCGTCTGCAGCCCGGCAGCAGAATCACGATGGGAGGAGCCGACTGGCCCGAAGAGGCCAAGGTAAGTTTTAATCATTTGTTCCTGTTAAACCTCCTTGTGGGCCAGGAGGAGTAGGAGTGCTCCCTACAGGCCTCACAGGGAATACTCGGGCCTCCCCAACCCCGCCTTCTCCCGGTTGAGCTGGAACCCCCTCCTCCCACTTACTGCCGGGGACTGTTCCCATATGTCCCCGGCTGCAGCCTCCTGTCACCAAATTCACGCTCCCACCCGTCGGCCAGGTAGTGAACGAGCTGTAAGCTTCTACGGTTTGATGTTGAGTGTCAAGCTTACTAAGGCTGCTCGGTGTTTGTCAGCTTTACCCTTAATCGAAGCATCGTTAATGGAGTCTACGTGTTGTTCATTTGTCTATCCGATGTGCAGTCATTCACATTTTTCTGTACTAAACTTCGTCGGCTGTGTTCTGCCCACTTGCATATTTTATCCAACTAATTGTCTCATTTCTGAACTGTCCTCTGATTCTACTACCACTACTGGTTTAGTATTATATGCAAATTTGACCAACTCATTTGAGTTTCTGCCTCCAAGGCAGTGATGTAAATTAGAAACATTACTGGTTGCAACACCGACGCCTGGGGCATCCTCCCCAGTACCTACCCCCTGCCCTGACATAAGTCCTCTAACAAATACCCATTGTTTTCTACACTTCAACTCGTTTGCTAAGGGAAAAGGGGACACAAGGCTTGGAGCCCTCCAACGTCACATGACTTCCAACCTCCAACCGCCCCGCCTGGTCAAACAGCCTTTTCTTCCCCATCACCAATCATTTTACAACTAATAAACCAAAGTGTTCAAAGACAATTGAACACACTGAAAGGAATCTGATGGGAGGTTTGGAAGGGTAGGCCAGATGGACCAAACATTACCATGTTACTATATTCAGGTCAAAACATCAAGGTTAGGAAAAGGAAAGATGTGGTCATGTTAACAAATAAGTGACCACATTCTGAACTGGCCTAAGAATAGGGCAAATGAAAATCCTTGGGCATTTTCATCTGGAATCATTTCTGATGAATCTATCTGGAAGATTGTTACATGCTCTTCCATGTGCAGTTTCAACTGTACCACTTAAATTAAATTGGGCAGGCAAAATTTGCTGATAATCTTTTAAGAAGCAATTAATCTACACAGCATTTTGACTGTGAGGAGACAGTGCTTTGTTTTTCCATTGGGGTAAGTTTAATTGTTTGTTACTTTTGGCATTTCTGAAACCATTAAAAGTAATGAATTGAAACACTGCTCTTCAGCAGAGGGCTCATAAGGTGATTATTTGCTTCGAGGAAAGCAATTATTTTTCACACACACTTTAATGACACTGTATCAGATTATTAGAAGAGGCGTGTGGGTTACCCGCCCAATAAAATCTGTCCGTTCCCCACACGATCGCGGGTCAAATGGAGCCACTTAATTTGGCTTCCAGGTTTGTCGTCCGAAAGCTGCGCAGTGGGCGGACTGCGCACCCGCATCACAGGCTGTCAGCTGGAGGAGCTCTATTTAAAGGGGCAGTCCTCCAATGGCTGCTCCTGGGGCAAACACCCACACACCACAATGGAGCAGCACAGGGGAAAGGCTGCTCCGAGATTTAGTGATGTCTCACTCCAGGTGCTACTGGATGAGGTGAGGAGGAGGAGGGATCTGTTCTACCCGGTGGACAGGAGGAAGAGGCCTGCCTCTGCCACCAAGAAGGCCTGGCTCGAGGTGGCAGAGGAGGTCACCAGCAGCAGCAACATCTCCCGCACCTGGGTCCAGTGCAGGAAGCGCTTCAATGACCTAACTAGGTCAGCCAAATTGAGTATACTTACTCATTCTCCTACACTCCGTCTTCTACATCACCGCCCCCACCCCACAACTCATTCTGCACTGCCAACACTACTCTATCACATCACTCCTCACACCCACTCAAAGCTCATCCTCAACTTACTTGCACTTCCTCAGCACTTCCTCACCTCCCCAATACTCACCCTACCACTACCACTCAATCCAATCCTCATCCAATGTCATGGCTCTGTCTCATACTCACCCTCTGATGGATCTCTTTCACGGTCAGCCGCACCCAAACCAATGCATTCATCGATTGGCCACGTCACCATCACTCACTTATGCGTCTGTACTTTCTCCCCTTATAGGAAAAGAGAGCCCAGAATGCACGGGAGAGGGTGAGGACCGGAGGGGGGGCCTCAACAAATCATCGTCCTCACAGACGGGGAGCAGGAGGCGCTGGAGCTGAGCCGCACCCTCGAGTGCCTGTCCGTCGGGGACGCTGAGACTGGCACCCAACAAACGTCTGGTGACAGAACTTTAACATTCAGCACACACAATATGAATTGATATTAACATGCCTTGCCATCTTCAGCACCTCAGTATGCTCATCGCAACATGACACATCTCTCATCATGCTTAATATTGCCTTCTGTTCTCCTACAGGGCCTTCAGTGACCGCTGTGATGGCAGAGGGCGATTCCTCAGAGGACCTGCTGGCCTCTGAGGGGGCACCATCACATCTGAGCGAGCCATCCACCAGCGCAGGTACACACACCTCGGTGGGTCCCAGTCCGCTGTTAGTTGGGGTCACACATGGTGAGTTACCACGCACATCTGAGCACGAGCAGACACTGGTGGCAGGGGCAGCTGTGGAGAGTCCGTGTCGGTGGGAGCACTCTTCTCCAGGCTCTGCTCAGCTGGACACAGATGCTGAACTCCGGGGGCCATCCTTTAAAAGGAGAATGATCGAGGGGCAGCAGCACATTTGTGAGGAACTAGAACAATAACACAGAGATGGAGGAATCCAAATCCTGCATGAGTGGAATGGTGGCACAGGTAAGGGAGGGAATCTCTGAGAGATAGTGTCACAGGGTTGTGAGGGCATCTCTGAGATAGTGTCGCGGGTAAGTGCAGGAATGTCTGCGATGGAGGGAAGGCTAGCCTCCATCGAGCTTCAAGCCTGGCTCACAAATGAGTCCATTCAGGCCCTGACAACAGCCGTTCGGACTCAGGGTGAACAACATTCTGCAGCCTTAAACAGACAGGCAGATTCTCTGTCACTGGCCTTACCAGGTTTCACACATGTCCTCCAAACTGTCGTCCAGCAGAGTGGTAGGAGTGGTGTGGGCCTGGTCCAGGGGAGGGATGACGACGAAAGGGGACATGAAGTGAGGACGCCACTCAAAATGCCCCCACGACTCACCCCCTCTCAACCAGTACCCGCAATGATGCCCCCTCTCCAGGTGGCTGAGTCTGCCCCTGCACAGGTGTAAGTGGAGCAGTCTTTGGAGGGGCCCTCAGGGGCACCAAAACCCAGAGGGCGTAGGCCCAAAGCATCTAATGGGTCAGGGCATGAACAAGAGCAACCTGCCACTACCTCTGCTGCAACCACAGGGGATGCACCACGTAGAAGTAGTCAGAAGCGAATGGCAAAGGTTTTGTAAGCATGAAGGGTATGCACAAGGGTGTTTGATGGTTGGTCATGTCTTTTATTTATGTTTGCTTTTTGTTAAACTCACATTAAATATTATTATTGTCACCACTACTGCCACGTCTTGGCCATGCTTGTCTAGCTTCTGTAATAAGGCCCTTTCATGAGGTTCACCATGAACGCCCACTCTGCCTGCCACCCATTAGGTCACTCTACAGTGGGTGTATGTGTAGTTGCAGGAATGTTTTGTGCAGGGAGGGGAGGCTGTAGTGGCCACTGCTCCATCCAGGTGGTGAGGACTGGACTCTTCACAATGTCTGATGTTAGGAGAACCGTTCACATATCAGTGACTCCCTGGCCTCACGAGCAGCCAGGTGAGCTGCTGTTCTGCCCATGGGTTGCTCCTGCTCCTCTTCCGCCTCCTCCTCCTCCTCCTCCGCCTCCTCCTCTTCAATGTGGGTGGTAGATGTGGATGGGGCCTCCTCAAGCAGCACCCCTCTCTGTTGTGCCATGTTGTGCAGGGCACAACACACGACTATAATGTGTCCCACTCTCTCTGGCGTGTATTGAAGTGCTCCCCCAGAATGATCAAGGCACCTGAAGCACATCTTGAGCAGCCCTATAGCAGGCTCAATTGTAGACCTGGTAGCAATGTTGCTATCGTTATATTGACGCTGTGGCTCGGTGATGGGGCTCATCAGAGGTGTCATGAGCCATGTGCGTCAAGGAGGCAGCCCTTATTGGTGTTCAGTTTGTGGAAGAGGGACGGGATGCTGGACTCCCGGAGGCAGCTGCCAGGGTATCTGGCGCAGATGTGAAGGAAGCTCTTGCGGTGGTCACAAATGAGCTGAGTGTTAATGGAGTGATAGCCCTTCCTGTTGATGAACAGTCCTGGCTCGTGTGGAGGTGCTCGTATTGCTATATGGGTGCAATCGATTACACCCTACACCCGTGGGAAGCCAGCCACAGCGCTCTCTCCGTCTGGCTGAGGTCGTCCATGGGGAAGTTGACGTAGTACGAGGCCCTGCGAAACAAGTCGTCGGTGACCTGCCTTATGCACTTGTGTGCAGTTGACTGAGAGACCCCGGGGATGTCCCCGGTGGCCCCCTGGAATGATCTGGAGGCAAAGAAGTTGAGGGCAGTGGTGACTTTGACAGCAACAGGTAAGGAGATGCTGCTTGGCCCAGCCGGGAGCAGCTCGGCATGAAGGAGGCTGCAGATGTCTGCGACTACCTGGCGACTGACTCTGAGCCTTCGTATGCACTGCTCCTCAGAGAGGTCCAGGAAGCTGAGCCTCGGTCTGTAGACCCTGTTGTGAGGGTAGTGCCTCCTGCGACGTCGCTCTCTCTGTTGTTGCCCTCCGTGCTGTTGTGCAGGTGCCTGTGGCGCAGCACTGTGTTGTGGAGCTCTACGTGGCGGAGGTGGACGCCGTGCCTGGCGAGGCTGGTGATGTTGCTTGTCCTCGGATGAAGTGGTGAATGCAGCCATGGCGCCCCCCATCTTGACGGTGTGAGTTTGAGGGGGTCCGCAAAGTTGTTAAATATGTTTGCACAGCAGAGCTTTGGGTGGAAAGTAAGAATTTTGAGTGAAAGCACAAAGGTCTTGCAGCCAAAACTTTGTCTGAAGTGACAGCGTGCCCTGCTGCAATAAATGAGGTTTTCTCCCCACTTGTCAAATAATCCTTTGCATCTCCCACTGGCTGCTGGCTGAAACACGTCTGCTCCAACAGGGAGTGTTTCCCACAGCACGGGAAACACGCTGAGGATCCTTCAAAATCGCAACCCTGCCAAAATATCTGGTCAATCAAGTAGTTCAAGTAACTCAACTATCGGAGAAACTATGCAAATTATCATCCCGCCGGCTTTAATTACTGGTGGGACTCCCGCATTCGGGAGGTGCGCGCGCACACACCCGGACGCGTCATTGGGGAACCCGGAAGTCAGCGGGTTGGAGCCGGGCTCCGAACCCGCTTGGCATTTTAGCGATTTTCGGAGACCCCCCGCCCCCTATCCGTCACCTGAAAATCGGCCCCTTTGTCTCAGAATTCCTGAAATCCTGTATTTTCTCTGTCGTGTTATTATCTCCCCTTTCACTCTTCTTCCCATGCCACACACCACGTGCAAGTGAAAGAGCAGGTGACGCACTGCTCCTAGGATTCCTCCATTGTCACATGACCTCCAAACTCCCCGCCTGGTCAAACAGCTTTTTTTCCCCCATCTCCAATAATTTTATAATAAACAAAAGTGTTCAAAGAAAATTTAACACACAATTTCTTTTAGTGCACTATGATTTTTCTGCTGGGTTGCTTGCAGTAGTGTCCAGGAGATTAATCCTTAATTCCTGAAGACTCCAGGATAAGCCTGGAGGTTTGGAAACCCTGCCAATGTCTCCGATGATGTGGAGATGCCGGTGATGGACTGGGGTTGACAAATGTCAAGAATCTTACAACACCAGGTTATAGTCCAACAATTTTATTTGAAAATCACAAGCTTTCGGAGGCTTTCTCCTTCGTCAGGTGAAGTCTCCGATGTCATGGAGGGGAGGGGTGAGGGGGGAGGGAGAAGGTTTGCATAGGCCGGAAATGTAAAAATCACAGCTAGGGTGAAATGTCGTTCTCTGGCAATGCATTAGCTCAGCAACAGGTCAGTGGAGGTAGAGGGATCACCTCTTGAGGTGTGTAGCTTGAGCACTGCTGACAGAGGCAAGAATTTTGTGGCAGCAACAAGAGCATCATGAGACTAGCTGGGGTTAGGTGGTGGGGGTGGGGGGAATGAAAGTCATCCAGGTTAGTAACTTGATGACAGCTATGCTGCGGGGCTACACAGGGAAAGCAATTATTAGCAAATCACGCAGCCAGGGAGGGCTTTTGTCAATGATGCACTGAGTCCTGAGACTCCTTCATACGCCTACTGACTCTCCATGTCCATCAAGCTGCAGCTACATTCACTGTGCGGCATTTGGGCCAGTTTTCTCACCAAGGCAAGATGCACCGCTTCCGCAAGGCATCTCTACTGAAATGTAACAGAACACTTTGCACATCTGCCAGGTGCTTTCGACTCTCAGCCACAGCTAGAGCCGGGGCTGCCACCAACAGGAAGCTAATGAAGTCAACCATCAAGCCAGTCCTCTGAGTGAAATGTAGATTATTTGACCCGTTAACAAAATGGACCCGGACGTCAGTGCCCACTCACACCTCAGAGTCGAAGTGCCACTATTTCTACCTGCATTAGTGGGAGAAACATCAATAACTGAATCATTGACGATGACTGCTTTGTCCTACTAACTGAAAATATGATTAATCAGCAGGACCACTACCTGTGACTCGAACCAATCACTACAGCGGTATGAAGCAAGCACCTTAACTGCTGCACTGCTAGACGAAATAAACTGATTAGTAAAAATCAGGTACTTTTCTAGATTTTAAATATTACATTATTTGTTATTCCTAAAACTGTCTCTGTTGTGCATATAGTAACTGCTGGCTTGCAAATGAAACATTTCTGGCAATGCCCATGGAAATGCCCAGCAATATATGAGAAAGCTCAGAACTCAATGGAACTAATTTCATATAAGGCTCATGTTACATGGAACAGGATTTGACTGGTCAGCTAAATGTCTCATGGTAGTGTCCCAGGGACACCTTTGATACAGGACTTAATTCAAGCAGCAAAACTGACATTCACACAATAATTTTGTGCCAATTTTGGAAAAATAAATTAAGAATAAATATTGTTTATTCATTTCAAAACACAAATAAATGAAGGCTAACCATCTGTACAAAAATAAACCTTCACCACCAACTGCCTTTTCCAATATTTACATTCAATTATTATACTTGCAGATTAGATTTACTAGAATGATACCAGGGAGGAGGGACTTCCATTTTTGGAGAGGCTAGAGAAGCTGGGATGGTTCTCCTTAGAACAGAGAAGGTTTAAGGGGAGATTTGATGGAGGTGTTCAAAATTATGAAAGGTTTTGATAGAGTAAATAAGGAGAAACTGTTCCTACTGACAGGAGGGTCGGTAACCAGAGGACACAGATTTTACGATAATTAGCAAAAAAATCTAATGATGAGATTCAATATTAACTCAATTCAGTAGGAATAGTAAAGGAAACATTTGCAGGGCTATGGGGAAAGAGCAGAGGAGTGGGAATAATTGGATAGCTCTTTCAAAGAGCTGCCACAGAGTGGCTACTTGAGTGAGGTACCAGAGAGTGGCCAGTGCTTGTGGAACTCTACCTCAGCAAGAGTTGCACCTTCAGGAGAGGAGGGGAGAAAACTGGGAAATAGAACAAAAAATTAATGGCATATTAAACAGGGCAGACTTAAAGAATTTTACTGAAGAGGAACAACTTGCATTTATTTGGCACCTTTCACATCATCAGGGTGCTTTACAAGCAGTGAACAACTTTTGAAGTGTAGTTACTGTAGTGAGGTTGGAAACGCAGCAGCCAATTTGTGCACAGCAAGATCCCACAAATAACAATGAGACAAATCATCAGTTAACCTGTTTTGGTGATGTTGGTTGAGGGATATATGTTGGCCAGGACACCAGGAGAACTCCCCTGTTCTGTTCTTCTTTAAATAGTGCTATGAGATCTCTTACATCCACCTGAGGTAGAATAGAGGGCCTGGATTTAATATCTCATCTTAAAAATGGCCCCTCCGACAGTGCAGCATTCCCTCAGTACTGCAGTGCAGTGTCAGCCTAAATTATATGCTTCAGTCTTTGGAGTGAAGCTTGAACCAACAACCTTTTGACTCAGAGGTGAGAGTGCTACCACTCAGCCAAGGCTGTCACTTAGAATGCCTCTATGATGAGCAGCGCATTCCCTTTATTCCATTATTCTTGCTTAAGTCTATACCATTAAATTACAACAATTAGATTGGTATAAAATTCCTACTAATTAGTGTGTATTGTGTCACTGACAAACGCTGTTCCAATATGTTTCCTGAACCAGTGGGACCTTCCTTTTCTGTTTTGATACAAACATTTGTTTCCAATCATTCATAGATTCCAATAAAACTATTGGCCCGGAATTTTCTCTGAAAATAACGGCGATCCTAACGGGGTTCACTGTTATCTCAGGGCAAATGGAAGAGCAACTTCCAGCGAGCGCACACGTGCAAACAAATGCGCAAATCGGGAAGTTGCTCTCCGAGATTCCCTGCTCCTCTGAAAGCTGCACGGGAAGGACAGCTTGCCGGTGAAATGAATGGACCAGTGCAAAGTAGCTGCACTGCCCAGCTGGAAATGTCCTAATCTACACATCTACACACACAAAGGTACACGGGGCTTTTTAAGACTAACTTTTAACGGTGTGTAAGTCTTAATGACTGCCAAACAACCTCTCTGGCACTGAAAATTAACTTTTGAAAATGTGGAGTCTCATTCCTTCCAATTTTAAGTGTTACTGGACATTTAAAAAAAAAGTTTTTTTTTAATTTTTTCTTTCTGTCTCTTTTATCTTTGTCTTTTAATTCAATATTTCTGACCCTCTCTTTATTTCGCTTTCTCTAACCGATTTTACATTGAATTTACTGTTGTAGCTTTCACGTCCTGGTTCTGACTCTGTTAACGATGCTCCCATCTGATTGGTTATGGGGACAGACAGTATCGTGCCCCGCTCACACAGCTCACAGATGCCCAGGGGAGGATGCTGCACTTTTTTTTTGGCTCGCCATTACAGCAAGTTGGCGCTCAAAAGGCCATGGGTAGTTTGTGGGTAACGAGCGGTGGGCACCGTTCGTTTGCCACTCAGCACAAAATCCAGACCGATATCTTTGTCTTTGTGACAATGCAAATTATAGTACGCGGTGATCTGTGCTGAATGTACAAAAAAAGATTGCCAATATAAACCAAAGTCATAATCATTTTTATCCTGAGCAGTCAGATCTATTAAATTCAGATTCATATTAATAATTCTGTCCGAATATCACAATTTCTTTTTATAGTAATTGAAGTTTCTTGATGTTGGAAAAAAATTGGCTGTTCTTAGAGGTTCAACGTCAAAACAATTAATACGATTTCTGACGGTCTTAACCTAGCTGACAGCAAATTATACAACCCAGGAACCTGTAAAATCTAATTCTAGTATCTAGCAATGAGATTGAATAAAACATTGTGACAAATCGACGCCAAGCACAGAAGTGGAATCTTGCCTTGGGGAATTTTATACCTTTTAAGTCAAAAGCGAGGTTAACCAAAATAAAAAATAGATTCTGGGTAAAATGTCACAGTTCATTAAAGAAACAATGAGATTGATTGCTGGTGTACTATATAGTTTCAAAAAGAGAATTACATATCCACTTTCTGGCAATGTATTTCCAGTATATAATCTATATTTCAGAGCACAGATCAATTCTAACCAATAAGAAAAAACCACAAGTGACTATTTTTCTCACTTAAAAATGACATTTTGAGAATAACACATAAGTAGCACCAGCAGTGAATGTGCACGCACCTGCCCATCCCTTCTCCTAACTACAAGGACTAACATATCTGACTTATTATTGTTACTTTCCCAATATTCCTTTCTTTCTTCCCCCCGCCCCCCCTGTACCCTCACTGAGAAGGTGGCTTACACCCATCCCTTTACAGGACCAGTGCCCCGGTAGATTTTTTTCTTTCTTATTTTCATTCCTCCTCACCTGAAGATCCATGAGGTGGATAAAAAAGCAGCCAAGCTTCCTGCTCCCGATCACTAACCATTGACCTTGACTGGAAAGTTCATGAGTGGATGCCATGTGAGAACCTGATCTGACTCAGCAGTGATGACCTCTACTATTAAAAAGCCTGCCGACGTTCAATGTCAAAGCTAGCATACGAAGAATGCCCGTTTGGGTGAGGTTTTGGAGGGCTGGCTGCATCCCGAGAACCATATCCTTCAACGGGCATCGTTAAAAAGAAAAAAGAAAGATTTGCATTTATATTGGGCCTTTCACAAACTCAGAATGTCCAAAAATCCCTTACAGCCAATGAAGTACTTTGAAAATGTAACCTTTGTAATGGAGGGAAATGCGGCAGCCAATTTGCGCACAGCAAGATCTCACAAATGACCACATAACCTGTTCTTTAATGGTCTTTGTAAACAATTTTACAACACCAAGTTATAGTCCAGCAATTTTATTTGAAATTCACAAGCTTTCGGAGGCTTCTTCCTTCCTCAGGTGAATGTGGAAATGAAATCCTCGAACCTCTCGCATTTATAAATCACAGAACAATACCTGGTGATTACAGACATTCTTTCCAACTGCCCGTTGCCAAGGCAATCAGTGTGCAGACAGACAGGTGTTACCTACAAGGTCTCCGAATATACAAACCACCAAAAAAAAACAGAGATAGAGAGGCAGAAACATGGAAAAGACAGCAAATGACCCGTTATATTAAAGACTGATAACATTTGTTCGCTGGTGGGGTAACGTGTAGCGTGACATGAACCCAAGATCCCGGTTGAGGCTGTCCTCATGGGTGCGGAACCTGGCTATCAATTTCTGCTCGACGATTTTGCGTTGTCGTGTGTCTCGAAGGCCGCCTTGGAGTACGCTTACCCGAAGGTCGGTGGCTGAATGTCCTTGACTGCTGAAGTTTTCCCCGACTGGGAGGGAACCCTCATGTCTGGCGATTGTTGCGCGGTGTCCGTTCATCCGTTGTCGCAGCGTCTGCATGGTCTCGCCAATGTACCATGCTCTGGGGCATCCTTTCCTGCAACGTATGAGGTAGACAACGTTGGCCGAGTCACAGGAGTATGAACCATGCACCTGGTGGGTGGTGTCCTCTCTGGTGATGGTGGTATCTGTGTCGATGATCTGGCATGTCTTGCAGAGGTTACCGTGGCAGGGTTGTGTGGTGTCGTGGACACCACACAACCCTGGTCTTGGTTGAGGAATAAATATTGGCCAGAACAACAACAATAACTTGCATTTATATAGCAATGTAGTAAAACGTTCCAAGGCACTGCACAGGAGCGTTATCAAACACAATTTGACACCGAGCCACAAAAGGAGATATTAGGACAGATGACTAAAAGCTTGGTCAAAGAGGTAGGTTTTGAGGAGCATCTTAAAGGAGGAGAGAGAGGTCGAGAGGCTGAGAGGAGGTTGGGAGAAAGGAAGGAAAAAATTGTTCCATCCTGCCAACTCCAAGTAATTGTCAGCAGCTTATTAGTATTCGCTCATGGCCTAGAAACTCGATTGATCCGTGCGCCTGAATGGGTAGGCCCGAGGAGCACATGATATTGAATCTTGGGCCTCATTTAAATGAGACTGGTGAGCTGCGGACACCTGCCAGGGGTCCCCAGGTAGCTCGCCGGCTAAGAGGCTTTGCATTTCTGGCCACTGCATCACCAGCAGCAGTGGATGAAGCCAGCCCCCCTTCATATGCTAGCCTTGACATTGAACGTTGGCAGGCTTTTTAATAGTAGAGGTCATCACTGCTGAGTCAGATCAGCTCAGGTAGGTCATTAAAGAGAGAGGGGAGGCAATCAGGAAGGGGGCGATCGGGAAAGGGAGGGAGATCGGGAAAGGGAGGGAGATCAGGAAAAGAAGGATGATCAGGAAAGGGAGGGTGATCGGGAAAGGAAAGATGATCAGGAAAGGGAGGGAGATTGGAAAGAGAGGGTGATCGGGAAAGGGAGGGGGAACCAGGACAGGGGGTGATTGAGACTGGGGGTGACAGGAATGGGGAGCGGGAGAGGGATGGGAGTCAAGGTGGATGTTGGGAGGTGGCCGGCAGTGGCCTGTGGTTTTAATGTGGCTCCATCTTCAGGTAAGTATTATTTACAAACTCACCTTGATGGTTGGGCCTTCAACAGCCCCTTTAAGGACTGATGGTTAGGCCATAGGTAGACCTGGTTTTCCTGAATGCAGCCAGTCCAGTGCCAGCTGCATTCAGGGCAACCCAATTTTGCACAGGGGGCTTTAAACAGGCGTTCAGCTTCTTATTTGCATATGCAACAGGCGTAGGTCCTAGACGCCTATTATTTTGCCTGCACCAATATGGCGTGCAGTGCACTTCTGGCCCGTATTGATCGCGTGCTTCCTGCCCAGCATATTGGAGGCTCATGCGCCCATTTAGCGCCTGAAAAATAGGCGTAGCCCCTTTGAATTTCTAGGCCCATGTGTGCATGTGAGAGAGATACAGGGGAGTTGAGGCAGAGAGTAAAATATTATGACCGGTGCTGATTAGTATTAGCTGCTTCTTTCTAGTTCGTAATGTAAAGCTTACACCATGGGGTAAATTTTAACCCCGAAGAACGGGTGGGCTGTGGACGGGTGGGCAGTGAAAATTGCCGGTTTTGGGATCAGGACCACATCCCGGCTCCAACCCGCCAACTCCTGGGTTTGACCCAGACACATCTGGAAGTCCCACCGGCACTTAAATTCAGCAGGGCGATATTTAAAGGGCCAACTGAGGTACTTAAAGTACTTCAGGATGTTAACTTTTTGTGGTTTGACCCACACAAGCCATTTTAACTGCTTCTGAACGTGTCTCCCGTGGCCTCTGAAAGACGCCATGGAAACGGAGGCGAGTTGCAGCTGGCGCCCATTTGGACCTTTAAACCAGTGACTGATGTGAAGAAAAGGTGAGTTTTTGCAGCAGGGTAATCAGTTCTCTCAGACAAACCTTGGGCTGGGAGTTCTTTGTATTTAGATTGAGATTTCTTGGTTCACACTCAGAATTCTTGTGTTCACACATATTTACCTACATTTTGGACCCCATCGAGCTGACAACATCAGGATGGGGGGCACAATGTATTCAGCAATATATCTGAGGAGGGGGCACATCACCATCCACGGCCTGCACGGCGTGTAGATCTGGGAGTTGCAGCTCCACAAGACAGAAATGCACCATAAGGACCTGCAGAAGAGCAGAGAGGAGACCAATGGAGGTGCCGACATCACAGGAGGCATTGCCACGTGAGAGGGTCTACAGGCAGAGACTGAGCTTCCTAGACCTCTCTGAGCAGCAGTGCCTACACAGGCTCAGATTGAGTCGGCAGATGGTCGCAGACATCTGCACGTTCCTTCATGCAGAGCTGCTCCCAGCTGGGCCTGGTGCCATGCATTGCCCGTCGCAGTTAAAGTCACCATTGCCCTCGATTTCTTCACCTCTGAATCCTTCCAGGGTGCCACCGGGATCTCTCAATCGTCTGCACATAAATGTATATGACAGGTCACGGATGGGTTGTTTGCCAGGCTTCCGACTACATCAACTTCCCCATCGACAACATCAGCCAGACTGAGAAGGCAGTGGGTTTCCACTTTCTGGCTGGCTTCCCACGTGTGCAGGGCATAGTTGATTGCACACACGTAGCAATCCGAGGACCTGCACATGAGCCAGGACTGTTCATCAACAGAAAGGGATATCACTCCATCAATGCGCAGCTGGTGTGTGACCACCGGAGGAGATTTCTGTAGGTGTGTGCCAAATTCCCTGGCAGTTGCTATGGTTCCTTCATTCTGCACAAATCCAACAACCCAACCCTCTTCCATGCAAAAGACAGACGTAAGGACTGGCTCCTCTGCAGACGTGACTCATGACACCTCTGAGAAACCCCACCAATGAGGCATAGCAGCAGTACAACAACAGTCACATCACCACCAGGTCTGTCACTGTACAAGCCCTAGGAATGCTCAAGATGTGCTTCAGTTGCCTGGATAGATCTGGGGATTCCCTTCAGTACTCGCTGGCGAGGGTGTGTAGAATAATAGTCGTGTGTTCCGTCCTGCACAACAACGCTCAATAGAGAGGGTTACAGGTGGATGAGGTCCAATGCGCTCGTGCAGCATCTGCACCTGCCATTAACATTGAAGAAGATGAGGACAAGGAGGAGGACGACAATGGGCAACCCATCGGCAGCGCAACGGCATGCTGCTCTGCCAATGATGGCAAGGAGTCACTCATATTTGATAGATTCTTATTAGGAGATCTGCGAAGTGAAGATAGTGAAGTAGTCAAACAGCCTGGAACAAACCCTGCCCCCGCCATTTTCACAAAACAGTCTTACAACCACACATACACACATTGTAAAGGCGCCCATGGGTGCCGTCAAGTCTTGCCGTTCATGATGAGGCACTCGCAAGGGCGCTTTCACGGACCCCACGGACTCAAGAATGGACAAGACGTGGCAGTGATGGTGACAATTATCGCATTTATTGTGAATATAAAAAGAAAAGAGAGATGAAAAACATGACATTTAGTCAGACACCCTTGTGCATACTCTTGGTGATCACAAAACCTTCACCTTCCTCTTCCTACTACTTCTACATGGTGGATCCCCTGTGACTTCAGCAGAGGTATTGGCAGGTTGTTCAGGTCCCTGCCCTGGCTGCTGAGATGCTCTTGGCCTATGACCTCTGGGTTTTGGAGCCTGTCAGGGCCCCGCCAAAGACTGTTCCACCTGCACCTGTGCAGGGGCAGATCGGCCATCGGGAGAGGAGGCAGCATTGCGGGTACTGGTTGAGGGGGGGGCAACGGGTGAAACATGGGAGTGCTTTGAGTGGCGTCCCCACTTCTATATCCTCCTTCATCATCATCCCTCTCCTGGGCCATGGCCACATCACTTCTACCACTCTGCTAGACAACAGCTTGGAGGACATCTGTGATGCCTTGTAAGGTCACGGCTAAAGTATCTCTCAGCATGTTTAAGACAGCAGAATGTTGTTCACCCTGAGTCTGCACGGCCGTGGCCAGGGCCTGAATGGACTCATTTGTGAGCCGTACTTGAAGCTCAATGGAGGCTGCCATTCTCTCCATCGCAGATATTCCCACACTTACCTGCGCCACCATCCCACTAACGCTGGAGGTGGACTCCTCCATCCTCTCCGCTATTGTGGAGAGTGTGCGTGGTACGTCTTCCAGTACCTCGCTAATTAATTGAGTACCTCAATCATTCGCCTTCTCAAGAATGGCCCCCAGGATTCAGCATTTGTGTCCAGCTGAGTAGAGCTTGGAGAGGAGAGTGCCCACTGACGTGGACTCTCCACAGCTGCCCCTGCCACCAGTGTCTGTTCGTGCACACTTGTGAGTGGTGATTCACCAGGTGACAACCCAACTAACTCTCTAACAGGACCCACCGAGGTGTGAGTATCTGCGCTGGTGCATGGCTTGAGATGACGTGACAGTGCGCCCTCAGAGGCATGGAGCTCCTCTGAGGAATCGCTCTCGTCCAGGTCGTCTGTTGCTTCAGCACTCCTTGAAGGCCCTGGAAGAGAACCTACAGCAATATTAAGAATCATCGCAGAAGTGATGTTGCGATGAGCACCCTGAGGTGTGCAACAGATCAATCATTGATAACATCAATCCATGTTGTGTGTGAGGGATGTTAAAGTTCTGTTACCAGACGTTTGCAGAGTGCCAGTCTTGGCAACTCTGACAGCCAGGCATTCCTGCATCCGTCTGAGTTTCAAGGCCTCCTCTGCCTCTGTCAGGGCCATTATTTGTGGAGGGCCACCCCTCCAGTCCGACTCCTCTCCTGCGCATTTTGTGCTCTCTTCTCCTACAAGTGGAGAAAGTACAGACGTGAGAGTGAGTGAGAGTGACGGGGCCACCCAATGGATGCATTGCTCTGGGTCAGGCTGACAATGAAACATGCTCCAGAGGGTGACGATCAGACAGATTCATTCCATTGTATCAGGATTGGGGTTAGTGGGAGTGGTGGGTTTCTCAAATGGGGAGGTGAGGAAGTGCACAGAAAGTGAAGGTAAGTTGATACTGTGCCTTAAGTGGGTGTGAGGAGTGATGTGATGGAGTAGGTTTCACAGGGCAGTGTGAGGGGTGGGGGGGAATGTTCACCACAGAATGCAGATCAATCAGTAACTATACTTACTTTTCCTGACCTGGTTAGATCATTGAAGCGCTTCCTGCACTGCTTCCAAGTCCTTGAGCTATTGCTCCTCCTGGTCACCTCCTCTGCCATCTCGAGCCAGGCCTCCTTGGTGGCAGAGGCAGGGTGCTTCCTCCTATCTGCCAGGTATAAAGTTTGCCTCCTGCTCCTCACTCCGGCTAACTCCAGCGAAGGGTCACTGAACCGAGGAGCTGGCCTCGTCCTTTGTTGCTCCATGTTTGTGAATTTCTCCATCCTCCTTCAAAACCCATGGCTGCGATGTCCCTTTAAATAATCCAAGTCCCAGCACGTCATTCGGGTGTGCAGTGAGCCCGCTGCGCAGCTTGGAGACGTGAAACCCGGAAGTCACATTAAGGGCCTTCAATTGAGTTGCGATCACTCGAGAAAACGCATGAAAAATGTTTGACGGTTTCCCACCCGCATATTGACACCCCCCACCCCCCCCACCCCTGCCGAGATCCCTCTGGTATGTTAACATTTTATCCCCATCTCATCACCTGGACAGTACAACAATGTGGCAGTTTTGATAATACTCACCTACATTATATGGATACCATCCTATCAATCCTCCATCTCTAAAAAGCCAAAGCTAGGAATGAACAACACACCTACAGAGTGGATCAGCACGAGTTTACATTTTGCTTTGTACTGCTACATTCCTTGCAGAACACACAATACCACTTCAGATCCAAGTGACAATCTACAAATAGAGTAAGTGTGAAACACCTGCAGCTTAGCAGCTTCGATTCCACCTTTCTCATTATCTTGTAAAAGTTTTAAGTAGATTTGCTGCTGTCTTATTTTCATCAACAGATTCACCTTCAAAAATACAAAAGTACAAAGTCAATGTAAAGTGGCTTTGGGTACAAAAATGAATGTGTAACTTAGATGTCAAGTCCCATTCAGATACCCGAATGGACCAAAGCCAAGCAGTTTCAGACCTCTATCAGGAGAACATCTGGCACTGGGTTTAAGTTCAGTTGCAGTATAACTCCAGTCTGTTGTGCAGCTACGTTTTTAATGTACAGGGGCACTCTGTGAAACCAAACACTCCACAAAAGACATGAAATACACTTTAAAACGTGAAGCAATCTTCACCTACAGCTTCTCTAATGCAATGCTTTTACCCTAGACCAGAATTTGAAACCATTCGGAGTAAATCAGAGAGGAGAATCTATCTTGGAGAGCTAAAATATAGCAGTGAACCTGTACTTGACTTCAAAGCACATAAATTGCCATTATATTTCCAGCAGGGCAAGAATCAATGATTTCCAGAAGTATTAAATCTTGAATTTGGCAGCTAATCACATTCAGGCATCTTAAAGTGCACCATATAAACATTTAATTTATTTAATCTGCATTGACTGTTTCAATTAATTGTCATGACGGATGATGACAGGCTCACAAAGAATCAGTTTCCTACCTGAAATTTAAGAGCAGTTAATCCTGCTGTGCACGTGGAGTAGCCCAAATAGGCCCATTCTGGAATGATTCTGGGTAATGCAGCATTTGCACTACTCCACACCTGGTCTATTTTCCAAATCTAGTTTATGTACAAAAAGGAAAGGAAAGAACTTGCATTTCTACATCCCCGTTCATGACCTCAGGACGTTCCAAAGCGCTTTACAGCCAATGAAGTACTTTCGAAGTGTAATCACTGTTGTAATGTACGAAACACAGCAGCCAATTTGCGCACAGCAAGCTCCCACAAACAGCAATGAGATAATGGCCAGGTCATCTGTTATTAGTGATGTTAGTTGATGAGGGATAAATATTGGCTGAGAGACCAGGAGAACATCCCTGCTCTTCTAAATAGTGCCATGGGATCTTATACGTCCATCTGAGAGGGCATATAGGGCCTCGGTTTAACGTCTCATCCGAAAGACAGCACCTCCAACAGTGCAGCACTCCCTCAGTACTGCACTGGATTATGCGCTTAAGGCTCTTGAGTGGGACCTGAACAAACAACCTTCTGATGCAGAGGCTACCACTGAGCCATGCTGACATCTTGATAAACCCTGAGTAGTAACC
Organism: Heptranchias perlo; assembly: GCF_035084215.1. Classification (NCBI taxonomy): domain Eukaryota; kingdom Metazoa; phylum Chordata; class Chondrichthyes; order Hexanchiformes; family Hexanchidae; genus Heptranchias; species Heptranchias perlo. The sequence continues at coordinate 16,322,765 of NC_090334.1, forward strand.
TGAAGCCATAATGGCAACCTCTATTTCAATGCTGTGCAATATGTTAGCCACTAGCCATGTGTGGCTAATTGGGAATCTAGATGTGGCTACTTGCATTTTTGATTAGTAAAAAAAAATAAGTAATAAACATTGTCATTGGGCGTGTGATCTCAATACTCATATTTGCACAATGTGTGCATATGTGCTCTAACCTTTTTGAGGCAATAATCCGGGACAAAATTAATTGGCACTTGGAAAAGTATGGGCTAATAAATGAAATTCAGCACAGATTTGTTAAAGGAAAATTGTGTCTGACTAACTTGATTGGGTTCATTGATGAAGTAACGGAGAGGGTTGACGTGGTTGTTATTGTGTACATGGACTTTCAAAAGGCATTTGGTAGAGAACCACATAATAGACTTATTAGCAAAATTAAAAACCCATGGGATTAAAGGGAAAGTGGCAGCCTGGATACAAAATTGGCTAAGGGACAGGAAGCAGAGAATAGTGGTGAACGGTTGTTTTTCGGACTGGAGGGAAATATACAGTGGTGTTCCCCAGGGGTCAGTATTAGGACCACTGCTCTTTTTGATATATATTAATGACCTGGACTTGGGTATAGAGGGTATAATTTCAAAGTTTGCAGATGAAACAAACCTCGGAAATGTAGTAAACGATGTGGAGGATAGTAACAGACTTCAGGAGGATATGGGTAGACTACTGAAATCAGATGCCATTAGCAGATAAAATTTAACACAGAGAATTGTGAAGTGATACATTTTGGCAGGAAGAATGAGGAGAGGCAATATAAACTAAATGGTACAATTTTAAAGGGAGTGCAGGAACAGAGAGACCTGAGGGTGTATGTACACAAATCTTTGAATGTGGCAGGACAAGTTGAGAAGGCTGTTAAAAAAGCATATGGGATCCTGAGTTTTATCAATAGAGGCATAGAGCACAAAAACAAGGAAGTTATGCTAAACCTTTATAAAACACTGGTTAGGCCTCAGCTGGAGCATTGTATTCAATTCTGGGCACCACACTTTAGGAAGGATGTCAAGGTCATAGAGAGGGTGCAGAAGAGATTTATTAGAATGGTACCGGGGATGAGGGACTTCAGCTATGTGGAGAGACTAGAGAAGCTGGGGCTGTTCTCCTTTGAACTCAAAAGGTTAAGGGGAGATTTGATAGAGGTGTTCAAAACCATGAACGGTTTTAATAGAGTAAATAAGGAGAAACTATTTCCAGTGGCAGAAAGGTCGGAACCAGAGGGCACAGATTTAAGTTGATCAGCAAAAGAACCAAAGGTGACATGAGGAAACATTTTTTTATGCAGCGAGTTGTGATGATCTGGAATGCATTGCCTGAAAGGGTGGTGGAAGCAGATTCAATAGTAACTTTCAAAAGGGAATTGGATAAATACTTGAAGGGAAAAAAATTACAGGCCAATGGGGAAAGAGCAGGGGAATGGGACTAATTGGACAGCTTTTTCAAAGAGCCGGCACAGGCACAATGGGTCGAACGGCCTCCTCCTGTGCTGTCCTTAGTATGATACTATGATACTGTGAAGAGGAACGACAACTTTCTTCCAAATGAAGGCAAGCAACCATTTACTCTGTGTTGACAACCAGAAAGGACAGATTTTGCACTGTGAGAGGAAGGGAAGGGGAGAGAGAATTTTACTGCCAAGTTCTTTCCGTCATGGACTTGGCATTAGGAATGGACCATCTCATTCTGACATGGGCTTGGCATTATGAATGGACCTTCTCATTCAGACATGGGCTTGGCATTATGAATGGACCTTCTCATTCCAACATGGACTTGGCATTATGAATGGACCATCTCATTCAGACATGGACTTGGCATTATGAATGGACCATCTCATTCAGACGTGGACTTGGCATTATGAATAGACCTTTTCATTCCGACATGGACTTGGCATTGTGAATGGACCATCTCATTCTGACATGGACTTGACATTGTGAATGGACCATCTCATGCTGACACGGACTTGGCATTATGAATAGACCTTTTCATTCCGACATGGACTTGGCATTATGAATGGACCATCTCATTCTGACATGGACTTGACATTGTGAATGGACCTTCTCATTCCGACATGGACTTGGCATTATGAATGGACCTTCTCATTCCGACATGGACTTGGCATTATGAATAGACCTTTTCATTCCGACATGGACTTGGCATTATGAATGGACCTTCTCATTCTGACATGGACTTGGCATTATGCATGGACCTTCTCATTCAGACATGGACTTGGCATTATGAATGGACCATCTCATTCTGACATGGACTTGGCATTATGAATGGACCATCTCATTCCGACATGGACTTGGCATTATGAATGGACCTTCTCATTCAGACATGGACTTGGCATTATGAATGGACCTTCTCATTCTGACATGGACTTGGCATTATGAATGGACCTTCTCATTCAGACATGGACTTGGCATTATGAATGGACCATCTGCCAGACTTGACTCCATACAGATTCAAGTTCAAAATTCCAACTCATCAAAGCGTTTTCAATTTTACAAAATTTTTACGTCAAACATAAAACTTTACACATAATTAATATTTAACACAAACATTTCCCCAGTTATCACAGAGAACATAGGAACTCCATTAGCTGGATTTCTCACACCGACAACAATGTATTGAAACATATTAATATCTTCAAGTGAAAGACTTAGTTCCATGTTTCATAATTTTAACATGATAAAAATTATGACATCCATCTATAATACATAAAAAATCTTATGGCTGCATGCACTTCCTGTACTGAAAACCTTACTTTCTGTTGTCAATTTTTCCGCTTAGAAATTCCTATGTCCATATTTATAATAGGAGTTGGCTTGTAAACTTGTCGTGCTATAATTACACTCTCCCACCAGCGGTGGGGCAATATCGCCTCAGTATTGGCTCCCAGCTCTTCAGCCTGTACTGCAGAGAAGCTCCTAAACTACAAGCAATTCTACTCCTCTAATTGACAAATTGCCGGATTGCTATTCAACTATAAATAATAATACAAAATCGAAGTGCTACACAAAATAAGGACAGATCCTTGACTTTGAAATGATGTCTGAATTATGTCTTAAGTGCCCTGGTCAGATTATCATCTGCCTCTAACCCCTGAAGACGACAACTGGTCTTGACTCCTCATATGCAACACCACAAGAAATTGACTGGTAATATATTCAAATCAGTACATGACCTTTTAGACATAGGTAAAAATATCTTATTGACACTCCCCATGTTGAAATGCCAACTCTTGGCCGTCGACACTCCCTGTCGTGTGTCTAAGTAACCCCTCAATAGGATCTCCCATTGTTGAGTGTGCAGCTATTCATTGTCACAGTAGCCGTCAAACCAGCAGCTCCAGTTGTACGATGGGGGGAACTGTAGAGCTTCCACATCATCCCTCACAACTACTTCAGCCTCACTTCACATTTAAAAAAATCTTTTTCCTTTTCCAGTTGTCCAGCCCAACTTCAGGTAAGTTTAAAAATCAGATTAAGTTCTTATTAATTTTCTGTTGTATTTGCTTTGCCTGTTTATATTTTCCCTCCAGCCCCCTCACTGACAAATATTAACTCTGGGCCTTCAGCCCCGTGGCAGCTTTCTGTTAGGCCTCCCTAATGTTGTCTCACAGACTTGTGTTGGGCCTCCTCGGTGGGCTCCCCATCTGCTCTGGGCCTCACACCTCTAGCTACCGACAGCTTTTTTTTGCATTCCGTCTGCCCCGCTCTCAAAGTTCTAACGTTTTTCAGGCCCATCAGTAGCGGACTCGATGATGGACCAAGCTCCCAGCCTCACACCCATCACTTTCCTTGCTCAGCCCAATCCCAATACCTTGCACCCGCTGCCTCTGCGCCAGGTTAGGCCCTGCCTTGTCTTATGTTCTGCTTCATAAAATTGTCTTTAAGACCTAATGTGGTAAGCTGAAGCTCTAATATGTTGGGCCATGGAATGGTCCAAAGCAGGTATGTATCTGTGGTTTTCCACATGGCAACTTCCCGACCTGAGATGTGGCACTGTAGAGAGATGCAGAACATGGGGTGCAAGTATTTGCAGGCCAATCAATCCAGAATGTTCTTTTGTGCCTTCTAGCATCTGGCTTGCCTACAAAGCAACAATCCTTACACTTGAAAAGAAACTCATTGTTTGAAGTGCTTGATGACACTGACATGATAAGCTGGAATAAAATTGTGCTGTTATAAAGCAGAATTAGTAGAAGCCTAGGAGCAGGTATTCAGGCTGTCCTGTCGTGCCGGAAAGGTACATCGCATAGGGAGATACAACAAGGAATAGGAGAAAATCATATAGCCAAGTAGCAAACAAATGATTAAAGTCAACAATCATCATGCTATGCCTAAACATAACAACTGCATATTGTAATATTTAAGTTGATTAAACAGCTCGCCTGTATAAGAGTTCGATTGTAAATAACTACAGTACAAGATTTCCTTGTGTATGCATTCTTCAAGTTATTTACAACTGTTCCAACAAAACTCAGTTTTGTGGCTCAAGCTGAGCCATAAACTGTGCTTCAGTTGATCAGTAGTTGTTATGATCCAAAGCACAATAGGTTCCACTCAACAAGTATGTAACTTTGAACTCAAATATAGAAAAAATATTTCAATAGGCATCCTGTTGAAGGGAGCATTTATTGTTCTGAAATCAATTTTGTGCTTCTTTAGGTGAAAAATGTCAGTGATAGGGGACAGAATCATTTTCCACATTTGGCATCTCGTGTCACAACAAACACTCACAGGCCAGGGTCAATAAAGTTAAATGCAGAGTAAAACTCCTTTTCCAACAATTTACCTGAACCCTCACCTCAGATGAGCACGGACCAGGAATTAATAGAATCATAGAATCATAGAAGTTACAACATGGAAACAGGCCCTTCGGCCCAACATGTCCATGTCGCCCAGTTTATACCACTCAGCTAGTCCCAATTGCCTGCACTTGGCCCATATCCCTCTATACCCATCTTACCCATGTAACTATCCAAATGCTTTTTAAAAGACAAAATTGTACCCGCCTCTACTACTGCCTCTGGCAGCTCGTTCCAGACACTCACCACCCTTTGAGTGAAAAAATTGCCCCTCTGGACCCTTTTGTATCTCTCCCCTCTCACCTTAAATCTATGCCCCCTCGTTATAGACTCCCCTACCTTTGGGAAAAGATTTTGACTATCGACCTTATCTATGCCCCTCATTATTTTATAGACTTCGATAAGATCACCCCTTAACCTCCTGCTCTCCAGGGAAAAAAGTCCCAGTCTGTCTAACCTCTCCCTGTAAGTCAAACCATCAAGTCCCGGTAGCATCCTAGTAAATCTTTTCTGCACTCTTTCTAGTTTAATAGAGTTAGGGGAAGTGACTGAAGAGTATAGTTTTGGTCTCCTTACCTAAGGAAGGATATTCTTGCTTTAGAGGTGGCACAATGAAGGTTCCCTAGATTAGTTCCTGGGATGAGAGGGTTGTCCTATGAGGAGAGGTTGAGTAGAATGGGTCTATTCTCTCTGGAGTTTAGAAGAATGAGAGGTGATCTCATTGAAACATATAAGATTCTGAGGGGGCTTGACAGGGTAGAGGCTGAGAGTCTATTTCCCATGGCTGGAGAGTCTAGAATTAGAAGGCATAGTTGCAAGATAAGGGGTCGGCCATTTAAGACTGAGATGAGAAGAAATTTCTTCACTCAGACGGTCGTGAATCTTTGGAATTCTCTATCCCAGAGGGCTGTGGATACTGAGTCGTTGAGTATATTCAAGGCTGAGATGGATAGATTTTTGGACTCTAGGGGAATCAAGGGATACGGGGATCGGGTAGGAAAGTGAAGTTGAGGTTGAAGATCAGCCATGATCTGACTGAATGGTGGAGCAGGCTCGAGGGGCCATATGGCCTACTGCTGCTCCTATTTCTAATAGTCTTATAATCAAAGAGATAGGTTTTCAGAAAGCTTTTGCAGATGGGGACAGGTGGTTGCAAGGCAGAAGCGTAATGGGGATTTCAGAGTGGAGGGGTCTGATGCAGTGATGATTGGTGGAAAGGACGGAGACATGCAATAGGAGTCAGCAGATCAGAGGACGGGAGATGGACGGTCAGTTGAAGGGACTGTTGACGAGGGTTGGGGCCACGGAAGGACTTGTAAACAACATGGAGGATTCTAAGATTAATCTATTAATGGAAAGAAGGAAGTACAGGTTGACAAGGATGGAGTGATAGGTGAGCAAGATTTACTGCAGGTTAGGATGATGACAGTGAAGCATCAGAGTTTGTGTAGGATGGAGCTGGGAACGTATTGGAAAACTCGAGCCTGGGGGTGACAAGGACATGACTGAGAGTTTCAGCAACAGTGGGACAAGGTACAGATGGAAGCAGGCAGTGTTAAAAGGTGAAAATAGACAATGTTAGTGATGGATAAGACGTGTTGTTTGGGGCTCAGGTCTTACACTTGTACACAGCTATATTTCATACTAACCTGCATTGTTCTGTCTGCGAGATGATTCCATGAGATACTACTTTTCCAGAACTATTTCAATTCCATAAATGAGCATAATGGAAGATTTTCACTGTTTAGACTTAAACACTATTCTTTCCTTCACCCCAGTTGAAAACTGTCCAACAAACATTTCCCAAGAGGACTGCCCCCAAAAAGAAATCCTAATTAGCCAAACAAAATAGATACATGCAATCACAGCCACAATAAAAGTGGTAGAATCAATTTTAGTTTTGATGCAGTGAGTAATCATACTCTACACCTTAATCCACAGTAAGTTCCACATCATTTGTTTTCTGAATGCTTGATCTATTCTAACCATAAAACCATCAATTTCTTGATGTATTGTTTTCCTATCTATATATTTTATACTCCTTGTATGTCAAAGACCAGTTGGATACAATGTTTTTTCAATTGCTGGACCTAATATTACTTATAAAGCATAAGTGTCTAATTTCCTTGTGAATTGTTCTCTTATGTCCACCTCTGATAAATGTTGTAGTCAAAGGACCTTAATATATATTCTCAACAACTCCAATGGCACAGATATGTTATGCAATGTTTTTTTCTCCCTCCTCTTCTCAGGGTATCATTCCGTAAGTGAGAGATCAGCCCTCCAGTATCTCACCCAAATTGATATTCTCCATGTGTGAGCCTAGGTAGTGAAAGTCAGCAAACTATCCATCACTGGTAGCTCTAGCAGCCGAACCTGATTTCGCCCTCGTCTGACATCCACACTCGTGCGTTCCCAACAAGGGATTTTAGTTATTAATGAGGAGTGGAAACGATGAACAACTTTTACCCACCATTGTTCGCAAACACTGAGGCCAGCTGTCACCCCGGTAACGATAGGTAACTTGGCACAGACCGAGGATCTAATCTGGGATTTTCCTGATCTTTATAATTCGGTATTACGTCATATCGTACATTCACCCACTGAGCCACCGTGGGGTTGTTTGATTTCAGCATCACTAGCGGAAACAGAAGGTTTGTTAGAGGCATAAGTTCCTTTAATAACATTGCTACTTAGTTGACAGATCAGGGAGTGTTTTTGGATAGTCAGAGTATAGTAGGAAATGAAAACTCCAAACCTTAGCAGAAAATTAGCAAACTATCAAGTCTTTGCGATTTTACAAAATGCCCTGCGGTCAACTGTGATATTTTTATAATTGAATGAAAAGCCCTGCAGTCCCTCTTCAACCTTTCATAGGCAGCACTTCCGAGCTAGGGAATCAGCTTCTCAGCACACACGGGTGCTGGTATGTTAATTTAATGTGACGCCCATCACGAACAGAGGTTGTCTGCAAGGCACCTCTTCATTATTAACTGACCTTTGCTTAAGCTGGTATTGAAGACTTATTTTTAATCAAAGTATTGAAGACACCAAAGATAACAAAGCGGGAGCTATAGGAGAGATGTTTGACTGACTGATTAGATTGGGTGAAGAGAGAATGCAGCAGAGGGAGAGGGAGAGGGATTCCCAGGATTTCTAACTCTAATGATGTTGTGCTCAGTTTTCACAACAAGCATAAGATTTGTCTGTAGATTTGAGCATTAATGACAACTGTTGCATTTTACACAAACATCAGCTGCTTCAGCTTCCGGTCATGCTGAAAGCAAAAATGGAGACTGAAAATGGTTGGAATGTATAGTGATAGTGACAAGATACCACTGTGATACACTGATTTGTAAACTTATTGAAACACAGAAGTTGTCATTTGTTACCAGGCTATATTTATGACAGAACAGTTGACTGATGTGAAATTAATGAGAACTTACTAACCAAATGATTCCACCACCTTCCTCCTGTTGATTAAACAAGAGTCCACTAGCTTTATGTGATCCAGGTCTGGAGGCAGTACAGCACATTCTCGGGGAGAATGGAATGCCGTTTATTTTTTGCCCTCTGACAGAAATACAATACTCTTATAATTGTCAGGGACACAAAAACGATTTTAAAAAGGGAGAAATCAGAAGGTGGCAGTTGAAGTTAGAGGGTCACCCGAGAACCAATTGAGAAAGAAAACTGTAACAGAAGAAGATCAATCTTGAGTGCTGGGGAAACCAAAGAAGAATTGCTTGTGAGTGAATGGTGGAGTGGATCAAGAGGGAAAACAGAAGGACATGATTGAAATGGACAGCCATAGGAACCTATTGGTGACAGAGGAGGGAAAGGAACATAGACAAGAAAAAGATGGCTTAATTGAGACAGACCAAGACAATAGTCTACGACGGCAGTGATGCTAGGTCGTCATCTGGGAAGAAGGCATTCAGAAGCAACTACTCCCATCTGCTGTCCAAAGAATTTCACAAAGTATTTTAAAAATGTAAAACAGAAACATACAGCAGGGATACAGGTGCCATCTTAATGCAGATTGAAACAATAAACAGTTAGTAAGAGGGAGGGAGCTGTAAGAGAGAAGACTAAATAATCAAAGTTGGAGAACTGTAAAGAAAAGAAAAGAATTATAGGGAGAAAATACACAGACTATGGGAAAATATGTCAGAAATAGAAAAATCAGAAAATAAGAATAATAAATAACAAAGCACAAGGGAAGAAAGGAAAAACTAATAAAGAAAAAAGATAAATTAGAGAATGAGAAATGACAAAGAAATAGCTGAATCGAACAAAAGTTTATAAAGAACATAAGAACATAAGGAATAGGTCATCGGCCCCTCGAGCCTGCTCCGCCATTCAACAAGACAATGGCTGATCTTCTACCTCAACCCCATTTTCCTGCACCATCCCCATATCCCTTGATGCCTTTAATATCCAGAAATCTATCGATCTCTGTTTTGAGTGTACTCAATGACTGAGCCTCCACAGCCCTCTGAGGTAGAGAATTCCAAAGATTCACCACCCTCTGAGTGAAGAAATTTCTCCTCATCTCGGTCCTAGATGGCCTACCCCTTATCCTGAGACTGTGACCCCTGGTTCTAGACTCCCCAGCCAGGGGAAACATCCTCCCTGCATCTATCCTGTCGAGCCCTGTCAGAATTTTGTATGTTTCAATGAGATCACCTCTCATTCTTCTAAACTGTAGATAATACAGGCCCAGTCTACTCAATCTCTCCTCATATGACAATCCCACCATCCCAGGAATCAGTCTGGTGAACCTTCGTTGCACTCCCTCTATGACAAGTATATCCATTCTTAGGTAAGGAGACCAAGATTGTACACAATACTCCAGGTGCGGTCTCACCAAGGCCCTATATAATTGCCATAAGACATCTTTACTCCTGCACTCAAATCCTCTCGTAATAAAGGCCAACATACCATTTGCCTTCCTAATTGCTTGCTGCACCTGCATGTTAGCTTTCAGTGATTCATGTGCAAGGACACTCAGGTCCCTTTGAACATCAACATTTCCTAATCTCTTACCATTTTAAAAATACTCTGCGTTTCTGTTTTTCCTACCAAAGTAGATAACTTCACATTTTTCCATATTATATTCCATCTGCCATGTTCTTGCCCATTCACTTAGCCTGTCTATATCCCCTTGAAGCCTCTTTGCATCCTCCTCACAACTCTCATTCCCATCTAGTTTTGAGCCATCAGCAAACTTGGAAATATTACATTTGGTTCCCTCATCCAAATCATTGATATAGATTGTGAATAGCTGGGGCCCAAGCTCTGATCACTGCGGTACCCCGCTAGTCACAGTCTGCCAACCTGAAAAAGACCCGTTTATTCCTACTCTCTGTTTTCTGTCTGTTAACCAATTCTCAATCCATGCCAGTATATTACCCCCAATTCCATGTGCTCTAACATTGTTCACCAACCTCCTGTGGGACCTTATCGAAAGTCTTCTGAAAATCCAAATACACCACGTCCACTGGTTCCCCCTTATCTATTCTACTAGTTACATCCTCAAAGAACTCCAATAGGTTTGTCAAACATGATTTCCCTTTCATAAATCCATGTTGACTCTGCCAAATCCTATTATTATTTTCTAAGTGTCCTGTCATCACATCCTTTATAATAGATTCTAGCATTTTCCCTACTACTGATGTCAGGCTAACAGGTCTGTAGTTCCCTGTTTTCTCTCTCCCTCCTTTCTTGAATAGTGGGGTTACATTTACCACCCTCCAATCTGCAGGAACTGTTCCAGAATCTATAGAATTCTGGAAGATGACAACCAATGCATCCACTATCTCTGTAGCCACCTCTTTCAAAACCCTGGGATGTAGATCATCAGGTCCTTGGGATTTATCGACTTTCAGTCCCATTAATTTTTCTAGTACTATTTTTTTATTCATACTAATTTCTTGAAGGACTTAAAGGAAGAGATAAAGATAAAAAGGAAAAGAAGCAAATAGATTAAAACCAACAAAAATATGTATTTATGGCACAAGAGGATGGAAACCAAAATAAATAAGAAACAATACACATAAACCAGATATGTTATAATGGCAATAAAAGAAAAATACACAATGTGGATATGGACCAAAGAGGTGAGGAACAAACATAAAAAGAACCAGAAATGCAGATGGCTCTGACAGAAAGATATGCAAATTTAAACATTATGCACTGGAATAAACAGCAAAAGAGAGGAAATAAATACATAAAAGACAAAAAAATTGAAGACAGATTGTTCCAAACAAGGTAGAGAAATTGACAGACAAAAATGGGCATCCTGCAATGAGGGCGTCTATCAGGGAATATGAAGTCAGAACTTTTCCCAGCTGGTATCACTAAAAACTAGTGGACAGGGAAAAAAAATAATTAAAAAGGCTAAAGGAATGTTGGCCTTTATCTCAAGAGGGCTGTAATACAAAAGGGTGGAAGTTATGTTACAGCTGTACAGGGCTCTGGTTAGACACCATCTGGAATACCGGGTTCAGTTTTGGGCACCGCACCTCAGGATGGATATATTGGCCATGGAGGGGGTGCAGCGCAGATTCACCAGACTGACGCTGGGGCTAAAAGGGTTAAATTATGAGGACATAATTATGAGGATAGGTTACATAGACCAGGCATGTATTCCTTTGAGTAAAGAAGATTAAGGGGTGATCTAATTGAAGTGTTTAAAATGATTAAAGGATTTGATAGGGTAGATAGAGAGAAACTATTTCCTCTGGTGGGGGAGTCCAGAACAAGGAGGCATAACCTTAAAATTAGAGCTAGGCCGTTCAGGGGTGATGTCAGGAAGCACTTCTTCACAAAAGGATAGTGGAAATCTGGAACTCTCTCCCCCAGAAAAGTGTTGAGACTGGGGGTCAATTGAAAATTTCAATACTGAGATTGATAGATTTTTGGTAGGCAAGGGTATTAAAGGTTTTGGAACCAAGGTGAGTAAATGGAATTAAGTTACAGATCAGCCATGATTTAACTGAATGATAATCAATTGACCAAAAGCACCCAAAAAGCTCCCAACTTACGAACAAATCTGAATAAGAGTGGATGACATGTTAAAACAAGTAATTGCACTCAAAGTGGAGTGGGACATCGGCTTGCAACTTAAGCTCTAGGTATACCCAAAACTTCTTCACTTGTGCTACAGGAACAAGAAAACTCAAAGCCTGAGGAAATACAAGTGTAGAAAGCTCACAATTTTTTTTCTGGGGTAGAAAAAGTTTGAATTTTGACACTTTGGTGCATTTTCTAGTATTTTGAAATCTATAGTAAACATGAGCATTGCATTTTTATCATCTCTGAGCGAGAGAAAGAGAAAAAAATCAAGCAGAGCTCCTGACTGCTATTCAGTGAGCCTTGCTGAAAGTACATGACAACAGGATTGGACTTGGCTGTGATGCCCTTGATGGTTGAATAGCCTGCTTACAATCATTGTCTGTCAGTACTTAGAATGGAATGAAATGGGAAATGCATTCCAGGTAATGGAAGGGTCCTGACTTGGTCATGCATCCAGCAAACAAATCAGCAATTTCAACAGCAGAGAAAATTTGATGATATTTAGAATGAAAACAGGTATTAAAAAAAGTGATATGTGCATGTGAAATAGTTTGGTTCTTCTGCAGCGCCTGGCAGTAGCGTGCAGATTCACCAGAATATTAACACTGTTAATATTCAATAGATAATTTTTAAAAGCAATTATTCAGAATTGTTCTTGGCCGATAGCTACAACAGGCAATGATAAGATGTAACAATTTGCTTCACTGAATTATTTTTTTAAAATGTAATATATCTTGATATTAAAAGAAATTGGTGTGATGGAAGCTGGCTCCTACATCGGGCTTCAACAGTTCATACAAACCGTCACAGTATCGGGGCAGAGGGACAGGTTAGGGTCAGTTGCCCAATTAAGAGTTTTACATCCTAAAGCATGGAGTATAAGAAATAAATTGAGTGAATCAGAGGTTCAAATGCAGCTTTAGTGGTATGATATGGTGGCCATTACTGAAACATGGCTGCAAGCTGTTCGTGATTGGGAGTTTAATATTCCAGGTTATAAGGTCTTTAGAAAGGATAGGGAAACTGGAAGAGGAGGAGGGGTCGCCTTATTGATTAAAGATGCCAATACTGCATTAGTAAGAGAGGATATAGGTAAGGGAAAGCAATCAGCGGAGACTCTGTGGTTAGAATTGAGGAGTAAGAGAGGACTTAAAACTGTAGTGGGAGTTGTCTACTGGCCTCCTGCTGGCAGCAATGAAGTGGCGGAATGTATTAATTCAGAGGTGAGAGAGGCTTGTAGCAAAAGCAGTGCTGTTTTAATGGGAGAATTTAATTTTCATATAGATTGGGAAGAGCAGAGTAGCTCAAGTCAGAAAGGTAGTGAATGTCTTGAGTGTATTCAAGATAGTTTTTTGGAGCAATATGTTCTAGAACCAACAAGAGGGCAGGCCATACTAGATTTGGTAATGAGTAATGAGCCAGACTTAGTTAATAATCTAACAGTAAGGGAACATTTATCTAACAGTGATCATAATATGATCGAATGCAACGTTAGGTTTGAAAAGGAGAAACTTAACACAGTTACTAAGATTCTAGATTTTGGTATGGCTAACTTTAACGGGATGACACAGAGACTGATGACAGCAAACTAGTCAAAACTGTTGATCGGGTAAAACTACAGATGAACAGTGGGAGGTGTTCAAAAAAGAATTTAGCTTAATACAGGACCAGAATATACTCCTAAGGGGCAAGAGCTCTACTTACCAAATAAAACAGGCATGGTCATCAAACGACCATAAAACCAAAGGAAAGAGCAAACAAAAGTACAAAGAATAGTGTAGATCCAGGGGGCTGGGAGAGATATAAAGACCAGCAAAGGAAGACAAAATAGATAGTAAGAGCTGCGAAAAGGAAATATGCAAAGAAACTTGCGAAGGATATCAAGATTAACACAAAAAGTTTTTACAATTATATTAGAAGGAAAAGGGTAGTGAAGGGTAATGTGGGCCCTTTAAAAACAGATGCAGGTAATATTGCAAATGAAAATAAGGAAATGGCAGACTTGTTGAATAATTACTTTGTGTCAGTCTTCACAGTAGAGGAAGAGGATAATATACCTGACATTCCAGGGAAACTAATAATGAATCAAGGACTGGAACTCACTAAAGTTAATGTAAACAAGAAAACAGCATTAGAAAAAATAATGGCTCTAAAGACTGACAAATCCCCAGGACCTGATGGTTTCCACCCCAGGATTTTAAAGGAAGTAGGTGAGGAAATTACAGATGCATTAGCTATAATCTTCCAAAGCTATCTTGATTCAGGAATTGTGCCTTTAGATTGGAAAATTGCAAATTTAAGAAAGGTGAGAGAGAGAAACTCAGAAATTATAGGCCTGTTGTGGAGAAGTTCCTGGAATCTATAATTAAGCACAGAGTGACTGAGCACTTAGAGAAATTAATGCTGATTAGAGAGAGCCAACATGGATTTGTAAATGGAAGGTTGTGTCTGACGAGCCTATTTGGATTTTTTGAAGCTGTAACTAAAGGAGTAGGCAGGGGAATGTCTATAGATGTAGCTTATATGGACTTCCAGAAGTCATTTGATAAGGTTCCACATAAGAGGCTATTAGATAAAATTAAAGCTGACGGAATTGAAGGCTAATTGTCGACCTGGTTAAGAGATTGGTTAGGTGATAGAAGACAGAGAGTTTAATTGAGACTACAGCACAGAAACAGGCCATTTGGCCCAACTGGTCTATGCCGGCATTCATGCTCCACACAACTAACGGGAGGAGGAGGCTTCGTGAACATCCCCATCCTCAATGATGGCAGAGCCCAGCACGTGAGTGCAAAAGACAAGGCTGAAGCATTTACAACTATCTTCAGCCAAAAATGCTGAGTGGATGATCCATCTCGGCCTCCTCCCGATATCCCCACCATCACAGAAGCCAGTCTTCAGCCAATTCGATTCACTCCACGTGATATCAAGAAATGGCTGAGTGCACTGGATACAGCAAAGGCTATGGGCCCCGACAACATCCCGGCTGTCGTCCTAAAGAATTGTGCTCCAGAACTAGCCGTGCCTCTAGCCAAACTGTTCAAGTATCGCTACAACACTGGCATCGACCCCACAATGTGGAAAATTGCCCAGGTATGTCCTGTCCACAAAAAGCAGGACAAATCCAATCCGGCCAATTACCGCCCCATCAGTCTACTCTCAATCATCAGCAAAGTGATGGAAGGTGTCATCGACATTGCTATCAAGCGGCACTTACTCACCAATAACCTGCTCACCGATGCTCAGTTTGGGTTTCACCAGGACCACTCGGCTCCAGACCTCATTACAGCCTTGGTCCAAACATGGACAAAAGAGTTGAATTACAGAGGTGAGAGTGACTGCCCTTGACATCAAGGCAGCATTTGACCGAGTGTGGCACCAAGGAGCCCTAGTAAAATTGAAGTCAATGGGAATCAGAGGGAAAACTCTCCAGTGGCTGGAGTCATGCCTGGCACAAAGGAAGATGATCGTGGTTGTTGGAGGCCAATCATCTCAGCTGCAGGACATTGCTGCAGGAGTTCCTCAGGGCAGTGTCCTAGGCCCAATCATCTTCAGCTGCTTCATCAATGACCTTCCCTCCATCATAAGGTCAGAAATGGGGATGTTCGCTGATGATTGCACAGTGTTCAGTTCCATTCACAACCCCTCAGATAATGAAGCATTCCGTGCCCGCATGCAGCAAGACCTGGACAACATCCAGGCTTGGGCTCATAAGTGGCAAGTAACATTCACGCCAGTCAAGTGCCGGGCAATGACCATCTCCAACAAGAGAGAATTCAACCACCTCCCCTTGACATTCAACAGCATTATCATCGCCGAATCTCCCACCATCAACATCCTGGGGGTCACCACTGACCAGAAACTTAACTGGACCAGCCACATAAATACTGTGGCTACAAGAGCAGGTAAGAGGCTGGGTATTTTGCGGCGAGTGACTCAGCTCCTGACTCCCCAAAGCCTTCCCACCATCTACAAGGCACGAGTCAGCAGCGTGATGGAATACTCTCCACTTGCCTCGGTGAGTGCACCTCCAACAACACTCAAGAAGTTCAACACCATCCAGGACAAAGCAGTCCACTTGATTGGCACCCCATCCACCACCCTAAAAATTCACTCCCTTCACCATCAGTGCACCGTGGCTGCAGTGTGTACCGTCTATAAGATGTACTGCAGCAACTCGCCAAGGCTTCTTCGACAGCACTTCCCAAACCCACAACCTCTACCGCATAGAAGGACAAGGGCAGCAGGCACATGGAAACAACACCACCTGCACGTTCCCCTCCAAGTCACACACATTCCCTTCTTGGAAATATATCGTCGTTCCTTCATCGTCGGTGGGTCAAAATCCTGGAACTTCCTTCCTAACAGCACTGTAGGAGAACCTTCACCACACAGACTGCAGCAGTTCAAGAAGGCGGCTCACCACCACCTTCTCAAGGACAATTAGGAATGGGCAATAAATGCTGGCCTTGCCAATGACGCCCACATCCCATGAACGAATAAAAAAAATACAAGCCTCCTCCCTCCCTACTTCATCTAACTCTATCATACCCTTCTATTCCTTTCTCCCTCTTGTGCTTATCTAGCTTCCCTTTAATGCATCTATGTTATTTGCCTCAACTAATCCTTATGGTAGCGCATTCTACATTTTTACCACTCTTTGGGTAAAGAAGTTTCTCCTGCATTTCCTATTAGATTTATTAGCAACTATTTTATATTTATGACCTCTAGTTTTGGACTCCCCCACAAGTTGAAACATTTTCTCCAAGTCTACCCTATCAAACCCTATCATTATCTTAAAGACCTCTATCAGGTCACCCCTCTGCCTTCTCTTTTCCAGAGAAAAGAGTCCCAGCCTGTTCAGTCTTTCTTGATAAGGGTATCCTCTAAGTTCTGGTGAATCTTTTTTGCACCTTCTCCAATGCCTCTATATTCTTTCTATAATATGGAGAATAGAACTGTGCTCAATACTCCAAGTGTGGTCTAACCAAGGTTTTATACAACTTTAACATAACTTCTTTGCTTTTCAATTCTATCCCTCTAGAAATGAATCCAAGTGCTTGATTTGCCTTTTTTATGGCCTTATTAACCTGTGTCGCTACTTTTAGTGATTTGTGTATCTGTACCCTTGGATTCCTTTGCTCCTCTATCCCATTTGGACTCTTATTATGCAAGCAGTATGTGGCCTCCTTATTTTTCCTACTAAAATGCACCACCTCACAGTTATCGATATTGAAATTCATTTGTCTAGTACACGCCCATTCTGCAAGTTTATTAATGTCCTTTTGCATTTTTACGCATTCTTCCTTTGTATTAACTACAGCCCCAATTTGGTGTCGTCTGCAAATTTTGAAATTCTACTTCCGATTCCTGAATCGGAAGTAGAATAAGGAGACCAAAACTGTATGCAGTACTCCAGGTGAGATCTCACAAAAGCCCTGTACAATTGTAGTAAGACTTCCTTACTCTTGTACTCCAACCCCCTTGCAATAAAGGCCAACATGCCATTTGCTTTTCTAATTACCTGCTGTACCTGCATGCTAACTTTTTGTGTTTCTTGTGCGAGGACACCCAAGTCTCTCTGGACACCAACATTTAATAGTTTCTCACCATTTAAAAAATATTCTGTTTTTCTGTTCTTCCTGCCTCACATTTTCCCACATTATACTCCATCTGCCACTAACAGATATAATTCAAAAGGAGTTTCTTGCAAGTAAAGTGATTCAATTTATTGGTGAAGGAAATCCTTAAAATAATTTACTTTTTTTTCCATTTATCTGCAAATTCTTCTCCCTCCCCACTTCCTCCACTTGTTGCTGGAATCGGGTTCCACCCGTGCCGGTCAGCTTCCAGTACCTCAGGCAAGTCCACTTTTGTTCCCAATTCTGTTAAATTGTTTTTGTTGTTGGCCAAGCTCAGTGGGTAGCACTCTTGCCTCTGAGTCACAAGGCCACGGGTTCAAGCCCTACCCCATGGCTTGAGTACATAATATAAGATGACATTTCAGTGCAGTTTTAGAAATTTTTCAAATGAGAGGTTAAACCGAGGCCCAATCTGCTCTCTCATGCAGGCTTAAAAAGATCCCAATATTTGAGGACATAATCTGGCCTAACACTTCACTGCAGCACTGAGGGAGTGCTGCATTGTTTGAGGTGTTGTCTTTTGGATGAGATGTTCAAACAGAGGCCCTGTGTGCCTGTTCAGGTGGATGAAAAAAATCCCATGGTGCTATATGAAAAACAGGGCATTCTCTTGATGTCCCGGCCAACATTCCTCCCTCAACCAACACCACCAATTATTTGATTTGCTGCTTGTGGAACTTGGCTGTTTGCAAATTGGCTGGTGTGTTTGCCTTAAAACAACACAATTACACTTCAAAAATAATCCACTGGAAATGCAGAGTTCTGAGGGTGTGACAAGATGCTACATAAATGCGTGTCTGTTGTTTCTTCTTCTTTTGCATATTTCTCAACATCTCTGATTAAGTTGTATAGAATTTAACTGACAACTGCATTCATGCAGTGTTGCTGTGTACAGGTACGGCAAGAAACAAAATGTGGAGCAATAAAAGTGATAGCACAGTAGCACTGAATGTTACAGCTCTAACACTCAGAGCCATGAAACAGTGACGAACACAAGTTTGAATCTCCAATTCCACTCAAGCCACATTTTGAGCCACAATGAGTAGGGATCGCAGCACCTCCTTGTTTGGAGGGGTGGGGAAAACCATTGGAGAGAGTCATGTCTGGACAGTCCCTGTGGCCTCCTGGCAGCCAGCTGAAGGAGGCAGTGGCAATGGTCTGGAAGCAGGCTGATGTGGCAAATGTCACTGGTGGTGGCTTGGAAGGATCCAATCACAAAAAAACATAATGCTGTGGTAACCTTCATGGCAACTGTGGTAGATGCTGAATGGAGTTTGTGCTCAAGCACACACTATAACTACGGGACAGCCTCCCTCGTGAAGTGCAAGGGCAGATTTCTTCAGACAGCCCCAAATACATCTGAAGAACTGTGAAGTCATATTCTTCTTACCAAAATGTAA
This sequence comes from Heptranchias perlo, assembly GCF_035084215.1. NCBI lineage: Eukaryota > Metazoa > Chordata > Chondrichthyes > Hexanchiformes > Hexanchidae > Heptranchias > Heptranchias perlo. Next base: position 16,341,727 of record NC_090334.1, read on the forward strand.
GGAGAGGCAATATAAACTAAATGGTACAATTTTAAAGGGGGCGCAGGAACAGAGAGACCCATGGGTGTATGTACACAAATCTTTGAAAGCGGCAGGATAAGTTGAGAAGGCTGTTAAAAAAGTATACAAGATCCTTGGCTTTATAAATGGAGGCATAGGGCAAAAAAGCAAGGAAGTTATGCTAAACCTTTATCAAACACTAGTGTCCAATTTTCGGCACCACACTTTAGGAAGGATGTCAAGGCCTTGGAAAGGGTGCAGAGGAGATTTACTAGAATGGTGCCAGGGATGAGGGACTTCAGTTATGTGGAGAGACTGGAGAAACTGGGGTTGTTCTCCTTAGAGTAGAGAAGGTTAAGGGACGATTTGATAAAAGTGTACAAAATCATGAAGGGTTCTGATAGAGTACATAGGGAGAAATTGTTTCCAGTGGCAGAAGAGTCAGTAACCAGAGGACACAAATTGGCAAAAGAGCCAGAGGTGAGATGAGGAGAATTTTTTTTATGCATCGAGTTGTTATGATCTGGAATGCACTGTCTGAAAGGGTGGTGGAAGCAGATTCAATAATAACTTTCCAAAGGGAATTGGATAAATACTTGAAGGGGAAAAAATTGCAGGGCTATGGGGAAAAGGCAGGGGGGTGGGACTAATTGGATAGCTCTTTCAAAGAGCCAGCTCAGCCACGGTGGGCCGAATGGCCTCTTTCTGTGCTGTATCATTCTATGATCCAATGATTTTAAGTCTTGGCTTTTAGGATGAGGCTGGGTGTGCCCAGGTACCTAACGTGCTATTACATCTGCCATCATTCCCTCTTCATGATCTCCTCTTCCTCCTCTAAAACTATCACTGCCATTGGAGTGCCCAATGGAATTCCCATTCTGAACGATGTGAATGCTGCTTAGGAAGCAGTTGCTGTCACCAACAGGGCTGTGAGAAAGGGTATCTGCAAAAATAGTCTTGCAGTGCAAAGATATGGCAGCTAACACCAGCAACACGTAATACATCAAATTTAATGCATTTAATATTTAATAATTTAATACACAAAAGAAAGAACTTTCAATGCTATACTAAACTGTCAACAGTGCCTTTAAGGATCAAACTGTTAAATATTAGAGCAGGAAATCACAGCAGCACCTGCAACATAATTTGGGATTCTTTTTTAGGAAGAACCTGGAAGAACCTTGAATGTCCTCAGGACATCCCAAAGCACCTCACAGCCAACGAATCATCCTTGAAGTGCAGCCACACTGCTACAATGCAGGCAAATGTGGCAGCCAATCTGTGCGCAGCAAGGTCTCATCAATACCAATAAGACAAATGGCCACACTATCTTCCCCTGCGGTGTTGGTTGAGGTACAAATGCCGGCCAGGATATCTCCTCTGCTCTTCTTCAAACAGTGTTATGGGATCCTTTATGTCTACTTATCCAATCAGAAAGATGATGCCTCTGATAATGCAACACTAACTCAGTACTGCACTGAAGTGTCAGCCTGGATCGTGTGTTCCATTTTTCACCCTTCTCCTATGGAAAGAATTTAGTTATGATTAATATTAAGGTATTGATTTTAAATTAGAGGTAGTTCACCAAGGTTATAAATCCTTCTCACAGAGACATGTTAGAGCCACTGGGACAAAGACAGGGTTGATATGATAAGAAGGCAAGTATTGAAACTGTTACCCATGACAAGTCAGGGACAATGAGGAGCCATTATCCCAACTCATACAATCAGTAAACATTCAAATCTTAAAGGGGTTAGAACGTCCATTCCTCTTCACAAGTTGATGGATTATTCATCCCATCTCGGTTCATCCATCCAGAAATATCCTAAAATTCCCCCATTGCAGCATCCAATTGTTTCTTGAATGATTTCAGGGTCTTTACCTTCGCTACTCCATCTGGAAGTTTATTCCACATGTTGATCACTCTGTGTGGTGAAGAATTTCCTAATATCGGCCCTGAAATTACCTTTTACTAGCAGTTAAGCTTTGCATGGAGCTAATTTCAAAGGGGAGGGGAGGGCAGGGTGACAACAGGCTTGATTGGCAGTTCTTTTGGCCAACCCCCAGACAGGGGGAGGGATTATGAACCAAGCTTTCAACTTCCTGTGGGACAGAAAAGAGAGGAAAGAATGACATTTTGGGAGTCAGTTAGGGAGGTCTGCTGAGATGGAGGCCAGTAAGGCTCTCTTAAGACAGCAGGTTACCTTAAGACTAGGTCCAGTGTACGCCTTAGTTTGATTCCATGCTAAAAGCCTGCCACCTGGGATAGAGGAGTGTGTTTTTTAATTTTTCTTGTGTATGAGGAGGGAACTGAAGTTAGTTGGAATAAGTGGAATTTTGTTAAAACTATTATTCTATACAATAAAGTGGCCTTGTCTCACTAAAGTGTTAATCAATGCACTTTCCGAAATGTTGGAGAAGTGTACATGCGAGCGTGTGCAAAAGACACAATATCCAGTTCAGATCACGAGGAGGTCCATTTGGTATATGCCCAGGTTACGCTACTTTATAATTAGATATTAGGCAGTACAGACAAACTCCTGAATGCAAGGGATGCAGGGTACTCTTATGGGAGTGACCAGCACGCTGAACCCGAGAGAGTATCAAAGGCAGACCCGAAATTTGTAACAGCCTGTTTGAAAGGTAAACATTGCTAAAAGAGTAAGCAGGTGAAAAAGACTGCAGATTCTCGAGTGGGACCAGTTTAAACACCACGGACGAAAACTAAGAGGTCTAAGGAGGTTCATACATGGGGCATGATTTTGACCTCGAGCCGGGAAGGGAGCGGGGAGGAAGATTTTCGGGTGCGAAACCTGGAAGGTAAGTTGGCAGATTGCGACCTTAATGAGGTCAACAAATTTTACTTCCGGGCTTTGCACCCGGCAGCCAGCACGATTGATAGGCTGGCTGGCTGGCTGTGGGATGGGTAGGCCTGTGGTAACAGGCTGCAGCCGGGGATTGGAGGGAGGGAAGGAGAGATGGATCATGGGCTGGGGAGGACATTGGAGGGTCGGGAAGGACATCAAGGGGGGCAGGGAGAAGATCGGGGGGAATGGGGAGAAGGTCGGGAGGCAGGAAGAAGATCGGGGGGCGGGGAGAAGATCTGGGGGGTACTGGAGAGAAGATCGGGGTGGGGGCGGGAAGATCGGTGGGAGGGCCGGGGAGAAGATCAGAGGAACCGGGTGAAGAATGGGGAGAAGGGGGGAGGGTGAACACGGGGAGCCGGGGAGAAGATCGGGGTGGGGGTGGGATAAGATCGTGGGGGGGGGGGCAGGGAGAAGATCAGAGGGACCGGATGAAGATCTGGGGGGGTGCGGGGAGAAGATCGGGGGGGGGGGGAGAAGATCGGGGGAGTTGGGGAGAAGATCGAGAGGATGGAGAGAAGATCGAAGGGGGAGAAGATCGGGGGGGGGGGGAGAAGATTGTGGGGGCAGGGAGAAGATCGGGGGAGTTGGGGAGAAGATCGGGAGGATGGAGAGAAGATCGGGGGGGAGAAGATTGTGGGGGCAGGGAGAAGAACGGGGGAGTTGGGGAGAAGATCGGGGGGCCGGGAAGATCGGGGGGGCTGGGGAGAAGATCGGGGGAGTGGTGGAGAGAAGATCGGGTGGGGAACAGGGAGAAGAATGGGGGGATGGGGGCAGGGAGAAGATCAAGGGAAGTTGGGAAGAAGATCTTGTTCACCCCGATCTTCTCCCCGGCCCCCCCGATCTTCTTTCAACCCCCCCCCCCTTCCCCGATCTTCTCCTCAGCCCTTCGATGTTCACGCCGGGGGAGCCAGGGAGAAAATTGGGGGAGTCGGAAGAAGATCGGGGGGGGGGGGAGAAGATCGGGGGTGGGGAGAAGATTGGGGTGGCAGGGAGAAGATTGGGGGTTGGGGAGAAGATTGGGGGTTGGGGAGAAGTTTGGGGGTTGGGGAGAAGATTGGGGGTGGGGAGAAGATTGGGGGTGGGGAGAAGATTGGGGGTTGGGGAGAAGATTGGGGGTTGGGGAGAAGATTGGGGGTTGGGGAGAAGATTGGGGTGGCGGGGAGAAGATTGGGGTGGTGGGGAGAAGATTGGGGGTTGGGGAGAAGATTGGGGGTTGGGGAGAAGATTGGGAGTTGGGGAGAAGATTGGGGGTTGGGGAGAAGATCGGGGGTGGGGAGAAGATTGGGGGTTGGGGAGAAGATTGGGAGTTGGGGAGAAGATTGGGGGTTGGGGAGAAGATTGGGAGTTGGGGAGAAGATTGGGGGTTGGGGAGAAGATTGGGGGTTGGGGAGAAGATTGGGGGTGGGGAGAAGATTGGGGGTTGGGGAGAAGATTGGGGGTGGGGAGAAGATTGGGGGTTGGGGAGAAGATCGGGGGTGGGGAGAAGATTGGGAGTTGGGGAGAAGATTGGGGGTTGGGGAGAAGATTGGGAGTTGGGGAGAAGATTGGGGGTTGGGGAGAAGATTGGGGGTTGGGGAGAAGATTGGGGGTGGGGAGAAGATTGGGGTGGCGGGGAGAAGATTGGGGTGGCGGGGAGAAGATTGGGGTGGCGGGGAGAAGATTGGGGTGGCGGGGAGAAGATTGGGGGTTGGGGAGAAGATTGGGGGTTGGGGAGAAGATTGGGGGTTGGGGAGAAGATTGGGGGTTGGGGAGAAGATTGGGGGTTGGGGAGAAGATTGGGGGTTGGGGAGAAGATTGGGGTGGGGGGGAGAAGATTGGGGGTTGGGGAGAAGATTGGGGGTGGGGGAGAAGATTGGGGGTTGGGGAGAAGATTGGGGGTTGGGGAGAAGATTGGGGGTTGGGGAGAAGATTGGGGTGGCGGGGAGAAGATTGGGGGTTGGGGAGAAGATTGGGGGTTGGGGAGAAGATTGGGGGTTGGGGAGAAGATTGGGGTGGCGGGGAGAAGATTGGGGGTTGGGGAGAAGATTGGGGTGGTGGGGAGAAGATTGGGGGTTGGGGAGAAGATTGGGGGTTGGGGAGAAGATTGGGGGTTGGGGAGAAGATTGGGGGTTGGGGAGAAGATTGGGGGTTGGGGAGAAGATTGGGAGTTGGGGAGAAGATTGGGGTGGTGGGGAGAAGATTGGGAGTTGGGGAGAAGATTGGGGGTTTGGGAGAAGATTGGGGTGGTGGGGAGAAGATTGGGGGTTGGGGAGAAGATTGGGGTGGTGGGGAGAAGATTGGGGGTTGGGGAGAAGATTGGGAGTTGGGGAGAAGATTGGGAGTTGGGGAGAAGATTGGGGGTTGGGGAGAAGATCAGGGGGGGGTGGGGAGACGATTGGGGGTCGGAGAGAAGATCAGGGGGCCAGGGGAGAAGATTGGGGTTGGGGAGAAGATCGGGGGGCTGGGGAGAAGATTGGGGGCGATGAGAAGATTGGGGGGTGGTGAGAAGATTGTTGGGCAGGGGAGATGATTGGGGGTTGGGGAGAAGATCGGAAGGGTGGGGAGACGATTGGGGGTCAGAGAGAAGATCAGGGGGACAGGGGAGAAGATTGGGGTGGGGAGAAGATTGGGGTTGGGGAGAAGATTGGGGTGGGGTGGGGTGGGGTGGGGAGAAGATTGGGAGGTGGGGAGTAGATCGGGGGCGGGGAGAAAATCAGGGTTTGGGGAGAAGATCAGGGGGTGGGGAGAAGATTGGGTGGGGAAAAGATTGGGGGGCAGGAAGATCGGGGGGAGAAGATTGGGGGTTGGGGAAAAGATTGGGGGTCGGCGGGCAAAAGATTAGGGGGCAGGAAGATCGGGGGGAGAAGATTGGGGGTTGGGGAGAAGATTGGGGGGGCAGGGAGAAGATTGGGGATCGGGGAGAAGATCGGGGGGGGGGGTGGGGCAAGGAGAAGATTGGGGTGGGATGGGAAGAAGTTCACAGACCCGAAGGTGGAGATCTGGGGGTCTGATGCCGGGACTTAGAGATTGGAGGTTGCTCGAAGAGGTTGGAGATTGTGAAGATGAGATTGGATGTTGGGTGAAGAGTCGAAGGTAGGTAGGGGGCCACCATCTGACATGGGGGGGGTCCAACATCGGAGCAGGAGTCCACCATCGGTGGGGGAGGGCGATCCAGGGGGTCCAGTAAGTCAGGTGAGCTTGTTAGGCCTAGGTGAAGCACTCCTGCTCCTCCAGGCCTACACACAGTGCAATAAAGGCACTCACCTCATGGATCCGACCCTTCCCACCTACTTTCACCTGACATGAGTTAGAAGCGATGGGAAACCCAAACGGGTAAGGTTAAATTTATTTTAATTTTCCAAATACACAAAATATTAAGTAGCTCAAGTATCTCGATAAGGTTCATTGCTCTTTTAAGTATCGGCCTGCCGGCTTTAAGTGGGAGCGAGACTTCCTGGTGTCTCTTTTCCACATGTAAAGAAACCTGCCTGGTTTAAACCCAGGAGTGGGCGCGTTGGAGTCGGGAATCGGTCCCACTCCAAAAAGCTGTTATTTTAAACTTGCACCCGCTCCACCCCACCCATTCTTGGGGATTAAAATCACCCCCATGGTCTCCACAAGGCCTGCAAAATGGCTGCAAATTCAGCGCTGGCTGAATTTTGGTGTATTGTGAACATGGTGATTGGGCCTACCTTCCCAATGCAGTGATGTGTCCTTCCAAAATGCGTAGAATTACATAAAATTTAGAGCACAGAAACAGGCCATTCGGCCCAACAGGTCCATGCTGTTGTTTATGCTGCACACGAGACTCTTCCAACCCTACTTTCATCTCACCCTATCAGCATATCCTATTATTCCCTTGTCCCTCATGTACTTATCCAGCTTTCCCTTAAATGCATCCATGTTACTCGCCTCAACTACTCCTTGTGCTAAGTTTGGGTTCCGCCAGGACCACTCGGCTCTAGACCTCATTACAGCCTTGGTCCAAACATGGACAAAAGAGCTGAATTCCACAGGTGAGGTGAGAGTGACTGCCCTTGACATCAAGGCAGCATTTGATCGAGTGTGGCACCAAGGAGCCCTAGTAAAATTGAAGTAAATGGGAATCAGGGGGAAAACTCTCCAGTGGCTGGAGTCATACCTAGCACAAAGGAAGATGATAGTGGTTGTTGGTGGCCAATCATCTCAGCCCTAGGATATTGCTGCAGGAGTTCCTCAAGGCAATGTCTTGGGCCCAACCATCTTCAGCTGCTTCATCAATGACCTTCCCTCCATCATAAGGTCAGAAATGGGGATGTTCGCTGATGATTGCACAGTATTCAGTTGCATTCGCAACCCCTCAGATAATGAAGCAGTCCGAGCCCACATGCAGCAAGACCTGAACGACATCCAGGCTTGGGCTCATAAGTGGCAAGTAACATTCGTGCCAGAAAAGTGCTAGGCAATGACCATCTCCAACAAGAGAGAGTCTAACCACCTCCCCTTGACATTCAACATCATTACAATCGCCGAATCCCCACCATCAACATCCTGGGGGTCACCATTGACCAGAAACTTAACTGGACCAGCCATATAAATACTCTGGCTACAAGAGCAGGCCAGAGGCTGGGTATTCTGCAGCGAGTGACTCACCTCCTGACTCCCCAAAGCCTTTCCACCATCTACAAGGCACAAGTCAGGAGTGTGATGGAATACTCTCCACTTGCTTGGATGAGTGCAGCTCCAACAACACTCAAGAAGCTCGACACCATCCAGGACAAAGCAGCCCGCTTGATTGGCACCCCATCCACCACCCTAAACATTCACTCCCTTCACCACCGGTGCACAGTGGCTGCAGTGTGTACCATCCACAGGATGCACTGCAGCAACTCGCCAAGGCTTCTTCGACAGCACCTCCCAAACCCACGACCTCTACCACCTATAAGGACAAGAGCAGCAGGTACATGGGAACAACACCACCTGCACGTTCCCCTCCAAGTCATACACCATTCCGACTTGGAAATATATCGCCGTTCCTTCATCGTCGCTGGGTCAAAATCCTGGAACTCCCTTCCTAACAGCACTGTGGGAGAACCTTCACCACACGGACTGCAGCGGTTCAAGAAGGCGGCTCACTACCACCTTCTCAAGGGCAATTAGGGATGGGCAATAAATGCCGGCCTCGCCAGCGACGCCCACATCCCATGAACGAATTTTTTAAAAGTCGTTAAAAAAGCATATGGGATCCTGGGCTTTATAAATAGAGACATAGAGTACAAAAGTATGGAAGTCATGATGAATCTTTATAAAACACTGGTTCGGCCACAGCTGGAGTATTGTGTCCAGTTCTGGGCACCGCACTTTAGGAAAGATGTGAAGGCCTTATAGAGGGTGCAGAGGAGATTTACTAGAATGATTCCAGGGATGAGGGACTTTAGTTGTGTGGATAGACTGGAGAAGCTGGGGTTATTCTCCTTGGAACAGAGGTGGTGGTGAGGAGATTTGATAGAGGTATTCAAAATGATGAAGGGTCCAGACAGAGTAGATAGAGAGAAACTGTTCCCATTGGCAGAAGGGTCAAGAACTAGAGGACATAAATTTAAGGTGATTGGCAAAAGAACCAACGGTGACATGAGGAAAACGTTTTTACACAGCGAGTGGTTAGGATCTGGAATGCACTGCCTGAGGGGGTGGTGGAGGCAGTTTCAAACATGGCCTTCAAAAGGGAACTGGATAAGTACTTGAAAGGAAAAAATTTTCAGGGCTATGGGGTTCGGGCGGGGAAGTGGGACTTGCTGGATTGTTCTTGCATAGGGCCGGCGCGGACTCGATGGGCCGAATGGCCACCTTCCGTGCTGTAACCTTTCTATGATTCTTTCAGTTCCACATTCTAACCAATCTCTGGGTAAAGATGTTTCTCCTGAATTCCTTATTGGATTTACATGCGAGGGTCCATTTTTGTGAGTCAGCTCTATAGTTTATGTCAACGTAGGTACAGTTTGTTCACTACTGTTTGAAAGAGATTTCACTGTCATAGACAATGGGTTTCACAAAAACTGATCCAATTACGTAAGTTCAGGTCAAAACAGGCCATTGAATTACAAAAACATCACTGGAACAAATATAATGCAAAGATCTTATTCCTGACCCAAAATAAGAACAATTCCCCTTTTGATTGACAATATTTTCATGGAATTTAGAGGCTCCCAAGGTTGGTTAATTAAGCAGGTCTCAACTACAATGAAGCAGTCCTTAAAATGTTAGTGATAGAATTTCAAAACTGTGCCAATTAAAGCTCAGAACGACAGCTCAATTGGGATTTACAACACAAGTGTAGGCACATGAAGTGCAGGATCAATTCACGTCATCCCACACATTCTCATTTGGATAGTTTATTCACAAACAAGCTCTCCAACTTTCCTACTTTCCAACTAGATGCTCCCCCAGTTTCTGCAATTGCCGCACTTGCCGTTCTAAGGTTGTAACATTTCGATTGAATGAGTTTAAATAATAGAACAGCAATAGAGGTCCTTACATGAAGTGTCTTGCCAAATTATGGACGTGGCTGAAATAATGACGCATTCAACATTCTGTCTTATCCTTCAATGTGCAAGGAACATAAGGGGGATAAAATATTTGGATAGTGCCTATTATTGGGCAGGGGTGGCGCGATCCACTATTACCCCGTGCCCAATGGCCCCTGTGCAGGCAGGACGAGACTTTCATGAGGTCTGAGGACTTACCTTCTAGCAGCGTTCCGAATCAGTGTTGACACAAGGATTCAATGCAATTTGCACTTTCCACCAGCAGGGGGGAGACCCAATCTCTGAAAGGCAGGCTGTCTCTTAAAAATTTCTTAGAGGTCGCTGGTACCTGTTAATTGCTGAAAATAACAGTCTGCTGTCTGAATGGCGATCAGACATCGCACATGCAAAACACTGATGCAGCTCCCGTCCCCATGTTTGCAAACTGATGAGTTATGTTAAAACATTGAATAAAAGTTGCGCACTACTAAATCCCACATCCTCCAATCTGCACGCCAGACCTCACCAATCTGCTGATCTGAGTTTGTACCAGGCCTGCGAGAGAGCGTTCACCAAGGTTCTCTGATGATGCACTAGAGGCCTTGGTGCAAGAGGTGGATAGAAGGAGGGGCGTCCTATATCCACTGGGGGGGGGGCGGTGCGGAGGCCGGCAAAAGGCCCTCTAGACATATACCCAAAAGGCAGTGGGAGGCAGCAGGGGATGAAGTCGATGCCAGGCGCTCAGCATCATGAACTTGGATGCAGTACAGGAAGAAGTTCAATGCTTTGACATGAGTGGTCAAGGTGAGTAAGGTCAACTGTCAAGTGGCGTCTCCTACCAACTACACCACACACTACACCCCCCCATCACCCACATACCAACAAACTCTTTCCATCAGTACTCAACTCTTCCAATCAGATGCCTCCTCTCACCCTTACACATTACCATTGTTGCAAGCTGCCCACCCACAACTCACAGGGCACACACACACTGGCAGCTATTCAACCATGACAGGCACATCACCCAGACACACATCCCGCTTTCTTGCAGGAGAAGGTGGCGCATATCAGGAGGCAGCAAGTGGCAGTGGTATTTAGCCCCTCTGAGCCTGTTCTGCCTTTCAATGAGATCATGGTGGACCTGTAACCTAACTCCATACACCCGCCTTAGCCCCATATCCCTTAATACCCTTGGTTCACAGAAATTTATCAATCTCAGATTTAGAATTCACAATTGAGCTAGCATCAATTGCCGTTTACAGAAGAGCGTTCCAAACTTCTCCCACCCTTTGCATGTAAAAGTATTTCCTAACTTCACTCCTGCATGTTCTGGCTCTAAATGTTGGGCTATGTCCCCTAGTCCTAATATTCAAGTATAAGAGACCTTCAAAAACAGTTACAAATGTCTCAGCAGCCAGAAGCAATAATCCAGCCACTAACCTGTAAATTCTGCATGGTCCCTTTAAATATCGCTGGTGGGGGTCCTCCAAGCAACCTAAGACATGTTCAGGGTCAGGGTTAAGACTATGAGTTGAGTTGAGCAATAAGTCCCAAAATGATGCCTATCGCTTTAAATCAGCGTTGCACACTGATTGTATCCATTTTCTCCTTACTTTACATGCTTCTAGCATTTGGTATTTGCACATGCTATAACTCATACACCAAGATGGCGTCTGGCGCACATCATGTTGGAAATGTGCGTGCACAGCCAAGACGCCATCTTGGATGTTGGAGAGGCCATGTAGTGTCAAAACAATAGGCGCTACTCGGCCCAATTTAGCGCCCATAGAGTTACATACAGCACAGAAACAGGCCATTCAGCCCAACTGGTCAATGCCTCTTCCCTCCCTACTTCATCCAAGCCCATCAACATGCCCTTCTATTCCTTTCTCCTTCATGTGTTTATCTAGCTTACCCTTAAATGCATCTATGCTATTTGCCTCAACTACTCCTTGTGGTAGTGAGTTCCACATTCTAACCACTCTCTAGGTAAAGAAGTTTCTCCTGAATTCCCTATTGGATTTATTAGTGACTATCTCATATTTATGGCCTCCAGTTCTGGTCTCACCCACAAGTGGAAACATCTTCTCTACGTCTACCCTAACATAATTTTAAAGAGCTCTATGAGGCCACCCTTCAGTCTTCTCTTTTCTAGAGAAAAGAGCCCCAGCCTGTTCAGTCTTTCCTGATAGTTATAACCTCTCAGTTCTGGTATGATCCTGGTAAATATTTTTTGCACCTTCTCCAGTGCCTCTATCCTTTTTATAACATGGAGACCAGAACTGTTCGCAGTACTCCAAGTGTGTTCTGATCAAGTTTAACATAACTTAGGAACATAGGAATAGGAGTAGGCCATTTAACCCCTCGAGCCTGTTCCGCCATTCAATGAGATCATGGTTGATCTGTCACCTAACTCCATATACCCGCCTTAGCCCCATATCACTGAATACCTTAGGTTAACAAAAATCTATCAATCTCAAATTTAAAATTAACAATTGAGCTAGCATCAACTGCCGTTTGCGGAAGAGAGTTCCAAACTTCTCCCACCTTCTGCATGTAGAGGTGTTTCCTAACATCACTCCTGAAAGTCCTGGCTCTAATTTTTAGGCTATGTCCCCAAGTCCTAGACTCCCCAACCAGCAGAAATAGTTTCTAAGTATCCTATCAGTTCCCCTTAATATCTTGAAAACTTAAATCAAAGCACCCCTTAATCTTCTAAATTCCAGGGAATACAACCCTAATTTGTGTAATCTCTCCTCGTGTATTAACCCTTGGAGTCCAGATATCATTCTAATAAATTTACGCTGCACTCCCTCCAAGGCCAATATATCCTTCCTGAGGTGCTGTGCCCAGAACTGAACACAGTACTCCAGGTATGGTCTAACCAAGGCTTTGTATAGCTGTAGCATAACTTCTACCCCCTTGTATTCTAGTCCTCTAGATATAAAGGCCAGCATTCCATCAGCCTTTTTGATTATTTTCTGTACATCCCCATGACATTTTAGTGATCTATGTACATGGACCCCTAAGTCTCTTTGGACCTCCACAGTTTTGAGCTTGTCACCATTTAGAAAGTACTCTGATCTATCCTTTTTAAGTCCAAAGTGGATGACCTCACACTTGCCTGCATTGAAATCCATTTGCCACAGTTTTGGCCATTCACTTAATCTATTAATATCTCTCTGTAATTTTATGCTATCTACACTGCTTACAATGCTGCCTATCTTTGTGTCGTCAGCAAACTTGGATATGTGGCTCTCTATCCCGTCATCAATAAATACAGTGAATAGTTGAGGCCCCAACACAGATCCCTGTGAGACACCACTAGTCACATTCTGCCAATTTGAGTACCTGCCCATTATCCCCACTTTCTGTCTCCTGCCGCTCAGCCAATTTCCTAACCAGGTCAATAATTTGCCCTCAATTCCATGAGCTTTGATTTTAGCTGACAATCTCTCATGAGGGACTTTATCAAATGCTTTCTGGAAGTCCATATAAACAACACCCATAGACATTCCCATGTCCACTATTTTAGTCACCTCTTCAAAAAATTCAATCAAGTTTGTCAGGCATGACCTACCCTTTACAAATCCATGCTGGATCTCTGTGATCAGCTGAAAATTTTCAAGGTGTTCAGTCACTCTATCCTTAATTATAGACTCTCGTAATTTTTCAACAACAGATGTTAGGCTAACTGGTCTATAAATCCCTGGTTTCCCTCTCTCACCTTCCTTAAATACTGGAGTGACATGTGCAATTTTCCAATCTAAAGGAACGGTTCCTGAATCAAGAGAACTTTGGAAGATTATAGTTAGGACATCTGCAATGTTCTCACCTACTTCCTTTAAAACCCTGGGATGGAAACCATCTGGTCCTGGGGATTTGTCACTATTTAGTGCCATTATCTTCTTCTTTACTGTTAATTTGCTTACGTTAATTATGATAAGTCCCCGTCCCTGATTCAAAATTACTTTCCTTGGGGTGTCCGGCATGCTATCCTCTTCCTCTACTGTAAATAACGATGCAAAGTGATTATTTAACATGTCCATCATTTTCCGATATTCATTTACAATATCACCATTATCAGTTTTTAAGGGACCCACATTGCTCTTGACCACCCTCTTTTTCCTAATATAGTTGTAGAAAAAATTTGTATTGATTTTGATATCACTTGCAAGTTTCTTTTCCTACTCCCTTTTTGTAGCTCTTACTATCTGTTTTATCACCCTTTGCTGTTCTTTGTACCTCTCCCAGGATCTGTACTATTTTGTGCATTTTTGTATGCTTCTTCTTTTAGTTTTATGTTGTCCCTAACCTCTTTTGCCATCCAAGGCCCTTTTTTTTGGCAAGTAGAGCTCTTGCCCCTTAGGGGTTTAAACTGGTTCTGTATCACTTAAATTATTTTTTGAATACCTCCCACTAATCTTCTGTTGTTTTACCCCTTAACAGATTTGACCAGTTTACTGCGGACATTCTCTGTCTATTCCCGTTGAAGTCGGCCTTACCTAAATTTAGAATCTTAGTTGCTCTTACAGGTTTCTCCCTTTCAAACACAACGTTGAACTCGATCATATTATGATCACTATTAGATAAATGTTCATGTACCGTTAGGTTGTAAACTAAATCTGTCTCATTACTCATTATTAAATCTAATATGGCCCGCCCCTAGAGCATATTATTGCAGAACGCTGTTCTGAACACACTCAAAAAATTCGGTACCTTTCTGACATGAGCTCGTCTGCTTATTCCAATCTATATGAAAATTAAAATCCCCCATTAAAACCATTCTGCCTTTGCTACATGCTTGTCTAATCTTTGCATTTATACATTCTGCTACTTCACAGCTGCTACCAGGGAGCCTATACACAACTCCCACTACAGGCTTAAATCCTTTTCTATTTCTTAATTCTACCCATAAAGTTCCACTGTCTGCTTACCTCGTTATATCCTCTCTTATCATTGAAGTAATTTCATCCTTAATCACTAAGGCTACTCCTCTCCCTCTACCAGTTTTTCAATTCTATCCCTCTAGGAATGAACCCAATGCTTTGTTTGCTTTTTTTATGGCCTTATGAACCTGCATCGCTACTTTTAGTGACTTGTGTATCTGTACCCCTACATCCCTCTGCTCCTCTACCCCATTTAGATTCCTATTTTCCAAGGAACATGTGGCCTTTTTATTCTTCCTATCAAAATATACCACCTTACGCTTTTCTATCTTGAAATTCATTTGCCAATTACACACCCATTCTGCAAGTTTATTAATGTCTTCTTGTATTTGTCACTGTCCTCCTCAGCATTAACTATACCCCCAATTTGGTGTTGTCTGCAAATTTTGAAATTGTATTTCCAATTCCCGAGTACAAATTGTTTATGTGAATTGCGAATAACAGTGGTCCCAGCACCGATCCCTGAGGAACACCACTTCCCACCTTTTGCCAGTCTGAGTAACTACCTTTAACTCCCACTCTCTGTTTTCTGTTTTGTAGCCAGCTTGCAATCCATTCTGCTACTTGTTCCCTGACTCCACAAGCTCTGACCTTAATCATGAGTCTACAATGCAGTACCTTATCGAAAGCCTTTTGAAAATCCAAATGTATTACATCTACTGCATTACCCTTGTCTACCCTTTCTGCTACGTCTTCAACAATTACTTCATATTTATTTCAAGTCCCTTTACCTGGTTTTGTATTCAAGTGATTATTTTACTTATTTTAAATCATAACTACATTTTTTAAAGATAGGGACATGAATTCATTATTTAACAGCCAACATAAAGTTACTGAGTACAAGTTGTTTACATGTGTTAGTATCTGTCACATATACACTGATGTGCTGTGGAGAGAGTGAGACAGAATGGCTTCAGAGGTTTTAATGCTTGTAAAACTGCAGGTCTTTCTTTATGTGTTCTCCTGTGTGGAGCAGGACACAAGATAGAAATGATGAGGGAGGGAAAAGAGACTCACAGAAGAGATAAAGTGATCAGATAGATTTAATCTGTTCACAAACCGATAATGGGCCATAATTTGCTGTAGCAGGGGATTTAACAGCGTCTGCCATTAGTTAGACTTGCCTGTGCACATTTAGGTTTTTAAAATGTTTGCGTGCCAAGTTCCTGAAAGTGCGAGCTGATAACGTCGCAGCGAGGGAGGGAAACCGGGCATCTGGGACCTGAATGAACAGGGCAAGCACCTTTTTAACCAATCAGAATGAAGGATTGTGAAATTAGCAGCGCCAGGACTGAGATGGAAGAGTAAGTTAGAATGGGTGAATTCAATGTCAAATCAGGTACAGAAAGAGAAATAAAGAGCGGGAAAGACAGATTGGATTGAGAGAGAGAGAAAAAAGAGACAGAATGGAAAAGTAAAAAAAGATTTAAATTTAAAATTTTACATTTTTGAAAGCTCCAACAATTAAAACCTGAAGGAATGAAACTCCACACTTGTAATAATTAATTTTCAGTGCCAGAGAGGTTGACTGGCAGTAATTAACATTTATCACATTGTTAAAAGAGTACTTACACTAAAATGGACAAGAACTAACTTTGTGTCGAGTTTAGTTCGTATCTAACATGCAAATACAGCACCTTCATGCCATTCTATGCATTTCAATAGTAAGGCAGAACGAGATGCCGTTTTTGCGAAGCTAACGGTGGAGCAACGCATCTCGGTCAGCAACTTTAGGATTTCCGCATTTAACAACGCATCTGCTCCTCGCCTGAAGTTGCTGTAGCATTTGCACATAAATAACGGCGAGTGCCATTAGCCTCACTGTTATTTTGACAGCAAAATATGGCCCAATATTTAAGCCTGCAGCATATTTTGAAAATGTATTGCATGGCAACTTTGACAAATTTATTTTTTAAAAAACTAAATAAAATGTATACTTCTCAGTTTTAAACCAGAATTAATTTTCAAGTGTAAGAGGAAGAATTTCACATTGTAACGATTGACTCAAACCCATCAGCAGCGTGATGGTAGTTGGCAAATGCTGGATATTGTTGAAATAATGTCTAAAGTTGTGAAGTGCGACAATCAACATTAAAACAGCAAGGTGCCATAAAGGAAGGAGCTTCCAATGAGCCTAAGCTCTGGAAACCACAGGTGAAAATGGGTTGTTTTGTTTACAAAGCAGCCACACTTTGTAACAATTCTCCAATTAACTCAGCAAATGTTTGTAAAATTCTAATTTGGATGTTTCTCAGCCGAAAGCTTTTCAACTGCTTTGAGGAGAAGGGAAAATATTGTCATACTGTTAAGGTTACCGGAGGACAGATATTCGAGATTACTGCGGCATCTTTTTACAACAGTATACAATTGTTCTGTAGTATTTTGTCACATGCTAAAGTCTTTCTTTTTTAAATTTTCTGATGTCCTCTGCTGAAGATGATGACACTTTCTGGGTCAGTGTTACTGGCAGTCCTCTGGTACTTTCCCCGTTGTTTATTCCTCCTGTGCGAGGGGATCGCAGCCACGCCTGAAAACCTCCCTCGCTTTCATACTGTCCAGCAGGGGTCACTGGATACTAATCAAATGCGAAACCCTGACTGATTATTTCTCCTCCCTAACCTAGAGCACTGAGGCTAACTGAACAATGCCGACAGTTGCCCTGGTTGAGGTAGGTTTTTTATTTAAATGGAAAAGTAATCATACAAACATACAAATTAAGAGGAGTAGGTCATTCGGCCCCTCGAGCCTGCTCGGCCATTTGACAAGATCATGGCCGATCTGATTGTGACCTCAACCCTACTTTCCCATCTATCGACTATAACCTTTGACTCCCTTGTTAATCAGGAATCTATCTAACTCAGCCTTAAAAATATTCAGTGACCCTGCCTCCAACGCTCTCTGGGGAGGGGAGTTCCAGAGACTCAGGGCCCTCAGAGAAAAAATTTCTCCTCATCTCCATCTTAAATGGGAGACCCCTTATTTTTAAACTGTGGCCCCTAGTTCTAGTCTCTCCCACAAGGGGAAATAACCTCTCAGCATTTACCCTTCTAGTCCCCTCAGGATCTTAAATGTTTCAATAAGATCACCTCTCATTTTTCTAAACTCCAGTGTATACAGGCCCAATTTGACCAACCTTTCCTCATAAGATAACCCCCTCATCCCAGGAATCAGTCGAGTGAACCTTCTCTGAACCGCCTCCAAAGCAATTATGTCCTTTCTTAAATAAGGAGACCAGAACTGCACACTGTATTCTAGATGTGGTCTCACCAATGCCCTGTACAACTGTAGCAAAACATCTCTACTTTTATATTCCATTCCCCTTGCAATAAATGACAACATTCCATTTGCCTTCCTAATCACTTGCTGTACCTGCATACTAACTTTTTGTGATTCATGTAATAGGACACCCAGATCCCTCTGTACCTCAGAGTTCTGCAATCTCTCTCCATTTAAATAATATACTGCTTTTCTATTCCTCCTGCCAAAGTGGACAAGTTCACATTTTCCCACATTATATTCCATCTGCCAAATTTTTGCCCACTCACTTAACCTATCTACATCCCTTTGCAGACTCCTTATGTCTTCTTCACAACTTACTTTCCTACCTACCTTTGTGTCATCAGCAAATTTAGCAATCATACATTCGGTCCCTTCATCCAAGTCATTGATATAGATTGTAAATAGTTGAGGCCCCCGCACTGATCCCTGTGGCACTCCACTCGTTACATCTTGCCAACCTGAAAATGACCCATTTATGCCTACTCTCTGTTTCCTGTTAGCTAACCAATCCTTTATCCATGCTAATATGTTACCCCCTACACCATGAGCTCTTATTTTGTGTAAGTAGCCTTTGATGTAGCACCTTGTCAAAAATCAACAGTCTTTTTACTTTCAACATCATCACTTTATATCCTACTCTATCAGGTATCATGATTCAATGATAACTGCTCTCTGCTCAACTTTACCATTTTCAATTGTGTAGGACCCCTGCCACAAATTTCTCTGCACAGGACTCTGTATAGCAAAACTAAAACAGGCATTGCAAGTGGACCTCAACATTTTGTATTAGTGCAAAAAGGTTATGATAGAATGCCATCAGCAAAGCAGGGCTATGGGCAAAGAGCGGGAGGAGTGGGATTAGTTGGATAGTTCTTTCAAAGGCCTGGCACAGGCACGATGGGCCGAATGGCCTCCTTCTGTGCTGTACGATTCTATGATTCACATACCATTTCTCCTACTTGTAGAATTCTTTCCCAGACATTTTAGTCCCTTTTACACAGAAGTTCCAGTACAAAACTAAACATCATTTGGTAAAATAGGGTCACTGAGGTTTCTTTGGATAATAGAAAATGTGTTGCTTTCCTGTGTTGTGTTTCTCTAGCTCATTCTCTTTACTCAGCAACCATCAGGATAAAATTCATGAGATGGTTACTTGCCTGAGTTGTCTCCAGCTGCCTCGTATTCTTAAGCTGCCTAATATACAATGCAACAAAAAGCACACAAAGTACTTCCAATGTGGAAGTACTTCCTAAGTACATTCCTGTGAAGTGTTCTTTACAGGCCAGACCAAGCTTTTGTAATGTTCGCCACGTATATAATAACTAGTGGATTAACATGTTGTAGATTTTTATCTGTACTGCTTGGGCAATAAGGTATCACCTGGGCAGAGCACAGAGAGGGAAATCAGATGGGGACAACTGCTCGCTCGTAACAGAGACCACCCGATTTTTCTTCCTTTAAAATGGAAGTAAAATTGAGCCGTTATTGGCATGCAGTCCCCGCTGCTCACTTTTCCTCTCAGGTGATGCTTTATGTCCAGATGGTACAGAAGAAAATCTACCTCCATGAGTCTGAACTTGTTTACATTGGAGAAAAGATTGAGGGAGAACATAATCCAGATACTTAAAATGTTGAAGTAGATTTAAGCAGGCTACTTGAGTCAGACTGGGAATGTGAACCTGGGGGGGGACACAGGTTTAAAAGTAGCAACTCTCAAATGAGACTAGAAATTAGAATACGATTTATCTTCTGCACTGAGCAGTGGGTATGGGGAACAGGCTCCCAGAAAAAACAATTGCCACGCTGTTGGCTGACTCCTGCAAAAATTAGCTGGATATATTTGTGGTTCAGAATGGGATTGGCATTCCATGAATAAGTATAGGCTGATGTGATTAAATACATCATGGTACACAGTGGTTCCTGTGCTTCAGGGGGCATTGGGGGTCGGAGGAGAATTTGGAGGCCAGCTAGCTAATGGTGGAAATGTGGGGAGGGGAACGGTTGTTGCAGTTTTCTTGATTACCCTTGGGGAATCAGGGTACATTGATACAGGGGCTTCCCTTAAATATTGTATAGGCCAGAGTCCACAGGGTGGATTATGTACCAGTGAAAGAAGCAGTTTTGGTGGGCTGCATGGGCTTTTCTTGTTATAGTCTTTCTTACACGTGCGCAAGGAATGCAGCCTCTCACACACGAGGATCTGGATGACCTCAGCAACAACTCCTTTCATCAGTGCATGTTCTGACCTTAGAACCTGCAAAATATCAAACTTTACTCTAACAATTATGTCTGGACCTGGCTATGCCAAGTTCCAGCTATGCCAGGTCCTGGCTATGCCAGGTCCCAGGTATGCCATGTCCCAGTTATGCCAGGCTCTGAATATGCCAGGTCCTGGGTATGCCAAGTCCCGGGTATGCCAGTTGCCCAGGTCCTGGTCTTACATCAGGGATTTCAGGGCTTTGTTCTTTAACTTTACATACAGAGGAAAATATAGCACTTATTGTCAGATTTAACATAACCGGACAAATTGTAAGAACTGTGTGAGGTAATTTCATACAGATATATTTAAATATAATCTATATATCACAGATAGTTCATGATACAGGTGTGAGGTCCTGAGCTGTATTACACACACATCGCAAAGGGATATAGCCTCTCACACATCCCTTGTGTGGAACCAGGAAGACCTCAGCAACACCTTCTTTGACCAGTGCACGTTCTGACTCCAGAACCTGCAAAATATCAAACTGTACTCTACCCCTCCCAGGAGAACATAATCCAGATACTTAAAATGTTGAAGTAGATTTAAGCAGGCTACTTGAGTCAGACTGGGAATGTGAATGTGTATGAAACTACAATTGAGCCATGAAGAAGCCTTGGTAAAATACATTACTCTGCTGCCAACTATTTCCCCCTCCGCCCCACTCCCGTATGGTAATAAATACCGCAGTGCATTTTATACTGCATCAGGTGACAGAAAGTCTAACTGTAAGAAATGAGTAACTACTGAAAGCATCGATCAGCTTGAGATCCCTATTCCAACTCTGAACATGCTGGATTTGTCACAATAATTAGTAAATGGACAATGATGTAGGGGTTCAGTTGCAGCAGTTAAGCAACTCGTTCATGGAATGCAAGAATTCACCAGAAGTTAGTTCCCTTTTCTTGGACAACAGGACTGCTTGGGGTTCAAAAACCTACTGATTTATAATAATACTTTCATAGCCTTTGGTTCTGGAGCGGTGATATAGGGCATGATTTTGACCTCAAGCCGGGAAGTGAGCAGTGGAGGGAAGAATTTCAGGCGCAAGAAGTAGAAGGTAAGTTGGCGGGTCGCGATCGATCACAAACTTAATGAGGTCAACAAATTTCACTGCCGGGCACCAGCCTGATTGACAGGCCAGCTGGAAGGCCTGGGGTGGAAGGCCGCATTCAGGGATCGGAGGGATAATGGGCCTGGGAGAAGATCGAGGGACCGAGGAGAAGATTGGGGGGCTGGGAAGAAGATTGAGGGGCCGGGGAGAAAATCGGAGGGGGGGGCAGGGGAGAAGATCGAGGGGCCGGGAAGAAGATCGAGGGGACAGGGTGGAGATCAGGGGGCCGGGGATAAGATCGTGGAGGCGGGGAGATCAGGGAACCCCGGGGACAAGATCGTGGAGACGGGGAGAAGATCAGGGGGCCGGGGAGAAGATCGAGGGGGCCGGTGAGAAGGTCGAAGGGCTGCAGAGAAGATCTGGGAGATGGGGATAAGATCGAGGGGCCGGGGAGAATATCGGGGGGGAAGGGGAGAAGATCGAGGGGCAGCGGATAAGATCGAGGGTCCAGGAAGAAGATCGGGGGGCCGAGGAGGACATCGGATGGGCTGGGGAGATCAGGGAGACAGAGATAAGACCGGGGAGATGGGGAGAAGATCGAGGGGCCAGGGAGAAGATCGGGGAGATGGGGATAAGACCAGGGGGCCAGAAAGAAGATCGGGGAGACGGGGATAAGATTGGGGGCTGGGGAGAAGATTGGGAGGCCGGGGATATGATCGGGGGGCCGGGGATAAGATCGGGGAGATGGGGATAAGATCGGGGAGACGGGGATAAGATCGGGGTGACGGGGATAAGATCAGGGGGCCGTGGAGAAGATCAGTGAGATGGGGATAAGATTTGGGAGAAGATCAGGGGAGATGAGGATAAGATCGGGGGGCCGGTGAGAAAGGGATAAGATCGGGGGGCCGTGGAGAAGATCGGGGAGACGGGAATAAGATTGGGGAGATGGGGAGAAGATCTGGGGGCCGGCAGGTGGAGATCGGGGGGTCAGGAGGTGGAGGTCGGTGTGGGGGGGGGGGGCCGGTAGCTGGAGATCGGGGGGGCTGGGTGGTGGAGATCAGGGGGCCGGGAGGTGGAGATCAGGGGGCCGGGAGGTGGAGATCAGGGGGCCAGGAGGTGGAGATCAGGGGGCCGGGAGGTGGAGATCGGGGGACCAGGAGGTGTAGATCGGGGGGTCAGTTGGTGGAGATCGGAGGGTCAGGTGGTGGAGATCGGGGGGTCGGGGAGAAGATCCTGGGCCGGGAGGTGGAGATCAGTGGGTCTGATGCCGGGACTTGGAGATCGGAGGTCAATGGGGTCGGGTGAAGAGTCGGACGTAGATGGGGGGGGGGGGGGGGCAGCCAATCGGGGGGAGAGCGTCCTGTCGGCCAGGTGAGCTTGGTGGGCTTGGATGAAGCACTCCTGCTCCTCCGGGCCCAAAAGCAGTGCAATAAAGGCCCTCTCCTCATGGATCCAGCCCTTCCCGCCTGCTTTCACCTGACGTGAATTGGAAGTGATGGGAAACCCAAACAGGTAAAGCTAAATTCATTTATTTTTTCCAATACGCAAAGGATTAAGTAACTCAACTATTTCAATGAGGTACACTGCCCCTTTAAGTATCGGCTTGCCGGCTTTAATTGGGGGCGGGACTTCCTAATATCTGCTGTGCACAGGCATACATACCTGCCTGGGTTAAACCCAGAAGTGGGCCAATTGAAGCTGGGATGCAGTCCCACTCCAAAAAGCTGTTATTTTAACCTCCCACCCACCGCCAACCCACCCATTCTTGGGGGTTAAAGTTACCCCATAGTCTGTCATTCACATAACCTTCAGAGAAGACGCATTGGGAGCACTCCTTCCCCAAACAGCTGCGACTGTCTGATATTCTCAGCGATAACGGTGATAAGTTTATTAAAGAAAGCTGAGGCAGACCCTCGGTGCGCACGTGGCGAGCTGTTCCTCAGCAAACCGTGCAACCTGCCATGCAACTGAGGCACCTTCTGTCTATTCCAAGCTTAAATCCCATGGAGCGTACCAGACTCAGCACACACCAGTATCAAGAATTCATACCCTGAAGAACAGATTGCCAGTTGCAGATTGCAAGTATAATTACATTCCATGTCTCTGCCTAATTATCAGCATGGATGGTTCATGGAGGTGCTGAAATTTAATTAAAACAAAATATTAAGAAATATCTGTAGCGGGGCTGTGCAGGATGGAGATTGAAATGGTGCTGTGCAGATTTTAATTGTCTCAGTGGGTTCCCTGGTCTCTGAAGTGGAAATGGTAAAATTCTATTTGGGGAACAGCCAGGGAACATTTACAGTTAAGCCTACTTGATCTCACTCTTTACTGTCCAACAGGCTGGCAAAGGCCAGTAATGGAGATCAGAAACAAGAGGCTGCTACCTACTACATGCTAGAATTATCCTTGATTGACTACAGGACACCCACTTCTGCTCCTTTCCTCAATGCAGGACAATCTCTAGAAGGCACAGTCACTCTGCCTTTTAACTGCCAGGAACACTTCCACTTCCATATGAAGAATAGTCCCAGTTGACAACATGTTATTTTATTCCACGACACAAATGTAAAATTCCACACAAACAAAATTTTTTAAATGTTGCACGGTTTTGTTATCTGCACTCATATAACCACAGCCTGTGATAGTCAATCTTTATAAAGTTACATGAATCTGTAATCCTGAAGGAAGCTGAGTTATTCAGGATCCTGTGCTTGATGCCACTCTACAGACATTTTGTCTAAATTCTTATACAATGGTTCCTCTAATCTTGCCACGTAATAGCATACATGAGTGTATAGTCCTTTCATTAAAAAATATTTTTTTTTTTTGTTATGTGAAGACAAAACAGGTGGAAGAGTAATAAAGATGATAGTGACTGGGGAACCTAACTATAGCTTTGAGTAATTTACAAGAAAGTGTACTATGCATTCAAAAATTATGACAGTGATTAGCAGACAGTAACCTGAACGAGGAGTTCAAATGATGTTGTAAACTGTGAAAGTGGAGTTCATTTCCCCAAAGACTCAGCACGTTTATTTACTGAGCCATTCAGACCAGAAGGTCTCACATTAGATCTGGATCCAAGCTGAGATAGGATAAATAGCTGAGCTCAGCAGAACTGGCAGTAAGGGACATAAAATGTGGTCCTAGGATTATGAAAGAAGCCAAGGTTCCTGCGACTGATCGCTATCCAGTAACTCCTGCTGGAAGTAAACAGGTGTGGTTGATCAGGCTTGACTGTGATGTCACCTGCAGTTGACTAGCCTGCCAACACTCAATGGGGGTCATTTTGACTTTGTGCAAGTGTAAAAAGTCAATGGAAATAAAAATCGAGAGAGACATAAAACGGGCTGCTATCAATTTGCCATCACCCATTAGAGACTGGTGCACAAAGTCAAAATTATGTCTTTTCTGACACTTGTCATTTGGCCAAGTTACTGGTAGGAGCCAGTGGAACATACCCAACATGGAGTCAGTGCCTTCAGGGGAGGAGGAGGTTAGAGAATTGACAAGTGAAAAAGTGAAAGTGAAACTCATCTCCATCCTGAGATAAAATTAGAGCCTTGGAAAAACAATTTCATGTTGGCAGCTCTATGATATTATATCCTGAAGTTACACCTACCCATTCCATCACATCATCCAGCCACGTTCTGCTTTGCCTGCCTCTTAATCAATTATCAACTTTCCCCAGACAGTACTAGTCCCGACAACCTTTCCTGTGACTCCTGAAAAATGTGCACATAGTGTGTCATTTTTCTCATCGTGATCAGTCTCATCACTTCTCTCTTGCACTAGCTCAAGGACCCACTCATTAGTCATTCTTCTTGTCCAACTCATTTTCAACATACACGTAAAGCATTGAAACTTGAACGCCTCCAGTCTTCTTTAACATTCAAGGCCCAATTTTCACATCCACACAGTGCTGTTAACCACACACAATATGACCTCTCATCACCAGCTTGATGTCATGGGTGCACAGAAACACCTTTGTATTGGTAATGCCTCTCTTGCAATTGCTATGCGAAATTTAACTTCTTCTTTCCTTCAGCAATCTGATGTTATTACACTACACAAGTAAAGAATTTCATCTGCTTGCCCTCTTGCCATATTACTTCACAGCATGCAACCTGCGCCAGCATCAGAGGACAGAGCTTGGGCATTCTTGGTCACACCAGCAGAAAAGTTGAGAGAGGCAAAAAGTTCAAGGAGCCCAGGCACAATGGTAGACATGTGCACAGCCTGTATGTCAATCTGAGTGACAGACGTGCACAGCCTGTATGTCAATCTGAGTGACAGACGTGCACAGCCTGTATGTCAATCTGAGTGACAGACGTGCACAGCCTGTATGTCAATCTGAGTGACAGACGTGCACAGCCTGTATGTCAATATGAGTGACAGACGTGCACAGCCTGTATGTCAATCTGAGTGACAGACGTGCACAGCCTGTATGTCAATCTGAGTGACAGACGTGCACAGCCTGTATGTCAATCTGAGTGACAGACGTGCACAGCCTGTATGTCAATATGAGTGACAGACGTGCACAGCCTGTATGTCAATCTGAGTGACAGACGTGCACAGCCTGTATGTCAATCTGAGTGACAGACGTGCACAGCCTGTATGTCAATCTGAGTGACAGACGTGCACAGCCTGCAATCTTTTTTTCTTTTTTTAAATACATTCTCAGGATTTGGGCGTCACTGGCAAGGCCGGCATTTATTGCCCAACCCTAGTAGCCCTTGAGAAGGTATTAGTGAGTCTTCTTCTTAAACCGCTGCAGTCCGTGTGGTGAAGGTACTCCCACAACGCTGTTTGACCCAGTGACTATGAAGAAAATGCGATATATGTCCAAGTCGGGATGATATGTGACTGTGTAACATACATGTGCTCAGCCTGTATGTCAATCTGTGTGGCAGACATGTGCACAGCCTGTATGTCAATCTGTGTGACAGATATGTGCACAGCCTGTATGTCAATCTGTGTGACAGATATGTGCACAGCCTGTATAGCAAACTGCATGTCAGCAAATGACTGTATTATGACTGGGGAAATGTGAAATTATTCACTTTGGTAGGAAGAATAGAAAAGCAGAATATTTTTTAAAAGGTGAGAGACTAAGAAATGTTGGTAGTTAGGGGGATTTGGTGTCCCTGTGCACGAATCATAGAAAGTTAACATGCAGCTACAGCAAGCAATTAGGAAGACAAATGGTATGTTAACCTTTATTGCAAGGCGGTTGGAGTATTAGAGTAAGGAGGTCTTGCTGCAATTATATAGTGCTCTGGTGAGTCAACACCTGGGCCATCAGCAGCAGCAGAATTGTATTCCAGTACAATCTGTAACCCCATGGCCCGGCATATTCCTCAATCTACCATTACCAACAAGCCAGGGGATCAACCCTGGTTCAATGAGGAGTGTAGAAGAGCATGCCAGGAGCAGCAACAGGCATATCTGAAAATAAGGTACCAACCTGGTGAAGCTACAACTCAGGACTACATGCATGCTAAACAGCGGAAGCAACATGCTATAGACAGAGCTAAGCAATTCCACAACCAACGGATCAGATCAAAGCTCTGCAGTCCTGCCACATCCAGTCGTGAATGGTAGTGGACAATTAAACAACTAACGGGAGGAGGAGGGTCTGTAAACATCCCCATCCTCAATGATGGCAGAGCCCAGCACGTTAGTGCAAATGATAAGGCTGAAGCGTTTTCAACCATCTTCAGCCAGAAGTGCCGAGTGGATGATCCATCTCAGCCTCCTCGCGATATCCCCACCATCCCAGAAGCCAGTCTTCAGCCAATTCGATTCACTCCACGTGATATCAAGAAACGGCTGAGTGCACTGGACACAGCAAAGGCTATGGGCCCTGACAACATCCTGGCTGTAGTGCTGAAGGCTTGTGCTCCAGAACTAACTGCGCCTCTAGCCAAGCTGTTCCAGTACAGCTACAACACTGGCATCTACCCGACAATGTGGAAAATTGCCCAGGTATGTCCTGTCCACAAAAAGCAGGACAAATCCAATCCGGCCAATTACCGCCCCATCAGTCTACTCTCAATCATCAGCAAAGTGATGGAAGGTGTCGTCGACAGTGCTATCAAGCGCCACTTACTCACCAATAACCTGCTCACCGATGCTCAGTTTGGGTTCCGCCAGGACCACTCGGCTCCAGACCTCATTACAGCCTTGGTCCAAACATGGACAAAAGAGCTGAATTGCAGAGGTGAGGTGAGAGTGACTGCCCTTGACATCAAGGCAGCATTTGACCGAGTGTGGCACCAAGGAGCCCTAGTAAAATTGAAGTCAATGGGAATCAGGGGGAAAACTCTCCAATGGCTGGAGTCATACCTAGCACAAAGGAAGATCGTAGTAGTTGTTGGAGGCCAATCATCTCAGCCCCAGAACATTGATGCAGGAGTTCCTCAGGGCAGTGCCCTCGGCCCAACCATCTTCAGCTGTTTTATCAATGACCTTCCCTCCATCATAAAGTCAGAAATGGGGATGTTCGCTGATGATTGCACAGTGTTCAGTTGCATTCGCAACCCCTCAGATAATGAAGCAGTCCGAGCCCGCATGCAGCACGACCTGGACAACATCCAGGCTTGGGCTGATATGTGGCAAGTAACATTCGCACCAGACAAGTGCCAGGCAATGACCATCTCCAACAAGAGAGAGTCTAACCACCTCCCCTTGACATTCAACGGCATTATCATCGCCGATTCCCCCACCATCAACATCCAGGGGGTCACCATTGATCAGAAACTTAACTGGACCAGCCATATAAATACTCTGGCTACAAGAGCAGGTCAGAGGCTGGGTATCCTGCAGCGAGTGACTCACCTCCTGACTCCCCAAAGCCTTTCCACCATCTACAAGGCACAAGTCAGGAGTGTGATGGAATACTCTCCACTTGCCTGGATGAGTGCAGCTCCAACAACACTCAAGAAGCTCAACACCATCCAGGACAAAGCAGCCCGCTTGATTGGCACCCCATCCACCACCCTAAACATTCACTCCCTTCATCACTGGCGCACTGTGGCTGCAGTGTGTACCATCCACGGGATGCACTGCAGCAACTCGCCAAGGCTTCTTTGACAGCACCTCCAAAACCCACAACCTCTACCACCTAGAAGGACAAGAGCAGCAGGCACATGGGAACAACACCACCTGCACGTTCCCCTCCAAGTCACACACCATCCCGACTTGGAAATATATCACCGTTCCTTCATCGTCGCTGGGCCAAAATCCTGGAACTCCCTTCCTAACAACACTGTGGGAGAACTTTCACCACATGACTGCAGCAGTTCAAGAAGGCTGCTCACCACCTCCTTCTCAAGGGCAATTAGGGATGGGCAATAAATGCTGGCCTTGCCAGCGACGCCCACATCGCATGGACGAATAAAAAAAAAGTACTGTGTACAGTTTTGGTCTCCTTACCTAAGGAAGGATATATTTGCCTTAGAGGCGGTGCAACGAAGTTTCACTAGATTGATTCCTGGGATGAGAGGGTTGTCCTATGAGGAGAAATCGAGTAGAATGGGCCTATATTCTCTAGAGTTTAGCAGAATGAGGGGTGATCTCATTGAAACGTATAAAATTCTTAGAGGGCTTGACAGGGTAGATGCTGAGAGGATGTTTCCCCAGGCTGGAGAGTCTAGAACTCGGGGCCATAGTCTCAAGATAAGGGGTTGGCCATCTAGGACCAATATGAGGAAAAATTTTGTCACGGAGGTTCATGATGCTCAGTCGTTGAGTATCAAGACTGAGATCAAGAGATTTTTGGACATTAAGGGAAACAAGGGATATGGGGATGGGGCGGGAAAGTAGAGTTGAGGTAGAAGATCAGCCATGATCTTATTGAATGGCAGAGCAGGCTCAAGGGGCTTTTTGGCCTTCTCCTACTCTTATTTCTTATGTTCTTATGCAACTAAAATGACTTGAGGTGTTATAGCCTTGAACGATGTGGCTGTGGCAAGGTTTTGGATTCTACATGGCATCTTGAAAGCTTTTTCTCCAGGGGAAGATATATGTATGAGATACAAATAATGAGCTGTAAGTTTGTGTGAAACCTGATTGTGGGTGAGGAATGCAGAACAAATAGGCAGCACTTTGTGGGATCTGTTCAACAAGAAATACGGTACGATTGGGTACTATTTTCTCGCCTGAATCCTTTTAACTGTGTTCAGTTGCTTTCAGCCGTCTCGGCCCTAAGCTCTGGAATTCCCTCCCTAAACCTGTCCACCACTCGACCTCTCTCTCCTCCTTTAAGATGCTCCTTAAAATCTACCTATTTGACCAAGCTTTTGGTCTCCTCTCCTAATATCTCCTTATGTGGCTCGGTGTCAAATTTTGTTTGATAATCGCTCCTGTGAAGTGCCTTGGGATGTTTTATTACATTAAAGGCGCTGTATAAATGCAAGCTGTTGTTGTTGTGTTGTCATTTATTCCATTTTGATATATATTAATGACCTGGACTTGGGTATAGAGGGTATAATTTCAAAGTTTGCAGATGACATGAACCTCGGAAATGTAGTAAACAATGTGGAGGATAGTTACAGACTTCAGGGGGACATAGACAGACTGGTGAAATGGGCAGACACATGGCAGATGAAATTTAATGCAGAGAAGTGTGAAGTGATGCATTTTGGTAGGAAAAATGAGGAGAGACAATATAAACTAAATGGTACAATTTTAAAGGGGGTGCAGAGATCTGGGGGTGCACATATACAAATCTTTGAAGGCGGCAGGACAAGTTGAGAAGGCTATTAAAAAG
The DNA here is from genome assembly GCF_035084215.1 of Heptranchias perlo. Taxonomy (NCBI): domain Eukaryota; kingdom Metazoa; phylum Chordata; class Chondrichthyes; order Hexanchiformes; family Hexanchidae; genus Heptranchias; species Heptranchias perlo. Next base: position 16,371,394 of record NC_090334.1, read on the forward strand.
CATATGGGATCCTGGGCTTTATTAATAGAGGCATAGATGACAGAAGCAAGGAAGTTATGCTAAACCTTTAATAAACACTGGTGAGGCCTCAGCTGGAGTATTGTGTTCAATTCTGGGCACCACACTTTAGGAAGGATGTGAAGGCCTTAGAGAGGGTGCAGAAGAGATTTACTAGAATGGTGCATGGAATGAGGGACTTCAGTTATATGGAGAGACTGGAGAAGCTGGGGTTGTTCTCCTTAGAACGGAGATGATTAAAGGGAGATATGATAGAGGTGTTCAAGATCATGAATGGTTTTGATAGCGTGAATAAGGAGAAACTGTTTCCAGTGGCAGAAGGGTCATTAACCAGAGGACACAAATTTAAGGTGATCGGTAAAAGAGCCAGAGGAGACATGAGGAAACATTTTTTTCAGCAGCGAGTTGTTATGATCTGGAATGCACTGCCGGAAAGAGTGGTGGAAGCAGATTCAATTGTAACTTTCAAAATGGAATTGGATAAATACTTGAAGGGAAAAAATTACAGGGCTATGGGGAAAGAGCAGAGGAATGGGACTAATTGCTAGCTGTTTGAAAGAACTAGTACAGGCATGATGGGCCGAATGGCCTCCTCCTGTGCTGTACCTACTATGATATTATGCCCTGTAGGTGATGTACACATCATTGAGCCTGCTGCCAAACATGGTGCACTGGCATCCTTTGAGAGGGTGCCCTGAAGTGCCAGATTGGTTAACTGTTCTCAAACCCAGCTCGTGAAGGGAGGAGGGAGGATTATGCCATTGTCTGACAGGGCCGTGGCGTGATGCTGAAGGAGGTGTAGCAAAGGATGGTTACCATCTGTCGGTCAGAAGGGTACCGTCCTCATGAGAAGAGATGGGAGAACAGGTGAAAGCAGTTTCAACCGTCAGGGTGTCATTGGCAAAGATGCACGAGAAATTTAACAAATTTGAGAAGCTTGCCAAGGTAGAGTATGCTGAACGTACACTTTCACCTCAGCCAGCTGCACCTTAACTTTGGACATGATTGTTATTTCAGAACCTATTAGCCTTTCTCACGTAATCACAATGCAACACATATTCACGCATGGCACTTCTTCCAACTACCAAGCAAATCTTTCAGTGATGCAAATCACTTTTTATTTAATCAGAAATTATTGACCGGAAAGTGATTCCACTGGCGGCCGCTTGCATGCTGCATGCTCATGTATTGGAGGCAAGGTGACAACTGCACATATCAGGGATTTTCAAACATACAGCACATCACTAGTCTCTTTATGATAGCAGGAAAGGGGAACCATAACAGGGAGAGAAGTCAGCATCAGGTGAAAGGCCATCTAACTTGAAGCCCTTAAATCGTCTCGAGGAAATTAAGTTGCAAATCGTAGGCCTGGATTCAATGGATCATATTGGAGAAGGCGATGCACGAGTGAGACCGAAACCTCCAGGCTGATAGCTATAAATGCTGCTTTTTCTTCCTTCTATGAATCTTTCACACTCTCTTAGCGTTCTGTCAATCCCAAACTTAGCCAGCACTACAATTAACCCTATACGGCATGGCTTGGAAAGTCGTATTTGTTACAAGGGGCTCAATTTTACCATGGTGGCGGGTTGGCAGCGGTGGGGGGGGGGCGGTGAAGGTGTGCGTGGCAAACCCGCATGAACGAAACTTAACCGTTTCCGACACGATGGCACGTTGATTGATAGTGGTTAACGTCCTCTCCAGGTTTCGGGCCCGGCAGTTAGCCTGTTTAACAGGCTGACTGCCCGTCAGGAGCTACAACGCGAGGGGGGGAGTGAGAAAGAAAGAGAGCGAGACGTCATCCGGAGCTAGACTAAATGACCGGGGTGGGGGAGAAAGTGGAAGATCCAGCGCTGGACTGGAAGACCGGGGGGGGGGGGGGGGGAGAGGGGAAAATCAGGAGGGGAGAGGGGAAGTTCGGGGGTGGAGGGGGAGAGGGCAGAGGGGAAGATCAGGGAGGACATCGGGGTAACATTGGGAGGGTGAAGAGGGGGACATCAGAGTGGGAGACATCGGACATCGGAGCAGGGTTCAAAGGTAGGTTCATTTAGTGTTTTCACTTCCTTCCGTGGTTTTTGATTTAATTTATTTAGTTTCTTTCTCCCTTCATGCCTGGTTTCACCAGGCGTGAATCAGAAGCGGTGGGCAAGCCGCCCAGGTAAGTTAAAAATCTTTCTAATCCCTTCATCTGTCACAGGTGAAGTGCCTTAAGTACCTCGATGAGGTAAATTTGGCTCTTTAACCGTCATCCCGGCAGGCTTTAATTGCCGGCGGGACTTCCATTTTCAGGTTGCCCGCGCGCACACAGGTGGGTCCCTGGGAAACTCAGAAGTTGGCAGGTTGGAGACGGCTTCCAAACCCAAATGGGATTTCCGCGATTTTCGGAGTCCCCCCGCCCCCAACGCACCTGCAATTGCCTCCTAAAATCACCTCCAAGGTATGTGTTGCTGATATCATTTGCGGCTTGTTCTTATTATATCTCTATAGGCATCCCTCAGATAAAGCAACTTGCAGGGCTCAAGGCGTGGAGCCCTCCACCTAACAACACTCGGCATTGGAACATCCATTCTGGGGAATTTTGAGTCAGTTAGAGCAGGAAGCACCAGGTGAAACACAGAGCATGAGCGAGGAGTAATAATGACATGTGGCAGTAAAGGAGCAGGAAGTAATTGGCAGTAAAGCAGTTTCAGGTTGAGCTGATGAATTCCATGATGTGTTTTAGTCGGAAGAATAAATAGGCCACATACTGCTTGGATAATAAGAGTCTAAATGGGATAGAGGAGCAAAGGGATCTCGCGGTACAGATACACAAATCACTAAAAGTAGTGACGCAGGTTAATAATGCCATAAAAAAGGTAAATCATGCAATAGGGTTCACTTCTAGAGGGATAGAATTGAAAAGTAAAGAAGTTATGTTAAACTTGTATCAAACCTTAGTTAGACCACACTTGTAGTATTGTGCACAGTTCCGGTCTCTATATTATAAAAAGGATATAGAGGCATTGGAGAAGTTCCAAAAAAGATTCACCAGGATTGAGAGGATATCCTTATCAAGAAAGGCAGAACAGGCTGGGGCTCTTTTCGCTACAAAAAAGAATGCTGAGGGGTGATGTGATAGAGGTCTCTGAGATAATGAAAGGGTTTAATAGGGTAGACGTAGAGAAAATGTTTCCAATTGTGGGGGGTCCAAAACTAGAGGTCATAAATATAAAACAATCGCTAATAAATTCAATAGGGAATTCAGGAGAAATTTCTTTACCCAAAGAGTAGTAAGAATGTGTAACGCACTACCATTAGCTGAATTCTAGAGGTGAGGTGAGAGTGACTGCCCTTGACATCAAGGCAGTGTTTGACTGAATTTGGCACCAAGGAGCCTTAGTAAAATTGAAGTCAATGGGAATCAGGGGGAAAACTCTCCAGTGGCTGGAGTCATACCTAGCACAAAGGAAGATGGTAGTGGTTGTTGGAGGTCAATCATCTCAGCCCCAGGACATTGCTGCAGGAGTTCCTCAGGGCAGTGCCCGAGGCCAAACCATCTTCAGCTGCTTCATCAATGACCTTCCCTCCATCATAACGTCAGAAATGAGGATGTTCGCTGATGATTGCACAGTGTTTAGTTCCATTTGCAACCCCTCAGGTAATGAAGCAGTCCATGCCTGCACGCAACAAGACCTGGACAACATCCAGGCTTGGGCTGATAAGTTGCAAGTAACATTCGCGCCAGACAAGTGCCAGGCAACGATCATCTCCAACAGGAGTCTAACCACCTCCCCTTGACATTCAACGGCACTACCATCGCCGAATCCCCCACCATCAACATCCTGGGGGTCACCATTGACCAGAAACTTAACTGGATGACATAAATACTGTGGCTGCAAGAGCAGGTCAGAGGCTGGGTATTCTGCGGCGAGTGACTCACCTTCTGACTCCCCAAAGCCTTTCCACCATCTACAAGGCACAAGTCAGGAGTGTGATGGAATACTCTCCACTTACCTGAATGAGTGCAGCTCCAACAACACTCAAGAAACTTGACACCATTCAGGACCAAGCAGCCCGCTTGATTGGCACCCCATCCACCACCCTAAACATTCACTCCCTTCACCACCGGCGCACTGTGGCTGCAGTGTGTACCATCCACAGGATGCACTGCAGCAACTCGCCAAGGCTTCTTCAATAGCACCTCCCAAACCCACGACCTCTACCACCGAGAAGGACAAGGGCAGCAGGCACATGGGAACAACACCACCTGCACGTTCCACTCCAAATCACACACCATCCCGACTTGGAAATATATCGCCGTTCCTTCGTCGTCGCTGGGTCAAAATCCATGAACTCCCTTCCTAACAGCACTGTGGGAGAACCTTCACCACACGGACTGCAGCGGTTCAAGAAGGCGGCTCACCACCACCTTCTCAAGGGCAATTAGGGATGGGCAATAAATGCCGGCCTCACCAGCGACGCCCACATCCCATGAACTAATAAAAAAAACAAGGAATAGTTGAGGCAAATAACATAGATGCATTTAAGGGGAAGCTCGATAAGCTCATGAGGGAGAAAGGAATGGAAGGGTATCATGATAGGGTTAGATGAAGTAGGGAGGGAGGAGACTCATGTGGAGCATAAACACCAGCATAGACCAATTGGGCCAAATGGCCTGTTCCTGTGTTGAAGTTTTGATGTAACTCGATGATTTGTCGGAAGACCCTATTTTGTCAGCGTGCATAAAACACCTTACTAGATGCTTTTGTTCATATGGAAGAGTCCACCAACCCTATATGTGCTGTGGTGTTTGACTGCTTCACAGAACTGAGGTCCACCCTGGAGTAAGTTCCACCTCCATTGGAGCACCCCTTTGATAATGACCCGAAGCTTTGCTGTGGATTTTCTCAGGAATGTAACAACTGATGCAAGAGACCTTGGGCTCCAATGTTCATCTCTTCTGCCTGGATTCATTGGGCTCATTGCAACCCTATGGTTCCCTCCCATACAGATAACAGGACATAGTTAAAACTCTGTCCAGCATTAAGGGGTGGGAAGGAGCAGTCATAGATGAAGCTCTCTCTTAGGGCGAGTCAACATCCATCCATACCACCTAACCGCCCCACTCAAATGAACCATAAAGTGCCCAGACAGCCACCACAGCATCAGACATCGTGCCAGCAATTACAGGGCTGACATATGGGCCACAACTATCCCAGGAAACATACTAGAACCTCCTGGAAACAGCCACTTCATTTTTTTCTCCCACTAGAGTTTCACTAGATTAGGCATCTAGATTGATAGTGGTGTGTTGAATATTGTACATTTCGGCACTCAGATATATGTACCATATTTTAAAAAGGACTGGGTAAAAAAACACTGGGAGCACACCAAGCACTGTTCGAGAAATAAATAACATGGAACTGGATTTTAATCTTGGGCAGAGAGATCATTTGTCCTGGGACACATTTTTGTAGCAAATGATGATTAGACGGGCATGTATGGTGGCTGAAGATTTTAGGAAGCCAGTGCAGTGGGAACCTGTATTCAGCAATTTCTGTGCTGGGTGGTTTAATTCTAATTAAACTAGTTGTCAATCACATTCTGTTGTTCTTGCAGCTTTACTTGAACTTGCAATACATCCGCCTTGGGCTCATTATCAGCGTCCTCTTCAGAGCATTCCTGACCTTCCTCTTCCATCTGCTGCATTGAGTCTTTTTCTGAGTGCCTAAATGTATAACATTCAACACACCACTATCAATCTAGATGCCTTTTTGGGGCTGTACAATATCATTCCAGCAGATTTATCCAAGCAGCAGAATCTTTGTATCAGCATGTACACAGTATGCTCTGTTTATATCCTCGTGGACATGTGATCGTTATATTTTCTTTTAGGCACAGTTTGTGGTTTTGAAGTGGTGCCATGAGCGACAGCTCAAGAAGCTATCCTTGGTCTCCAAGCATCCATTGAATGAAAATCCATTCACTAAAAGTTGACTGCCATAGGATGAATGCGTCTTGACAACTCCCAGAGTACCTGCCACTCGTAGTACTGTTGATCACATACAACCTTTACATTAATTGAATGGAAGCCCATCTTCCGATTTATAAATGCCACAGTATTCTTAAAAAGAGACAGCATGGCCAACTGGGTATAAGGCCCTGACTCTTTGAAATCCCAGCAACATAAAAAAATGAAGTGTCCTGTCCTGCAGTCGGTTAATTTCCTGAAGAAAAGTGATAAGTTGATTCACCCTGGCTAACAAGGCATCAGGGCCTTGATGTATACAGTGGTGCAATGCAGACTGGCTGATCTGACGGATGTCTCCCCAGGGAGATTAAAAGGAGCCAGTTGCACAGAAATTCAAGGCAATACTGACTTTCCGAGTCATGGGCACAGCTGTCACGGTGGTTAACCCCCGAGGTTATGTGCAATATATCTTACGGTGATTAAGTGAAAGAGTTTGGAAATGGTCTATGTTTTAACCGTTAGATAGCCGCAGATAGATACGAGTAAATGAAAATGATGTCTTTATTTGTCTGATTGCACTCTATACTGGGGTTCACTGATGTCTTTATTTGTCTGATTGCACTCTTTACTGGGGTTCACTGAAGTCTTTACTTGTCTGATTGCACTCTTTACTGGGGTTCACTGATGTCTTTATTTGTCTGAATGCACTCTTTACTGGGGTTCACTGATGTCTTTACTTGTCTAATTGCATTCATTACTGGGGTTCACTGATGTCTTTACTTGTCTAATTGCATTCATTACTGGGGTTCACTGATGTCTTTACTTGTCTAATTGCATTCATTACTGGGGTTCACTGATGTCTTTACTTGTCTAATTGCACTCTTTACTGGGGGTCACTGATGACTTTACTTGTCTGAGTGCACTCTTTACTGGGGTTCACAGATATCATTACTTGTCTGATTGCACTCTTTACTGGGGTTCACTGATGTCTTTACTTGTCTGAGTGCACTCTTTACTGGGGTTCACTGATGTCTTTACTTGAATGATTTCACTCTTTACTGGGGTTCACTGATGTCTTTACTTGACTGATTTCACTCTTTACTGGGGTTCACTGACGACTTTACTTGACTGATTTCACTCTTTACTGGGGTTCACTGATGTCTTTACTTGACTGATTTCATTCTTTACTGGGGTTCACTGACGACTTTACTTGACTGATTTCACTCTTTACTGGGGTTCACTGATGTCTTTACTTGACTGATTTCACTCTTTACTGGGGTTCACTGATGACTTTACTTGACTGATTTCACTCTTTACTGGGGTTCACTGATGACTTTACTTGACTGATTTCACTCTTTACTGGGGTTCACTGATGTCTTTACTTGACTGATTTCACCCTTTACTGGGGTTCACTGATGACTTTACTTGACTGATTTCACCCTTTACTGGGGTTCACTGATGACTTTACTTGACTGATTTCACTCTTTACTGGGGTTCACTGACGACTTTACTTGTCGGATTTCACTCTTTACTGGGGTTCACTGATGACTTTACTTGTCTGATTTCACTCTTTACTGGGGTTCACTGACGACTTTACTTGACTGATTTCACTCTTTACCGGGGTTCACTGATGTCTTTACTTGTCGGATTTCACTCTTTACTGGGGTTCACTGACGACTTTACTTGTCGGATTTCACTCTTTACCGGGGTTCACTGATGTCTTTACTTGACTGATTTCAATCTTTACTGGGGTTCACTGATGTCTTTACTTGTCTAATTGCATTCATTACTGGGGTTCACTGATGTCTTTACTTGTCTAATTGCACTCTTTACTGGGGTTCACTGATGTCTTTACTTGTCGGATTTCACTCTTTACTGGGGTTCACTGATGACTTTACTTGTCGGATTTCACTCTTTACTGGGGTTCACTGATGTCTTTACTTGACTGATTTCACTCTTTACTGGGGTTCACTGATGTCTTTACTTGACTGATTTCACTCTTTACCGGGGTTCACTGATGTCTTTACTTGTCTAATTGCACTCTTTACTGGGGTTCACTGATGTCTTTACTTGTCGGATTTCACTCTTTACTGGGGTTCACTGATGACTTTACTTGTCGGATTTCACTCTTTACTGGGGTTCACTGACGACTTTACTTGTCGGATTTCACTCTTTACTGGGGTTCACTGATGACTTTACTTGACTGATTTCACTCTTTACTGGGGTTCACTGATGTCTTTACTTGACTGATTTCACTCTTTACTGGGGTTCACTGATGACTTTACTTGTCGGATTTCACTCTTTACTGGGGTTCACTGATGTCTTTACTTGACTGATTTCACTCTTTACTGGGGTTCACTGATGTCTTTACTTGACTGATTTCACTCTTTACTGGGGTTCACTGATGACTTTACTTGTCGGATTTCACTCTTTACTGGGGTTCACTGATGACTTTACTTGTCGGATTTCACTCTTTACCGGGGTTCACTGATGTCTTTACTTGACTGATTTCACTCTTTACCGGGGTTCACTGACGACTTTACTTGTCGGATTTTACTCTTTACCGGGGTTCACTGACGACTTTACTTGTCTGAAAACGTTCTTTACTGGGGTTCACTGATGTCTTTACTTGACTGATTTCACTCTTTACTGGGGTTCACTGATGTCTTTACTTGTCGGATTTCACTCTTTACCGGGGTTCACTGACGACTTTACTTGTCTGAAAACGTTCTTTACTGGGGTTCACTGATGTCTTTACTTGACTGATTTCACTCTTTACTGGGGTTCACTGATGTCTTTACTTGACTGATTTCACTCTTTACTGGGGTTCACTGATGTCTTTACTTATCGGATTTCACTCTTTACCGGGGTTCACTGACGACTTTACTTGTCTGAAAACGTTCTTTACTGGGGTTCACTGATGTCTTTACTTGACTGATTTCACTCTTTACTGGGGTTCACTGATGTCTTTACTTGTCGGATTCCACTCTTTACCGGGGTTCACTGACGACTTTACTTGTCTGAAAACGTTCTTTACTGGGGTTCACTGATGTCTTTACTTGACTGATTTCACTCTTTACTGGGGTTCACTGATGTCTTTACTTGACTGATTTCACTCTTTACTGGGGTTCACTGATGTCTTTACTTGACTGATTTCACTCTTTACTGGGGTTCACTGATGACTTTACTTGTCTGATTTCACTCTTTACTGGGGTTCACTGATGACTTTACTTGTCTGATTTCACTCTTTACTGGGGTTCACTGATGTCTTTACTTGTCGGATTTCACTCTTTACCGGGGTTCACTGACGACTTTACTTGTCTGAAAACGTTCTTTACTGGGGTTCACTGATGTCTTTACTTGACTGATTTCACTCTTTACTGGGGTTCACTGATGTCTTTACTTGACTGATTTCACTCTTTACTGGGGTTCACTGATGTCTTTACTTGACTGATTTCACTCTTTACTGGGGTTCACTGATGACTTTACTTGTCTGATTTCACTCTTTACTGGGGTTCACTGATGACTTTACTTGTCTGATTTCACTCTTTACTGGGGTTCACTGATGTCTTTACTTGTCTGAGTGCACTCTTTACTGGGGTTCACTGATGTCTTTACTTGACTGATTTCACTCTTTACTGGGGTTCACTGACGACTTTACTTGTCTGAGTGCACTCTTTACTGGGGTTCACTGATGACTTTACTTGTCGGATTTCACTCTTTACTGGGGTTCACTGATGACTTTACTTGTCGGATTTCACTCTTTACTGGGGTTCACTGATGTCTTTACTTGACTGATTTCACTCTTTACCGGGGTTCACTGATGACTTTACTTGTCGGATTTCACTCTTTACTGGGGTTCACTGATGTCTTTACTTGTCGGATTTCACTCTTTACCGGGGTTCACTGACGACTTTACTTGTCTGAAAACGTTCTTTACTGGGGTTCACTGATGTCTTTACTTGACTGATTTCACTCTTTACTGGGGTTCACTGATGACTTTACTTGTCTGATTTCACTCTTTACTGGGGTTCACTGATGTCTTTACTTGACTGATTTCACTCTTTACTGGGGTTTACTGATGTCTTTACTTGACTGATTTCACTCTTTACTGGGGTTCACTGATGTCTTTACTTGACTGATTTCACTCTTTACTGGGGTTCACTGATGTCTTTACTTGACTGATTTCACTCTTTACTGGGGTTCACTGATGACTTTACTTGTCTGATTTCACTCTTTACTGGGGTTCACTGACGACTTTACTTGACTGATTTCACTCTTTACCGGGGTTCACTGATGTCTTTACTTGTCGGATTTCACTCTTTACTGGGGTTCACTGATGTCTTTACTTGTCGGATTTCACTCTTTACTGGGGTTCACTGACGACTTCACTTGTCTGAGTGCACTCTTTACTGGGGTTCACTGACGACTTTACTTGACTGATTTCACTCTTTACTGGGGTTCACTGACGACTTTACTTGACTGATTTCACTCTTTACTGGGTTTCACTGATGACTTTGCTTGTCTGATTGCACTCTTTACCGGGGTTCACCAATGATGCTACTTGTGTTGATTTAAATCTGAAAATGATTTTGACTGAACAGAACATGGCAACAGAAGCAACTCAGATTTTGCAAAACTTCAGGCTGAGCATAACCACTTACCTGCCGTCCCCATCCCCCACCCCCTCAGAAAAATCCCAATGCTTTCTGTTTTCCAGTGATGCTTTGTATGAGACCCTCTAATCCACAGGAGGATAACAAGAAAGGAACTGTAAGTCAGATATGGAACAACGAACCACAAATGATTTATTTGCCCAGATTTAATGTCAGGCTTAAAGAGATGAAATTTAAATTACTGTCAGATACTCAAGTAAACAGGACCAGATTCTAAACACAATCCTACTGATAGCTGTTTCCAACATCATGATAAATCATTTCATCACACTGAAGGTCTCACTTTAGAAAGAAGTTGACAGCATCAACTAGAATCATACAACAGAGAAGGAGGCCAATTGGCCTATCATGTCTGTGCCTGCTCTTTGAAAGAGCTATCCAATTAGTCCCACCATCCTGCTCTTTGCCCATAGCCCTGCAAATTTCTCCTTTCAAATATATATACAATTCCCTTTTGAAAGATGCTCTTGAATCTGCTTCCACCACCCTTTCAGGCAGTGTATTCCAGATCATAACAAGTTGCTACGTAAAAACATTTCTGTTTATCCCCTCTCTGGTTCTATTGCCAATTATCTTAAATTGGTGTTCTCTGGTTACCGATCCTTCTGCCACTGAAAACAGTTTCTCTTTATTTACTCTATCAAAACCCTTCATGACTTTGAACAGCTCGATTAAATTTCCCCTTAACCTTCTCTGCTGTAACAGCAACCCCAGCTTCATTGGTCTCTCCACATAACTGAAGTCCCTCATCTCTGGTACCATTCTGGTAAATCTCCTCTGCACCCTGTCTAAGGCCTTGACATCCTTCCTGAAGTGTGGCGCCCAGACTTTAACAATACTCCAGCTGGGGCCTAACCAGTGATTTATAAAAGTTTAGCGTAATTTCCTTGCTTTTGTGCTCTATGCCATGGTTCGTAAAGTCCAGAATCGGATATGCTTTTTTAACAGCCTTCTCAACTTGTCATGCCACCTTCAAAGATTTTTGTCTTGTATGTACTGTGTGCAGATTTCATTCTTATTCTAGCAACTATATGCAAGGTGAGTTTTAAAAACAGGTGTCTCGTAACATTTTTATTTAGGAAATTATATAATTTATCACACCCATTCATCAAGTGAGGGATGTCAGTGCTTTCTTTACCCACTGTCGGCATCAAGCATGTCCAAGCTCTGTGGGTTAGATACAGATTAAAGTTCGCTCTATACTGCCTCAACAATTTAGCTTTATCATGCTTGCCAGCCTGAGAAGAGCATTCGCTGTTCCACCAGTGACACATTTTTTTTCCTATGTGAGTTATTCTGTGGCATGAATGAGATTGCCAGTTTAATACCAGTTGCTGTTGAATTGCGAGCAAATCTGTATTTTGCTTCAGGTTAATCCCTACACTAAAGCTGGCCGCACTCATTTCACAAAAGAACCTTACTGTGACCAGAAGCAAATTTCAACCCCTCCGTGTATGCAGGATTTTGAGCTTAGTTCCCAATGATGGAAGGATAGTGTTCTAAATCCAGGAGGAGTCTCATTTATGAGTGCAACCTTTCACCCTCGCTCCTCAGCTCTGCATTCACATAGTTTAGTGCCACCACTTTTTCAGCATTTTTCAGATTTTGGATAGACAATTGGCTGAAAAGGCTTCTTCTCAATAACTCTAACGATGATTGAAGGTAACCAGTGATGAAGCAGCATCAGTAGTAATAGGAACTGAGTTTAATTCATGAACAAACTTTCCATGTAATCTCTGTGATGGACATAGTTTACCTTTTTGATCACCAGATTTATATTTTTGGCACAAGGCAATGCCTTGAGTCTGACTCATGTCTGAAAATCTCATATCTGCCATCTTCCCAACATCTGTTTAAACACCCAATTCCCCTCAAACATGTTAACCATACACATCATTTAAGTTAAATACAATGAGGATTGCTAAAGAAAATGCTCCCAATACAGTATTTAGTCAAGAGTTTTAAATGATTTAATGAACATCCTAGTGATGGGTGCAGCTTTCCTCTTGCACGCTTTGGTCATTGTTCTTTCTGAGAAACTGAAGATGTATTTTGCTCTGTCTGATGATAAACAATCATTAACTTTAATGTAACCGCTTTTGTCCTAGGGCACCGTGTAATGGATATAAAAATGGCACAGTTCAGGCAGACTGGAGGTTTATCTATGAGAGTGAGAGTCAGGGGTTGGCACAGCTCACAAGATAGTTACAGATGAAGGCCATTCAGCTCATCTTAGTTCATGAATTCAGAAAGATCCTCAAGTTCTCCCCACTTCAGCATCCAATTTTTCTTAAAAGATTTCAGGGTTTTGATCTTTATCATTCCTCCTAGAAATCTATTCTATATGTTGACCACTCTTTTTGTCAAGACTTTCCTGACATCATCAGTCTTCAATTTATTTCTTGCTAGCTTGTCTGACTCCTCTGCTATTAATTTATAGCATGGTTACATAAAAACACAAGAATGAATTCCATGTTCCTTTGCAATTTAATTTAATGTTCTAGATTTAGCTTTGGCCTTCCCTAAACTATCTTATTTTACCTTATAAAATCCAAGCTAGGTCAGGAGACCTGCAAGTTGTAACATCATATCTCATCATAACCGCTGACTGTCACGCAATAACTAACAGAGCAGACGAGGAGACACAAGGGTACAATTTTTGGAAAATGACAGGTACGAGATACCAAGGTTTTTCTGAGTAGCTGTCAAGTGGTGTATTTTCCATGAAGTCTGAAAGATGACAAACCAGTTTTCCAGCTGAATTCTCCATCTAGCTGTCTGAGATGATTATCATGAAACATTATACGGAGCCAGCATAATCTTTTATAACTTGGTTCAATGTGGAATTCATTCTTGTGTTTTTATGTAACCATGCTATAAATTAATAGCAGAGGAGTCAGACAAGCTGGGAGAATAGGTGAAGGTATTCATGGTGGATTAGTGCAGCCAAAAAAGCTCAAGCAATGTTGGAATACTTGGCATAGAAGCATAAACAATATGAAGCAAAGAGCCATTAGTTGCGGTTTGGTAACGAGTGATGGGAGAGAGCTGAAGTGAGACAACTTGTTCTTAGTCAATGGGTTGAATGTAGATAGACTAAGGAATTTGTGATTGGTAAGATGGAGGGTTTTAATGAGGGTCTATAGTTTAGGTCAATTCATAGAATCATACACCACAGAAGGAAGCCATTCGGCCCATCATGTCTGTGCCAGCTCTTTGAAAGAGCTATCCAATTAGTCCCACTCCCCTGCTCTTTCCCCATAGCTGTGCACATTTCTCCCTTTCAAATATATATCCAATTCCCTTTTGAGAGTTACTATTGAATCTGCATCCACCACCTTTTCAGGTGTGTATTCCAGATCAAAACAACTTGCTGCATGAGAATATTTCTCCTCATTTCTCCCCTGGATTTTTTGCCAATTATCTTAAATCTGTGTCCTCTGGTTACCGACCCTCCTGCCTATGGAAACAGTTTCTCCCCATCTACTCTATCAAAACACCTCAAGTTTGAACACCTCTATTAAATCGCCCCTTAAGTTTCTCTGCTCTAAGGAGAACAATCCCAGCTTCTCTAGTCTCTCCACGTAACTGAACTCCCTCAACCTTGGTACCATTCTGGGAAATCTCCTCTGCACCCTCTCTAAGGCCTTGACATCCTTCCTGAACTGTGGTGCCCAGAATTGGACACTAGACTCTGGCTGAGGCTTACCAGTAATTTAAAAAAGCTTATCATAACCATACCATGGGGGACATCACTATATACTTCCCACCAGTCTTATAAACAACCATTCACCACTACTCTCTGCTTTCTGTCTCTTAGCCAATTTCCTATCCACATTGCCACTGCCCCTTTAATCCCATGGGCTTCAATTTTGCTAACAAGTCTATATGTGGCACTTTATCAAATGCCTTTTGAAAGTCCATATACACAACTTCAACCGCACTACCCTCATCAACTCTCTCAGTTACGTCATTGAAGCACTCAATCAAATTTGTCAGACACCATTTGCCTTTAACAAATCCACATTGGCTATGATTTATTATCCATGTTCTTCCATGTGACAATTAATTTTATCCTGGATTATGGTCTCTAGAAGTTTCCCCACCACCGACATTAGGCTGACCGGCCTGAAATCATTTTCAAACTTTTTCATGTGTGACACCCCGAAAATATTGACACAGTCCCAGTGATACCCCCCCCCCCCCCACCCACCCCCAACCTCCCCTCCCTACAAATATTAACACACTCCTGGGGATCCTCTGACCAAGCTTCTGAAAGACAGTGTTTGCTAACCAAAGGAAAACAGAAGCCTCACTGCTAGCTCTATGCAGTGTTTCATGATTTCTGACCCTAGATGACGGCTAGATGGAGACTTCAGCTGGAAAACTGGTTTGCCATCTCTCAGACTTCATGGAAAATACACCACCTGACAGCTGCTCAGGGAAGCCTTGGTATCTCATACCTGTCATCTGCCATAAATGTACCCATGAGTCTCGTCATCTGTTCTATTGACTATCAGTGTACAGAAACAGATGTACTACCGTAATGTGGTAGTACATCAACAAATACAGAAAATATGGAAGCTCAGAATTCTCAAATCTGATGACCTTGTTCTCCCCCCTCCCCTCAGAATTCCTTCACAGACTCCTTGAGAACCAGGACCTCATGAAAACCCATAGTTTAGGTTATATTTCTTGAGGTGTTGTCTTCAAGACTTATAAACTTCATGAAGATGGTAGGAGTTTGAAGGATTCTGCAGATCTTCAGCTGTATCGTTCCCTGCCCCTCTAAATCTAACTGAAGACAATCTCCAAAATCAGTTAAAAGAAAGACTTGCATTTGTATTGTGCTTTTCATGACCTCAGGACATCCCAAAGTGCTTTACTTTTTGAAGTGAAGTCACTGTTGTAATGTAGGAAACACGGCAGCCACATCAACGTCCCACAAAACAACAATGTAATAATGACCAGATAATCTGTTTCTTTAGTGATGTTGGTTGAGGGATAAATAGTGCCATGGGATCTTTTACGTCCGCCTGAGAAGGCAGACGGGCCTTGGTTTAACGTCTTATCCGAAAGACTATTTGCTTTGCACAATACAAACAGACAGTATTGTATAGCTACCTTGATGCTCGGTGTTTTAAAGATGGTGGGGTCCATTTTTTCTTCAACCACCGAATCGATGTTGGAGAGGCTCGCACCATTTTGATGCTTGGGCCTCATTACCGTATCGCAGGCAAGCTGCCCACGAGTTTTCCAACATTAACAGGCAGCTTGCCAATGAGGGGGGGTGGGATTTCCAATCATCATAAAAAGAGAGGCAACATCTCCTAAAGCGAGACAATAAGGTTAGTACTGGAGCACGTTGCGTTCATATTGTTCATCGAAAATGTCACGAGAAAGGGCTCCACGATGCTCTGATGCAGCTCTGGAGATTTTACTGCAGGAAGGGAGGGCAGCAAGGACATTCTGCTCCCCTCTAAAAAGGCTTGCAATCCCAGGCAAAACCTGCAGCAGGTATGGATCGACATCTCAAGGGAAAGAAAGACCTGATGCAGGCTGTCTCTATCCACAATAACTGCGGGCCATTTAGTACTAGAGCAGACCATAGTCCAAGCCAGACTCTACAACCTGCTTTAAGCTTCAATAAGAAAACAGAGTAAAATTACATTTTAAAAATGCAAATCCTTTAACTTTTATAAAGACAATGGTGCGGGAAGACAAATTGCTAAAATAAATTGTAGACAACGGTCTTACATTTGCAGCCTGAATTGCAACTGGTAATTATCTTGGAAGTAAGAATTGATAATCTACCTGTTCTTTGATTACAATGTCTAATTGCAGGGTAGAACACAAAGCAGAAAAAGTTTAAATAACTCAGATTAATCACACACTTTAAAATGTTAGCTCCTGTGACAGTTGCATTACTTCTGTGGGTGCTGTAATTTTAAAATAGTTGACACGTAAAGTGCCGCTATCACAACAAATCGAAGCTTTGCTGTGATAATATTAACTCCTTCCCCAGCTAGCTGCATTCATTGAAAAGCTGTTTCTGGCTGCTGTCAAATCATGTTTGAAGGTTGCTAATTATTTGATTTTAAAACAAGAAAGGGTCAGCCAATCCTAGTCAAACTAAACTGTAGTATTTTCCAACATGTAGCAGGGCAAGTACATTCAACTTTCAGATAGCTGAAAATAATTGCTTTTCAAGAATTGATGACCCCAGTGCCAGCCGAATGAAACCGCTGAGGTAAAGCTAAACCGAGTTTCTACTCCATTTATTTCACTGTAAACAAAGTGACAGTAGTCCTATCAGAGACAACGAGACTCCTCCGGGACAGGTTGTGCATGGTGCTTACAATCGCTTGATGCAGGCGACAGCAAAGATGAACAGCGGTCAGCGGTGGCACACATCACACAGTCATCGTCATGGATACTGTACGGGCTGGGAACACGCTTCAGCTTTGCTGGCCTGTCATACCTTCTCTTAATATTGGGGAAGGGTCGACCAGGCTGCTGTTTGCAACTTTGGAGCAATTGTGTCAGTATGAATCTCGCTGTGGGCAGTGTAAATGTGGCAGATCCAGAGGGAAGGGAACTGGATTTTACCAGAGAACATTTTCCAGTGGAAGCAGTTCTGTAATATAAATAGAGTTTCACATCCAGCTGGTTGTGAGAGTAAAGTTCATACATTAACACTTATATTACTAGGAGCTTTGAAAGTGTACTCTGATCTATGGTTGCTAACGATGGATACCTGAAAGTACAATTCAGAAGTCTTTTTTTTTGTGCATACTAGTTTCTGAAAAATTAACATGATGACATTTTACTTTGAGCCACAGGTCCATCTTCATGCTAAACACAAGTCTGATGGACAGACATTATTTTCTTTTGATGCAGGTAAGAATATCCCATTGCTTTTCACCATGATTCCTAAACTGTATAGATATCTGCACACTTGCCAGTGTCTCTTATGTGCCCCTTGTTGAACTGATCATTAGAGGTAATAATGGAGCAGACATTTTGGCCTAGAAATTCGACCATGCAGGGCCCGTTTCACAGCCTCCTAAGCCTCCAACATGGCGGGCAGGAAGCACACGCTCATTACGAGCTGGAAGTGTGCAGCCCGCCATATTGGAATGGGGGAAAAAATTCAGAGTCCAGGCCTGAAACGGACATAATCCCTTTGCATATAAAAATATGTTTGAGGCCCCCTCTGCAATACTGGTTTGCTCTGAGGCAGCTGGCACTGATTGCATTCAGGAAAGCCAGGTCTACATCTGGCCTAACAGGCCACAACCAACAAAGTAAGTGTTTAAAAATGCTTACCTGAATGAGCCACTGCTAGTCAACCCCCACCTCCCCAATTGCTGCTGTTACCCCTCCCCAATCCCGCCCTCTGCCCTCCCCGACCATGGCCTCTGCCTGCCTCAATTGCCGCCAACCGTTGCCCTTTCACCCGACCACCGTTACCCTCCTGACCTGGTCGCCCTCCCTTCCGACCAGATCGCACCCCTTCCCGGTCACCCCATTCCCAGTCAGCCCCTTCCTGGTCACCTCCCCTTCCCATTCCCCTTTGGCCACTCACCTGAGGGCCACTCCTGGCGTTGATTCCCCTTCGCCAGCGAGCTGCCTATTAGACGTCCACGGCTTGTCGGCTCGATGATATCGGGGCCCCAATTCCAATATCACATGCACCTCAGGCTTCTCCATTCAGGAAAATACCATCTTTTATATCAACTCAGGGGTACCGACTGATGCCTGTTGAGGAATTCTGCAAACTGCACATGCTCAGAATGCACAGGCTTGCTTGCAAACTCTCTCAGTTATACTGGAGAAAAACTAGCTAGTCAAAGGCCAGGCTTTCGAGACAGGCTGAGGTCTTGAGGCAAAAACTTTAAGGAAGGCATTAAAAGACACAAAATGTCATTTAATCATGTTATTGTGTAATATGTAATTTAATTTTTTTTTTAAAAAACCTTATTTTGGATATTAGATATTTCAGCTACTATGAAAAAAATGGTGAACAAAATATTTTTTCAAAAAGTTGTTAAGTGTATTGATTGGTTCACCTTTTCAAACATTTTTATTGTTAAGTTCTCTTGATTGGTCATTCAGGATTGGTTATTTTCACAACTCTGTAGAAATTTCACGTTGGCAATTTTCCAGCCACTTACCCTGCTTTTGGTTTGTGCGTCCCCTACCTCTTCTGTTCTGATTTGCCACTGTTTTACTTTGAGCCAATCAACAAAGTGTGATGGTGAAATGTTGATACCAAACGTTGACACTTTATCAAACTTGATATATAAAGGGTTACTCAAACACCATGGCACAGGAAGCAAGGTTAATGTGCACAGGAACTGTGTACCATACAACTCGCCAAGGCTTCTTCGACAGCACCTCCCAAACCCGCGACCTCTACCACCTAGAAGGACAAGAGCAGCAGGCACATGGGAACAACACCATCTGCACGCCATCCCGACTTGGAAATATATCGCCGTTCCTTCATCGTCACTGGGTCAAAATCCTGGAACTCCCTTCCTAACAGCACTGTGGGAGAACCTTCACCACACGGACTGCAGCGGTTCAAGAAGGCGGCTCACCACCACCTTCTCAACGGCAATTAGGGATGGGCAATAAATGCTGGCCTTGCCAGCGATGCCCACATCCCATGAACGAATAAAAAAAATACACAAGATATTTAACATGTCATAGATAGATAGAAGAATCATAAATTAATTGAGTGGACTATACTTCCTTTTCAACTGTCATAAAAAGTACATCCCCCTAGATTAGATCATTGAAACAATATTCAATAAATATATAATCCAAAACACACATTCATGCTCAAGCAACCAGCCATAGAAACCTGCATGAATGTGGTCTATAATATGTTAACTGGGTCCGTCCAGCAGTATTAAAAGTGAGGTATTACAAATCAGTCACAGCTATATTGCAAAATGGGCATAGCTGCAGATGAACAAAATCGACTTCTGCCCTTTTTGCAGATGGCTCCAAACTCATCTTCATTTTAATAGCTTCTGTACTAAAGAAAGCTCAGTTTATGCTTAACTTCAGTCAAACAAAATGATCTGGAAGATTGTCTTTTATGAACAGGGAGAAAAAAAGTCAGTATGTTTCAGAGATTAGTCACAGAGTAGCTATACACTTAGTTAAATCTTGCATTCTTTTATTGGGAAAACCAAGTCAACTATAAAACAGATACTGTGACAAGGTGGTGGAAAAATTAATTTACTGCATTTGCTATGAGTTCTGAAACATTAATTTTCTTTCAATTTTCGCTAATGCCTGTGCCCAGTGTAAGATTGTATCCTTGCTCATAGTATAGAGGGCAAGTGAAATAGCTATAATGGCGTCTGCATGTGTATCTTTTTTCTTTTATATGATTGTATGTAATTAAATACTCTGGTGCTGGATGTATGAAGTGAGCAGGACTGATATCAGGGCAGGGAGCTCTTAGATCACATCAACTTGCAAGAAAGGCAGCCTCAGCATTCCGCCTTCTGGCTTGTTTACACGTTCAAGCTAACAGATGAAACAAACAAACATTCCTGACCTAGTTAGGACTGGGACCCTTATAAGATACCGGGTAGCCATAAACAATGGAGCTTACAAGGCACATCCATGAAACCTGTCCTGGAATCTGAAGGAGTCAAGGGAGGCCTGGAGCAGTAGGGACTCCCAGCCTTGACACAAAGGCAAGTTTAGATAAGATGAGGCAAAACAGTCTTGAGCCACTGTATAAGGTGATGATTGGTTAAAACTAGAGGTGGGACTCAAGCTGTTTCTCCAGACCCCTGAAAGGTGGAAGATAACAGGAGAGGCTGACCCCTTAATCTTAAAGAAACAAAGAACTTGAGGCACCATTGGCCACCTCGCCCTTTTGGGAGACCCCAACAGGGCAAGGGCCCATCTCAATAGCTAACCCTGGGTCCACCCCCAAAAGTGGCATAAAAGGAGCACCCTGCACTGTTAATAGATTGTAGAGACTTGGCAGGAGTAACAAATGGTGACGTTGGAGACCAGCCAAACAGCTATTCGACATTTCAACAAATGATCCGGATCAACAGAAGTAGCTCCAGGCACAGCACGACTGAGGACGAGGAGTCCAAGAGGTCGCCCCAAGCGGGGCACAAGGCGTGTGAATCGACAAAGATACCCCAGGCGGGGTGGGAAGCGCTTTCTTCAAGACTCGTAGACAGACATGACTCTACCCAGTGCAGAACGGGTGATATGATCTCTTGCTCTGTGTTGTAAACCACTGCCCAACAATGCGTGTGTTGGTTCCTTTGTGAAGTTCAATAAAGGACCTTTTTACCAAACTGAAGTCACGTCAATTACCGGCAACTCAGAGTAAAATCTCACACCAGTAAAAGTATGAAGATCCCAAAAAACCATAGTAAATTAATTTATCATATATGTTGCACCAAAACACTGATAAAAATTCAAAGTATAAAACAAAATTGTTTTGAAAACGTAGAAGAATTATTTAAAGGTGAAGCCTCGTGTCAGTAAATGATCAAATAACTGCCCATTACTCTGCCAGTGCCTCTGTGAATTTATCCAATCAGCAACTGGGCTATGCAGACCAGGCACGTACCAGGTTCGATCAGCCCGCCTATGACGAATTAGATGATCTAAGCTGGGTAGCAGTAGGAGTGCTACAGTTAAACTCAGATTTGCTGGTTAGATAGAAAACAAAAATCATTCCTACTTGCTGTCTCGGGACCTATGCTAGAGGTGTAAATGTGTGCATACAGGGCAAGGATGGATTAACCTCAGCTGACATGCTCCCTCAGACAAATTGTCTACAGATACTCCCTCTCGCAGCTCAAATGTGAATACGTGAATGGCCACTTGGGGAACCATCCATCATCAAGAGGTCAAGACCTTGAGGAGCAAATGGGGAGAGAGAAAGTTGGCAGGGAAAATTGGCTAGAAAATAAAAGCATAATGGCCATGCATTTATGAGGACACAGACCAATTTATTGTTTTCTGTCCCTTGACAGATTAACTCAATCATTTTTCAAGGGATTGGGTGGTACTGTTGCTAAAATAAAGTGCTATCACCTCTGGGACTTGAGTTGAAAACTATCCCAGACCGACAGGGAAAAAGGCTGCTTTCAGTTGTAAGTCCTAAGTGACATGAGTTTGGCCAGTCTCACTGCAGTTCTAGTGAGTCAGGTCCACTGCAGAAATCTCACATAAACAAAAGATGCCTGCTTTGGATCAATGGAATATGGTGGTAAAGTGGCTTAGTAGGGAATAGTCTTAGGGTTAGAGAACACTATCAGTGCATTTAAAGGGGGCTTTACTCCGCCCATGCTCTCTCTAACTTTGTAGTGCTTGATGCTAATTACAAAAACTGGCAAAATATTATTTTCCAACACCAACATCCTTCACTTTTCTATGTCTATTTTTTTGTTTCCTTGACTAACATTCAAATGGTGTCTTTGGTTTTACAGATAATTAGTTTGCTGATTTGAATAGCAAGGTTTTCGGTTGATCGAAATAATTGGCTTCTTCCTCTGTTACAACTTATACATTCAGCGCAGACATGTGGATTGTTCATAACTCACCGTCAACCTTCTGTAAATCAAACCTTGTATTTTGTGAAGTTGGTCTTGATTGTATTTATGCATGAAGTATTGTTTGAACTGTAGCAATCTATTAATCAGAAAGTTGCACGAGGTATTATTTGATTTGGGAAATAAAGCATCTGAGGCTTCTCGAAAGTGTTGATTTTGACACCTTTCAATTTAGTAGTAGGAGCTTTGAGACAGCAGAGGCAGCTTCTGTAAAGTGCTGGTCTGAACAGACAATGAATTATTCTTTGACAAGAAGCTTGTGCTGGGATGGAGGTCAGAAGATAATATAGAGACATCTAAAATTCTAGCAGAGGGGGAGGACATTCGGCCCTTCTTGCTGAATTAGGCTCCTCTTGGGCTAACTTTACACAGGCCCATTTTTCTGCTTCCTCTTCATATCCTTTTATATTCATCTCCTTTAAGTAATTATCAAGATAATTAAGTAGATCAAGGGTGCTGTTTCTCAAAAGAACAAAGTTACTTAAACTAAATCACAAGCCATGTTTACCAAGTGACATCAGCTCATTACAAATTCTCTTTTTGGTTACATACCATCAGCATTTATCATCTGTTATAGCCGATTTTATTAGAGTTGTTGCCAATGCAAACTGTATTTCACACCCATTACTGGTGTCAAATTGGGAGATATTGTTGTGTGGAAATTATATTTTAGATTTTATTCATGTATTTTATGTTGGCAGCAATTACTGTGACTGATTTCAGATGACAGTGACTTTTTTGTTCTGATTTTTCTTGTTTTTCTAAAGGGTGGGGGTTATTATAACCCAAACAAATTTTATTCTCCAGACTCTTAAGGGAGAAGTTTAACCCTACTCGCCCGGCGGAAACTGAGCGAGTGGGCGGGCATTTCAAATCAGCTGGGTGACGCTCTGTTATTTTACTTGCTCTTCTGAACAGGTGACAAGGGCACCTGCCGAAAGCCGGTGGGGTCCTTCTTTACATATGCAGATTGAGGTTCGATGACGTTATCAGGCCTCGGCTGCAATTTTAACTGTGGTTTCACCGCCAGGTAAAGATGGCAGTCGGAGGATCCGGGACCAGAAGAGGCCCAAGCAGGCAAGTTTGAGCATCTCCTGGCCCCACAAGGAAAGTTTAGGCTTCCCCTGCCCTGGACTCCTCCAAAACACCCTCCCTGCAACTTATATTTCCTTTGGCGCTGAAAGGCAGCCTCATGCTGCCTGAAATTCCTCTCCCGCCCACTGGCCAGCCTCCACTTTCCACCCATTCCAGGCGGGCAGTTGACCGGCAGCATGCATCAAGTTTCATCGAGTCTGCAGCACAGAAACAGACCATTCGGCTCAACTGGTCCATGCCGGCGTTCATGCTCCACACGAGCCTCCTCCCTCCCTACTTCATCTACCCCTATCAGCATACCCTTCCATTCCTTTCTCCCTTGTATCCTTATGTAGCTTTCCCTTAAATGTATCTATGCTATTTGCCTCAACTACTCCTAATGGTAGTGAGTTCCATATTCTTACCACTCTGTAGGTAAAGAAGTTTCTCCTGAATTCCCTATTGGATTTATTAGTGACTATCTTATATTTATGACCTCTAGTTTTGGAGTCTCCCACAATATTGGAAACATTTTCTCTACGTCTACCCTATCAAACCTTTTCGTTATCTTAAAGACCTCTATCAGGTCATCATAACGCTTTTTCTTTTCTAGAGCAAAGAGCTCCAGCCTGTGCAGCTTTTCCTGATAAGGATATCCTCTCAGTTCTGGTATCATCCTTGTGAATCATCTTTGCACCTTTTCTAATGCCTCTATAGCCTTATTATAAAATGGAGACCAGAACCGTGCACTGTAAACCAAGTGTGGTCTAACTAAGATACTATACAAGTTTAACATAACTTCTCTGCTTTTCAATTCTATCCCTCTACAAATTAACCCCAATCCTTGGTTTGCCTTTTTTATGGCCTTATTGACCTGCATCGCTACTTTTAGTGATTTTGTATCTGTACCCTGAGATCCCTTTGCTTCTCTACGCCATTTAGACTCTTATTATCCAAGCAGTATGTGGCCTCCTTATTCTTCCTACCAAAATGCACCACCTCACACCTATCTATATAGAAATTCATTTTCCATTTACACACCCATTCTGCAAGTTTATTAATGTAGAATCATAGAATGGTTACAGCACAGAAGGAGGCCATTTGGCCCCTCAAGCCCGTGCCGGCTCTCTGCAAGAGCAATCCAAATGGTCCCACTCCACTGCCCTTTCCTCATGTCCTTGCAAACTTTTTTCCTTCAAGTACTTATCCACTTCCCTTTTGAAAGCCACAATTGAATCTGCCTCCACCACCCCCTCAGGCAGTGCATTCCAGATCACAACCACTCACTGCGTAAAAAAGTTTTTCCTCATGTCGCCTTTGGTTCTTTTGCCAATCACCTTAAATCTGTGTCCTCCGGTTCTCGACCCTCCCGCCAATGGGAAAAGTTTCTCTCTATCTACTCTGTCTAGGCCCCTCATGATTTGGAACAACTCTATCAAATCTCCTCTTAACCTTCTCTGCTCTAAGGAGAACAAACCCAGCTTCTCCAGTCTATCCACGTAACTGAAGTCCCTCATCCCTGGAACCATTCTAGTAAATCTTTTCTGCACCCTCTCTAAGGCCTTGACATCCTTCCTAAAGTGCGATGTTCAGAATTGAACACAATACTCCAGTTGTGGTCGAACCATTGATTTATAAAGTTTCAACATAACTTCCTTGCTTTTGTACTCTATGCCTCTATTTATAAAGCCCAGGATCCCATATGCTTCTTTAACCGTTTTCTCAACTTGCCCTGCCACCTTCAACGACATGTGTACATATACCCCAAGATTTCTGTGTTCCTGCACCCCCTTTAGAATTGTACCATTTAGTTTATATTGCCTCTCCTCATTCTTCCTGCCAAAATGTATCACTTTGTAGTTCTCTGTATTAAATTTCGTTTGCCACGTGTCCGCCCATTTCTCCAACCTGTCTATATCCTCTTGAAGTCTATCACTATCCTCCTCACTTCTCACTACAGTTCCAAGTTTTGTGTCATCTGCAAATTTTCAAATTGTGCCCTGTACACCCAAGTCCAAGTCATTAATATATATCAAGAAAATCAGTGGTCCTAGTACCAATCCCTGGGGAACACCACTGTATACTTTCCTCCAGTCCGAAAAACAACCGGTCACCAATACTCTCTGTTCCCTGTCACTTAGCCAATTTTGTATCCATGCTGCCACTGCCCCTTTTATTCCATGGGCTTCAACTTTCTGACAAGCCTATTATATGGCACTTTATCAAACGCCTTTTGGAAGTCCATATACACCACATCAACCACATTGTCCTCATCAACCCTCTCTGTTACCTCATCAAAAAACTCAATCATGTTAGTTAAACATGATTTGCCTTTAACAAATCCGTGCTGGCTTTCCTTCATTAATCCACACTTGTCCAAGTGACTGTTAATTCTGTCCCGGATTATCGTTTCCAAAAGCTTCCCCACCACCCAGGTTAAACTGACTGGCCTGTAGTTGCTGGGTTTATCCTAATATCCTTTTTTGAACAAGGGTGTAACATTTGCAATTTTCCAGTCCTCTGGCACCATCCTCGTATCTAAGGAGGATTGGAAGATTATTGCCAGTACCTCCATAATTTCCACCCTTACTTCCCTCAGCAATCTAGGATGCATTCCATCCTGACCTGATGACTTATCTACTTTAAGCCTTTCTAGTACCTCCTCCTTAACTTCTAGCCCATTCAGTATCTCAACTACCTCCTCTTTTAATGTGACTTTGGCAGCATCTTCTTTCTTGGTAAAGACAGATACGAAGTACTCATTTAGTACCTCAGCCATGTCCTCTGCCTCCAAGCGTAGATCTCCTTTTTGGTCCCTAATCGGCCCCACTCCTCCTCTTACTACCCGTTAACTATTTATATGCCTATAGAAGACTTTTGGATTCCCTTTTATGTTAGTTGCCAGTCTATTCTCATACTCTCTCTTTCCCTCTTATTTCCTTTTTCACTTCCCCTCTGAACTTTCTATATTCAGCCTGGTTCTCACTTGTATTATCAACCTGACATCTGTCATACGCCCCCTTTTTCTGCTTCATCTTACTCTCCATCTCTTTCATCATCCAGGGAGCTCTGCTTTTGGTTGCCCTACCTTTCCCCCTTGTGGGAATGTACCTAGACTGTATCTGAACCATCTCCTCTTTAAAGACCGCCCATTGTTTGATTACAGTTTTGCCTGCCAATCTTTGATTCCAATTTACCTGGGCCAGATCCATTCTCAACCCACTGAAATTGCCCCTCCTCCAATCAAGTATTTTTACTCTAGATTTCTCCTTGTCCTTTTCCATAGCTATTCTAAACCTTATGATACTATGATCGCTGTTCCCTAAATGTTCCCCTACTGACACTCGTTCCATTTGACCCACCTCATTCCCCAGAACCAGATCCAGCAATGTCTCCTTCCTCGTTGGGCTGGTAACATACTGATCAAGAAAGTTGTCCTGAATTCACTTCAGAAATTCTTCCCCCTCTCTGCCCTTTACACTATTACAATCCCAGTCTATATTAGGATAATTTAAGTCCCCCATTATCACTACTCTATGGCTTTTTCACTTCTCTGCAATTTCCCTGCAAATTTGCTCCTCTATATCCTTCCCACTAGTTGGTGGCCTATAGAACACCCAGTAGTGTAATGGCACCTCTATTGTTTCTTAACTCTAACCAAATAGATTCTGTCCTTTACCCCTCCAGGATGTCCTCTCTCTCCAGCACTATAATATTCTCTTTAATCAATACTGCCACCCCACTCCTTTCTTTCCTTCCCTATCTTTCCTGAACACTTTGTATCCAGGAATATTTAGTACCCAATCCTGCCCTTTCTTGAGCCAGGTCTCCATTATCGCCAGTACATCTTATTCTCATGTGACTATTTGCACCTGCAGCTCACCAACCTTATTCACCACGCTTCATGCATTTACACACATGCACTGTAAACCTATCTTAGACCTTCTCGTATTCTCTCTTAGTCTGATCCCATCTAATATCATACTATTTCTTACTCTAGTGCTATCTGTCTCTCCCAATCCTTCTATCTGTCTCTCCCAATCCTTTGTGCACCTTGTTTCTCCTTTCCAATGCTACATCCTGGTGCCCCTCGCCCTGCCAAATTAGTGTAACCCTCCCCCACAGCACTAGTTAACCTCCCCATGAAGACATTGGTTCCAGCTCCGTTGAGGTGCAACCCGTCCGGCCTGTACAGGTCCCACCTCCCCCAGAACTGGTCCCAATGCCCCAGGAACCTAAAGCCCTCCCTGCTGCACCATCTCTCCAGCCATGCTATCCTCCTATTTCTATACTCACTAGTGCGTGGCACCGGGAGTAATCCGGTGAGTGCTACTTTTGAGGTCCTGCTTATTAATCTCTTACCTAGCTCCTTAAAATCTACCTGCAGGACCTCATCCCTCTTTCTACCTATGTCGTTGGTAACGATATGAACCACAGCCTCTGGCTGTTCACCCTCCCCCTCCAGAATGTTCTGCAGCCGCTCAGTGTCATCCTGGACCCTGGCACCAGGGAGGCAACGTACCATCCTAGACACATGTATCCGCGAGGCTGAGAGCTATGTGGATAGCACTTTTCAGGAGGTGGTCACCCCATAGCTTAAGAGAGTGCAGGCAAAGAGGGACTGGGTGACTGCCAGGCAGGCAAGGAGGACCAGGCAGGTAGTGCAGGAGTCCCCTGAGGCCACAGAAACGCCTGTCTGTCCCCCTAACTATTGAATCCTCTATCACTTTGCTTTCCTGATCTTCCTCCTCCCCCATACATCTGAGCCACCCGTGGTGCTGTGGACTTGACCGTGGCTGTACTCCCCAGAGGAACCATCGCCTTCACCAGAATATCGGTTAGAGAGCGAGATACCCTCAGGGGACTCCTGCACTACCTGCCTGGTCCTCCTTGTCTGTCTGGCGGTCACCCAGTCCCTCTCTGCCTGCACTCTCTTAAGCTGCGGGGTGACCATCTCCTGAAAAGTGCTATCCACGTAGCTCCCAGCCTCGCGGATACACTGTAGTGACGTCAGCTGCTGCTCAAGCTCCGAAATCCGTTGCTCGAGCTCCTCCAGCTGACGACACTTCCTGTACCTGTGGTTGTCCAGGTTACAGGAAGCAACCTGGAGTTCCCACGTGACACAAGATGTGCACTTGATTGGACTGAGCTGCCCTGCCATGCCTCTATTTGTTAGACTACTAACTAAACTTAACAGAAATAAACAAAAACTTAAGAAAAACATTCACCAGCTACTAACCAATCAGCTCCTTCCCTTCTGCTGCTCCACCCCCAAACTCAAGCCAATCACCTACCTGTTGTCCTGTGACGTCACTTCTTGGTTCTTTTCTATTCCACCGAATGCTCCCTCCCCCTCAGCTCCCACACCCTCCGCTCCCGCCCCCTCCGCCTCCACTCCCGCCACCTCCGCCACCGCTCCCGCCCCCTCCGCCTCCGCTCCCACCGCCTCCGCTCCCGCTCCCACCCCCACCGCCTCCGCTCCCGCCACCTCCGCTCCGCTCCCGCCACCTCCCGCCACCTCCGCTCCCACTCCCATCCCCTCTGCCTCCGCACCCGCTCCCACCGCCTCCGCTCCCTACCCCATCTGCTCCCTCCCCCTCCCCTCTGCTCCCATATTAACACTACCCCACAATTTGGTGTTGTCCACAAATTTTGAAATTGTACTTCCAATTCCTGAGTCTAAATCGTTAATGTAAATTGTGAACAGGTGGTCCCAGCACCAATTCTTGTGGAACAACCCTTCCCACCTTTTGCCAGTCTGAGTAGCTACCCTTAACCCTACTCTCTGTTTTCTATTTTGTAGGCAGCTTGTTATCCATTTTGCTACCTGTCCACTGATGCTCTGGCCTTAGTCATGAGTCTACAGTGCAGTAACTTATCGAAGGCCTTTTGAAAATTCAAATATATTACATCTACTCCACCCCCTTGTCTACTCTATCTGATACCTCTTCAAAGAATTCAATAAGATTGGTCAAACATGACCTTTCCTTTTGAAATCCGTGCTGACTATTCTTTATTATATTTTCATCTTCCAAATGATTTTCTATTACATCTTTGAGTAAAGATTTTATTAGTCCTAGGCCCAACCATCTTCAGCTGCTTCATCAATGACCTTCCCTCCATCATAAGGTCAGAAATGGGGATGTTCGCTGATGATTGCACAGTATTCAGTTCCATTCGCAACCCCTCAGATAATGAAGCAATCCGAGCCTGCATGCAGCAATAGCTGGACAACATCCAGGCTTGGGCTGATAAGTGGCAAGTAACATTCGTGCCAGACAAGTGCCAGGCAATGACCATCTCCAACAAGAGAGGGTCTAACCACCTCCCCTTGACATTCAATGGCATTACCATCACCGAATCCCCCACCATCAACATCCTGGGGGTCACCATTGACCAGAAACTTAACTGGAACAGCCATATAAATACTGTGGCTACAAGAGCAGGTCAGAGGCTGGGTATTCTGCGGCAAGTGACTCACCTCCTGACACCCCAAAGCCTTTCCACCATCTACAAGGCACAAGTCAGGAGTGTGATGGAATACTCTCCACTTGCCTGGATGAGTGCAGCTCCAACAACACTCAAGAAGCTCGACACCATCCAGGACAAAGCAGCCCACTTGATTGGCACCCCATCCACCACCCTAAACATTCACTCCCTTCACCACCGGCACACTGTGGATGCAGTGTGTCCCATCCACAGGATGCACTGCAGCAACTCGCCAAGGCTTCTTCGACAGCACTTCCCAAATCCGCAACCTCTACCACTCTACCACAAGAGCAGCAGGTACATGGGAACAACACCACCTGCACGTTCCCCTCCAAGTCACACAGCATCCCGACTTGGAAATATATCGCCGTTCCTTCAGCATCGCTGGGTCAAAATCCTGGAACTCCCTTCTTAACAGCACTGTGGGAGAACCTTCACCACACGGACTGCAGCAGTTCAAGAAGGCGGCTCACCAACACCTTCTCAAGGGCAATTAGGGATGGGCAATAAATGCCGGCCTTGCCAGCGACGCCCACATCCCATGAATGAATAATAAAAGAAACGAACGTTAAGCTAACTGGTCTATACTTTCCTGGACTTGTTCTATCTCCCTTTTTAAATATGGGAATAACATTAGCTGTCCACCAGTCCTCTGGCACTATTCCCTTTTCTCATGAATTTTGATATATATGTAATAGTGCCTCTGCTATCTTTTCCCTAATTTCTTTTAATATGCGAGCATGCAATCCATCCAGACCAGCGGTTTGATCCTCTCCAAGTTTGATTAGTTTATCAATTATCTCCCCCCTTTCTATCTTAAATGTCATTATATCTTTTTTGACCTCTTCTTCTAACATCATCCCACCTTGTTAGTCTCCCTGGTAAATACTGAAGCAAAGTAACTATTCAATATTTCTGCCATTTCGCTGTCATTACCTGTGAGTTTATCTTGTGCATCCATTTGGATCCCCCATCCTGATTTGTCTTTTGTTATTTATGTGTCTGTAGAGTACTTTACTATTGCTGTTTATATTCCTATCCAAGAAAACTATCCAAAAATTCCTCTCCCTCCCTTATGTGACAGAATGTCTCTAACTCACACTCCAGCTCAAGGACTCTGAGCCAGAGTGTCTCAAGGCAGAGACATTTCCTGCAGATGTGGCAATCTGGGACAGTCTCGCTGTCCACAAACTCCCACATATTACAGTCCCGACACATAGCCTGCACTGCCATTTCTAGTTTTTATTTAGCCGTAATTTAATTCTAGATATAATACAATTACTTGAGATCTAGATTATATTTAATAGATTTAGCTTGATTTCAGGTTAATTTGTAACTAATTAGCTTTGTTTTTTTGTTTATTAACTTCTTTATTTTAGTATCCCCTTATCTCCTATTTATTATTTATGTATACCAGATATTTTATTTAATGCAATTTGGATCCCTTTAATGTTGGTATCCTCTATTTAGTTCATTTTAATTTTATCCCCTTAGGTCTAATTAATTACTCTGATTATTTATTTATATATTCACTTATTTACCATTGCCCCATGGTTTAAATTACATAGCACTTTCTTCGCCCTCTTTCCCTAATTGCCACTCTCACCAAATTCCCATCATCACTCTGTTTAGCAAGTCACTCCGTCTAGTAGATTCACCCAACTCTCACTAAGCTCTGTGCTTATAGCACCCTGGCCTCACTCTGCTGGGGTTGGGTGTGGTGATGGAGTGGGTCGGGGCTGCCGTTAGCCTTGGCCGCACCCCCCCACCAACACCCCCCCCCCCCCCCCCCGCCCTGCCCGATTCTCACTCTCGGTTAAAATGTAAAAGATATTTTCTTCCTCAAAGCTATTTACACAAGGGTCTCAGGTGCTGGTTTTAGCTCCTTTTGCTTAAGCTGCTAAATTCTTTTGCACACCAACAGCGTTGTATTACGTTAAGTAACAGGTTGAGTTACGACAGTGAACGGAACTAAGGCTTGTTATAAAAACTTAACAATAACCAAAAGCAGCAATGAACCTCTGCATCCATCATCCCAAGGATAATATCCAATATACGCTAATAATGTTTTACACTCCTTCTCCTTCAGCCTACTGTATTAATTTAACTCCCTCATAAATTTTTCCAATTGAAATATCTTTCAAAATGCTCACCTTAGCTGTTACACAGAAACCAAATAATGATTGGGAGTGATCAAAGGACTTACATTGTAAATTGCAAGTTTGAAACTTGTATTCTTCACACAATCATCCAAGGGTTTTACAGCCTTGGACGCATCGCCAGGCATCAGTTATTTTTAAGAGTATGAACACGGGGATTCAGTTTTTAGCATAGGAATTTATATCTTAGATTACCACTGCCAATTTTTCTGACATTCTGGCCACTAAGTGCTCCACATCACCCCATTGACAGGTGGTAATTTACTGAGCAATAATAAACACTACTGTGCTTGCTTATAATATCCTTGTACAGATTTGTCATGTAATTCCACTCTGCCCTGTAATTATTTTTAAGCACTAATAAAATGATTAAATGTGTATAGTGTTCTGTCTTTACTTTTTAAGTGGTTAAAGGTAGTGGAAGCAGGATAAATTGGCCTCACCAATGTAACTAAAGAGATTCATGCCTCCAGACACCCTTGGCAGAAGAATTGCATCAGCAGAGATTGATAAATGGAAGCTGTTGGCCGTATCAATAAACTTTACACATTTACTTTGGGTGCTGATGTGTACTGAACTGCTATACTTTTTTGGGGGGGGATCTAAATTGATGACAAATATATCGAAATGAAAAAAGAGAGGCTGAGTGAAGTGAATATTTGATACATCTTGAAAATGTTTGCTTGTTCTTTTGCTCCTTTACAGTTTTACAATGGGAGGCAGTAATAGAACAATAGACATTTTGCGATAGTTTAATATGACATAGCATTGAGTTAAAGTTAAAAGGCCAACAAAAATGCAGTCTTAAGTATCTCCAAAACCGCATTACATTCATTTACAGTTGAAATCCTTGTAATGCATTATTGCATAATAAAGTAATTCATTTACTGTATTTTACTGTATTTTCTGCATCATTTCATGATGCAGCAAAGCACAGAGGTAAGGACAAACAGTTAAACAGCTGGTTGGGTAAACAAACACAATTATCAAACGTTCCACTTAGCATTACCCTTTTTGGATGAAATAATAAACAAACAAGCACTTCTGCTCACCAATGTTCCACAAAGATTACTTGTTCAGGTTAGCTCATGGTATTAACACAATGTCGAGTTTGCTGCAGTTTTTTCTCTTTTAAAAAATACAAACAAACTACAGTACATAAATGGTCTACTACAAAAATCAGTGCTAATATTGGTCATAAGAATCGGTGTACCAATCTCACTTCATCTGCCTTTTGCTATTTGTCCATCTTAATCATGCCTTTAATTCCTGCCTCCCAGAAACTAGGGAGCCTGGTCCCTTTCACGTGGGATATCTGTTCTATTTTCAAACAAAACTGCAGAGGCCTCCTCAAGAATTCTTAATGGAACAGCAGCATTATGGACTTATAGTAGATAGGATACCTTGCCCAGTCCTAGATAATATTTATTCATCAAATCCCAACCCCTTACGAGGCTGTATTTTGTTGCTCCTTTCAATGCCGTGTCATGTCAAACTATCACAATAATATCTGTAGCATTCAAACAAAAGGAACACAGGGGGAAAACAGAAACTTATTGAGAACATAGAATAGCAGCCTCACAGTCTCCTTAAGTGTCAGCCGTGGCTCGGTGGGAACACTCTTACCTATGAGTCAGAAGGTTTGTGGGTTTAAATCCCACTCCAGAGACTTGAGCACAAAATCTAGGTTGACACTCCCAGTGCAGTATTGAGGGAGTGCTGCACCGTTGGAGGTACCGTCTCTCAGATGAGATGTTAAACCAGGTGGACATAAAAGATTCCATGGTACTATTTTGAAGAAGAGCAGGGGAGTTCTCCCTGGTGTCTCAACCAATATCTAAAAACAGATTATCTGGTCATTGTCACATTGCTGTTTGTGGGACCTTGCTCTGCTCAAAAGTACTTCATTAGCTGTAAAACGCTTTGGAACGTCCTGAGGTCGTGAAAGACTCTATAGAAATGCAAGTCTTTCTTTCTTTTCTAAGGAACTACGAGTTCCACAGTAGAGTTGATGGCTGTAAAGGGTTTGGAAGGTTTTCAGACAAGGTGAAGGGGCACAGCTGCTGATGATAAGCAGCTGATCCCCAAGCAAGTTGTCGTCATCAAAAGAAGGAAAGGACCGAGATGGCCACCCTCCAGATAAAGGGACGGAAACTTGAACCTTCATAGTCTGTATGGTTCGGCATCACCTCAAAGGGTCCATTTACTGCTCAAAGGAGCGGCCATCTGTGCTTTGTTTTACTTCACATTTTTCTACCCTTACTTTAATTGCTGGATCTTGCTGAGAACGTGATTTAATTATTATAAATAGCTTGTCATCAGTTGCATGTGATGAGTTGTGGAAGCCACCGAAATGAACAGTAGGTTCCAACAGCAGGCATTTAGCAAAGGAAATCAAATGAAAAATACGATTCCACAGGCTGTCACATCAATGGTTGACTGTCACAAACATTTTCCTGTGAGGTAAAACAATTTCTCCCTCAAATTATCCTTGACTGATCAGGGTACCTAACAGAACAATTTCTGAACAATCACTGGATTTTGTTTCCACGCTGATCAAGAAGTATGCAGTACAGGGATTTTTAAAACAGTCATTTTTATAAGCCTATGCAGATTTTATTTAACAGCGCAACAAATGAGGTTTCAATATATTTACAAATAGTCAAGTGTGAAGACACATGGATAGAAAGTTAATTCTACTTGACTCAAAGTCGAATTCTAAGACTCAAGCAATTTTGACATCAGTTTTAACATTAGTCTGTGAGATCAGATGTACCTTAGGGCATGGCCCCCCTTTCTTGCACACGATCAGGGGCTACACTATCGGGCATACACTCTTTACGTCAAACACCATCGCTACAGCTGGAAAGGCAGGTACCTGGGGCTGTTTGTCCGCAGTATCATGCCTGCCTCCGTTTTAGTCCTTTGGGTGATAGTTCTCTGTTCTCTGTTCTCTGTTCTCTTGGTCAGTGTCTCTATTTGAGCTTTATTATCCCACCCTGCGGCTTTGAGTACTTAATCAGTGACGCTTCAGTGGAATGCTGTTATTCCTTTTTTTAAACACACCAATAACATATTAAATGTCCTGTGCATAGCGCACACTTCCTGTGTCACATATACTTCTTGGAACATTTCCCCCCATAACACTTTGTTGATAATAACTATTATTATAAAACAGCACATCATCTGACTCTCTATGAGCAGTGCCATGGGAGATCTGTTAGTATCAAATATGCAGGCAAACAGTTGGCTGGAGTTTTGGCCCCAGCAGGGTGGGATTCTAACCATTTGTCTGTCCTGCAATAAGGGACAAGATTGTTTTTAAACTCAGCCATTTGCGTATTCACCTTCATTTATTGGCAGGGAAAATAATTTCAGCTATAAAATCATGCCATTGCTTCCAGTGGCAAATGTAACAATGTGAAGTAAAAGGATCAAAACATCTTGCCTCGAATCCTGTTTCATGTCAAATATATTTGGAGCAGGAACAGCCTATCGCTCTAGCAGAAGAAGCTTGGCAACAATAGGCATTTTGTTTAGTAAACTCATTGACAAATATCGAAACGTCACTCGGCATGTGTCAATAATGACTTTACTGGTACAAAGTTGCAGCCTCCAATCTCAATAAAGAGGCGTAATGTTTTTATTGCATTTTCAAGAGCAGATCAGAAGGCAGGGGAGGAGGTAATAGAGGCTAGGGAGGTAGAAACAGAGGCCGGGTTGGGCGGAGACCTGTGTTTTCCTGCTCCACATTCACATTTCAAAAACTTACCTTGTTGGTAGCAGTGGTCCATAGGTCTGGTTTCCCTGAGTGCAGCCTGTGCTGGCACCAGGGCAATCCAATCTTGCAGTGGGGCCTCAAACAGGCGTTGGGCCCCTTATTTGCATACGTAAAGGGTGTAACATCTGTTTGGGGATGGGCACTGCACA
Organism: Heptranchias perlo; assembly: GCF_035084215.1. NCBI lineage: Eukaryota > Metazoa > Chordata > Chondrichthyes > Hexanchiformes > Hexanchidae > Heptranchias > Heptranchias perlo. The sequence continues at coordinate 16,407,299 of NC_090334.1, forward strand.
ACGGTTTTTATCCTTTCCCAATATGGCGGGCGACGCACCTCCGGCTGGAAATGTGCGTTTGCTTCCTGCTCGCCATATTGGGGGCTTAGTAGGCTCATGAGGGCCCAAAAAATGGGTGCTGTGCATTCGATTTTATAGTCAATGGGCTTTCCCTATTCCGGGATTCAAACTGTCCAAATGTATTTTGTGTAAGATTAGGAAACATTCATCAGAGGGCAGAGGGTTTTGTAGCAGACTTCCTGGCTGCAATCAAGCCCAGTGCCAGAAATGAAAAGGCACTATGACACCAGGTCGCTGATCCAAACTCGTTTCTAACCACAGATCACGTAACACAATCAATCACCAGAGGATTACTGTCCTCATCTAACACTGGGAAATTGTTGGAAAATGCCAAAACATCTGTACCTAAATGTTATTATCTTTTGGAGTGACTCCCATGATGGCTTGAGTTCTTTAATTAGCAATGCTAAGTAACAATAACTCCACCACTTAAATTAGGGTAATAATACTCTGGACAGATTTATAGTAGTAGTGAATTAAAACTCTGATGAGGTTCAGTACAGCTATGCCGTAACCGTCAATAAAAGCCAAGTCTTTAAAATAGCAGGTGCAAGACAGTTGCGTTAATTATTTCTATTAGGTGATAAGTGAGTTTCCTGAGAAGCAAATCATAATCCTTAATTAAATACTTTCCTTAGGTCATTTTTCTGCATCACTGTTGGACTGTACTCAACAACAATTTCATTTGAAAGAAGGGATAAAAGTCTAGTTCTGTCAGTATGTCAATTTAAGCACAAACAGATCACCTTTCTGCCCCCTATATGTAATAAATAGGGAGATGCCTAGTGCCGACTGCATTTCACATGGCATTCAAAGAAGTTCAGAAATTACTCTAAATTCTAAAACTTTTCATCAGATGTCAGCAACAGCCCAGACTGAGGCAACATGTACCTTTCTGTTCATTCTACAGAGAGAAAAACACAAAACAAGTGTAATTATACAATCTTTGTCTCATCACAGACAACAATCAGCTATGGGTGAGTGTAGCAATTAATTTATTCATGTTAATTCTATCATTATTCAAAGTTTGACCTAATATGATGTCAGGCATTCCATATCCTTGTCTACTTCTAGTCTACACAGTAACACATCAATCTGGACAAATTACTATCAAAATACTTGAATGTGGTCTCATAAGAGCCCTCGTATTCTTCAATCTGAACAGCACTTGCAGGTTTCTTTCGGGACCTCAATATTTGGTTCATTAAAAGTCAGGGAAAAAAAATGAACAGGCACCTCCAGAGCAAGAAAGTAACGTGAGCAGATATTTTCATCTTTTATGGCCAATTGTCAGTTTTCTAGGAAGATTTTACTGGTCAAACATCAAACCCATACGGATGGGCAGCTACCGATTTATGATATCTGCAGTAGATTTGTCACAAAAACTGTAACTCGATGTTTACAGCGGGTGGTTAAACTATATCTCGCATATAAATATGTATTAAAAAGTAGTAACAGTCTTGTGCTGCACACAATTCCTAGTCATGCTTTGGGTCACAATTTAGTCACACCTGTATCACCCTTTCTCAAGCCTCTGCCATACTGGGCAAATCCCGAGAAATACTTTTAAATTGAGAATTCCTTTCTGTAGTTACCACTTGCAGGCCTCCAAACAAGGTGGCACCACTGCTGCTGCAAGCTCCATCTCTCAGGTCAGGTGCTCGAGATGGTGCTGCAGCTATGTTTAGGTAAGTTTAAGTTTCTTTACTTTTAACATTTTATAATTTTCTTTAAATTTAAAGTTTATTTAAGGTTTTTACTGGGCTCATTTTATTTCACCATTATTTACTTCAACTTTTTCTTATTTTAAGGCAATGGGCCTTTCTTCCTTTCCCTTTGCTCCACCCCTCAGTGTATTTGCTATCATGAGTAATGTGCAACTTCACCAGTCATCACACTTGGGTACTGCTCACCCTCCTACCCATTCCCTTCTGTAAGGACTCACTCAGGCCTCCCACTTGTCCATTATGCCATCCTCCATCTTTCCCCTCTCCCTCAGGTTGCCCCTGCATTCCTGAATGTTGCTTAAAAATCTTCCATCTTGGGTCTCGGGTTGGGCGTCTCCCTTGCTGCTGCCCTCTTCCCTCTTAGGCCTCTGGTCATACTTCTCTGCCAGTGATGTTCCTTTCAAGGATCGACAGTGATGGTCAGCACACTATTCACTCTGGAGGAAATACAAGCAACCCCAATCCACACACTTAACCTCTCAGCTGAGGGAAACCATGCCTGATTTTTCTCCTCCCTACCCTAGTGTCACTGAGGTCAACCACAGTGCTCTATCTGCCACAATGATTCACAACAGCTGACTTAACACAGGGTGAGGACTGAACCTGGGACCTTCCTGGACTGTGAGGCTTGGTACCACATGTGGTGTATTTCCCTGTGGAGTCATTGGGGAAAGCCCAAACTATTATCAAGATACCTTCCAATGGAGATCCAGGTTGCTAACACATGCTTTGTATACTATGACATTGACTTCCAAGTTTACAAACCACTATTTACCAATACTCATCTTTGCGTCAAAATGTTCTATCTGTAAAACTGATGCATGAAGAAGATTTCTTTTCTAGCTGGCTTCTCTAGATCCGCTGTAATAAAATACATAATTATAGGTGGCTGCAGCTTTTATTTTGCTTTGGAGCCATTACTAAACAGACAGCTTTAACTAAACAGATCTTCCCTCTCCCTGGACACATTCCTTCAATCTATCAGCATCCAAACTATTTCTTCTACCACAACACTTATTCTGTCTGGTAAGTGATATTTGTCAGCCTTGCCTCTGAGTCAGAAAGTTGTGGGTTCAAGTCCCACTCCAGAGACTTGAGCACACAATCCAGTGCTGTACTGTCGGAAGTGCCGTCTTTCGGATAAGACGTTAAACCGAGGCCCCGTCTGCCCTCTTATGTAAAAGATCCCATGGCACAATTTGAAAAAGAGCTGGGGTGTTCACCACAATGTCCTGGCCAATTTTTATCTCCCAGCCAACATCACTAACACAGATTATCTGGTCATTATCACATTGCTGTTTGTGGGACCTTGTTGTGCGCAAATTGGCTGCTGTGTTTCCTACATTACAACAGTAACTACACTTCAAAAGTACTTCATTGGCTGTAAAGCGCTTTGGGACATCCTGAGGTTGTGAAAGATACTCTATAAATGCAAGCCCTTTCTGGTGACGACAAATGTTTGTTGGGTGCACAGGATTGTTTCAAAGCCATGTAATAAGGTTCAAAAGCAAACTGCCAGCCAACAAAACTTAGATTTGCACAAAAAAATGCAATAATGCAGCTGCACTATATTTAAAATTGTTAAAAAGCTGGGTGTCTGAAATGAAAACAGAAAATCCAGGTCCAACAGCATCTGAAAGGGAAAAGATAAATTCATGTTTTAGATGGGACACCCCATCATGAGTTCATTGAAACATACCCAAAAGTTTAACATATTGGGCCAGATCTTGGGGGCATCTCGTGGCATACGCCGTTAGTTAGACTTTTTCCTGCAGACTTCAGCTCGAAATTTTAATGTGCCGTAACTTGCTGGAGGTGCGAGTTGATAACAGCGGTGTGGGCAACAGGGCATCTGGGACCATAGTGAACGGTGGGACCAACAGTCTATCTCCTTAACGAATGAGATTTAAACATTGAGAAAGAAACAGGGGAACGACAGAAAAGGAGGGTGAATTAGAGTCAAATCAGTTACAGAAAGAGAGGGAAAGATTGGAATAAGATAGAAGAGACAGAAAGGAAAAGTGAGAATTTTTTTAATTTAAAATTTGACATTTGTAAAATCTCTAACAACAATTGACTACATGCAGGAATGAGATTCAACAGTTTAAGTTGTTCCCATTCTGGGCCAGAGAGGTTGATTGGCATTGCATTAACAATTATCACATTGTTAAAAGGGTATTGACGCTGTTAAGTTCCAGCCCTAACTTTCTGTAGTGAGTTTAATAGTCAACTAATATGCAAATCCAGCAAGCTCTTAAAAATAGCCGGGGTGGAGCAGGTGCTAAAGGCAGAGCGGCATAAAGCGACCAGCAAATTCTGAATCTTATCTCTTAATCCCCTGAATTTTCTGGCTGATTTGCGCATTAATAATGGCGTGCGTGGTTAACACGTGTTATTTTTCCAGCAAGATTGGGCCCATTATTTCTCTTTGAGATGCATTTTCTGTTTTCACTGCATTTTGGAAGTCTTTCATTAGCCAGCCAAGGTTTGAACAAATTTCAGTCCAGGTGCCATTAATGTAAATATGTTTTTATTTTCTGTAAAGGGTAACCACAGCCAGTGGGGGTTTGGCAGCCTGAGGGTCGGTTGGAACAGGTAATGCAGCCAGCGACATGGGGAGGTGGGGGCGGCTATGGGCAAAATCTTGCCCGTTTTTAATATATTGTAGATTGCAGCAACACAAATAATGGGCTAGTAAGTCAAAAATTATTAAAAATTAAAAAATCTGATGATCAGGGATTCCAGATTGAATACCTCAGGTTTAAATGCACACCCTTAAGACATTCAATATGGAGAAGACTTCAACATGAAAATTAGTAAAATTCTAGTTAGCTTAGTAAAAGAAAAAGTACACGTGTACAGTAATTTCACACCAATCAAAACCATTGTAAAAACATTTGCATCTTCATAACAGATCAGCAAGGAGGTGAAGAGTCTCACCCTTACCATCGTGGTTATATGTTTAAGTGAAAGCACCAAACGACACTCAGTTTGTCTGTGTATGACTTGTTTTGTCATTGTCTCTTTATTGTAGGTTGCTATGTATGATACTGAGGCACAGCATCTCAAAATGAGGAAAGCCTGACCTCATTGTAAATTCTGTTCCTGTGTTGAGCTGAGGATAGATGTGGTGGATGGGGGGGTCAAGGAGGATCTGAGCCTCACCCTTCTGTTCTAGTAATTGAAGTTGAGCATCCTTAAAGAAAATATAAAATAAAGTATACCTTACAAGAAAAGCAAAACTCATACATTGCGACAACAGTATTGAAACAGTATTGAAAGTAGTTTCACCCAAAACAGAACTCCTAATTACGTTATTGCAATGAACAGGATTCTCAGCTTACATAATTCCACAGATTATTATTACAAACTATAAGCAATTGCATGGTGTTAATTTAGTGAATGTGACACTGCCAAACAGGAGAAATATCACTGCATAACTTTCATACCTTTGAGGTGACATCCATTAATAATTTTACTTAGGAACTCAGCAAACGATGGGTATAAAAAAGACGAATTTGCAGATATCCAAGACATGTAAGTGTAATTATTTTTTGTTTGAAGAAGTGGAGTATTCCAGTGTACCATATGTGAACATGGAGGAACGCACAGTGACACCATACGTCACTCAAATTCTTCATCTGTCACCAATCACTCCTGATGGTGTAAGTTGTTTATCATATTTAGAATAAAAATTAAGGTCAAAAGATGAAATAATTACTGCATGCATAGCATCTGCTCCAACAGAAACTTTACTTGGCAACTAACAAAGAGCTGGAATCGAGCCCATTCAAAAACTCCTTACTATGGTAATACCGTTCTTTTAAGGTGTAAATGGGATTCGTGATTTGTGTCCTCAGCACACTGACTAATGTAATTCACTGGCATAATTCTTATACTCAAGTTTGAGTGATTTCAAATTCAACTTGAAGTTAATTTTTGCAATGTTCCCTGTAGGTGAAACATTATCAGTCTTAGTAACAACTGCAAAAAGTGAGTCTTTAGAGGCTTCATTAATAAGACGCTAAGAGCTGCATCTTCCTCTCCCGAGTTGGTAATGTATTATTGCCAGTGGCAAATCCACCTGCCAAATGCATTCATTGTATATGTTTCTGTTCTACCAGTATCTGGCCTATAAAATTAAACAAATGCTCACCCACAGGTGTTCCAGCCAGACCTACGGCCATGGTAAAAAAAAATGGGAGGATGGAGAATGCAACAAAGCAAGTTAATATGTAACAGTTGGAACAAAAGAAGGCTCTTAGTTTAACTCTCCTCACCTTTGCCATTTGAACACATTTTTTTTTATTCGTTCATGGGATGAGGGTGTCACTGGCAAGGCTGGCATTTATTGACCATCCCTAATTGCCTTTGAGAAGGTGGTGGTGAGCCGCCTTCTTGAACCGCTGCAGTCCATGTGTTGAAGGTTCTCCCACAGTGCTGTTAGGTGGGGAGTTCCAGGATTTTGACCCAGCGACGATGCAGGACCAGCGATATATTTCCAAGTAGGGATGGTGTGTGACTTGGAGGGGAACATGCAGGTGGTGTTGTTCCCATGTGCCTGCTGCCCTTGTCCTTCTAGGTGTGTTTGGGAGGTGCTGTCGAAGAAGCCTTGGCGAGTTGCTGCAGTGCACCTTGTAGATGTACAAACTGCAGCCATGGTGTGCCGGTGGTGAAGGGAGTGAATGCTTAGGGTGGTGGATGGGGTGCCAATCAAGAGGGCTGCCTTGTCCTGGATAGTGTCGAGCTTCTTGAGTGTTGTTGGAGCTGCACTCATCCAGGCAAGTGGAGAGTATTCCATCACACTCCTGACTTGTGCCTTGTAGATGGTAGAAAGGCACTGAGGAGTCAGGAGGTGAGTCACTCGCTGCAGAATACCCAGCCTCTGACCTGCTCTTGGAGCTACAGTATTTATGTGGCTGGTCCAGTTAAGTTTCTGGTCAATGGTGACCCCCAGGATGTTGATGGTGGGGGATTCGGCGATGGTAATGCCATTGAATGTCATGGGGAGGTGGTTAGACTCTCTCTTGTTGGAGATGGTCATTGCCTGGGCTTTGTCTGGAGCAAATGTTACTTGCCACTTATCGGCCCAAGCCTGGATGTTGTCCAGGTCTTGCTGCATGCGGGCTCGGACTGCTTCATTATCGGAGGGGTTGCGAATAGAACTGAACACGGTGCAATCTTCAGCGAACATCCCCATTTCTGACTTTATGATGGAGGGAAGGTCATTGATGAAGCAACTGAAGATGGTTGGGCCGAGGACACTGCCCTGAGGAACTCCTGCAGCAATGTCCTAAGGCTGAGATGATTGGCCTCCAACAAACACTAAAAACTTCCTTTGTGCTAGGTATGACTCGAGCCAATGGAGAGTTTTCCCTCTTATTCCCATTGACTTCAATTTTACTAGGGCTCCTTGGTGCCACACTCAGTCAAATGCTGCCTTGATGTTAGGGGCAGTCACTCTCACCTCACCTCTGGAACTCAGCTCTTTTGTCCATGTTTGGACCAAGGCTGTAATCAGGTCTGGAGCCGAGTGGTCCTGGCGTAACCCAAACTGAACGTCGTTGAGCAGGTTATTGGTAAGTGCCACTCGACGACACCTTCCATCACTTTGCTGATGATTGAGAGTAGACTGATGGGGCGGTAATTGGCCGGATTGGATTTGTCCTGCTTTTTATGGACATGACATACCTGGGCAATTTTCCACTTTGTCGGGTAGATGCCAGTGTTGTCGCTGCACTGGAACGGCTTGGCTAGAAGCACAGCTAGTTCTAGAGCACAAGCCTTCAGCACTACAGCCAGAATGTTGTCGGGGCCCATAGCCTTTGCTGTATCCAGTGCACTCAGCCGTTTCTTGATATCACATGGAGTGAATCGAATTGGCTGAAGACTGGCTTCTGTGATAGTGGGGATATTGGGAGGAGGCCGAGATGGATCATCCACCCTGAATTTCCGGCTGAAGATGGTTGAAAACGCTTCAGCCTTGTCTTTTGCACTCACGTGCTGGACTCTGCCACCATTAAGGATGGGGATATTCACGGAGCCTCCTCCTCCCGTTAGTTGTTTAATTGTCCACCACCATACACGACTGGATGTGGCAGGATTACAAAAAGCTTTGATCTGATCCGTTGGTTGTGGTATCACTTAGCTCTGTCTATAGCATGTTGCTTCTGCTGTTTAGCATGCATGTAGTCCTGAGTTGTAGCTTCACCAGGTTGGCACCTCATTTTTAGGTACGCCTGGTGCTGCTCCTAGCATGCTCTTCTACACTCCTCATTGAACCAGGGTTGATCCCCTGGCTTGTTGGTAATGGTAGAGTGAGGAATATGCTGGGCCATGAGGTTACAGATTGTGCTGGAATACAATTCTGCTGCTGCTGATCGCCCTCTCCCGTGCATTTTGCGCTCTCTTCTCCTAGAAGGGGACAAAGTAGAGATGTGTGAGTGAGTGATGGTGAAGTGGCCAACCGATGAATACATTGGTTTGGGTGAGGCTGACCGTGAAAGAGATGTATCAGAGGGTGAGTATGAGACAGAGCCATGACATTGGATGAGGATTGGGTTGAGTGGTAGTGGTGGGGTGAGTATGGGGAGGTGAGGAAGTGCTGAGGAAGTGCAGGTTAACTAGACCAGCTATATAAATACTGTGGCGACAAGAGCAGATCAGAGGCTGGGTATTCTGTGGCGAGTGACTCACCTCCTGACTCCCCAAACATTTTGACCATCTACAAGGCACAAGTCAGGAGTGTGATGGAATACTCTCCACTTGCCTGGATGAGTGCAGCTCCAACAACACTCAAGAAGCTCGACACCATCCAGGACAAAGCAGCCTGCTTGACTGGCACCCCATCCACCACCCTAAACATTCACTCCCTTCACCACCGGCGCACAGTGGCTGCAGTGTGTACCATCCACAGGATGCACTGCAGCAACTCGCCAAGGTTTCGTCGACAGCACCTCCCAAACCCGCGACCTCTACCACCTAGAAGGACAAGAGCAGCACGCACATGGGAACAAAACCACTTGCACGTTCCCGTCCAAGTCACACACCATCCCGACTTGGAAATATATCGCCGTTCCTTCATCGTCGCTGGGTCAAAATCCTGGAACTCCCTTCCTAACAGCACTGTGGGAGAACCATCACCACACGGACTGCAGCGTTTCAAGAAGGCGGCTCTCAACCAGCTTCTCAAGGGCAATTAGAGATGGGCAATAAATGCCAGCCTCGCCAGCGACGCCCACATCCCATGAACGAAAAAAAAAGGTAAGTTCAGGATGAGCCTCAAGTGGTGTGAGGAGTGATGTGATAGTGTAATGTTGGCAGTGGAGAATGAGTTCGAGGGTGGGGGCGGTAATGTGGAAGACGGAAAGTAGGAGAATCAATAAGTGTACTCACTTTGACTGACCGAGTTAGGTCATTGAAGCGCTTCATGCACTGGACCCAGGTGCGGGAGATGTTGCCGCTGATGGTGCAGACCACTTCGTCTCGTCCGCCGGGTAAAACAGATCCATCCTCCTCCTCACCCCATCCAGTAGCACCTGGAGTGAGGAATCGTTGAATCTTGGAGCAGCCTTGCCCCTGTGCTGCTCCACTGTGGTGTGTGGGTGTTTGCTCCAGGAAAAACCATTGGAGGACTGCCCCTTTAAATAGAGCACCTCCATCTTATTTGTTTTCGTTCATGGGATGTGATGACTGGCCTCCAACAACCACTACCATCTTCCTTTGTGCTAGGTATGACTCCAGCCACTGGAGAGTTTTCCCCCTGACTCCCATTGACTTCAATTTTACTAGGGCTCCTTGGTGCCACACTCGGTCAAATGCTGCCTTGATGTCAAGGGCAGTCACTTTCACCTCACCTCGGAAATTCAGCTCTTTTGCCCATGTTTGGACCAAGGCTGTAATGAGGTCTGGAGCCGAGTGGTCCTGGCGGAACCCAAACTGAGCATCGGTGAGCAGGTTATTGGTGAGTAAGTGCCGCTTGATAGCACTGTCGACGACACCTTCCATCACTTTGCTGATGATTGAGAGTAGACTGATGGGGCAATAATTGGCCGGATTGGATTTGTCCTGCTTTTTGTGGACAGGACATACCTGGGCAATTTTCCACATTGTCGGGTGGATGCCAGTGTTGTAGCTGTACTGGAACAGCTTGGCTGGAGGCACAGCTAGTTCTGGAGCACAAGTCTTCAGCACTACAGCCGGGATGTTGTCGGAGCCCATAGCCTTTGCTGTATCCAGTGCACTCAACCAATTCTTGATATCATGTGGAGTGAATCGAATTGGCTGAAGATTGGCTTCTATGATGGTGGGGATCTCGGGAGGAGGCCAAGTTGGCACTTCTGGCTGAAGATGGTTGCAAACGCTTCAGTCTTGACTTTTGTACTCACATGCTGGACTCCGCCATCATTGAGGATGGGGATGTTTACAGAGCCTCCTCCTCCCGTTAGTTGTTTAATTGTCCACCATCATTCTCGACTGGATGTGACAGGACTGCAGAGCTTTGTTCTGATCCATTGGTTGGGGAATCGCTTAGCTCTGTCTATAGCACGTTGCTTCCACTGTTTAGCATGCATGTAGTCCTGAGTTGTAGCTTCACCAGGTTGGCACCTCATTTTTAGGTACGCCTGGTGCTGCTCCTAGCATGCTCTTCTACACACCTCATTGAACCAGGGTTGATCCCCTGGCTTGTTGGTAATGGTAGAGTGAGGAATATGCCGGGCCATGAGGTTACAGATTGTGCTGGAATACAATTCTGCTGCTGCTGATGGCCCACAGCGCCTCATGGATGCCCAGTTTTGAGCTGTCAGATCTGTTCTGAATCTATCCCATTTAGCACGGTGATAGTGCCACACAACACGTTGGACGGTGTCCTCAGTACGGTGGTCAATCCTACCAATACTGTCATGGACAGATGCATCTGTGACAGGTAGATTGGTGAGGACAAGGTCAAGTAGGTTTTCCCTCGTGTTGGTTCGCTCACCACCTGCCGCAGGCCCAGTCTGGCAGCTATGTCCTTCAGGACTCGGCCAGCTCGGTCAGTCGTGGTGCTACCGAGCCACTCTTGGTGATGGACATTGAAGTCCCACACCCAGAGTACATTCTGTGCCTTTGCTACCCTCAGTGCTTCCTCCAAGTGGTGTTCAACATGGAGGAGGACTGATTCATCAGCTGAGGGAGGGCAGTAGCTGGTAATCAGCAGGAGGTTTCCTTTCCCATGTTTGACCTGATGCCATGGGGTCCAGAGTCAATGTTGAGGACTCCCAGGGCCACTCCCTCCTGACTGTATATCACTGTGCCACCACCTCTGGTTGGTCTATCCTGCCGGTGGGACAGGACATACCCAGGGATGGTGATGGAAGAGTCTGGGACATTGGCTGAAAGGTGTGATTCAGTGAGTATGGCTATGTCAGGCTGTTGCTTGACTAGTCTGTGGGACAGCTCTCCCAATTTTGGCACAAGTTCCCAGATGCTCGTGAGGAGGACTTTGCAGGGTCGACTGAGCTTGGTTTGCCTTTGTCGTGTCCGGTGCCTCGTAGTCCATCCAGTTTTATTCTTATTGTGACTTTTTTTAGCAAGATTTTACAACTGAGTGGCTTGCTAGGCCATTTCAGATGGCAATTAAGAATCAACCACATTGCTGTGGGTCTGGAGTCACAGATAGGCCAGGCCGGGTAAGGACATTAATGAAATCAGATGGATTTTTTACAACAATCCGGTAGTTTCATGGCCACCATTACTGATGCTAGTATTTTAATTCCAGATTTTATTTAATTGATTGAATTTAAATTTCCCAGCTGCCGTGGCAGGATTTGAACTCATGACTCCGGATTATTAGTCTCGATTATTAATCCAGTAACATAACCACTATGCTACTGTACCCTGGTACCAGGGTACAGCTGACAGCCTGTGATGCGCGTGATCAGCCCGCCCGCTGCGCAGCTTTCAGACAGTAAACCCAGAAGCCACATTAAGTGGCACCAATTGAATCGCGATCGTGTGGGAAACAGACATTTTTTATTGGTTGGGTTACCCACGCGCCCATTCACCCCCCGTTCCGGGGCCATCCCGCCTCCATTCTTAAAGTGGGGCCCATGTGGCAAAGGGAAATAGAAATTAAAAATTAGGAATTTAGCGTTACGTTTCTGGGGTTTTACTCCATTTATTTTTCTCAGGTTCAGGCCCTCAGGTGACTCCTGTAGATGAACCCTTATAAGAACATAAGAAATAGGAGCGATATAGCCCCTCACGCCTGCTCCACCATTCAATAAGATCATGGCTGATCTTTGACCTCAACTCCACTTTTCCCGCCCAATCCCCATATCCCTTGATTCCCTTTACATCTCTACCACCTCTTATGAACCTGGAGCATACCTTTACCTGCCTGATAACGAGGTGGTTTGTAGTGAGCCGAGGGACTGAACTGGAGACCCTCGTCACTGTATTTCAGCATACTGGTTATGTCATGATTTTGGAAGGTGGTAGAACAAACATTCTATCAGGCCATGGCTTATGTTGTTATCTGCTAAACAGGTTAATTAAACAGTACATGGATGTGCTATATCCCTTCGAAGGCCAATATATCTTTTCTAAGGTTCGGTGCCCAAAACTGAACGCAGTACTCCAGATGGGATCTGACAACTGAAGCATAACTTCTTCAGTTTTGTATTCCAACCCCCTTGAGATAAAGGCCAACATTCCATTAGCCATTTTCATTACTGTTTGCACCTGTGCACTAGGTTTTAGTGATTTGTGTATATGGACACCTAAATCCCTTTGCTCCTCGACAGCTCCTCGTCTCTCACCATTAAGAAAATATTCCGATTTGTCTTTCTCAGATTAAAGTGGATGACCTCACACTTCCTCATATTGAACTCCACCTGCCACAGTTTTGCCACTCACTTAGTCTGTCTATGTCCCTTTGTAACTTTCTGCTCTGATTCACACAACCTACTGTGGCTCCTGACTTCTCATCTGCAAACTTGAGCACGCAACTCTCTATTCCTTCAACCAAGTCAGTAATATATAGGAACATAGGAACAGGAGTAGGCCATTCAGTCCCTCGTGCCTGCTCCGCCATTTCATAAGATCATGGCTGATCTGTGATCGAACTCCATATACCTGCCTTTGGCCCATATCCCTTAATACCTTTGGTTGCCAAAAAGCTATCTATCTCACATTTAAATTTAGCAATTGAGCTAGTATCAATTGCCATTTGTGGAAGAGAGTTCCAAACTTCTACCACCCTTTGTGTGTAGAAATGTTTTCTAATCTCACTTCTGAAAGGTCTGGCTCTAATTTTTAGACTGTGCCCCCTACTCCTAAAATCCCCAACCAGTGGAAATAGTTTCTCTCTATCCACCCTATCTGTTCCCCTTAATATCTTATAAACTTCAATCAGATCACCCCTTAACCTTCTAAACTCTAGAGAATACAACCCCAATTTGTGTAATCTCTCCTCATAACTTAACCCTTGAAGTCCGGGTATCATTCTAGTAAACCTACGCTGCACTCCCTCCAAGGCCAATATGACCTTCCGAAGGTGTGGTGTCCAGAACTGCTCACAGTACTCCAGGTGCAGTCTAACCAGGGTTTTGTATAGCTGCAGCATAACTTCTGCCCCCTTGTACTCGAGTCCTCTAGATATAAAGGCCAGCATTCCATTAGCCTTCTTGATTATTTTCTGCAACTGTTCATGATACTTCAATGATCTATGTAACTGAACCCCTAAGTCCCTTTGGACATCCACTGTTTTTAACTTTTTACCATTTAGAAAGTACCCTATTCTATCCTTTTTTGATCCAAAGTGGATGACCTCACATTTGTCTATACTGAATTCCATTTGCCACAGTTTTGCCCATTCACCTAATCTATCAATATCGCTTTGTAATTTTATGTTTTCATCTACGCTGTGTACAATGCCACCAATCTTTGTGTCATCGGCAAACTTAGATATGAGACTTTCTTTGCCTTCATCTAAGACGTTAATAAATATTGTGAATAATTGAGGCCCCAAGACAGATCCCTGCGGGACTCCACTAGTCACATCCTGCCAGTGTGAGTACCTACCCATTATCCCTACTCTCTGTCGCCTTTCGCTCAGCCAACTTCCTAACCAAGTCCGTACTTTTCCCTCGATTCCATGGGCTTCTATCTTAGCTAACAGTCTCTTATGTGGGACTTTATCAAATGCCTTCTGGAAGTCCATATAAATAACATCCATTGACATTCCCCTGTCCACTACTTTAGTCACCTCTTCAAAAAATTCAATCAGGTTTGTCAGGCACGACCTACCTTTCACAAATCCATGCTGGCTCTCTCTGATTAACTGAAAATTCGCAAGGTGTTCATTCACTATATCCTTAATTACAGACTTCAGCATTTTCCCCACAACAGATGTTAGGCTAACTGGTCTATTATTCCCTGGTTTCCCTCTCCTTTCTTAAAAATCGGAGTGACATGTGCAATTTTCCAATCTAGAGGGACAGTTCCTGAATCTAGAGAACTTTGAAAGATTATAGTTAGGGCATCTGCAATGTGCTCACCTACTTCCTTTAAAACCCTGGGATGGAAACCATCTGGTCCTGAGGATTTGTCACTCTTTAGTGCTATTATTTTCTTCATTACTTGCTTTACTTGTGTTAATTTTATCGAGTCCCTGTCCCCGATTCAATATTAGTTTTCTTGGGATTTCCGGCATGCTATCCTCTTTTTCTACTGTAAATACTGACACAAAGTAACTGTTCAACATGTCCGCCATTTCCCCATTGTCAATGACAATATCCCCACTTTCAGTTTTTAAGGGGCCAACACTGCTCCTGACCACCCTCTTTTTCCTAATATAACTATAAAAGTTCTTTGCAATGGTTTTGATATCCCTTGCAAGTTTCTTTTCATACTCTCTTTTTGTAGCTCTTACTATCTGTTTTGTGACCCTTTGTTGATCTTTGTATCTTTCCCATTCGCCAGGATCTGTGCCATTTTTTGCCTTCTTGTATGCCCTTTCCTTGTATCTTATACTGTCCCTTACCTCTTTAGCTGTCCATGGCTGTTTTTTTTGGTAAGTGATGAAAAGCTGAGGCCCCATTACAGATCCCTGGGGAACACTACTTGTCACATCCCGCCAATCAGAGAATGAAACCTTTAGCACTACTCTCTGTCTCCTACCTCTTACTCAATTATCAACCCATTTCACAAGGTTACATCCAATTTTGTGCACTCTCATATTTGCTAATAATTTCTTAGGCAGAACCTTATCAAATGCCTTCTGGAAGTCCATATAGACAACATCCATAGACACTCCCCTATCCACCCTGCTAGTGATCTCCTCGAAAAATTCAACTAAATTAGTCAGACATGAGCTACCCTTCACAAATCCATGCTAATTCTCTTTGATGAATCGATACTTATCCAAGTGCTCTGTCACTTTGTCTCTAATGATAGATTCCAGTAACTTCCCCACAATTGATGTTAAACTGACAGGTCTGTAAATACCAGGTTTCTCTCTCCCTGGCTTCTTAAATAATGGAATGCCATTTGCAATTTTCCAATACAAAGGCACAACTCCTGTATCTAGAGAGCTTTGGAAAATTATGACTAATGCATCTCAATTTCCTCACCTAGGTCCCACATGGCAGATTGGTCAAAAAAGTAAAGGCCCATGGGATCCAAGGGAATGTGGCAAATTGGATCCAAAATTGGCTCAGTGGCAGGAAGCAAAGGGTAATGGTCGACGGGTGTTTTTGCGACTGGAAGGCTGTTTCCAGTGGGGGACCGCAGGGCTCGGTACTAGATCCTTTGCTTTTTATGGTATACATTAACGATTTGGACTTAAACATAGGGGGCATGATTAAGAAATTTGCTTCCCTTTTTGCTATTGTACTAATATGCTCATCGGTCTTTTATGTTCCAGTTCTAAAGAGAACAGTTCCAGAGATGAATTAATCATCCGATAAAACCAGGTAACCTTTGTTCGCACTTTCCTCTCCCCATGAATTTTCCACTGTCCACTTTTCAAAGTCACCTTCATTTTCATCCCTTGCAGAGAAGCCAGTCAGCACCCGAAATATTAATTTGTCTGTTCTCTCCACAGACGCTGACTGGCTTGCTCTATGTTTCCAGCATTTTCTATTTCTGTTTCAGATTTCCAGCATCTACAGCATTCTGCTTTTTTCTTCTTCAAGATATGCAATGTTCATTTTGCTTTTAATTGTTTTTTTTTGTAAATAAAACATTCTCTTTCCAGGAGCAAGATGCAGTTTTGTGCTCCTTGAAATGAGGGATGGTACACCTTTTCAATTGGGATCCTCACGTATTTACTGTAAGTAGATGTACATTGGGCTACTACCTGGTCAGCAAATTGTGCCTTAAATGGAGGCAGTCATATAACTGTCGATAGATGCTGTCACATCGCACCAAGCAACAGATGTGAAAATACTGTGCTATAACGTAGACTTCCCTTTTGTAAAAAAAAAATTCTCTCAGTAATAGATTGAGCCATAGACATTTTCTATGAAATAAAGCCAACATTCTTAGGGTTCATGATTAAACGTGCAAAGATCAGACCATTAACACTCGTGTAATTCCACTCCACCCAACCCTACCCCAATATGCAAACCACTGGGACAGACTGCAAATCCATTAAAATTCATAAACACCTGTATCATTATCTTCCCTCTGAGACACTCAGAAGCAGGTGACCCTTTTCTCGATCAGTCACAATTTTGCTGCAAGTAAATTGTGGAAGGTCTGGCGAAGGTAGGTACTTGCTTTATGCGGCACAAGATATCTTAGTGGGTATGCTTCTAAGTGCTCTTTTATATGCTCTGGTAATCATGAAGCCAAGTTGAGATCAGTCTATTCGTGATAGCATTTGCTACTGGAATGCGTTCTTAAAATTGTAATTAAGTGCTTTCCCTGCTGTTCCTCTCCTTAATTATTGATTTAACTGCATCTTAACGATTCTGGCACTTAGTATTACTGCAAGGCATCAAAGCTGAACTGAATATATTGCATAGTGGCAAACCCAGCATAAGTGGATTTACTGTCCCCAAAACATTTTGGTGCTGCCATTAAATCTATCCAAACGCTAATGCCAAATGGAGCATGTAGGTCGATACACTTAAAGCTCTTTTTGTGCCCTGTGGCTGATGTCTAAAAACAATGAAGATAAGGTTTTAAACAGGCACTTTTAAGAAGTATTTGGCATCCAGCCCAACATCCTTCCTCCCTCTTGCATATGTAATACTTCATTTCTCCCCCCAACTGAAATGGAATATTTTTATTATCTCAATGGTGCTGTGCTCTGCAGGATAAGACAACCGATCACGGATGAGCAATTATCTCAACAGATAGTTGTCAAGGGGAGTGATCTAACACTTCGTCTCAGGTACACCAGTTACAAGGCCCTTTCCTGGCTTGCAGAGGGAATTTTTAAATTATTTTCTCCACACTTGGACTGTCAACCTCCTCCACCATCTGTACTCCGAGAATGGAACGTGTTTTCATGAGAGAAATGAAAACTGAGGGGAAACACAATCCAGATCTTTAAAGCACCAAGAGATACAGACAATGTAAATGCAAGCAAGCTATTTCACTTAGAACGAGAGGACAGAGGTTCCAAATCAATAAGCCCCAAGCAAAACTAGAAATCTGACCCCGCCCCATAGGAGTAGTGGATATGTGGAACAGACTTTCAGCAAAGCAGTGCTTGATTCTTTGAAAAAGGAGCTGTGTCAACATTTGTTTGGAAACAGGCTTGTAATTTACAGAAATAGGGAGAGACTGAGATGATCAAATACTCCACAAAACAAGGGTTTTCTGCTGCTGGACTGGGGGAAAGGTGTCTTTGGAGGCCAGCAAACTGGGATAGCGGTAATGTGAGGATGGGTGAATTTCTGGAGTTCGACACAGATATCCTTGGGAATCAAGGAGCTGGCATGCAGAACCTTCCCTCAAGAAATGAAATGGGCCAGACTTAATGCACCAAATGGCCTTCTCTCTTTCCACACTTTAAGGGCCAAGCCTCCAACATATATGCAGCGAGCTGTACGCCCCGAGTGGGTGTACCGATCAGCTCGCCAGCTCTGGGCTGGCGCAATATCAGGGAGCCAGAGGCTGACCCAGCTGGGAAAAAGATGGGGGGGGGGTGGGGGAGCTTCGATCGTGATGGGGGGAGCCTGGGATGGTAATGGCCCGCATTATTCTTGTGGATCACTCCGCCTGGCACCTCAAAGATAATTTTAGCATTTGTATTTCCAGGGCCTCTTCTGCCGCACCGTCAGGTTTTATTGAGCAAAGCGTCCACAGCGCACGCTCCACCCAGTACACAGATAAAATGGCATCAGAGTGCTATGTCCATCATGGGACCCTGATTTGCAATAGATTAATGAGGAAGCCATCTGGCGCCTGGACTAACCAGTGGAAGGCCCCAGGAATTTTATTTATTCAATCATGGGATGTGGGCGTCACTGGCAAGGCCAGCATTTATTGCCCATCCCTAATTGCCCTTGAGAAGGTGGTGGTGAGCTGCCTTCTTGAACCGCTGCAGTCCGTGTGGTGAAGGTTCTCCCACAGTGCTGTTAGGAAGGGAGTTCCAAGATTTTGACCCAGCGACGACGAAGGAACGGCGATATATTTCCAAGTCAGGAAGGTGTGTGACTTGGAGGTGAACTTACCAACTCATTCACACTCCACCACCATTTCATTGGTAAGTTCACTCCATTTTATCTCCGCTACCACCCTGTTTCCGCCATTTTAAAGAGCACCCCTTATCTAGGAGAAATGGTCCAACTTTGGGGGCTCCATTTTTAGCCAGCTGAATTTTCTCTCATTCGGGCAGGATATGAACTGCTGTGATGTGGAAGAACCTTCAGATGATCCATATTTAGATGTTGGTCACGACTAGCTGCAGGACAAATTCTGCATTTTAATAGAACTTGAGACAACAAACAGACTGCACTGCCACCACTGGCAAAAAGATGGGCTAAATCTGTGAAGGAAGTGCCAAAAAGTGATTGCTGTAGACTGCTCAAGTTTGTGCCAGTTGTGTTATCTGTACCAATATCAAATGCTGACTGTGAACGTACTTCCAATTTAACGTGTCAGATGTGAAGTGGAGAGAGCAAAAAAACCCTGATTGATGAGTTGGTGAAAGCTCAGCGGTAACTTTCTGCCTAAACGTACAGAAAGACATGGAGCGAGATTTTTGTTTAGCAGAAATGTTGAAGGCCCAAGAGACTTGAGAAAGTACAGATTTCAGCAACCAGAATCAGCATTTGACAAACCTGTAGTATTTAATTGTACCAGTTCCTCAAAAGACTGGACGACTTAAAAAAAAATATGGAAAATAGTGATAATCCATGCAGCCCAGTCGACCCTGCAAAGTCCTCCTCACTAACATCTGGGGACTTGTGCCAAAATTGGGAGAGCTGTCCCACAAACTAGTCAAGCAACAGCCTGATATAGCCATACTCACAGAATCATAGCTTTCAGCCAATGTCCGAGACTCTTCCATCACCATCCCCGGGTATGTCCTGTCCCATCCGCAGGACAGACCCACCAGAGGTGGAGGTACAGTGATATACAGTCAGGAGGGAGTGGCCCTGGGAGTCCTCAACATTGACTCTGGACCCTATGAAATCTCATGGCATCAGGTCAAACATGGGCAAGGAAACCTCCTACTGATTACCACCTACCACATCCCTTAGCTGATCAATCAGTCCTCCTCCATGTTGAACACCACTTGGAGGAAGCACTGAGGGTAGCAAGGGCACAGAATGTACTCTGGGTGTGGGACTTCAATGTCCATCACCAAGAGTGGCTTGGTAGCACCACGACTGACCGAGCTGGCCGAGTCCTGAAGGACATTGCTGCCAGACTGGGCCTGCGGCAGGTGGTGAGCGAACCGACACGAGGGAAAAACTTACTTGACCTCGTCCTCACCAATCTACCTGTCGCAAATGCATCTGTCCATGACAGTATTGGTAGGAGTGACCACCGCACAGTCCTCGTGGAGATGAAGTCCCGTCTTCGCACTGAGACACCATCCAACGTGTTGTGTGGCATTATCACCGTGCTAAATGGGATAGATTCAGAACAGATCTGGCAGCTCAAAACTGGGCATCCATGAGGCACTGTGGGCCATCAGCAGCAGCAGAATTGTATTCCAGCACAATATGTAACCCCATGGCCCGGCATATTCCTCACTCTACCATTACCAACAAGCCAGGGGATCAACCCTGGTTCAATGAGGAGTGTAGAAGAGCATGCCAGGAGCAGCACCAGGCGTACCTAAAAATGAGGTGCCAATCTGGTGAAGCTACAACTTAGGACTACATGCATGCTAAACATGCTATAGAAGCAACATGCTATAGACAGAGCTAAGCGATTCCACAACCAACGGATCAGATCAAAGCTCTGCAGTCCTGCCACATCCAGTCGTGAATGGTGGTGGACAATTAAACAACTAACGGGAGGAGGAGGTTCTGTAAACATCCCCATCCTCAATGATGGCGGAGTCCAGCACGTGAGTGCAAAAGACAAGGCTGAAGCATTTGCAACTATCTTCAGCCAAAAATGCTGAGTGGATGATCCATCTCGGCCTCCTCTCGATATCCCCACCATCAAAGAAGCCACTTTTTAGCCAATTCGATTCACTCCATGTGATATCAAGAAACGGCTGAGTGCACTGGATACAGCAAAGGCTATGGGCCCCGACAATATCCCGGCTGTAGTGCTGAAGCCTTGCGCTCCAGAACTATCTGCGCCTCTAGCCAAGCTGTTCCAGTACAGCTACAACACTGGCATCTACCCGACAATGTGGCAAATTGCCCAGGTATGTCCTGTCCACAAAAAGCAGAAAAAATCCAATCCGGCCAATTACCGCCCCATCAGTCTACTCTCAATCATCGGCAAAGTGATGGAAGGTGTCATCAACAGTGCTATCAAGCGGCACTTACTCACCAATAACCTGCTCACTGATGCTTAGTTTGGGTTCCGCCAGGACCACTCGGCTCCAGACCTCATTACAGTCTTGGTCCAAACATGGACAAAAGAGCTGAATTCCAGAGGTGAGGTGAGAGTGACTGCCCTTGACATCAAGGCAGCATTTGACCGAGTGTGGCACCAAGGAGCCCTAGTAAAATTGAAGTCAATGGAAATAAGAGGGAAAGCTCTCCAATGGCTGGAGTCATACCTAGCACAAAGGAAGATTGTAGTGGTTGTTGGAGGCCAATCATCTCAGCCTCAGGACATTGCTGCAGGAGTTCCTCAGGGCAGTGTCCTAGGCCCAACCATCTTCAGCTGCTTCATCAATGACCTTCCCTCCATCATAAGGTCAGAAATGGGGATGTTCGCTGATGATTGCACAGTGTTCAGTTCCATTCGCAACCCCTCAGATAATGAAGCAGTCCGTGCCCGCATGCATCAAGACCTGGACAACGTCCAGGCTTGGGCTGATAAGTGGCAAGTAACATTCACGCTAGACAAGTGCCAGGCAATGGCCATCTCCAACAAGGGAGAGTCTGACCAGCTCCCCTTGACATTCAATGGCATTACCATCGCCGAATCCCCCACCATCAACATCCTGGGGGTCACCATTGACCAGAAACTTAACTGGAACAGCCATATGAATACTGTGGCTACAAGAGCAGGTCAGAGGCTAGGTATTCTATGGCGAGTGACTCACCTCCTGACTCCCCAAAGCCTTTCCACCATCTACAAGGCACAAGTGTGATGGAATACTCTCCACTTGCCTGGATGAGTACAGCTCCAACAACACTCAAGAAGCTCGACACTATCCAGGACAAAGCAGCCCACTTGATTGGCACCCCATCCACCACCCTAAACATTCACTCCCTTCACCACCGGCGCACTGTGGCTGCAGTGTGTACCATCCACAGGATGCACTGCAGCAACTCGCCAAGGCTTCTTCGACAGCACTTCCAGAACCCGCGACCTCTACCACCTAGAAGGACAAGAGCAGCAGGCACATGGGAACAACACCACCTGCACGTTCCCCTCTAAGTCACGCACCATCCCGACTTGGAAATATATCGCCGTTCCTTCATTGTCGCTGGGTCAAAATCCTGGAACTCCCTTCCTAACAGCACTGTGGGAGAACCTTCACCACACGGACTGTAGTAGTTCAAGAAGGCGGCTCACCACCACCTTCTCAAGGGCAATTAGGGATGGGCAATAAATGCTGGCCTTGCCAGTGACGCCCACATCCCATGAACAAATAAAAAAAAAAGCTGCTGCAATACGTTTCCTGGTAGCATAATTCCATAAAAAGGTAAATTGAAAAACGTTAATGAAAAGCAATATTTCAATATGGTGAAGTTCTGTAGTATTCAAATTTGCACCCAGGGAAAAAAGGATTCTGCTGGTTTTCAGGATGAGTTTAGTTGACCTATTTAGTGATTGGCATAAAGACAAAGGAAAAATGTTTTACAGTCAGTAGTGTGTGCGCATTTCAAAATGTTAGCTGCTTTTTTCCCTCAAGTATTTGACACAGCATTTAGCAAAAGATTGCTATTTAAGCGCCGTGCTTTGTGAACCTTATGTATTTTTGCATGTGCCTTCTCTATTCTAGAGGATCGATGTTCAGTGCACTCCGTGCTTTCCAGTCTATACTGCTGGATTGCATCAACCCCTGATGTTACAGCTGCCCATTCCATCACATCATCTAGCTGAGTTCTTCTTTTCCTGCCTCTTGATCT